>NW_018744537.1:4466441-5103248 GCF_001683475.1 Chenopodium quinoa
GATACGTGGAGACGACTCCTTGAATGCCGTGAATGAGGGGTCTCCCCATGATCACGTTGTATGCAGATGGAGCATCTACGACCAAAAATTCGGCCATGATATTCCTAGCTGCTCGGCCTTCGCCGATGGTGACAGGAAGTGTAATCTTCCCGTCAGGATACGATGAAGAGCCGTTGAATCCAGACACCGGGTAGGGTGCGGGGGCCAGGTGCTCGGCTCCCATCCTCAGCTGGTCGAACGCTCCTCGGAAGAGGATGTTCGCCCCGCTACCGCTGTCGACGAGGGTCCGCCAGACGTTGCGGTTGGCGATGCCCAGAATGATTACTAGTGGGTCATCGTGGGGGTATACCACCCCCTCACAGTCTTCGGCTGTGAACAGGATGTTCGGCGCCGGTGACTGGGACTGCCGAAGCTCAGCCTGATGAATCTGATGGGTTAGACCCCTCAGTTGGCGTTTGGCTGTGCCTCGCGAGATTCCCCCGGAAATAACTAGGATGTCGAGGGACTCCTTGCCCTGAGGTCCCTTATCCTTCTTCCGAGCGAAGTTGAGGTCCTGCCGAGAATCTTTTTCAGCTTTTTTCTCCTCGCGCCTGTCCGCGAGGTATTGGCTCAGGTACCCCTTGCGGACCAGATCCTCAATCTGGTCCTTCAGCTGGACGCAGTCCTCGGTGCGATGTCCGGGTGAGTCATGGAACTCGCACCACTGGTCCTTTCCCCTCGTCTGATGCCAGGGAGGCAACGGACGAGGTTTTTTGAATCTCCCCTCGTCCTTCGTCGTGCTGAAAATCTTAGCACGGGGAAGGGAGAGTGGAGTGTATGAATCGTACCTTCCCGTGTAGGGAAAGTGTCTTTCCTTCTTCGGCTCGGCAGCAGAGGACGGTTCTGAGGCCTTAGCCTTCCCTTTCCTCTGCGCCGAGACTTCGGGCTGCTGCCCTTTCGGCTTCTCAATTTCTCGGACGAGACTGAGACCTGGATCTGTTCCACTCCTCGGCTCGGATGAACCTATCCGATGCTTCCAAGGCTTCCTCCAGGGTCTGCGGGGGATGCATGACCATGAAGTCCAGGAACTTTCCAGCTTGGAGGCCGTTCCGTAGCGCGAACACGGCCAGGCCTTGATCCAGGCTTGTGATTCCGGATGACTCGTTGCTGAAGCGAGTCAGATAGTCGCGGAGGCTCTCGTCCTCCGCCTGCTGCAGACTCATTAGCTCTGCAGTGGTCTTCTCTCGGCGGTTGGCCGTAGAGAATTTGCTCTTGAACTTGTTGGAGAGGTCGTTCCAACCGGTTATGGAGCCTTCCTTGAGCCCTTTGGTGATCCAGGATTGGGCAACACCTTTGAGGGTCGTAGGAAAGTATTTACACCAGGTAGCCTCAGACCTCGGGTTCAGATACATGTGCCCCTCGTAAGAGGCAATGTGATCCTTAGGATCTGAGGTACCATCGTAAGTAATATGTGCCGGGATTTTGACCGTTGGCACATGCTCTTCCAGAATCCACTTCTGGAAGGGCGAGTTCGATGGAACCATGACCGCCTTCCCCTTGTACCCGGCCTCAGGGACCTCGCTCCCTCCTCTCTCAGAGGTGGAAGTGGTTTTCGTCCCCGGCTGAGACAAGGTTGGGTGGGGTCCGGTATCCTCTGGGAAGGTGAGGCGGCTATGCACACTCACCTCCCTCGAACCCAAGCGTTCGTGAACGCTTTGGGGGCGAATTCCGGGTCCTTGGAGGGCCCCATGGAATTCTGAGCTTCAGAGTGGTCAGAGGGTTGAGGGTTCCTCCTCCTCTCCTTACTGGAGTTTCGGGTGTCCCCTCGCCACCTCTGGCCGAGCTCTCTATGTGGTGGAACTTGTCCACCATCATCTGACCGATCCTCCTTTTCAGGTTTCTCGGCTGGTGATCATCAGGCATCTGGATTGGAGCCCCTTGAGCTTTAAGGAACTCCATGCAGATGGCCACTGCTCTGGCCACTTCCTCGGTGGAGGGTCCGGAGGGAGGAGTCTCCCGCGGATGTGACCTGGATTGCACGCTATGGCGCGGCGGGGAGTTCCTCGCACCTGAGCCACTCGGTCTCGGGGATGGCCCCGGCTGCCGAGTGTTGGTGCGAGGTGTTCTCCTCCCGGAGGCTAGGACCTCTTGAGGCTTCCCTTTCCGGAGAAATGGGGGCCTCCGATTCGGAAGAGGCTTGCTCCGGGGAGGATAAACCGGCTGGCGTTCCCTCACCGTAATCCGGCCTCCTCCCTTCTTAGCCTTCTTGGAACTCTTTCCACTCTTAGTCATGGCGACTGCCGGAGTGTTTGATGGACTGACGCGAAATTTAGTAGCGTTCCCCACAGACGGCGCCAAATTGTTTCGATGAAAACAATCGAATCTCGGAAGATCCTTTTATCTTGAGGGAACTTTGGTCTCGGTCCGAACGACGCAGGAGCCCGAGGGTTTCCCTGCACAACAAATACACGTAAACTAGCCTCGGGGGGGACGCCGAGGAAGGCCCCTCCGATGCTTAAGTCAGTATATTAGAGAGAGAAAGCTGTGCAAGAGTTTAGTTGCTTGAGGCTTTATTGTCTTACCAAGAATTGACCAAATTGTTGGCTTTTATACCTTGGCTAATGAAGGAGGCGGATTGGGCCCGGAAGTCAGTTGGGCTGGGCCAAGCTGATTGGGCCGTTGACTGACCTTGACATGGCTTTGAGGATGTTGATTTTTGACTTTAGCACATTTGGAGAGTTGAACCTTAACCTTGGGCTTTTAATTGGATCATTCAGTGACCAGGCCCAATTGGACTAAATTGGACCCAAACAGAACTTGTTGACAATATCCACATATTCTGGACAAGTAAGGCGCGAATAGTAGTGAAGGGCTTCTTCAACATCCAATGTATGATCCACATCCCTTACATCCAATTCTTTCATTTTTTGTGCTAGTAAATAAGCATCACCATTTGCAATTGCATACCTAAAAGAAGTAGAAGTTGTAGTAGATGGCTGATTTTTTTAAGGACCTTCAACTTGTTTCGCCGTCTCATCAGCTGTATCCTGTGCAGAGCTGATTACTTCAGTGCTGTCATGAGCATCAGTGTTGTAAGTTGCTTCACTGAACTGTCAGCATTGCCTCGGTCAGTGTGGCCGGAAACTGATGATTGGTTGCAGTTGAAGAAGTCTGGATAGATGTGATCAAGGTGATGGCTTCTTTGGTTAATGCTGCTGCAAGATAAAGGATTTAAGAATAAGGTTCTGGGTATCTTATCATAGCTTCCAAAGAGGAAGTTTCTGATGTTTTGCAGAGATTTTTGGAAGAAGTTTTTAGTTTTTTGCATGGTTTTCTTAAACAACATTTGCTCTCTCTTTTCTTTTTTTTCCCTCTCTAGCTTCAACTACTAAAGTATTATGCACAAGGCTGAAAGGAAGAATGAGTCATGTACTAAATAACCATCTAGTCCTCTGAAATAATGTTATAATTTGACTAGTATTTATCAAAGTATATTTAGTTCTAACATTATTCTCGTTTCTTTAATCGTACATATATATTGATTTAGTAACTTAAATAAGTCACGGCACAATAACTCTTTTTCTAATACATAAGACATAGTGCTCCCTTCATCTCAAGATACACAATAGAAAATGATGTAATAATAGGTACGCGTGATGACCATCCCAAAAAATTGTATCCGATATTTTCATATCTACAATGAATGTGTACTATGTACCGTGTACGTATAGGAAGTTTCATTCGAATTGTTATCTCTATTATAGCAAGGGATCATATAATCACCAGTTTTTTACCTGAAGGTTAAAGGAAAAGATAGTGGCATTGATTAAGGAAGAAAAGCTAAAGGCAATAAGTGGAGGATGGGTAAAAGCTTATAAAGGTCACATAATAGCTCTCAAGCACTAAGTAAATCATGATCAATTATTTGTTAAAACCATGCGATTCCCGAAAATGTAGGGGCAATTTTCATGGATTGAAAGCAACAATGAACAGGGGATTCTGTTAATCTGATAGAATTTTAGGATTACAAACTTAATGTTTCATACCTTCTTTTATTATAAAAGTAGGATTAATTCATTCATTAGATTGGCCTAGTTGTTTGCTGGTCCCAAGATCTTTGTAAGCAAAAGGCTTCAATCATCATTCAAGTTTTGTTGATGGGGCTAATATATCTTGCTCATCTTATAATGTGGTGTCAAGATGTAGATGTTTGCATTTAACGGATGTTAGATAGCTCGTTCATTCAGTTAGTTGATCGATGATATTAAGTGTTTGGTAAAATTAGTTGTTTGTTAACACGGGATTTTTGGGTTTAAAGCTAAGGACGTGTTGTGCAGCATGGGTTCCTTACTGATAGAAGACGATGTCATGATCCTGAACCAATCTTACCTGGGATGCTGATAAGATTTTCGATTGGCATGATAACAAAGAATGCATGAAATAATGCAGTGAGTACATACAATAGTGCAACATGTTAAGATACTGAGGCTAGTCACCTAGTAGTTTTTGCAGGCATTTTATGTGTAGGATAGTGTTGGCACTAAGCTAAGCATAATTTCATTTGCAGAGTTGTTACTAGCAATATGAAACTCACAGGTTGTAAGGAAAATGGACAGTATGGACCCAAAAAATTTGCTAAATTCAGAGGGTACACTTTAGAAAAGCAATTTATGGACCTGCAGCATAGTAGTAGTGTGGTCACTTTCTTACACTTGCCATTATCAATTCTTCGTCCGTTCTAAATTGTCACATATACCATATAAATATATTTATATGTCTAGAAAAAGTTGTCACATTTTTTAACCATTAGCTTAAGTTAGGGTGATTTTGTTTTTAATATAGGCAATTACTTTAATTTAATGCAGCGATAAAAAGATTTCAGACATAACACAGCCATTCCATTTGTGATGAATGTTTTAGCGAAATCATAACCTATTTATCTTTTACGAGAAGAGATTGGACACTGTGACAACTAGTTCTCGACTAAAGAAAGTATTTGGACATTCATTAAGAGATAAGTCTGATACTTGTTAATCAATGTTCTTGGCAGCTAAGACTAGATTAATGAAACATCAGTACTTAATCAGATAAAAGTGTCTGTACATGTCATTTAGTAGACAAAGGAAATTTTAGTACAGTGGAAGAGGCTTCCTATGTCAGTTTTTGGACAGTACACAAAAAATGACATTTCAAGTAAGTTTTGGCAGGTGACATTATGTAAGCTGCTGAGATTGAATTCTTGCTCTAATTTTACAACTGAATTTGTTGAGAATCATAATTAGAATAATAAAAATGGAACCCACTTTGCAATTAAATTTCTAAGTTGACATACACGTGGTCACATGGGATATCACTATACAATTGAATTTAACTCGATAATCTGTATAACATTACAAATTTACGAGTACAAAGTAAACTAGATAAGCCATAAGCACTGATAATTCATAAAACAAAAAGTTCACATAAGGGCTAATAAGTAATAACATTAGAGATTTTGTTCAAACTAAGAAGATGTGTTTAATACGGATTATAAAGGCAGGTCATATATAAAGGACATTAGGTTAAAGATTTTAGGTTTGACTTTCATGTACTATTATACAACTTGAAAATTATCAATCTGCATCATAGGTTAGACTAACAGACATATATTGAATAATACATATGCATATATAAAATCATAACATATGAATAAATTAAAAAAAATAAATTAAATAGCTACTTTAACGATAAAAACAAGATTAATAAAAAAAGAAAAGAAAAATTATATTGGGATTAACAGAGAATCAACAGAGGAATTAACAAGAAAAAACAGATGAGATGAAAAAATGGCTTAATAAAAGATTAAAGAAAAGGGTGTAGAAATTAAGTACTCGTGTATTACTTGTATATTGGAATTAAAAGAGAATATAACAAGAAATTATCTAATGTCTCCAGACTTTCAACATGAACAAATATTAACAACAGAACACTCTTCAACTAAATTGCTTTACAATTTGTCAACAAACTAACAAGTTTTACTGAATTAAAACTAATCTGCAACAAGATCCTGTCAAAGGTGCCTTGCTTAGCACGGCTTGTAATTTGGAGACATTGGCGGCTACGATGGGGTGTACTCCGGTGACTTCGGGGTGTACTCGGGTGAATCCGGTGAGTAATCGAGAGTAGACGATGGTATGTAACCGGATGAATATTTCGGAGTCTACGGCGTGTACTCGGGTGAATATGTAGGAGACAAAGTTTGTTAGATAAACTTTGGCTTTTTACGCGTATTAAATATACCAACTAATATCTCTCTTTTGCGTTTAACCAATAAGAGTTTTTATCTTAAACTTTGTATGATTTTTTTTGTTGTAATAGTTGATTATATGTGGTGTCGTAGTAGATGAATTTCTTATTGAAAACATAATTTTTTTTCTTTTTTTAAATTGATATTTAATCTTATCTGTTTTTTTTTAAGACAATTTAAATCTCTAGTCTCATATGTTATTTTTTATACTAGTAGATTATATGGTTTTCTTTTTTCTTTTTTTTATAATTTACTTTTATATTTTTCAAAATACACAAAATGATAATTTCTTCTTTATACTAAATGGTTTTAACTATTCCACAATGATTGACTATAATTCACATTCAGTACTTTAAATTTTAGTACAAGCTAAGATAGCATCTAGGTGTCAAAAATTAAGCTTCTATATTTTAGCCTAATTTTTTTTTTAAAAAAAAATTATTAAACATTAACAATTTCAAATTAGGTTACAAAATGACAAATAATATTAGATTAGTTCATATTAAGGCTACACAAGTTCAATTCACAACATGTAGATGTCGGATGGCTTTTTATTAATGAATTGATTTGTTTCAAAAAAAAAAAAAATTCAATTCACAACATGAAATTATTCAAATGACTAAATCATACAAAGAAAGACATGTTTGGACAAGGGCTTAAAAATGAGAAAAAAAGAAAGAAAGAGAATTAATTAACATAGCTTGCAAGGTTAAAGATCTTAGCATTGACTTACAATTTTTATACCATGAAATTATGCAGGTTTATAGGCATTATAGCTGTGTACTGTATCATGGACACTTATATTGAGAAGTACAATACTATTCTATCTCATGTAGCTTACTGGAAAAGGAAGGAAAAAAAAAAAAAAAAACCCTAAATTAGGAGCAACAGCGAAAAAATCATGGCTAGAGTTAACAAACTTGTCGTTGCTGAATCTGGCCAAGAAATCTATTGTCTTACGTCTATCTATACAAGGGAATGATCTCAGAGGTGGACAAGGCTGGAGCAGACTTTGGGTGTGCTGGTGGCTGTACTTGGTTTTGCTAAGTTAAAGACTGATTCTCCAATTTTTGAACATTACCTTACTTTATTCTTGTTAATCTTAAAGAACTGATGTAACAGTCTATGAACTTCACCGTAGTTGGAAGTAGAAGAGATAAGACGGTCTTGAATCCACTGTGGTAGTTTGCTAGCTGGGGGTGAAGAACTTCGCTTTATAGGGTCAGACACATACCGTGAATCAATCAACAAAATAGCAGCATAATCATTTATGTGACGAATTGCTCTACCTGCAAGTTGGGAAGAAGTATACATGTATGAGGTTAAAACTGTGTTTGGAATACATGATATAAACAAAGATTGAAAAGCAAGCAACTAATTATAGGTCAAGCACTAATAATGCTCACCAATTGACTGATTCACAGCTTTCATACAAAGATTTTCATAATACTCCTTGCCTCTTCGCTTGCAACGTCGTAAAATGTCAAACCCAGCGTTAACATTTCCTCCAATATATGTGTCATTATTTGAAACCTGTAATGAGTTGGTAGCTTTTGTGTCACCAATGCCTTCCATGTGCTTGATTCTCTCAATCAACTCAATATCTGATGGGCTAGGGTAAGGAAGCCCGACCATAACTATACATCTGCCCATTCCATCACTGAAGTTGATGCCTTCTGATATCTTACCACCAACTACAGCCAATAACACTGCACCATTTAGAGATGTTTTGCTTTCGTTTAGGGCTTTATTAGAAAGCATGTCAATTGTATCCTTGTACTCCTTCAGAACACCTTCAATATCTGAACTACTTCGAGGTTCTCGGAACAAACGCTTCTTTTTTGTAATCCTGTTTAAAATCCCACTTGTTCTCCATGCCTCATAGATCTTGTCTTCGTAATCAAATGAAGAGAAAAATACAACTATTCCTTCAGGAACTACACTCACCAAATTGCAAAGCATGAGACCAAGCTCCTCAATCTGCACTTCCAAAACACATAAAAAGAACAACTTTCAGCATTCAAATGTTTGGCTGAATAGTTACTTGTAAGAAGAATGTACATCAACAAGAAAACAAAAGCAACTCCAGAGAATTAAAATTTAGGTCACTAAGAAGACTACACCAGAGCAGATACGTGCTTTTGCAAGGGATGCGCCTACGTGTCCAGTAGTGTTTACTTATGCAAGAAAGAAAGCATGGCAAGGGCAGCAAAATCAATTAATGAGGCAGGGGCTGAGGTGTCATTTTCTGTTAGAGGAGTTTGTTATGAGAAGTTTGTTATGGAGAGAGGTTAATGGAGAATCTGTTTCAGTTAGCAAGTTGTGAGGGAAACTAATTGTATTTAAGTGAGAGGCCTCTGCTGTAATAATTATGTAAATTATATTGTTAAGCTTTTGCTTAGTTGGAGAGCTCCTTTCCTCTCGAATAAAAGGGTTGTATTGAGTAGTTACACTGATCAATTCAATACAAACTATCCCCCACTTTTCTCTAATTTCTGCAATCTTAGCTAAATCTGCTTGTGAGTAATCTGATTCCTAGCAGCTTTAAAGAATCTATATGTATTCAAACTCAGCATAATGTCCTCAGGATTACAAAAAACAAAATATAGCAGTCTTGCGAAATGAAATAGGAGGGGGGCAAATGACGGACCATTTTTGGTGAGTTTCTGGATGCATAGCTGAAATCGAATGACTGGCCAGATGGCCCATTTGATACGGCAACTGGTAGGATACTCTCAGGAGGGATGATATGACCACATGAAAAGAAATGCAAACTTTGTGATGGTAGCCAAGGGAAGAGTCTCTCCCTTGTCTCCTCTATAGGTTGCAGAGTTCCTCCAGCCAAGATAACTGCATGAGCTTGATTTACAATCTACAAAAAGGCCATCATTCATTTAAACCTATACAATCATGATAAATACCACCACACAAGGTAACAGTAGAAAGCAATGGAAGGTAAGTTAAGCAAACCTCAGAAAAAATCTTTTCACCAGTGAGCATAACATATTTGATGAATCCATCTTGCTCGGACAGTCCTTTTGATCTCAGCTTTGAGACTATTATCCTCCCATCTACATTTTTATTTGTCAATGATAATAGCATATCAAGTAGTGCCCGAAATCCAGACAAAGTACTTCCCCCTTCTTTACTGATAGAACCTCCAGGGATCTGCTTCTCCAAGCATGTAACCTTATCTCCATATCCACTGACCTGAGCATTAAACTATGACAGTAAGCTACACAGAAGAATGCAAGGAAATCAAAAAGATCATGCATAAGATAATGCTGCAAACATTTGCGCACCTTGTGAATGATGTTGCTTTCCTTAACATAATTTATGAGCTTTACAAAATTGATGTTGTCGATATTCAAAGCAAATAGAAAATCATTTATTGTCACTGATGATTCATTTGGACCTTTTGTTCTTTCAACAGCATTGCTAGTTACATTATCATTTGTTTCATCCTCATCGAATATAGCTTGCATGAAAGCTCGGGTCAGGATCATCAAGATTTGGATATATCTCCTATTTCCAGGCCCCAAACGGCTACGGAATTTTTCAAGGTAATTCTCCAAGCATTGATGCAAGTTTTCCAACTGAAATGACAATCAAATTTAATTGAATTTTAGAACCTCAAGCAGTCAAACTGATGGCAAAAATTTGTCATTTTCTTTTTCATTATATAAAGAGCTCCAGTAGTCCAATTCAAAACAATACCAAAGAATGGCCAATTCATGATAGGAATTCTTCTGCTAATACTCTAATAGGGCTATGAATGAGGAAAAAGTTACCTGTGACAAAGTAATCTTTGCATCATACATGCCAATAAGTGAATCAGCTAAATTGTGAGCCTCGTCTATTATAATGATATTATTCTTCAAATTTATACCAAGGGATTCACGAGAAGATTTCGATAGTAGAGATTGATAAGGAAGCACAACAAGGTCCGCTGCTGGAACCATACGTCTTGAGCCATAGTATGGACAAGTTCCTAATCTGCTACCAAGATCAAGAAGATCTTCAATATCTAAAGCCTCTTGCTGAGAGACATCACTCACGAAATCCTTTTGCAACTTCTGTTTTCTAAGCATTGGGCAGCCTGCTGAAGCCTTTGTCCGCCGTACCCTTCCTCCAGGCTCCAGCTTCTGAAATCAGCAGGTGCCATGTCAACAGAGTTAAGCATTTAACTGTTGGAGAGATTAAGAGGTTACAAATTAACCTATTTCTTATAGACCTTACAGGTAACTACAAAAGTATGCAAAATGTACAGAAATTTCATTTAAACACAATTCCCGCAAAACAAAAAGACTGTATTGAATTGGAAAGCAGTAAAAAGTGCAGCAGCTTCAGACATGCATCATGGGGCTTGCCCCAATCAAAACAAATAAATTGAACATCAAGTCATCAAGTGAAGAGGCTCTGCAGACTCTTGATATTGGAATGATGTTACATAGAGAAAAACACACGCATGGAACCTTCAAACTGATAATGGATGATAATCCGCAAAGGGGTAAAAATAAATCATACATATAAATCTTATTTATCCAGGAAACTATCTGCAACTTAGTTGATTTATATCCAAGATTGACACAGGTGTTCTTAATATAAAGCAGGAAAAGGCATGTGAAATCAAAATGGTTATAATATTGGATAAATCAACTCCGTGATAATCATAGTTCTCCGTAGTATATATTTAGAATGAGTATAATTATTAGGCTAATTAATATGTCACATGAGTCTGGTGAGGATTCATTTGATGTGGGGCTAAGGAAGAACATTTTAGCCAAATAAACTTTTTCTCTTAGAATCAAGTACCAGAACATTCAAAAGTGAGACTGTATACCAATGTGACAGTATCTGCTCTAGAAAGCGATCATATAGTTGCCTTCCACAAATACATGTAGACTAAGCAAATGATTAGACAACTGACATGTCCAATACAAGTGACATTCAAATGCTTAAATAATAAAGTACTAAAATGATATTAGCGATGAGTTGATAAGGTTTAATGAGAGCACAAATTAACTGTTCAACTATCTCTAGTGCAGGATCAACTGAAAAAGCAAATTCAAATAAGCAAGGTATCACACACCTTGATCTTTGAACCTCCATTTTTCTTACTATTGTGCAGCTCCAAACAACGTTCATTGATACTAGCAGGGTTACCAATCTTCAGCACCTCTGAATTAACATAAATGGAGAAAATCCCAAATTGCAAAATATTAGGAAACACGGAATACAACTTTGCCGCCAAGCAGCAGGAATGTAACCACAGGCCACAGCTAAATATAAAATGAGCAAACTTCCTCCCATTATCATAATACAGTTAGAAAACACCAATGCCACAAAACTCCATCTCAGAAAATCTGATTCTTATTGGTTTCGTATAACTAATGATGGCAATTGGCAAGAAATGTGCCAAAAAAATTGCAGGTTTCAATAACATTAGAGGATGCTATATATTCATACTATCATACATATGATGCACAGCTGCCCGATGTAAATTAATAGAGATAAATATTAACAAGTTTTGCCAGGTATCAGGATCAAAGAGTTATTTTTTCAAAAATTATAAGATGAATATGGATGAAATTCAGAAGATGTAAATAAATCATGGATTATATTGTCTATATACCTTGATTGATGCAGAGATTCTTCCTAGAACCTAAAGAGACAACCTTCAACTCAGAACCAAACACAGTCTTATTCAACTCTTTTATAAATTGAGAAAGCTGTGAATGTGTTCTACTACAGAAGAAAACCTTCAACCCCTCTTCCTCTCCATCCAATTTATCCTCTTCATCCTCATCACTCGACGAGCTAATCGAGCCCTTCCTCTTACACACCCCACCCTCTTCCTCTTCTTGTTCACTCTCATACTCCTCTACCAAAAACTCGTCATCATCCAACAATTTCCCATCATTCCCCTTAACATTTCCCCCCTTCTCAACCCTCTCATTCTTCCCAATTTCACTCTCATTGCCGAACAAATCACCCACACCACCAGTTCGACGATTTGCCTCAGTGAACTTTTTTGACTTAACCCCAATTTTCTTCTTCTCCTGAACTGGGTTTTCTTTACTTACCACAAATTCACGCATCCAATCGGGTTCATCATCGGACGGACATGAATTCCCTAAATTGGGTTTTTGCTGATTTTTCCGATCGACGAGCCACTGCAATGCGCTGCAAATAATGCTTAAAGTTTTCCCAGTACCTGTAAAATCTGAAATTGTTGAGATTTCGAAAAAATTCTAGAATAATCTAGAAAGAGAGGGAAGGGGGTATTACCAGTGGGGCTTTCGAGCATGGAAATGCCGCCATTGTCGAGAAATTGATAGAGGGAGTTCATGAAATCGAGTTGAATGGAGTAGGGTTTGTATGGAAATGCTGGAAATTTCTGCTTCCATTGTTCTTCCTTAGCTTCTACACCCATTTTTTTTTTTTTTTTGAGAATTTCGGGTTAATTTCTCTCTCCTCAAAATCCTATGAGCATTTGGGCAGTGAAAGGCGCCATTTTGATTGAGTTAAGCTTAAAAGCGCGGGAGATGCCCAAAGTCTAACGTTAATGACTTTTTAGCAATTGTGACTTTTTCCTAAACATTAAGCTCATTGTTAGTGACAATTTGGGAGAGGAGATTCCCTTATCCTCACCCAACTCTTCTAAATTGACTAGTTCACTAATTAGGGTCGATTGACTACTTTATGGTGGATGACTGGGTGTAGTTTGTTCTCTATGTAGGTCATGGTTAGTCTTGTAATAGTATATCTTTTAATGTTTGCATGACATTGCTAGTTGTAAACACTTAAAAATGTCTCCCCAAAACCAAACTCGGTGATGAACAACTTTTACCGACATTATTGGTCGGGTCGAGTATTTAATCTCGGGAGTGCTTAAAACCCATGTTCAGTCAAACATATTCAGTCAATAAATCAGTCAAATCATTTATTCAAATTCAGTCCAACTCATATCCTAGCCCAAATCCTTTTAATTCATTTTGTGTTATTTAATAATTAAGCCCGATTAATAAATAATAAAAACTCTAGGCCTAAAATTAATTCGGAATAGCTGAAACTGCGCATAAAATATCACATTCTTAGTCATTAAGCAATGAATAAAATGAATCTGGACTGTTTTTAGGAAAATATGTGCACCGCGTCACGGTATTCCGCGTCGTGTTGTGGTATTCTGCACTGTGTCACAGTATCTTGCGCCGTGTCGCGGCACGCATGCCGTGACGCGGCATTTTAATAGGGTTTCTCCAATATCGGGGCACCAACAATCATTCTCTTTCTCCCTACACCAAAAATCATTCTCTTCTCTCTTTAGCCTAAATACTAGCCTCCCTATTCTCTCATAATACTTCCCCTAAGCACTCCAAGGAGTCCATACTTGACCTGAAGTTTTATACTTAAGCCAAGGCGTGAAATGTAGAATTAACTGAGGGTTTGGACCAAATCAATTCTACTTTTTATTAAATTTAATTGTTTCAATTTGATTTATTTTTATTGAAGTTACTAACAGTTTATTCATGATGTAGTAATTCAAGAAAACGCGGGAAGTGAGTAATTAATCACTTAATTGCTCTTATTTTTATTCTTTATTGCTAGTATCATGATTAGGGTTATTATTATGATTTGATTTGACTTACATTATTATTGTTAAATTGCTTCAAATGTTGATGTTTATTCTATTGTTTATTGTTGATCACCATATTGCATGTTTAAAGGGAATATCCGAATATGTAATTGAAAATCACGACTAATAAGATAATTTGGACAACCGGTTTAGGTTCCTTTTAAATCTTATTTCTTAATCAAGTGATCACAATATCTTAGAATTATGTGTTACATTAATATTCAACCAATTTAGTCTAATATTAGTTTAGAGCAAATTGAATCTTTGTTTGCATGCCATTGAGATCGCAGGGATCACTTTTCACAATAAGAATCAAGTAGAGACCAATACGGGCGAATGTGACTCCATGACTCACTTCATACCATCATCCCCGATCCTCCTTTCGTGGTTCCGAACCATATGGAGTTAGTAATCTCATGGATTATGAATGGGGTGTAACCTTCACGGGTCAATCGTTGTTGCCTTTCGTTGTCCCTTAATCATGGTTGCCTTAAATGATCCATGAATGGTTTACAAGTTCCTTAAAAACTAGTTGGCGGCTCCTTACTTTCCTTGTCCCCAATCGTATAATGTCAATTCTCACTTCCTATGAGTGCCAAGCATATTCACAACATGCTTAAAGTAGGCGCGCTTCGAATGACGCCTACACTAGTGATGACCATAAAATTAAAGAATAAGTCTAGTGTAAAACGGGTATACGTTAATTTTATTGTAAAATGATCAGTTTAAGTGTAACTTTAACTATTTTTATGGTAACTTTAACCACTTAAAGAGTAACTTTTAATTTGTCGTTGGTTTGAATTTTATTTTAATGTGTAATTTCTCATAGATACGGGATTACATACTATAAAGACTAATATGATTAATCTAATACATTATAAGTTTTTTGTAAGATAAAATTTATTAATAGAAAAATAATAACTTTTATAGTATAAAGGGTGACTTTAATTATTTTTAACATAACTTTAACCCGTTTTACAATAAATTAACGTACACCCGCCTTTTTTGAGAATTTGTGAAGATCAAAACAGAGTTAAATAACAAGCCACGTGTTCTTTTATAGTCTTGTCATAGCAAACACAAAGATGAGTCGTTGCCCCTTACAATTCACCTAATTTGGTGTTGTTTCTCTTCAATCTTAGGTAGGGATGTCAATGGGGCGGGTCAAATAGGAGACCCGCCTCATCCCCGCCCCAACGTATGATAATCATCCACGCCTAAAACGTATTTTAATGCCCGAAAGTTGGATAGGATGGCCCTAACAATTCGCCTAATTTGGTGTTGTTTCTCTTCTTTATGAATTTTTGCTCTGGATGAATTTTTATTCTTTTTTTTTTATCATCATAGTATGGGCATTTAACGGGGCGGGGATGGGTCTTGGTTTGGCGAGTGATGGGGCGGGGATGGGGATAAAAACCATACCCGCCATGGGTGATGGGGCGGGGGTGGATTTTAGGTTGTACCCGCCCCATCCCCATCCCCGCCCTGCCCCACTTCGTACCCGCCCCATCCCCACATCCATATATTTTTAAAAACAAAATTATATACTTTTATACTATTTTATAAAAAAAATTATGTAAAATAAAATAGTAAATATACTTTGTAATACACCTATATTATAAATAAATAAAAAGTGTAATATTAACAATAATTTTTTTCTTTTTGCAATCTTTTTTAATTATGAAGGATTGTGTATTTTAGGAGGCAGGGATTAGACGGGTCTTAGGTGGGGGTGGATATCCAAGTGGGGGGTGGGGCGAGGATGGTTTTGGAGTTGTATCCGCCGGGGCGGGGATGGGGATGGGGATGAATTTTAGACTCGCCGCGGGGGTGGGGATGGGTATGAAAATTTTAGATGGGGATGGGGATGGGAAGGCCAACATCCACCTCGCCCCGCCCCATTGACATCCCTAATCTTAAGGAAAACGAAAAAAATTAGATGAGTCAAACTCACGGTGAGTCCGGTCTCACGCAAAAGCTTTTCTGGGGAAAAATTTGAATTATTGTCTTTTATAATTGTTGAATGATCAACTTCTTTCAATAATTAAAACCAGATGATCCATGATTGCATCTCTTAGTTTAGCCAATATATTACTCTGTAGAAAGTACACCCTCTGTCCCTTAATGATGGGTCTGTTTCTCATATTTCACAGTGATTAAGGAAATGAAAATAATATATAATATTCTTGAAAGTAGGGAAATATTATATGGGAAATAATATATATGTATGTATGTATATGTATGTATGTATGTATGTATGTATGTGTATATATGTATGTATATATATATGTATGTGTGTGTATATATATATATATATATAAAAGTATGTATGTAATGATATATGTGTATGTGTATATATATATAGAGTAATAGTAATGATATATTGGAATATATATTGATTTGGGTAAAATTACCCAGACCACGTGGTCCAATCCAAAGGGGACACGTGTCACCCTAGGAGAGGTCCAAAAAGGACCAATCACCAGCTGACACGTGGCATTCCTAATCAGCAGGGAAAAAGACGGCCTTCAAGGGCTTAATTCTCGAGGAAGCCGTAAAACGGCGCATTCCACCAAATCTAGGTCAGAATGACCTAGGTAATGACACATTAACCAATGACCCTATAAATAGGGAGATTTACCCCATTTTGGGGACACATTCATTCATTACATCACAATCAATTCTCTTACAATAGAGAAAACACCTAATCTCGGGATCTGAGAAGATCTTCTTTTACTTTCCGCTTTTTACTCCGAACACGTACTAACTTGATCGTCGGAGGCGGAACTCCGAACATCCGGAGCTTCTGTTTGTTTGCAGGTACAACAAGCGAGGACCCAGTTTTGGTGACGTAACTCTCCCGCAGGACACATAAAAAAACCCCGAAACATATGTAAAGGGAAATGTTGAAAATCATTTAATGGCACCAAAGTTTATGGATGTGTAATACAATTTTAAATGGGAATTGTGAAAAAGTTACATGAATTATAATAGAATTATATCGAGTATGATATTTTTAGAAACAAGCACATCATTTTAGGATACCGTTTTAAAAATACATCCACATACATCATCTATAGATAGAGGTGATAGTAGTCATTAGGTTGGTTTAATTAGCCACACACCTTAAGCATACAAGATATTAGGGGTGATCAAGAGATGGGATGGGGCAGGCCAAATGTTAAAAAATCTGCCCATTGGTTCAGGTCGAGTCGGACCATGTATCAGGCCGATAATGCTTGCCCAAAACCTGCTAAACTAGATCGAGTCTAACATACTTTTTAGGCTTTTTTGAATTGGGCAAAAGATACTTAAAATTCTTTTAAATATATGCTAATGGCCCATGAAAACACAAAAAAATTTGAGCTGTCTCGAGCATGTTTTCGGGCCGAATTTTTTTGTCCAAAACCCGCCTAAAATCAGTCCTTGATAGTGTTCCACCTGCTTTCTTCCAAGCCAACCGAAACCTAGTTGGTGATGACACTATTGTTGGTGATAGTGTTGACACTATTGCTGTTGTCCTTGCCTTCTTTGGGGAAGGATTTATGCGTGATAGTTGAATGAGACTTACATAGCACTCATAACAAAGGTGGACAATATTTTTCGAGTTCATACCCATCAACCCATGCAACACAACCCTCATTTAGTTATATTATTGGATCATCGAAAAGCATGTTACAATTGATAGATTTTGTGTTGCTCTTGATAGCATGAAATGTAATTGGCACGCTTTATTTTTATCCTAGTGAATTTCCAACACATTTATGGAATCGCTACTATCCTTTATCTTGGTGTTAAAGATGTAAATCAATTTTGGAATATTATTATATGAAATATTTGTTTAAGTATTGTATATGGTGTTAGTGCATACATTAAGAAATACAAATTTGTTTAGAGAGACATTTGTGATCATTATGCATTTATTTCTCGAATTATTAACATTATCATACTATTACTGTAACACCCTAAAAATTTCTTTCCTTTAAAATACCTGTTTTACTCTATTTAAAATACAAAATAGGAAAATCTAAGACATTACCGCCACCGTGAAAACGGCTAAGACAAATATCAAAGACACACAACGGAAGACTTTCTTTAAAAACCATTCAAAACAAGTCAACTTAAAAGTCAAACCCAACGAAAGTAAAGTCAAACAAAGTCAACCTACAACTTGGAACCATTGCAGGCCCTTATAACCAAACAATACTATAAACCTTTACGCTAGTCTCATGAGCATAATAAAATAAATAATATTCAAAGAAAATAAAACACATCATATTCCTATGAGAACTAAGCATGATTCGCTCTTCACTCATGCCCATCATGAAAATGCTTCATCATCTAAAAAACTTCTCTCTACTTGTCCCCACTACTCGCCATTAAAAATGGGTCGTCGTAGGGCCAAGGTAAAGACAAAGCCAAACAAACACACAACACACAATCAGCTATGCTGAGTACATAAGCGTAATAAAAACATACTTACATGCTTTCATCCTATCATCACACAACTTACCTTGTTGCACCTGTAAAGAAGCATACAAGACATTCAACACTCAACTAGACAAATACCAATGTCCATTTAATTTTAATTACGCATCGAACGAGTTTCAACCAAATCCCTGCCCCAAATAAATTGAGGTAAATTACACCGGGAACTAACCGGGTAGGCAAATGTCACATGAAGTGATTGGACGTCCTGTGCATAAAATAAATACCACGGGTTCATACTCAAGGTATATACGTTCCAAGAGTTTTGGTGTGTAATCTCTTTCACTTTACGTTGTTTTACATATTACTATACTTGGTGATGACTCTCAAACCATAACACAATCAAGCATTACACTTTATTCAAGCAAACAAACATACCAATTTAATTCTTGAATAATTAGCGGCCACATAAATTTAATTGTTAAACCCTTTTTAATCTACCTCGGTGTCAAAGATACCTTAAATGCATAATGCGCCGCAAATCCTATCCCTCGATGTTAGAAACACCTTAAGTGCACATAAGCACCACAATATAATTTATATTTGTGAACTAAGACACTTGATAGCTCAATTCCCATGCTTAAAAGCACCAATAAAAATTATATGAACCATAATAAAATTTCCTTTTCATATTCCAAACCAAATTAAACATGCTCTATAACATGCCAATAATAAAAGTGTGGTTCATACTCAACATGCCAACATAATTAATTCCAATCATCGATTCACCACAAATAATTCATACATCACAATTCATTTACCAACATCAATTCAATCAACAAATTCCAACCACACCTATCATGATACTACTTGGAATTAATTTATCAAAGCCTAGCATGCTTCTATATATTCAAATAATTACCAAGTACGCGAACGTACCTTGAATACGATCTCAAAATCGCCATGACTAAATAAAATCACTCACTTGGAATCCTCCTACAAACCAAAATTACAAAGAGGCATTAATACCTACACTACACAAACTTCCAGCAATATATACACTCTTTAAATCACTTATAAACCCTTTAAAACAAGCTAAAATTTAATTTAAAACCCTTACTTTTATTCCCAATTGATGGGTAATTAAAAATCCTTTCAAGAAACATAATTATAGCTTATATATAAAAATTTCAGCTTTATTAAATCATCTAAGATTGCTGTAATTGTGTTTTAAAACATTTATTTCAATAATTTAAATCATCCATAAACAATTTCCATCAATATACATAAACTTAGAAACCTAGGGTTTATAATTTGGGGCTTTTTAATTCAAAAACCAAATCTGAAAATTTATATACATCATACTTAAAATCAAACATCATAAAAATCATCACAAAACCCAAAAACATTATTTAGATTAAGGGTAGATTTAATTTAAAATAAAAAAGAACATTTTTTTTTTTAAAAAAAAAAAACACACGCACGCACAAGGGGGAAGAAAGGGAGGGTGGCTGGCGCCACCTCCCACGGCTGTTGTTGCTGTCGGCCCTGTGTTGGCAGCGGCGACGGGCTGTGGTGGTGGTGGCAGCCGGCCAACGTGAGGTATGTGTGGTGGTGGTGGTGAAAAAAATTAAAATTAAATAAAGTGGAAGGGGAAAAGAAAATAAGAGGAGAGAGAGAGTGTTTACCTTTGGGGTATTCTCCACCTTGGGCAAAGTTTGATTTTGCTCATATGATGGGTATTTATACTCTCTCTCAATAACCCTCCTAGACTTAAATTCCCTTTTTACCCTTAATGATCCCTATCCTATTCAAAGTAGTATTTTGACTTTCCTTAAAAACTCGTTGACTTTAAAATTTCCTTTTATAAAATAATATGCCCTAAAGTTTCCAAATCATGAAATAAAATATTTTCAAAATTATTAAACAATTAAAAGTAAACTTTTAATTCAAATAATTCTTTTTAAATTAATGAAACACCATAAATAATTCCTTTTGAATTATTTAAATACTTTTAGAAATACTTATTTAAATTAAAATACGTATAAAAATACGGAATATTACAACTACCCATTTCGAATCTAGATTTTCTAATTTAATCAACTAAATTATGAATAAATACACGAATTATGCCCATTGTTATTGTCATCATTATCATCAATACTTGCATTAATAAGTATTAATTTTAGATTTCTAGAGATAGTTCAATGCCCTGCCTAAAACAAATTTTCATGCATGAACAACCCATAAATTTGTTAATTTTGTAAAATTTTAAAACAAGCCATAAAATTGTAAATTTTGTAAAAACTAAGAACATGTTAAAAGTAGGTAGATAATTTGTGTGGATGAATATTTTTATAAATTAGATTTCAGAATTTTTTATTTAATCCACATTTAAAGTATTTATGATTAAACATATGACTTGACATGCGCGAAAAGTTTCAGTGTGCCACTTTAAAACAATAAAAAGAGTAATTTATGATGAAATTTTTTTCATTTTAGAATGCTTTACGGAGAGCTATAAACTTACTAGTATTTAAAGGATGATACTAACTCGATATCAAATCACATCTATATAATTACAACGGGTGGCTTAATCATCTACCAAAATAAAATAATAATAATAAAAAAAAAATTAAAAAAAATGGAAAATATCTGAATAGTGAACACTAAAGATAGTAATGAACTCAACATTGATTTATTGGGCTGAACACCTCAACAAACCCATAAACTAAAAACCCAAATATTAAAATAACCCAATAACACAATTTTCAATCAAGATTAAAAATTTTCTATCAGTATCCAACCACCATGATTTTGCCACGTGTTTAGTTGTTGAATATACTGAATTCCAACACCACCTTCTCAACAAAACCCTAACACTTAGCTTTCTTCATCGTCTGCAGCAATGGTGAGTTTCTCTCTCCTCTTTCTCTCTCTTCAATTCATCTCTAATCCTAGAACCCTCCATTATTTTCATGGATTACAAGTAATATATTGTTGATTTTTTTGGTTTTTGGGTGATGAATTAAACAGGGAAAAGGAACAGGGAGTTTTGGTAAGAGAAGGAACAAGACCCACACACTTTGTGTGCGATGTGGTCGCCGTAGTTTCCATCTTCAGAAGAGCCGTTGCTCTGCCTGTGCTTATCCCGCCGCTCGCACTAGGAAATGTATGCACTTTGTTATTATCTCTCTTATTTTAGATTCTGTAAATTTTGGTTTTGTTTATTTGCTGGTTTTTTTGAAGAAAAATGATTAAGAATTGAACTGGGTTTTTGATGTTTGGGAATGGGTAGATCTTGGTTGTGGTGATTATTTCTATGTTGCATTTTGATTGTTATATTGATTGTTTGATAATGGGTTAGTGTTATTTTGGATTAGTTGTTGATATTTTTACTTCATTTCATTGAGATTAATTTAATTTTGTTGTCTTTTTATGGGGTATTTACATTGATAACTTGCATTATTGTTTGATGATTTTGCATATTGTTGGGATTAATTTAGGCCTACCTGACCTTGCAATTGGTGGCTTTGTTTGTATTTTTGTGTGGTTTAAACTTGGAGCTTTAAGCAATTAATATGTTGTGTATTACTCTGTAGCTGCATATATATGTGTGTGTCGAATTGTTTTGATTGGTTGGTTTAGTACTAGATTTCTCTTATTAATTTTGAGTGAGCTTGTATTGAATTGTGGTGTTGGATGTTTGTGGGGTGAGTATAGATAACTGGAGTCAGAAGGCAATCAGGAGGAAGACAACCGGAACTGGACGTATGAGGTACCTCCGCAATGTTCCACGCCGTTTCAAGACTGGTTTCAGAGAGGGTATGTAGTTTATTCTTAAACGAGTAGCTTGTTTGTTTTGATTTTAAGGTTTATGATTGATGGCTGTTTTGCTTTGGTTAGGTACTCAAGCAGCACCAAGGAAGCTAGGCGCAGCTGCATTAGCTTAAAGAGAGTGAAAGTTTCAGAGGGGTTAATTTGGGTACTTCAAGCATTTAGCTCCAATTTTGAATACTTGAAGTGTTTGACTAGCCCTTATTTTTATTTAAAGAATTTGGAGACATTGTATTGTGATCAGAATGATACTACTGGATTTTGTTTCTCTTTTCAATGTGTTAGCTTTAAAATTTTGAGGTTTAATGATGAGATTATTAGTAGTTTTAGATTTTGATATTTGGTGAAACGTTTTATATTCTATTGCTCCATATTAATTTCATTGGTAAGGTTGATTTAGTTTGATACTTTCCTTGGTTATCTTCCCTTCTGGATTGATAAGTATATCGTTGCGCAATTGTTGATGTGGTTTGATTCCACCAGAGTCGAGTGTAGGAAAGAATAGGTAAGTTTGTGTGGCTGATTATTTATCATCTATCATATTCTTTGATCAAGATTTTACATTGTTTTTCTCTTATTTGAGTATGATGGAAGAAATATGCTTGGAGAGTAGTGTGCTACATTACTCTTTGGGTAGGATAAAAAGATCATGGTTGGATTGGTTGGTGTTATGTTAACATGCTATTCATACATTTTGAATGTTGAAATGTTTAGAATGTCATCCCATTCTCTGTGCTTGAAAATTGCCATTTACATCTGAAGTTCATATTCTGCAAGCTTGTTATTCGTGCATTTTGAAAATGTTGGATGATATAAAATAGTGTTTGACCTAAAGAAGGCAAGTTACTTGTATATTTGATTACACCTCTGAAGCATGTTTGAGTGCTGGCCTTTATTTCTTCAAAGCTACTATGTTGTCATGGCTACATTGGAAGATTGGAGTTCCTCACTTGGTTGAGCTATACTTGAGAACTCTTTGTGTATGTAACTGTTTGGACTTTGGAGAGCTGAGAGGGAGGGTAGCTTAGTTCTGGACCGGGAAGATTATGTGTTTGTTGGAAACAATATACTGGAGATTAGTACACCCTTAGTTATTTTTAATTTGCTATTACCTTTAGTAAAAGTCCTTTTTAGTTAAGTGATTCCATGACCTATATATTTGAATTAGAAGTTATTGGCTAGTAGATAGTAATGTACAATTTGCATTGTTATTCCGAGGTGGTTTTGGAAATGTTTGCATTGTAATTGGAGAAACATGTTTATATGGTACTGTTACTGTGGATGGTAATAGAATATCTGAAAGAATGATTGATGAGGAAGTGCATAATGTATGAATTGTGATAATCAAAGAAACATGTTTCGCTGTACTGTTATTTGTAGAGCTACTTCAGGTAAAAACTAAATGAGAGCTTTGTGATGTGGAAATCCTTGTATGCCTACTACGAACACGTGTTGGTAAATTTATCAAATGGCAATTGTTATAAGAACAAGCTTAGTGGAGTACTGAAGGTTTTGCTACTGGAGAACATTAAACTTTGATCTGTGGAATTATCTTCCTTTTATAGAATTGATCGGGATTGAAAGACCAACTATTATTGAGTATTGGTTGGACTTGCAAATTGAGGATTACTATGGACTACTATGATATCTGATGTGAGTCTAATAGTTCATTGTGTGTTTATGTTGTGGCTAATTATCATTCATTACTCATTAGGCTTCAATTGTGCAATATCTATGGCGCTGATGAACAATTTGGCGCAAGTGGGATTGCTCCAGGAAAAGCTTTAAGTTGTACGAGTACTAGCCATTATTTACAGATTACAAATTTATTATCTCCATATTCACGAAGTAATTGAGCTGTTATGTACATGTAAATCTTGTATTACAATGGCAAAAGGTGTAATCACTTTGTTCTAGTGTCTAGATTGGGGGATACAAATGTGGCATTCACTTCTCCATCAACAGCTTGTCGGGAGAACAATTGTATTCGAGTTGGAGTATTGTTATCATCTGTGGGATCTTAGAAACAAAGATAAAAATGTCTACTTGAAAATCAACGTTTGGTTCAGCACATTTAAAAATTTGTCCTGCAATAAGGAGAAAATGAATCACATATAGGAGCAGGAAACTGAATCTAGTGATCTACAAGGTTTCTGACGATGTATCTGAAACATTTTCAAAATTTACATTACACTTTTTAAGCACAAAAATCCAGTGCTGTAAATCAGTGGCTTTCACCTACATTGTGGGGGGTAAAGGGTCAACTTGCAAATGGAAAATTCTGTGGTTCATCTGTATTCTGTAACATCCTCAAAATCTACAGAACTCAGCAGTCCAATCAACTAAAGAACTGGGGACTCAGTTTGTGCTGTCAAGATTTACTCAAAATATAGATGTTCTAGATATTTCAAATGGGCTAAATATGTTCTTGTATGGCTTTTGGCACTCGGCAGATTTTTGCAAAACTTTCAAGTAGCCTTGAATTCTCCAAACTAGTGTTGTTCTTCATGTAGCTGCTTGAAAACATGATTTAGCTCTGGAAATGCATATATACAAAAGCACAAGTTGAAGGAGATCCACGACAGGCTGTTTCAGACAAACAGATGACTGCCAAACACAAACAATATCAGAAAACTTGAGGTTGTATCCTCTTTGCCATATTGATGAAATAGGAACATGATATAAAAAGATTGTAATAAATCAATTATTTGTGCAGCTATTTCATGCTTAAATATTTCACACTCTTTATATATTTTATTCCATTTTAAAAACTTAAAATGCATCATATGAATTAGTAGATGTTTGACACAAAATAAAACCCCACAAAAGGAGCAAAAATAACATCACTAGATAAACACATATTTTTTTAATTAGCATCTATCATATTAAAAATGAACTTGAATTCTTTCAAAAAAAAAAAAAAAAAAAAAACTTGAATTACAAGCTCTTTTTGAATTATCTTGAGACAGACAAACTCCCCTTTAAAAAAATATTCATTAAAAACAGGATTTTTTGACTTATAACACCACAAAATAGTCAAAATTTTGATTGAACACCATAAAATTCAAAATTTTTATTATAACACCACAAAAAAAATACCCAAAAATTTGATTTCACCACCCCTTAATGAATTTTTGGATGGAATCTGTTAGTGAGACCAACTACGTACATATATCAATAAAGCATTGGTTTTACAAAACATAAAATAAAAGGAAAAATTAAAAAAAAAGAAAAAGGAAAAAACCCTAAAACCACCCAGCCACCACCCCTACACCGACGACGATATTTTGCGGTGATATTTTTCTAAGCAAGAAGAACAACCTAAAGAGCTTGAAATATTTTGAGTTGACTAGCTAGCAATAGGTGGACCAAGGTCTACCCAAAAATTTGCATTTTTACGACCCAAACTTAGGCCTAGCTTGAAATCTTAATTTAAAATGGACCAATTTAATCAACGCTCAGCCCAACCCATGATCATCTCTAGTGCTTTTAGTCCTATACTCGCACATTATTTGCATTAGGGCGTGTACGATACTTTCCAAAGGTTGAAAACATACACCGATTACAATATTTACGCGACGAAGACCAAGACGTCCAAGAGGGGTTGGTCGTAGGTCACCTGCCTAATGTAATGCCTATGGTAAGTATGATCATATGACAGATAATCGAAATTGCGGCACACCTTCGCATTCTAAAAAATTCCTTAAAAATTCCGTCTTTTTGTTTGGGTCCCCAGATTCACTTTCCCCTCAAAATTCCAATCACACCCTTCTTAGTTGGCATCAATTCAATAAAGCCTGTCAAAACTAAAAGTCGTCAAAACTGCCACAATCACGCTACACTTAAAAAAAAAAAAAAAAAACCACTAATTTTACTTTTACATAAAAACGACACCGTTTCTTACTTTTACATAAAAACGACACCATTTCTTACTGTTTCCGACATTATACTCTACACTAGTGTAAACCCACTGTACTAAGAAAAATCAAAAACAGCAACCAACGTCTCTCAACTTTCATTTTCTCTCTCCTACTTTTCCGACCCTACTTTCTCTCGATGTCTGCGCCGGCGCCGGAAGTTTCGCCGTTAATTCCGGCGGATAACGCGACGGCTGAAACGCCCCCTGCGCCGCCGTCGGGTGAAGCCGCCGCCATTCCGCCGGGACCACCCGCTGCTATTCCGCCGGAAAACTCGGGTTCTTTTCCGTTGACTCCGTCAACGCCGTCTTCGGGAATGTCGAAGGAAACATTGACTGCTTTGGTGGTTGGAATTGGGCTTGGAGGGTTAATTGTTTTGATTGCTGTGGGTATTTTCGTCTTTTTTTACAAGCGGAGGAAGCGGAAGCAACCGCAGGAAGATCAGTTGATGTTGCCTATTAAGCGTATGATTTTATTATTTGTTTCTTCAATTTTGTTTATTTGTTGGTTTAAAGTTTAATTAATAGAATGTGATGTTTGTTTGTGTTTATTTTTAGTAAATTTTGAATTTTTTGTATTTATTGATATTTTCTTGTTTGTTTAATCGTATGAAATTGTCGTTATTAATGGCTGCTCTGACGGATTTATAAGTGTTATTAATTAAAATATTGACAAGGGTTGTTTGGTTAGGTATGTGCTTGGTTTAATTTAATTATTAATTTGATGTTTGAACTTGTACATTGAAGGAATTTGTTGGTGATATGGGATCTTATTTTTGGGGGTGGTGGTGGTATTTGTTAACGTAAACTCGAGCGATTTGGTGATTTGAACGTGGTTTAACTAGTTATCAAGGCAGAGTGTGATCCAATTTTAGAAACTTTTGGAGATGTGTTATTGAAGACATTTGGTTTGACAAATACATGGGTTTTGATGTCCTTGTTGTATGAAATGTGTTAATGAAGAATTTGGCTTGGGAAGTTCCATGACAAATATGTGTTAATGTCCTTGTTATATGAGATGTTGCATAGATGCCGTATTAGGTTAATTGAGTGACTTGCTTTTGGTGATTAGTTTTTCAACATTGAGTGATTAATATAGGGGTTACTTGGTCTTCACAGTTTCCGTCTGCTGTTATCATCAGACTGCACTCTTGTTCTCTGGACTGGAGTCATGTGTCCTTTTTACACGCTTCATAGACTGCAGAAGGAGTAACTACATAAGTGCTACACTGATATAAGTTTATGAAGTTTACGATGCCTAAGCATAGTATTGTATTACAATGTTGCCAATCTTATTAGGTAGGAACTTGACATCAGATCCTTGGACTCAAGGTGTGAAAGGAACTTATGGGAGTTCCCTTTGTGATTGACGATTGATTAGGAAATTTCAATTTATTTTGTAACTTGAAGCCATTAAGTTCTGAAGCACTGATTTACTCTTTGTGCTTAATAGATCTGTGCTTTAGTATCACACTGTTACTTTCCTGCCCCTAATATGCAAGTTTATTGTAAAGAAAAGTAGATATCCTTCACTTTAGCATTGTTTTTAGTTGAGGCCTTCAGGATTAAGGATAAAGGGTTCTGTGGTTTCTTCTGGTGATTGTATGTTATAATGATATGCTTCTCTCACCTATATACTGTTTTTATTCTGGTGACTATTCATGATTAGCGTTACTGTCACGATCTTTTATCTAGGCTTTAGTTGTCAATATTTGACTTTTAACATCAGTTTGATCTGATAGGTATCACATGAATTGACATTGTGACACTAGCTCTTCTTATCATATCTCCCCGTCTCTGTCTCACCTTCTATAATTACAAATTCCCTAATGTTGTTCATTGTGATTTATTCATTATTCTTATAATTATATTAGAGCATCCATTTCATATTATTGGTGTATAGATGCATTTATGGTGAAGTGCATTGCAGTTTCACTCTCCAATAACTAAGGGGCAAATGGTTGTTTTATTGTGCTTTACATGAGGTGGCTATCTCATCTTCTTTTGTTTCCCTTTTCTTTTTATTTTTTTACTTGCTGTTCTCCCAAGCTTATCATACTGTTCACTATTTCCAGATAAACCTAGTGGTGGACAGGCCCAACAGTTACAGCACAATATGCCTCCGTCTATGAATAATATACAGTCACCACAACCCCAATGTGCTGTAGTACCAATACCACCATCCTCAAGTAGCAGCTTGGGCTCTGATAAGTCACATCCAGCACAACCCCCTGGGCAGTCATTGTCCTCGCTGCCCTTCCCAAATGGCACATTCACTTATGAAGAATTAGTTTTGGCAACAGACAACTTTTCAAGTGCCAATCTTCTTGGTCAGGGGGGTTTTGGATATGTCCATAAAGGAGTCCTGCCTAATGGGAAAGAGATTGCAGTCAAACAGTTGAAATCTGGAAGTGTCCAGGGGGAGCGCGAGTTCCAGGCTGAGGTTGAAACAATTAGTCGTGTTCATCACAGGCATCTTGTTTCACTTGTTGGACATTGCATTTCTGGAGAACAACGAATGCTTGTGTATGAGTTCATTTCAAACAAGACCTTGGATTTCCATTTGCATGGTATGTTCTTGTTTGACATCTTACCTATGAAATTACTTTCAAGTATGCAATTTCAACATTGATTCTGTTTTTACATTTTGAGTCTTGCTTTTGGACTTATATTCTACAGCATGATTAAATTGGATATTTTGTCAATTTTTTTGATTGGGCTACGAAAATGTGCTCACGTGAACCAAGTATTAAGTAGAACTTTGTGTTAACTCATGAATCATCTAGCAGTCTGAGCCTTGCAGCCTTCTTCCTAAGTTTTCAACTTTTTTTGGGCTTGAGGAGGTTTAGGTATTAATTCTAGTTTCTAAATTGCATTCAAATAAAGAAAATTTGCAATTTTTACTGTGAAGTATGTCTAGACCTAATCTTGTTTTCGTTAATATCTTGAACTTTAGATTAATGTATTGGCTTTTTTCGTTTTAACATTGATTGAAATCATGGTTACTTTAGTTGGCTCATGAACTTTTTTGGTCATGTTACAGAGTAAATTAGTAATGCAATTTGTATTACATCTAACCAAATTCTCTATTGGTGTAAAAGTGGTTGTAATGCATTTCTTTTTAATGTGGGATTTCTGTTGTTGTTCAAGGTCTCTCATTTGAACAATGAGGGTTCCTGTCTCAACTTTTTACATGTAGTAAAAAACTTGTAATTTCTCATGTCATGTTATAATGGAGTTTTGTGGTGTTGTAGAAGCAAAACCACCTATGAATTGGGCAACGAGGCTGAAAATTGCTATTGGTGCTGCAAAAGGATTGGCATACCTTCATGAAGACTGTGAGTTCCTTGGTGCTCGTATAATCATTTGGAAGGATCCTGATTTTGTCTCAAATGGTTGTTGACTTTTGGCTAGTTTATTTTGTATACAGGTCATCCAAAAATCATTCATCGAGATATCAAGGCATCAAATATTCTTATTGATGAGGAGTTTGAAGCCAAGGTCAGGAATTTCATGCAATTTAATAATATATTGTATTTATCATCTACAATTTGGTAAATTTAAGTTGAATTGGTGGATGTGATGTTGTATTTGTGAGAATATGATTCAGACTTTTCATGTGGTTCTGAAGTGCTGATTAGATTATCTACTTTTATGCTCCCAGGTTGCAGACTTTGGACTTGCGAAGTTTTCTTTTGACACAGACACTCATGTGTCCACCAGGGTTATGGGAACTTTTGGGTAAGATAAATAATATGCTGTCTGAAATCTCCCTGTTGAGATGTTAATTACATCAGTGACTAATTTGTTGAGGTGATCTGCAGTTACTTGGCTCCGGAATATGCCTCAAGCGGGAAACTCACTGAAAAATCAGATGTCTTTTCCTTTGGGGTTGTGCTTCTGGAATTGATTACAGGACGTAGACCTGTTGATAAAGCTCGTCCCTTCATGGATGATAGCATGGTTGAATGGGTGAGCTTTCTTTGTCTAATCTCACAAGGTCTCTTAGACTGTAGGTATTAACAAGTCTTGCACTCCAATGCTACAGTTTTTGAAGGTTCTTAATGTTGAATTTGTAGGCAAGGCCATTGCTGTCACATGCCTTAGAAGGTGGAAGCTTTCAGGAACTTGTTGATACAAGATTGGAGGACTACAATTTTACTGAGATGGCTTCCATGATTGCTTGTGCTGCTGTATGTGTTCGTAGCTCTGCAAGACGACGGCCGCAAATGAGTCAGGTAACTGGCTGAGGATTGAGAACAGAATTGCTATTGGGAAAATACATATAATATCCGTCTGCAGATCTAATTTTCTGCCTCAAATTTGTGTTGATTTTATTGAAATGTTCCATTGATTAATTTATTACAACTCCTTGAGCTGATAGATTTATTACAACTCCTTGAGCTGATAGTCTGAAACTGCATCTTTCAACTCTTAAGTCCATCCTTCAATTAATGCAGGTTGTAAGAGCTCTGGAAGGGAACTTGTCTGTCGAGGATCTGTTGAAAGAAATTCCACCAGACAACAGAGCATTCCACGGAAGCACAGATTATGACTCTAATAGTGCCCAATACAAGGAGGATTTAAAGAAATTCAGGAAACTAGCACTTGAAAGCCAAGAGCAAAGCACTGGCGAGTACAGCGTATTCACCAACGAGCATGGTGTACCCCCATCAACCTCGAGTACTGAGAATCAACTTGATACCCAGGAGGTCGAAACTGGGAAATCTAAAACAGGAACCACAAGTGTGCTTGAAATTCCTGTAGAATGAATAGGTTAAACCTTTGGAATTTATTAATGTAAGCTTGATTCATCATTCTTTAAGATGCTCCATTTAGTAATATTGGTGTCAAATAGAGTTAGGTGTACAAAGTTTTTGTCGATTAGTCCTACTATTATTAACTTAATATTGGCATAGGTCACTGTAAATGTTCACTTGTTCAGATACATGAGCTTGAGACTAACTAGTGCATTCTTTTTTACTATACATGAACTAGCCAAAAGTTTGCCATGCATACGCTTTTTCGCTTTTTGGAGTTACTAAACAATAATGTACTTTTATACGAAGTATAATATTTTTGTTTTTGGTTTAGTGTATTTGTTCATCATATAGCTCTAAAAAATTTGGAAATACAAATAAACATTTACCATACCTTCAAAACTACCCTTTTTTTTTTTTTTTTTTTTTTTTTTTTTTTTTTTTTTTTTTTGAAACTAATAAAGCTTAGTTAAACTACTTAAATGGGCTACCTTTAAAATCAATGTGTAAATATAAATAGGGAAAGTCACAACGGTGACCCCTAACTTATGCTACACACCAATGGTCACTTCCTTTTTTTTTTTATTACACATAAGGACCCTAATTAAGAAATTTATCTCACATATGACATTAATGAGTGTTATTTATTTAAAAAAAAAAAAACTAACTATGGTTAACCTTGGAAAAAAAAATAAAAACTAAAACTAAAAACCACCAACCCAGCCACCACCTTCACCTTCATCCCCACCAGATGTAGCCAGCCCCACCTGCCAGCCAAGCTCCCCCCGTCGGCGACACTGCTCCAAGCTTACCCCGCCGACGACGCTGATCAACCTCGACCACCGCCCAACCAGAATCCCCAACCCGCCAAAGAACCTCCTTCTCTCTCCTCACCGCCACCACCACCTCTACCCTCTTCCTCACCTCAACCCGACATTCCCCACCAGACCAAGAACCGCAATGCCACCAGACCAAACCCACTGCTCATCCTCCCACCACAACCCACGAACCTCCTTCTCTCTCCTCTAACCTCTCCTATACGCCCAGATCTAAACCCGACCGTCGCTCCTAGTTTGATCTACAAAATCCAAATCGTGCTTGGGTTCGGCGGTCTGGGGGTGGTCGGGGTTCTGAGTTCGGCGACCTAGTGGTGGTGACGGTGAGAAGGACGAGAGGGAGGGAGGGTTGTGGGCGGGAATTTGGGAATCTGGCTTGGTGGTGATCAAGGTGGAGTTGGCGCAGGGTCACCGGCGGTCTAGGGAATCTGGACAGTGTCCGTGGCGATCGATGGAACATGGGGTAGTGTCGCCGGAAGGGAGATGGTGGCTGGTTTTTGGTGGTTGGGGTTAATTTTTATATTTATTTTTTATTTTTATAAATAGAAATCTAATCATAGTTAATATTTAATGAAATAAGGTTATGAGTGAGATTAAATTTTTAGCTAAGGTCATTTTGAATAATAAATAAAAAAAGAGAGGTGACCATTGACGCGTAGTAAAAGTTAAGGGTCATCGAGAATTTCCCATATAAATAACATATTTTTTGGGGTATTATAGGAAATTTAAATATGAAAATTTATACGGAGTATTTATTAATTACTATAAGTTGAAGTTGTAACCGCCATAGTAATCCTATATATAAACAGAACTAAATAAAGCCTCAAATGTTTAGACTCATTTCATCTCTTTTACAAATTACAATATAAAACGCCGTAATTTGAAGCAAATTCGGAATTCCATGGCTGAAACTAGCTCTGTAAGTTGTTAAACTTGTTATTTATTTCACAAAGTTCAATTTCCTGTTTATATAATATGCAAAGGAGTGTAGTTTCTAGCGCTAATTATTTCATTGATTTATGGCTTATTAGGGTTTTAAGTTGGCTAATAATTTTGTGAATTCTAGCCTAATTGTTTCTGTTACTGTGTTAATAATAATTTTTGTTTGATTCATAACTGATTATGATCATACTAGAATTTGTATTGGCTTGTGCTCATTTTAGAGCAATGGAGATGTACATTATGCCCTACAAAATACAAAGAAAGTTGTCATGCATGAAGAGATGTACATAAAAAAATAAAATTGTCATATATTAAAATTTGAGGGAATGCATTTTTTTTAGGTCATAACATTAATATGAAATTTTTTATACATTATGATCAATGTTAAAAAAAAAAAGTGCATTCTTCTGTTCGAAAGTAATAGTCCCATGGTCCATATATAAAAATTTGGGGTATTTTAGGGTTTTGACTCGATCGATTCTACTTGATCCAAAGAATAGTGTTTGGAGTACGGCTGGAGATGGTAAAAAGGTGTTTTTTTTTTTTTTTTTTTTTTTTAAAAAAAACAGATGGTAATAACTAATAAGTTGCTTAATTGTGCTGAAGTCATGGTTTTGTTCTCGTTAAAAAAAAAAATTGGTTTTGTTAGAGATATAAGATATGTATATATATATATTTTTTTTAGAAAAGATATGAGTAATATAATCATATAATATAATCAATATTGGTAAATGTACTGGAGTAATCAATATATTTCCATATTAATATTAGAAGACTAATATCTTTAGAATTATTTACGTTAATATATGCATGATTCAATGAATAATATCTATAGGATATCCGGTATTATTTTCTTAGAGATGGTATTATACTACTTTCCTAATAATCAAGATATTGTGATTATATTTTTTGATACTGATATATCTCATCTCTGACATGGTTGATGGCGGTTATGTTCATCTCTTGGCCTTGCATATATTGGACTGAATATTATATAGTCTTTTTCGAGTTCTTCCATTAATTTTTAGCAGTATTGCCTACTTTATGATAACCCTTGATGATGATGCAACTCATGTCCCTGTATTCCTTTAATACCTTTTCTAGTTCTTCATGTTTTCTTTTTAGTCCAGGGTACTTACAGTACACAACTGACGAGTATGTGTGCTGCTTTAGGAATTGTGTTCCATATGCTTAGGAAGTTTGAAAGCAGGAGAAGGCCGAGCATTGTACACAGCAGAGTGCTCCCACGCCTTCCATTACACCTGCATTGCCTACAATTTTCAACATGGGAATCGCGCTTGCCCAACATGTGGTTCCTATTGGAGAAACCCCCCTTTCTTTAATGCATCCTTTAGCCCTTACCCTGGGAACATTCAAAGTCCTCTCCATTTTGCTTTTGCTGATGACGAGCCCCTCCAATCCTTGCCTCCGACCACAGCTGCCTCTTCCTCGACTACACCACTCCAACAGGGTGCCAACATGACAGTAAAAGCCTTTCCTGAGTATCCTGCTATAAGCAGGTCAGACCAGTCTGAGTCCTTTGCTGTCCTTGTTGGAATCCAGGCACCTCCTTTGTTTCTGAAAGCTTCTGACAGCACGGAAGAAAGGGCCCCAATTGATCTCATTGCAGTCCTTGATGTGAGTGGAAGTATGACAGGCAAAAAGATAAAACTCCTTAAGCAGGCAATGGGGTTTGTGATCAGCAATTTGGGTCCAAAGACCGACTGTCGGTTATCACATTTTCAACCTCAGCCTGGCGGGTGACTCCACTCCGGAGGATGACTGACACAGGGAAAAGTAGTAGTATCTGCGGTGTCAAGTCCCTTCATGCTGATGGTACCACTAACATCATTGCAGGACTGAAAATGGCTGTGCAGGTTCTTGAGCAGCGCCGGGAGAAGAATCCTGTCTCCGGCATTATTCTTCTGTCTGATGGTCAGGACAACCAAAATGGAGTTGGTCCACAGTTTCTCCGTGCCCTCCGCCTCCTTCCACCTTGCATCCGCTCGAATGACACAGATGCTACCAATTATGCTCCTCAAAATGATGCAGTTCCAGTCCACACATTTGATTTTGGCTCTAACCATGATGCTACTGCACTGCACGCAATTGCAGATGTATGGATCACACGGGACCTTCTCTTACATTGAGTCAATTCGGATCATCCAGGATGCTTTTGCTCAGTGCATAGGTGGACTGTTGAGTGTGGTGGCACAACAGGTAGAAATACAGGTAGCGTCTTCCTCTCCCGAGGTCCTAATCCAGTCCATCCCCTCAGGAAGGCATCGAAACAGCATTGGTTGCAGTAAATAGCATGGGGTGATATATGTAGGCGATGTGTACGCTGAGGAGGAGAAGCAATTCCTAGTCTATCTCTCAATTCCAACAGCTGATCATGGCGCATTGACAACACCGTTATTGGAAGTCAAGTGTTCTTATAAGGACCCGCTTTCTAAGCAAAGCATCAGGACCGAAACAGTTAAAGTTGAGATTCGCAGGCCAGCTGCTGAGGACTTATCTGACACGGATAGGCAGGTGTTCTTAGAGGTGAATAAGGAGAAACACCGCGTCTCTTTAGCAGAAGGTATTGCTCAGGCACATGAGATGGAAGAGAGGGGTGAGCTACAAGCAGCTCATTCATACTTGGATAACCATAGCACGATTCTTCGAGAAGAATCAGTTGAGGGAGGCGACGATTATGAGGACGAGGTGAAAGGAATACAGCAGATGATGGCAAATGAGAGGGTGTACAAAGATACAGGGAAGGCTTATATCAAATCAAGGATAGTCTCTCATTGTTATCAGAGAGCCTCAACTCAAGCTGTGCAGTTCCATTGTAAAACCACTAAACTTGTAGGTAAGTGTAATTCAAATTATCAAACATCCTACATGAAGAAAATGTTGAAAAAGTCGCGGGCTACACGCCAGTGATGATGAGCAAGCCCAGCAACCTGCTCAAACTAAGAAAAACAAAAGAATACCATGAAGGATTGATGCTCATCTACTGGCTATTAGTGATTGTTCTTGCGGAACATTTTAGATTCTGGTTTGAATAACATAATACTCTTAGAGTTGGATTTCGGTTGTTTGATTTTGGTACATATGACATTAAACTGTTGCGTGCAATAATATGTTTGCTTGGTAACACTTTTTTTATGTTCTTGTCCTCTGACCATTACAGCAGCACTAATTTTGTGTTTCAATTATGCAGATGTCACCCCTTTCTAATAGTAAAATCAATTTTTTATATTTTTTTTTTTTTTAATCTCAGTCAGCAAAAAATCTGTTTCTAGATGCCTCTTATGTACTTTAAGTATTTGACCTACAAGTATAGGAGGTGGATTTTGGATTTATTAAATATTCATGACTATTAATCGTGGTGTTTAGTAGATAGTGTATATTGTATGATTTGTATCCAAAATATAGTTATAGCTTGGTAACACTTAGTTGCAAGGTTTATTTAATTAGGACAACTGTAAAATATTCTATCTTTAGTCTATTACAGTGTGCAGTATACTACGATCTGAGCTATTTGCATTCCACAGGACGAACTTCTCCTCTTACTGCTACCAGGTTTTTAGGTGGACCTTTTATTTTGCGCGTGTAACAGTCTGTATGTATGTTATTTTTAACAAATGGTCTACCATCCTTTTTTTTATTGCTAGGAGAGAACTTCTATGGAACTGGCCTCCACGAGTACACACCATTATATCATAATTGATCATATTAATCTATATAGTAATAACATAATTAGATGGCTCTGCTGTCATCTGATCGAAATAAATTCGTAGTTGATTTCTTTTGTTTATTTCAAACTATAGCTGACTTTTTCTTGTAATCACTTCATAGTTCATACCATTATTCTAGAATTCTAGTCAATGATGTTGGATTGTATAAAAGAAAAACACAAAAAGAAGAAGCAATTAAAGACTTCATGATCAACTGTATGATTTGAAGAAGCAACCATGACATTTCTTGAAAAAATGGTATTCAGAATTTTCCTAATGTTTCAACTATGTTATCTTGGTTATTCAGAGCCCCAATTTGTAAGCTCTTTTTGTATACAAAAGAGTGGCTCTTATAGTAAGAATAGCCTGTATCAAGATAATCTGAGTCTCGTTTTCAGCAATCTAACTTCTTCTGCATCAATTAAAGGCTTCGCTAACTTCACTGCTGATGAAGGCGTTGACAAAGTATATGCTCTCTTCTACTGCAGAGGTGACCTGAACATGTCAGACTGCAGCAACTGTGTTGAAACTGCGACATCTAGAATTGTTTATGAATGCCCCAATAAGAAAGAAGCAATAGTTTTTTTTGAAGAATGTACACTTCGTTATGCCAACCGCTCTATATTCTCCATCGAGGAGGAAGATCCAAATGATTGGTCTTACAGTGAAGCTATGGTTTCTGATAAAGATCAGTTCAACGATGTACTTACAGCAGCGATGAGTGGCCCTATGAATCAGGCTGCTTATAATAGTTCCAAACGAGGTTTTTCTACCGGTGTTACTACAAACTCTTCTGCAAATCAGACTGTATATTGCCTTGCACAATGTACTCCGGACATTCATGGCAGTCCATGCCACAAATGCCTCCTTGCAGCACTTGATAACCTGATTGATGAGGGGAGAACTAAGATGAGTCTTTTTATGCCGAGTTGTCAGGTTATGTATTCTCTTGCTCCTTTCTTCAGTATTAAGCAGGAGCCAAGCTCTTCACCGAATGATCCTGCTCTCAAATCTCCTGCAGATGCACCGTCTTTTCAAGTCCCCCCTCCTTCCGAAAGTAAGTAAATCATCTATCTGCAATCAATTTTCATTGCTTTGATTAAGTTTACATGTATCAACCACAGTAGAATTATTGTTAAATTTTGTTTTGGTGGGCAGGACATACTAAAAAGTACATAGCTGCAGGAGTCAGCGCTGCTTTAGGATTGTTTGTTATGTTTTTTGCTCTTTGGTTTTGGTTGGGTAAGAGAAGGGTGACTATGAAATGCGAAAAAACCCAACAGATTTCGCATAATGTGCAGAGCACATTTACTTATGAAGAGCTAGCTTTGGCAACAAATAGTTTTTCAAGTGCCAATGTTCTTGGTCAAGGTGGTTTTGGATTTGTTTACAAAGGAGTCCTGCCTAATGGTATAGAAGTTGCAGTCAAACAGTTGAAAACTGGAAGTGCACAGGGGGAGCGCGAGTTTCAGGCAGAAGTTGAAATTATTAGCCTTGTGCACCATAGACATTTGGTTTCGCTTGTTGGATATTGTATTTCTGGAGATCAGCGATTGCTTGTGTACGAGTTCATTCCCAACAAAACCATGGAATACCATTTACATGGTAAGCTCTTTGGTGATCAACATAGTACCATCCAGTGGTCATCTTTGATTGCACGGACTGTATTTCTAGAAAATTAGTATTGATCAAGATAACAAATTCAAAGAAAATAGGGGGGAAATTATGAAATGTTTCAGTTTATCTTCTGTATCTTATTTCCGATATTTCAGGACCTGGTTTAATGGATATTGACATTTTTGTAGGTGATGAAATCCCACCTATGAGTTGGCAAACAAGGTTAAAAATTGCTTTAGGTGCAGCAAAAGGATTGACATATCTTCATGAGGAATGTATGTGACTTAGTAGACCTCAATTTCTTGTACTTATTTTAAGGATGTTGATTCCATTTCCTCATGGACTTTAGATGAGTCAAAATTGATGTTTGGCTGTAAATATGTGTCTGCAGGTTCTTCAAAAATCATTCACCGAGATATCAAGGCAACGAATATACTTATCGATGACGAGTTTAATGCTAAGGTCCAAACTTCTTGCTATAATGAACTGAATTTTTCATTTACCTGTCCTGTACTTTTGTTAGCTTCAAGTTGGACTATAGATGGTATTTTCATCCTGTGTGATTATAATGGTTTTTGAAGTGATAACTGATAATCATTCCTACCATATATTTCTTATTTGGTTAGTTGTTTAACAATCTTAAGAGCTCACCAGAAGGGGAACGGACTTCTAGGAAGACCCCTCGTCCCCTCCCATACTATAAGACTAAAACAAGCTAGGCAAAGGCCTTAAAAAATTATATAAACGAAAAGAAACTAATCTATAAACATGTTTTGTTTAGTTTGGAACTTGTAATATATGCTATTTTAGTCTTTACAAATTGTTGACAGAGCTCTGACTTTCTGCTGCCAAATGATCCAAACTGTCCTGTTCCTTTCGTGCTAAAGATAATAAACCACAGTTGCTGCCTGCTGTAATTGCATTTTAAAAATGCCTTCTGAAGTTATCATCTTTTCTGCGTGCAATGCACTTCAGATCACTAGGATAGAGAGCACCCTTCTTCAACACCACACCATATCATCATAGTATACAATGGACCGGTTGCTACACTATCAGTCAAATTATAAATTAGTACTCAGTATTAAATTTGAATTTCCCTCTCATCAGCACAAATTCCAATTTATGCATCTTGTCCCTAATCATCAGTCTGCCCTTCACAGCAATCCAAAACACGAACCTGTGGGTAGGGACTGTAAATCTGCTGCAATCCGAGAAACTTTCTTCTGCCTTGTTCTCACAGAGCTTTTTATATGCAACAATAAAAAGTTTTTTTTTTTTTTTTTTTTTTTTTTTTTTTGGCATCTGACTCACTTTATTTGCAGTATACACTTCTTTATTGCACTGATGTAAAATTTGCATGTTCTTCACCTTTCCAGGTTGCAGACTTTGGACTTGCAAAGTTTTTCTTAGACACAGATACTCATGTATCGACTAGAGTCGTGGGAACTATCGGGTAAGATTGATACTTTACCACTTAATTTTTCTCTGTTCTTATGTAGTCTTACCTCATACATGTTAAGAACATAATCAGCTAATATTTTGTAATTTGCAGTTACCTAGCACCAGAGTATGCTGCAAGTGGGAAACTTACTGAAAAGTCAGATGTCTTTTCCTTTGGGGTTGTGCTTCTGGAATTGATTACAGGGCGTAGACCTGTTGATAGAATCCGTCGCTTTAACGATGATGGCATGGTTGAATGGGTGAGATTTCCTTTTCAACCTTTTAAAAACTCATAATATCCAAGTGGATCATGATTCATCAATGTTCTTAGACCGCCATCTTTGGCTTATAGAGGACAGTCGTAAAGTTGTTTGTCCATTTTGAACTTGCAGGCTAGGCCGTTGTTAAAACAAGCTCTAGAAGGTGGAAGCTTTAGTGAAGTAGTTGATCCAAGATTAGAAGAATATAATCCCTATGAGATGGCACAAATGATTGCTTGTGCAGCTGCATGTGTTCGCAGCTCTGCTAGACAACGGCCTCAAATGAGTCAGGTACATGTTGCTTCAAGTGAATATGTAACTCCTTTGTCCATAATTAATTGTCACATACAATGTTTTAGTGTATATGTCCGGAAATAGCTTGTGGGTTTCCTAATTTAGCAGCGGTTTATGTTTGATTTTTTCAATGTATAAATACTAAAACTATAAGTGATGAGGAGATCCTATATGGGATATATATTACTCTTTTGTGCAACTGATCATGCCATATCTTTAATTATGTCGGGTTGGGACAATGTGACTATTAATTCCATACGGAAATTTATTTATTCTGCAGGATTTAGACCTTGTACATATATCTGATCTGTTTATCATCTGGTTGATGCAGGTATTACAAGCTCTTGAAGGGAACTTGTCAGCTGAGGACCTTCTGAAAGAAAGCACAACAGATAACGATATGTTCAAAGAAATTTCAGTCGACGACTCTAGTGGCCAGCACAAGGAGGATTTACAGAAACTTGAGAAGTTAGCTCTACAAAGCTATGCTCAAAGTACTGATAAATTCAGTGGAACCACCAGCGAGCTCATATCTACCTCGAGTACTGAAAACCAACAAGATACCCTGGAGTTATAGAAAATGAATACTGTGAAACAGGAGTGGTAACTCCAAGACCAATAATTAACTATTACAACCTTTATTTACGTGTACATATATAGATGTTATATTGTTACGACAATTTTCCTTTCTAAATTATTAGATTAAGGGTGAGCCCCAGTTTCTCTTCTTGAGAAACAATCATCGTTTCTCTAATGACAGGAATGGTAAATAAAAGCAAAACTATCAATTTTTTTTTTTTTTTTTATTGGATGCTGACTCACCCATCTTCCTCCTTTCTCAACATAACAATGGCAGTTTATGCAACGGCCACAACATACACCAACCTCAATTCGGCGGCGAATCAACGAAAACCCTAAGAAAACGGGAGAAATTAAGGGCATTGTTAACTCTAAAGGGTAGGTGTTTTCCTCCTTCATTGAAATTAAGCATTGGGCGTTTGTCAATTTATTCGATGGTGTATGGGAAACTCAAAGGCTGCTTCAATGATGGAGAAAAAACTCAAAGGCAGCTTCAATGGAGTACTATGGCGGGGAGAGAGAAAACTCAAATGCTGCTTCAATGGTACTCTATGGCGGGGAGAGAGAAAGAAATTGAGGACTGGTTGTGAATGGAGAAAAGGGAAAGAGACAACTAAATTACAATTTTATCCCTATTTTAGTGGTTTAAAAGACAATTTTAACCCCTTGAGATACATGTGATGTTTATCAATATGACAAACTTGTATTTGCCCTTAGATTAATGACACTATATTGTTCTCTTAATCTCTTTGAACATAGATGTGAAAAGTGAGCTATAGGATGTTACTTTGTTTGAGTTCTTCATCAATGATGTTTAAATAAAGTAATCAGGGAAAGAGAAGGAAGAGGAAGCGAGGGATTTGTTGTTTTTCCCTCATTTGGATATGGGCATATGGCTTGGTAGAGAAGGAAGGGTAGAGAATTGTAAGGATTTGTTAAAATTCTTCCATTGTTGAGCTCACTTTCTTCCATTTCTTTACCTTGGTTGTATTAAAACTTGACTTTGTAGAAAACTTAATTTTTATGAACTTATTTTAATTTATTTTGTTTAAAATAAGTTAGAAAAATCACACCAAATAGACCCTATGTCAATATAATTTTAGGAGCACTTTTTGTATTAGAGATAGGGGGGATAATCACCTCAATTAGCACCCTAAATATAAACGAATAAATAATACATCATTAGATTCAATCTTGAGCTCCATATCCATTCACAAAGTTCTCCCCAGTTATTGAGGCTACACTTGGTAGGAAGGACCGCGCGTTCGATGATCTCCGCAACAACAATTGGGAGGGGAATGGAACCTAACCACTCAAAACTGAGCCCCGAATCCGGATTAGTCCAAAGGATGAACCGGGTGGAACACCAAAAAAACAAAGTTCTCCCCAGTTATTGTAAGTCCACATGCTAAAAAAGTGCACCCTCTTAGGCCTTGTTTAGTTCAACTTATTTCAGAAAAAATAAGTTCAGATTAGATCAAAAAAAATAATTTCAGATCAGATCATCGTTTTATGTGCAATTTTTTATCACTAAATATCTTTAATTTCGTGATGAAAAAAATTATGCAAATACACATTATTATGAATCTAACAAGACCTTACTTGATATATTTTTTCCTTATAGATTATCGTACACTTAAAGTCAAAGTTTGGTCAAATCTGACAATTAGATCAGACCAGATCAAATCAAATAGCTTCAGATAAGCAAAAATAAGGTGAACTAAACAAATAATACGTCTTAGGTGCACCCTACTAAACCACACCCTATAAAATTGAGCATTTAGGCCTTGTTTGGATTAGGGGTAATATACTATGGGGATAATAAAAGTCAGACTTGAAAAAATATAAGTAATTAGAGGTGTTGTAGGAGGCATGGTGTTTACAAATGAAATAAAGTAATTGTGCCATGAGGAAAAGAGAGAGATGGAGGAATTATTACCCTCATAATGAGGGTAATAGTTACCTACCACTACTAGATCAGAATTCGGTTAAATTGCAACCGTTTTTCTACGACCGTAAAAAAAAACGGTCGCAAAATATGAAATCTGCAACAGATTTTTTCGCGGTCGCAATATTACGACTGTTTTGGAAAGGGTCGCATATTTGCGATCGTTTTTAGCCTTTTAAACAGGTTGCAAGGATGTTTGAATAATTAAAATAATTCTAAATTAAAATAACTCTTTCAACAATCAAAACAGTTGAAAATAGCGACTGTTTATAAAACAGTCGTAATTTGTGACCGCTAAAAAGAATACGGTATAAAAGGATCCCCATTTTCCCAAACCCTAATATTCTTCTATCACACCGCTCTCCCTCCTCTTTCTTTTCTCTCTCCTCCTCTTTCTTTTCTCTTTCTTCTTTTTCCTTTCTCACGCTCCTCCATCTCCTTCTCTTTCTTTTCTCTTTCCTTTCCCCTTCTTCTCTTTCCTTTCTCCTTCTTCTCCATTTTCACATCTCTATTTTCGTTCTCCATTTTCATTCCCAATTTTCGCATATCCAGTTTTGTTCGCATCTCACGCCACGACAAGAAAACAGCTGGATTCCGACGGAATTTTTCCGTCGGAAAATGGCCTTCCGACGGAATTCCGTCGGAATCAGTCCGTCGCAATACCCTTTGTAGGAAATTTGACGTTTTTCGAGGGAAATTCCGTCGGAAGCCACTTTTCCGATGGAATTTCCGATGGAATTCATTCTGTCGGAGTTGGTTTTGACTTTAAACGAAATTCTGTCGCAATTTTCCGTCGGCGTTGGAGAGGTTTCCGACGGAAATTTCCGTCGGAAGAGGAATATTCCGTCGGAAGAGGTATATTCCGACGGAAATTTCCGTCGGAATAATCAGAAAAAAAAATATTAAAAACAAACCAGCACCACCCCAACCACCCTACCCCACCCTGTCCAGCCACCACTTCCCCACCTAACCAACCCCCTAAACCACCCACACCCACCACCACGCTTAACCACCTCCAACCCACCCACACCCACACCACGCCTAACCCCACACCACCCAACCACCTCCACCTAACCCAGACCCACCAAACCCAGACCCAGACCCACTTAATAACCCACACCCCATGGACCCCACACCACCCAGACCCCCCATCGAAACCTCCCCCACCACCCTGACTGGACCCCCACCCTACCCCACCCTGTCTAGCACCACCAACAGCCCAACCCAAATCGAAAAATAACAAAAACCAATTCGTAAAATAACAAATCGAAAAAAACAAAAAAAATTCATAACACCCAAATCGTACAATAGAGATCTGAAAAAAATACAAAAAAAATGAAATTAAACAAAAGAAATATATATACATTTATCTTCTGAAATTAATAGAGATCTGAAAAAAAAACCCTAGATCTACAATGTGCCGCCGTTAGGTTGGTGTCGTTGTTGGTTGTCGTGGTTGTCGTTGCTGCTGGTGTCGTTGTTGGTGTTTCAGGGTTTTCTGATGTCCTGCGGGAGAGTTACAATTCCGAGACTGGAACCGGACGCCTGTACCTGCAAAATAACGGAGACTCCTGAGAGCTCCGCCTCCAACGGTCAAGTTAGTACCTGATTAAGGAGTAATTAATACGGAAATTAAAGTAATAAGATCTCTCTAGGTGAGAGTGCTTAGTGTTGGTAATCTGCGTCGTTAGCGAGATTAGCCGGTTGTTGGTGTTCCGTAATAACTCTGTTCTTCTCTGCTTGATTTCTTGATTTTTCGATTACCTCACTAATGAGGATTAATTAAGTATTTATAGCCTTGAGAAGCGTGCAACTCTCTAGGTTTAAGGTAAACCTAGGGCTGACCGGGCCTCTAGACTGGATTGGGCCTTGATGGCCGGTTTTCCCATTTGGCATGGGTGGACACGTGGCGTGCCTTGATTGGTCCGTAGAGGACGTATCTGTGACTGACACGTGGCAGGTTCCTATTGGCCTACGTGAAGGACACGTGGCGGAACCTGGTTGGTCCACTTGCCAGACGGTGATTGGTGGATAAAAATCCCCTAATCATTTGCCCCTCACAGGTGGCACGTGACTGGTCACGTGTCGCCTGTGACAGGTGTCGCACGGTGACAGGCGACGGCCTGCTACAGATGTCACCTTGCAAACGGCCGAGAGATTTTCCCGCCCAAATTTTGAATTTGGAAGCGACCCTTCGCCTTCTCACTTTGCCTATAAAAGGAAGTGCTGACTTCGGTCATTTTCACATTTGAGAACTTTGCGAGAACATTCGGACCCCTGAACTTGCTCTGACATTTCGGACCCTTTCTGCCTACCGCCTGTTCTGACAAGCCGACTGCACCGGACTTCCAGGACTTCATCAACCATCACTCGTTCAGGTAACTCAGTTCTCTTACTCTTAATTTTATTTTTATTTTTTGAAATGGCACCACGGAAGCACACGACACGACCTAAGTTAGTGATCAACCGGTCACCGGGGACGGCTGAATCTAGGACTAGGAGTGCCGCCTGCCCTTTTCTGGACCCATCTTTGCCCTTTATACAAAGTCCGACTGTATCTGTGTCTATGCAGAACGTGATGGCCAGAACGAAACAGACTGCTATGATATCAAACTCAAACGGCTCCTCCCAAAGGGTGCTCCTTAGTGAAACATCTGACCAGGCGCCAGATGTAGAATTGAAACGAGGCGACTGCCAAGCCGACAGTTCTGAGAGAGGGGCCAAGGTGGTCCCTTCCCATCTTACCGTTGACATGTCTAATTTCCCTCCTGCTCCTTCTAAGGGAGAGGAGGCGGGCCCCTCTGGGAGAGGGGAGGAGTCGTCCTCTTCGGACTCGTCAGAGGACGAGTCCGAGTCCAGCTCTTCTGGCCACAGTTCTCCAGGCTCAGAAGAAAGACATAGCCGCCTACAAGAGGCGAGACTTTCTCATGCAGTTGAGAAGGGGGACAATTGGGCGGAGCCGTCCGCCTCTTACAGAGAGGAAAACGCCCCCTACTACTGCAGGGTACCCCGGGGCCGGATCGCAACCATGCAAGACAACGTGGCGAGCTTTATTGCTAACCACAGAATGGGCCCGGAATTTTTACTGTTCGTGCCGGATCCAGAAGACACTGTCGTCTGGCCGGCTGGTACCAGCTATGGTGACGGCTGCTTTGGCTGCTATGTGGCGGCCATCAAAGCTGGACTGCGCTTCCCATTACATCCGGCTGTTCAGCGGATTTTAGATGGGTATGATCTGTGGTTATGGCAGTTAGCCCCCAACTCTTGGGTAAACGTACTCGGCTATGTGGCCGGGTGCGAAATGTACGGGGTGGAGCCAAGCTTTGAGGCTTTCGCCCACATGAACTATCTCAGCCGGACCCCTAAGTCGGGAGGTACCGGCTGGTACCAATTAACAAGCCATAGGGGTTACCTCATGACGAGAGGTAAGGCGAACAAATGGAAGGATTGGCGGAACACCTTCCTTATTATCGAGGGTTCAGACACGGAGCTGAACAAACGCTTTAACAAGTGGAATAGGGATCCGCCTCTTCTCGCAGGCGGCCGCAGCATGCCGCCTGTTCCCCCAAAGGCTAAAAAAGAGATCCTAGACAAAGGACTCTTCAAAGTAGAGACTAGGGTGAACTCTACTTCAGGGGTACGAGAGCAAGTACCCCTAAACTGCGTCCCGAGCTTCAAGTGGCTCTATGACGAGTACTTTTTGGCCGCCTGTGGCCTCAGCAGTCGGTGATCTAGAGGTAGCCGGCCTGACAAATACTCTGTTTTTTCACGCCTTGTTTACTTGGGATTTTTACTAACTTTGCTGTTTATTTCTTGCAGCTGACGCCATGAGTAAGATAACAGCATCCAAGACTGCGGCGGCCATGTTGCGGGCCTCGCTCATGAAACAGTCGTATGCCGACTCCCCCAACAAGGAGGCACCCTTGGTAAGCTTCGAAAACTCTTCCTCTTTTAGTTGTCTTATGCATATACTAACTCTTTTTGTTTTCAGTCTGGCACTCCAAGGGCTTCTTCCTCGCAACAGCCGGACCCCAAGGCCCGGAGGACGACTGTTGCAAGCTCTCCTGGGTCTTCCAGGAAAACAGTGGCGGCTGAGAAGCAGCCGGCCACTTCTTCTAAAACCCCGGCGGGGCCGCCTAGAAGTATGGACAATCACTTGTAAAAACTCACTTGCTTCCTTCTTGACTAGGTCTAACTTGTTTTTTCCTTTCGCTTAATGCAGCCGGCCCTCAGGGGCTTGACTTGGTTGAGGTAGCCAAGTCCATGGTTAAAGTAGTTCCTCCATCTGACAGGGAGGCGGTCAGGGGTGCAGGCACCCTTGACCTTGATGGGATTTCAGGGGTCCTTGCTGAGGTATACTTAGCATATTTTTGAGCTTTTGAGTTCCAGGACGCCTGTTATCTTTTTTGTTTGGAAACTGACGCCTGTTTTTCTTTGTACTTAGGCCCTGCTCCGAGTCAACAGCCTTCGCAAGCCGATTGATCGGAAAAACAAAGAGGTAAAGGCCGCAAAGGCTATGGCCGCCTCCAGCTGTGATAAGGCAATGTTTCAAATTGCCCAAAATGAAGTACTGACCATTGATCTTCTTTATTATCAGGCGCAGGCTACCGCCGCTGTTCGGGCTCAGTTAGAGGCGGCCCAAAAGAAGGTTGACGAGCTGGAGGCGACCGTCACCAACCTTAAGGCCGAGCTGAAACCTCTTCGCCAAAAAATGCACTCTTACGAAGCCATGGAGAAATCTTTGGCCAACGTAAAAGAACGCCTGGTGAACCAAGAGAAGAGTCTTACCCAAGAGCTCTCGGAAAAGGCCGAGCAAGAGAAAAAAGAGCTCGTTCGGGAGATGGTGGAAGACTCCGCTCAAATCCAGCGCATGACCTGGGAACGACTGTTCCCCAGTGTCGACTTTGCCTCATGGGAAAGAACGTACCGCCAGTGTTCGGAAACATATAATCAACAGATCCTGGCGGCTGCTGAAGAAGAGGCATTGGAAGGTGCGTTGGAGGAGGAAGAGCTGGTTGTGGCGCTTGTGCCACTTGGGGGTAAGGCATCAAAAGAGGGTGCAGCTAAAGCCGAGTCCAGCAAGAAGAGTGCTGACCAGGCGGCAGCTGCTGATACTGAACTGCCCCCTACTTAAGCTTTAAGTATTTTTTCCACGGCCTGCGTGCCGTTTGCTTTGTAATTACCCGGCCAGGGGGCTGGGGTTTTGAATATTCTGCTGGTCTTTAATGACCGGCTCATTTTTAATCAAATTTTTGTTTTGGTTCAAATTTGTCTAAGTATTCCATATCTTATATCCCTTTGTTCATTAGACCGACTGTTGTGTATGGCCGAACGTTAAGACAGGTACAAATAGTAAGTACGCCGCCTATGCCCCTGGACGACTGTTTGTCTGTTTCCAGGATAGACGATTAGTCGGCCATTTATTCAATCGGTATTCGAACTATTTATTCAATTGGTCTGACCAAGTAAATAGTATTACCTAGTCGCCAAGGAATTAAGTAGGATAACAAGCGGCGGGTGCCGGTTGTTTCCCTTTATTGCCAATGTTGGCTTTTAACTCGTAATTTGTTAACCTAGCAAGAGTAGTGGTTGAGAGTCCGTTTGTTAAAAACAAGCGGACGACTCATACCTTTTAGGCTCCATACTAAATTTGAGTGACTATTAAGTTAACATAGGAGTTACTTAGTCTTCGTCACACTCTAGATTGAATAGTAGAGGTACCAGGCAGCGGAGGCCGGCTGATCCTCTTGATTTGCCAATGTTTGTTGGCTATTAACTCAAGAAGTACCCCCTGCATTTATCCCAAGTAATACAGGCGGTCATCTGACTCAGATGTCAACTGCTACCACTGGTTTGGTTAGTGATAGAGTTATCCTTGTCTCAAAAACGGCTACGTGGTTGTCCTTGGGGACAGTCGTATAGGTGCCGTGTAATTAGTTTATAGAACAATGTTCCACCCAAAAGGGAGCTGCTCTCTGCGACGAATTTCATCCGGAGGGATGCCGTCGGACGCCTGCTATGATGTTGGGACAGGTCGAATTAGTTTTGTAGATTTGATCAGTTGGCTTGGCGCCTGATCTGATCATTCGGCCGGTGGCCTTGGTAAGTTCTTGGTGAACGTAGGTGCTAAGTGAAAGAAGGGTAGCCGCCTGTTAGGCACAGGGTCGGCCAGGCCCTAATCTTTTTAGCTAAGTGTTTGAGTAAAATACTCAATGGAGAGTAGCCGACTGTAAAGGAACAGACGGCATGCCCCTCAGAAGATAGAGTGAAAAACTCAATGGAGAGTAGCCGACTGTAAAGGTACAGACGGCATGCCCCTCGTAATACAATTAAATAGTAAGTGCAAACTTTATTAAGTAGCTCTTTACTTTACATCTCTCAAAAGAAATATTTTTTAAGGTTATCTACATTCCAAGTTCGAGGCAACGGTTGTCCGTCTGGTGTTTCCAGACGGTAGGTACCGTCCCTGACTTCCTCATAGATTCGGTAGGGTCCTTCCTAGTTGGGAGTTAGTTTGCCAGACTCATTAGCCCTACCTACTGCTTCCATTTTTCTAAGTACAAAGTCCCCTACTTTGAGTGGACGCCTGTGTACTTTTTTGTTGTATGATCTAGTCATTCTCAGGCGATAGATCTCATGGCGCAAAACAGCATTGCCCCTCTTTTCAGGAAATGAGTCTAATGCCAGGCGCATGGCTTCCCAGTTTGCCTCTTCGTTATACAACATTACTCGAAGAGTCGTCTCGTAGTGTTCTATTGGAAGAACAGCTTCTGCACCATAAGTTAGGAGGAATGGAGTTTCTCCAGTCGCCCCTTTTTCAGTCGTCCTAATGGACCAGAGAACATGTGGTAGTTCATCCGCCCATAGGCCGCCTGCTCGTTCAATCTTTTTCTTGAGACCGTCTGAGATGATTTTATTAAAGGCTTCTACCTGGCCGTTTGCTTGTGGACGACCGACAGATGCAAAGTAGTGTGCAATTCCTTGGTCTCCCAACCAGCTTTTGAGAACAGGCGTCTCAAATTGGGGACCATTATCAAAAACCATAGACATGGGAACCCCGAACCGAGTGATGACGTTTTTCCAAATGAATGAAATTACATCTTTCGTCTTGATTCCCTTTACAGCCTCCGCCTCTACCCATTTAGTGAAGTAGTCAACGGCAACAAGTATATACCTTCTGCCGCCTGTAGCAGGCGTATATGGACCCAGAATGTCCATGCCCCACTTAGCAAACGGTAGTGGGCTGTGAATGGTAGTGAGGTCAGTAGCCGGACGGTGAATTAATTTGCCAAACCTTTGGCACTTGTCACATTTTTTCACCATCTCCATTGCATCTGCTTCCAAAGTAGGCCAAAAGTAGCCCTGCCGCCTTGCCCTTTGAGCAAGCATCCTACCACCTATATGGGAAGCACAGAAACCAGAGTGAAGATCATCTAGTATTTCTCGTCCCTTTTCAGGAGTAACACACTTTAAGAAGGGTTGAAGGTACCCCCTCTTGTGAAGTTCTCCCTGTATCATTTCAAAACAGGAGGCTCGTTTTTTCAGTGCTGCCGCCTGTTGAGGATCATCCGGCAGTGTACCGTTTGTCAGATATGCCCTGATTGAATCCATCCAGGTTGAGCTTCTGTCTAGGATTCCAATAGGGTTTTCCTCGATGCTTCTCTTCTCCATTACTTCCCAAAAAACAGTTCGAGGAGTATCGGAGGAGGCGGATGATGCTAATTTTGACAGTGCATCTGCCTGGTTGTTTTCTGATCTCGGCACTTGGATCAGATGGAAATCCTCAAGGGAGCCGACTGCTTGTCGGACCGCCTGTAAATACTTGATCATGGCCGGATGGGTTGCTTCGTATTCGCCATTGTACTGACTCACTATCAATTGTGAATCAGAACAGGCGTCTATTTTTCTTGCCCCTGCCGCCTTGTACATGCGGATCCCGGCTAGTAAAGCTTCATATTCTGCCTCATTGTTTGAAGCCTGAAAACTGAAGCGTAGAGCATACTCGAACCTGTCGCCCTCTGGAGATTGACATACGACGCCTGCTCCACAACCATTTGAAGTAGAGCTTCCGTCCACATATACCTTTCAGACTTGGTCTGGAACTTGAGAGTTAGGAGGACGAGTCATCTCTACAATAAAGTCAGCAAAGGCTTGCCCCTTCACTGCTTTTCTAGGCTCGAAAGTAACTTCGAGGCTCTGTATTTCTATGGCCCATTTGATCATTCGTCCTGACGACTCCATGATGGTAAGGGGCCGCTTGATTGGTTGGTCGGTATACACGACGACTGCATGTGCCAAAAAGTAGGGCTTCAATTTTTTAACAGCCATGAAGAGTGCAAGACCAAATTTCTCCACTAGGGGGGATACCTCAACTCGGCATTTTTCAGTACGTGACTGACAAAGTAGACCGGGAGCTGACAGCCGTCCCTTTCAGCAAGGAGCACAGCGCTTAACGCATGATCAGAGACGGCCAGGTACATGTAGAGATCTTCTTTGGGCAAAGGGCTGACCAGCCTCGGCAAGGAATGCAAGTGAACCTTTAATTTCTGGAAGGCGGCCTCAGCATCCGGCCCCCATTCAAACCTTGCCTTTTTCTTAATTGCCTGGAAAAAGTATAGGCATTTGTCGCCTGATCGGCTTAGGAATCTCCCCAAGGCCGCCAGACAACCTGTTAACTTCTGAACCTCTCGGACGGTACGAGGCGACTGCATGTCAATGACCGCCTGTACCTTCTCAGGGTTCGCCTCTATTCCTCTCTGATTGATAAGGAATCCGAGAAATTTCCCAGACTCAACTCCAAATACACATTTCTTGGGATTGAGCATGACATGGTGCCGCCTGAGTGTGGCGAAAGTTTCTCGGAGGTCCGCCAGATGATCTTTCTGATGTTTAGTCTTGACAATCATATCATCAATATATGCCTCGACGTTTCTCCCAATCTGATCAAAGAACACTGTGTTTATCATTCGTTGGAAGGTAGCCGGGGCATTCTTAAGACCAAACGGCATGACCGTGTAACAGTATAATCCCTGATCAGTGACGAAGGCCGTCTTCTCCTGATCTTTCTTCCATAAAGGAATTTGATGGAAACCAGAGTAGGCGTCCATAAAGCTCATCAAGGCATGGCCGGCTGTTGAGTCGACCAGGTTATCAATTTTAGGCAGAGGGTAACTGTCTTTGGGGCACGCCTTGTTTAAGTCTGTGTAGTCTACACACATTCGCCAGGTGCCATTCGGCTTTTTAACAAGCACCACATTTGCAACCCAATCTGGGAAGTAACATTGCCGAATGAACCCTGCATCAAGTAATTTTTTGACTTCGGCGGCTGCCGCCTGACCTCTTTCTTCACCATGGTTCCGCTTCTTTTGCCGTACCAGCTTCTTTTTCGGATCCACAGCGAGTTTATGTACTGCCAGATCAGGACTAACGCCTGGCATTTCATGGACTTCAAATGCAAAGATGTCCTTGTATTCTTTCAACAGGTTGTGAAAGTCGTCACCAAGGTTTCTCAGAGCAGTCGTCCCAACTTTGACTGTTCGGTCAGGACGTGAGTCGTCTAATATCAGGTCCGCATGCTCACCAGCCGGCTGAGGGCGGAACTCATCCGGCCGCTCCTCTGCCAGTGATTGCTATTTTCTTGCTTTTCTTGCGGACTCTGTCTGGGACGCCTTTCTCTTTTTATCGCCTGTTTCTTGAACAGGCGCACTCTCCTTGACATTGTCAAGGTCTGTTTTTTCTCCACTTGACCCAGTGGCCATAACAGTGGGCTTGACATCCGAGAGATAGCACTCTCGGGCCATCCTCTGATCTCCCCTTAAGGAGCCGACTGTTCCATTATCCCTCTCAAACTTAAGCAGCATAAGAGACGGGATTATAACAGCCTTGGAATTATTCAGGGTTGGTCGACCCAGAATCATGTTGTAGGCCGAGAGTTCCTCTACTACTAGGAACCGGACTACCATGTGTCGTCCTTCCCCTTTCTCCCCCAGGCGAATGGGTAGATCTACTCGTCCCAGTGGGTGGACGACTCCTCCTCCAAACCCTATTAAAGGGTGGGAGGCCGGATGTATGCAGTCCGTCTGATATTTCAGTTTTGACAGACATTTACTGCTGATGAGATCTGAGGAGCTCCCGGTATCTATGAGGATTCGGCCAACTCTCTGGTTGGCCACTTTACATTCAATAACGAGAGGGTCGTCATGCGGCCCCGTTATTCCTCCTAGATCCTCTTCAGTGATGACAATCTCAGGAAATGTATATTTGGACGGCCGTTCTTGGTGAACGGAATTTACATCTAACCGCCTTATATTATCTTTGTTGCCCCTAATAGTGGGGCCGCCTCCTGAGAAGCCGCCTGCAATGGTGTAGACGACTGCATCATCTGTATCGGAACTGTCGGCCTGTTGATTCTTTTTGGCCGACTGCTTTTTTGAGGAAGTGTTCCCCGTAGATTTCTTGACATAAGTGTCAAGATCACCTTGATCAGCCAAGCGGTCTAGGTACCGCATGAGACTGATGCAGTCATTGGTGTGATGACCAACGTCATCATGATAAGCACAGATTTTGTCTTGGTTCCGGTTGCTTGCAGAACCCTTCATGGGGAGCGGCTTCTCAATTGAGAACCGTCCCTTTATTTCTTTTAGGATAAACTGGTTATCCTTGTTAAACACATACTTTGGGGAGTATGGTTTGAATTCTTTTTTCTTTTTCTGAGTCGGCTGTTTAGAGGAGTCAGCCGCCCAGACCTCTTTTCTTTTCTCATCTTTGTTGGACGATTGTTTCTGTCGTCCCTCTCTTTTGTCGAACCTCTTCCCGTCCGACTGTTTTATCGTACACAGATCAGTCGCCTGTATATAGGCTTCTGCTTCAATCAAGGCCTCTTGAAGAGTCGCCACCCTTTTTCGAACTAAATCAAATTTGAAGGTAGACCCGTCTTTGAGACCTCTAAAAAAGTCAGTATAAGCTACCTCATCCGGTAACCCTTGAATCTGTATTCTCATCAGGTTGAACCGCCTGATGTAAGAACGAAGCCCCTCCTTCTCGCCCTGCTGAATTGTTCCCAAATCAAGGGTCGTTTTCTTCGCAGGGATGTTCATAGCGAAGTTGGAGGCAAATAAGTAAGCAAGCGTCCTGAAGCTGTTTACACAACCAGTCGGCAGGTTGCCGAACCATTGCTGTGCAATTCCCTTGAGAGTCGCTGGGAAACACTTGCACCAAGTGGGATCATCCAACCCTTGAAGGTACATCAGGTTGGTGAATGCCATCAGATGGTCTTCTGGGTTAGTAGTGCCGTCATAGGCGCCTACTAGAACATTTTTTACTTTGGCCGGCTGAGCGGCTTCAGTAATTTCCTTGGAGAAGGCCGACGGCTGTTCACCAAGTCTAAGCAGCCGTAGCTGCCAGTCCATAGGTTGGACGTTTTTTGCTGCAGGTCCACCAAATGGAGGTGGCTGCATAAAATACTGTTGTTGCGGCACAAATGGTAAGTTTGGTACCGCCTGGGCACTATGAAAGCCGGACTGACGGGAGGTGCCGCCTGACTGACTCTCATGGTACGACTGAGTATGCCTCATCGAGGCATTTCGCAAACTGTCCTGAAAATTTGAAGTAGAAGCCGACTCTGATAATCGGTCACTCTTCTTCTGCTCTAGCAGGAGCCGAGCATCTGTGAACGTTTGCTTTGACCCGTCCGCCTGAATATGACGAACCGGTTTCCTATTTCCCGTAGGATAACGGAGTTTTGTGAAATCAAGAGCAGGTGGCTCCCGCTTCTTGGATTTAGGATGGGGAGTCGCCTCTCGCCCTTGAACTGGCTTCCTCTTCAGTGAAGTGGAAGGTTTCTTGGCCGACTGCTCTTTGACTGAAGCAGGCGGTTTTTTGTTGATCAACTCTTGAATCTCTCCCTTGAAGTCCCTCATGAAGGTCATGAGTTCGTTCCTTGTGATGGGAGCAGACCCATCAGTCGGCTGTTGCCGAGCAAGCGGTGCGCCTGCTGGCTCGCTTCCTGTTTGAAGATGCTCCCGTTCCGTCCTTTCGGTATGACGGGTACGTCGGGCCCTTAGGGTCCCGTCTGGAGCTGTATGAGTTTCAACTTCAAATTCACTTTCGGTATCATGGTCCGACTGAACTTGAGGGTCGTCTAGGGGACGCCTCTCTTCTGGAGTCGGTACAGACTTGGATGCCATCTCTGAAGTACTCTCCCCACAGACGGCGCCAAATGTTTCAGGGTTTTCTGATGTCCTGCGGGAGAGTTACAATTCCGAGACTGGAACCGGACGCCTGTACCTGCAAAATAACGGAGACTCCTGAGAGCTCCGCCTCCAACGGTCAAGTTAGTACCTGATTAAGGAGTAATTAATACGGAAATTAAAGTAATAAGATCTCTCTAGGTGAGAGTGCTTAGTGTTGGTAATCTGCGTCGTTAGCGAGATTAGCCGGTTGTTGGTGTTCCGTAATAACTCTGTTCTTCTCTGCTTGATTTCTTGATTTTTCGATTACCTCACTAATGAGGATTAATTAAGTATTTATAGCCTTGAGAAGCGTGCAACTCTCTAGGTTTAAGGTAAACCTAGGGCTGACTGGGCCTCTAGACTGGATTGGGCCTTGATGGCCGGTTTTCCCATTTGGCATGGGTGGACACGTGGCGTGCCTTGATTGGTCCGTAGAGGACGTATCTGTGACTGACACGTGGCAGGTTCCTATTGGCCTACGTGAAGGACACGTGGCGGAACCTGGTTGGTCCACTTGCCAGACGGTGATTGGTGGATAAAAATCCCCTAATCAGTTGGTGTCGTTGCTGTGGTGGTGGTGTTGTTGCGTCACCGGTTGTTGTGGTGGTTGAAGAAGACGAAGGGGACGAAGAAGAACAGAGAGGACGAAGAAGGATAAGGAATTGAAGGAGAAAGAGAAGGAAGGAGAAGAGAGAGAAAGAGAGGGCGGAATGGAGGAGTACAGAGATCAGAAGAGAAGAGAAGAGGAAAGAAGAGAGGAGAGAGAGAAAAAGAAGAGAGGCGGAGAGGAGAGGAGAGAGAAAGAGAAATGATAGGGGGAGGGGGGAACCGGGCTTTTTTAGGGTTTGTTTTTTTTAATTTGTAATTATTTAATTATATTCCGACAAAATATTTCGTCGAAACATTAATTTTCCGACTGAATATTCCGTCGGAAATTTCCGACGGATTTTATTTCCAACGGAACTTTAATGTTTCGACGGAATAATCTGTCGGAAATTTCCGACGGATTTTATTTCCATCAAAACATTAAATTTCCGACGGAATATTCCGTCAGAAAGCCCATAAATTCCGACGGATTTTTATTCCGTAGGAAATCCGTCGTAAATTTCTGACGGAATAAAAATCCGTCGGAATTTATGGGATTTCCGATGGAAAAACATGTCCTTCGAAATGGTCCGTCGGAATTCAGCCTATTTCTAGTAGTGCGCCCCTCCATTTTCGTCCACATCTCACTCCCCTCCATTTTCGTTCTCTTTTTCTTCTTCATTTACAGATCTAGAGTTTTGGTGTTCAAATTTTGGTAACCAAACGAATTATCGTGTTCGGATTTTCTTCAACAAACTTATTATGGTTATCATGGTCAAATTTGACCATAAAAATTCCAGATCTGGAGTTTTTACGGTCGAATTTGACCATATAAACCCAAAAAGGAAGAAATATTAGGAAAGGTATGTTTTTTTTTTCTGAAAATTTGGTTTGTTTAATTTTTATTTATTTTCCATTTTTATGGCTGTATTTCGTTTTTTATTTGAATTTTCATATTTACATTTCTTCAAATTTTGGTTGAATTTTTTTCTAATTTTTGTTTGAGTTTTTGTTCGAATTTCGTTGATTTTGGGTTTGATTTTGAGTTTTTGTTGGATTTGTTCGAATTTTCGTGAACCTTGTTCATATTTTGTTCGAATTTCATTGATCTTGGGTTTGATTTTGAGTTTTCATTGATGTTTGTTCGAATTTGTTGACTTTGGGTTTCAATTTAGTTTTCGTTGATTTTGTTCAAAATTTCGTGAACTTTGTTCATTTTTTTTTTTGTTTTCGTTAATTTTTTTTTTATTACATTATAATTTTGTTGATTTTTTTTATTTTCGTTATTTTGGGTTAAGGGTTTTTTGGGTGAGCAGTGGTGGTGGATAGAGGTTGTTAGGCAGTGGCGGATCCAGGATTTTCAATTCGGGGGGACAAAATGCTTAACTTACAAATAGCTTAACAAAAAATAAAAACAAAAAAAAAACTCAAACACACAAATTAGTTAATACTTAATATTAAAATTTCAAAATAAAAAACATACTTAGTCATACAATTCAAATGATGAAAAAAATTACATAAACATTACATTAAAATTACACTTTCATCCTTCCAGTCTTCATATTTTGGAAGCGATCAACAATTTTTTCATCGGAAACTCTTAGGAAGACATCCTTCTCAATAAAAGTGACCAAACAATCATTCATAAGTTGATCACCCATGCTATTTCGCAACTTATTTTTGACACATGTCATTGCGGAAAAGACTCTTTCAACACTTGCCGTGGCAACCGGAAGAATCAACATCAACTTGATAAGCAAATGAATAAGAGGAAAAGTCTTATGCTTATTAGTTTTAACAAGCATCATAGAAAGGGAGTTAAGGTCATTTAAACCTTGAAATCTATCATCATTTAGCATATTCTCCATGAATATATCAAGTTGACATTCAAGAGCCATCAAATCAAAGCTTGAAAATTCTTCGGGATAAAAAGAGGCAAGTTTAAGTACCTTATCTTTATCAAAGGATGAGAAGTTATCTTTAGGACTTAAACAAGCCATACATATTATTATCTCCATATTCCTCTCATTAAATCGATCATCAAGTTCTTGAAGATGCAAATCAATCACTCTTACAAAAATTCCAACCCGAAAATGATGTTCATTTGTTGCTTCTTCAACAAAACGTCTTGATCTTCCTTGAGGAACGTAAGGAGAATCCATAGTGGGAACAACAATACCATGTTTAGCACAAAATGAAGTTACCTTGTTTAAGAGAGTATCCCATCCTTGCTCCCTCATTTTTTGCAACACCAATTTTGTGTAAGTGACAAGTTCCATGGCATTTACAATATCTTGCTCCTTTCTTTGCAAAGCAACACACAAATCATTAGTGTAACCAAAAATAGTCAACATCAAGTGAGCAATAAAAACAAAGTCAAATGACTCTAACTGTCCTAAAACAATTTGAGCTTTGAACTTATCTTCCGATACACCATGCTTCCCAATGTGTACAAGTACCTTAACAATTGTAGGAAATAAGAGGATGATGTTTGAAATAGACTTGTAATAAGAACTCCAACGAGTATCCCCGGGCCTTTTCAAACCAAGTTCTTGATTTAAACCCGATCCACTCACAATATCCCCTACATCCAATGCTCGAGCAACTTCTTCAGCTTGATCTTGTCGAATCATTTCTCTTCTCTTGCAAGAAACTCCAACCACATTCAATAAATTTGCAAGTATCTCAAAAAGCCAACCACAACTATCATTCTTTTTATCAACGGCAACTAGTGTTAGTTGAAGTTGATGAGCAAAACAATGTACGTAGTAGGCACTTGGAGTATCATTCATAATCAAAGTCTTAAGACCATTTATTTCACCTTTCATGTTGCTAGCTCCATCGTACCCTTGCCCCCTTATCATAGATGGACTCAATGAATGTTCAACAAGTAAAGACATGATTGCATCTTTAAGAGTTAAAGCGGTAATATTACCAACATGAACAATGCCTAAAAATCGCTCCATTACCTTTCCACTATCTCTATTAACAAAGCGCAAAACAAGAGCTAGTTGTTCTTTTTGGGACACATCACTTGACTCATCGGCTAATATGGCAAAGTAATCATCACCAACTTCTTCTATTATGCACCTAGTTGTTTCTTTGGCACAACAATTAATAATGTCCTTTTGAATAGAAGGGGAAATCATTTGACAATTTTTAGGTGCTTTTTCAAGAGTATGTTGTCTTACTTCCTCAACCTTTTCTCCTAACCATTTCAAAAGCTCAAGGAAATTACCCCTATTATATGACTCCCCGCTTTCATCATGTCCACGAAATGTCAAACCTTGCCCCAAAAGAAACCTTAAACAAGTTAAAGATGCATTCAAGCGGATAAAATATTCACTTTTAATCACCTCACTTGCATTGTCAAACACATTCAAGATTGATTTTTTTTTCCATCTCTTAAATTCACATATTTCTCATAAGCAAGATTATGAGCACTTTTAATTCCACCAACATGCTTCTCAAATCTTTCCGGTTTATTCCATGCCCTAAACCCTCCATCAACAAATGCATCACCCCCCGAATAACTATCAACTTCATTCTTGAACAAGTAACATACAAAACAAAATGCAGCATCTTTTTCAATACTATACTCAAGCCAATCCCATTTCTTGAACCAATGAACACTAAAGCGACGTAAACCAGACACTTGTCTTTGAGGAAAGTCATGTGTTTTTGGTTGGCAAGTTTTTTTAAGAATATAACCCCTCCTAACTGCATTTCGTTCATTTGCGGGGTAATCCATTATGTTTATTCTTTTTCCCGGATCATGAGGAAGAAGTTCAACATCGTATACCAAATTTTCCTCCAATGGTACATTACAAGTACTTGAACCACCCATTTCCATATCATCTTCTTGACTTTGAGGGGGGCTTAATGAAGGGGAGTTATTTGACTCATTTTCATGGAGTTTCTTTCTTTTAGACAAGAATTGTCGAAGATCGGGTTGTTTTCTAGTAGCCTTGGATTTGTTTGAATTAGGTGAATCATTTGACATTTCCTAATTACATTAAAAAATATATATCAATTATTCAATTTCGGAATTTCCACAATTCACATCATTGCATAAATGCATACTATAAAACCTAACATTAAAATTGCAATTAAAATTAAAATTCAACAAATATTGCAATTAAATTAAAATAATTCAACAAAAATCTGGAAATTAGGGTTAACAATTGGTGAATTGGGGATTTCAAATTAACAAATTGGGAATTTCGAAATTCGAATTAGGGTTAGCAACTTAGCAAGACATACCATAAGTTTAGCAGCGACTCAGCGAGTGGTGAGGAACCCAGGGGCCAAGGCGGACAGGCGGTGGTCGGTGGAGCAGCGAGCCAGTGACGCCTGACGCACTCACGCACGCACCTGCAGCGAAGACTGAAGATGGAGCACAGCCGCACAGGAGCAGCGACGCACCACGCACGCACGAAGCCTCGACGGTCGCCGGTTGGTGGAATGGTGGAGCAGCGACGCAGTGGACTAGTGGAGTAGTGGTAATGGCGAATTGGAGTGAAGATTGAAATGGAGCTGCGATTTGTTTTGCTTTTTTTTTTTTTTTTTTTTAATTTTTTTTTTTAAATTGGGGGGACAGCTGTCCCCCCATGTCACTTAATTGGGTCCGCTAGTGTTTTTAGGGTGGGTGGTGGGAAGTGGCGGTGGGTGGAGTTGGTTTGGGTGGCAATGGTGGTGGGGCTGAGTGAAGTACAGGCAGTGGTTTGGGTGGGTGCGTTTTTTTTTTTGTTTTTTTAAAACTTTTAGGGATGGCCAAAAGCGGTCACTAAATTCCAAAATTGCGATCGCTGCTTAAACAGGTCGCAATTATTAATATTTGCGACCGTTTTCCATAGGTCGTTGAAAATAATAAAAACGGTCGCAAAAAATCTGCGACCGTCACCCAGTTGTAATAATTTCTTTTTGTGACCAGGTGAATAACGATCACTTGGTTATGACCGTTGACGATCGCAAATATTTTCAGCGATCATTTTTGCTATTTTCAGCGGTTGTTAGAGGCGGTCGCAAAAACCTAAATTTTTAGTAGTGTACCTTCCCCCCATTGTAACTATTACCCCCAAAATAAGGGTATTAGTTTCTTTATCTTCACCTCATACCACACCATCACTACATAATTTTCCTTACAATCACACCATCAATATCTCCTCCTTCCCTATTTTCACTTATATTTTGCTTCGTTTGACTATTATTATCCTAGTAATACATCTTCCCCAATCCAAGAATGCCCTTAGTAAAAAGTATGAACATTTAATAAACAATGAACATTCAATAATAAAATATGAACACATAAAAAAAATGAACATTTAGTATTTAAAAGTGAACATGTGTAAAAAGCAATGATTATATAGTATAATAAAAGTGAACATGATTATCATATAATCATAAAATTGATGGACCACGACCTTAAAAATGAACATTTGGTAAAAAAAAAAAAAAGTAAAAAAAAAATAAATAAAATAAAAATAAAAATTAGAGCACGTAAAAAAAATGATTATTCAGTAATAAAAAATGAACAAGTAAATAAATAAACTGTTGAATAATTTAGAGAATTGTAGATATTATCCATGTTTTTTTAATTAAGGTACTTAGGTTATGGTGTTGTATTTATTAATTAAACAAGAATATAAAGCAAATAACCTTGGTTTATTAGAGGAAAGAAGGACGGTAAGTCGCCGCCCGGCAGGGCCACCACCGCCCGTCCAGGCGCGAGAATGAGCAAGGGTTGCGTTGGTTTGCTGCCCAGTCCGGGCAAGTACCGCCCTATATTGCGCGAGAGCTTGCATCTTCAACGCATCACCACCGCCCGGTCGAGCCATCACCGCTCTGCAGGGCGCGCAAGCAAAGTTCAGATTTCTGGGTTTCAGGATTGTCGTCGCCCGGCAAGGCGTGAGAACACCCAAATTCTGATGGTCACTTTCGCCCGGTCGGGCTCTCGCCGCCCGGTAAGGCGCAGGTCAGGCCTGGCGGTTTTTTTCGTGAGTTTTATTTGGAAATTTGTTACATATATATTTGATTGTTCATATGATGAAAATGAATTCAAGAAAAAATTCAGTTTATTTTCTTTTCCTTGAAAACCTTTTGCAATTCCTATATATCATCATCATAATAATTTACCAAATTTTGCTTACATTAGATCACAAACATACTACACACTGTTGTGATTGTCGTCGTTGTATCTCCTAGTAATTTCGTGATACCCGGTGTGTAAATTAGGGTCGAAATATTACTTTGGGAAATGATTTTATTCACGCCTCGAAGTGTTAATTTGTCCAGTTTGTTGCGATTTTTGTGACCTGGTAATAAATTCCCCAACAATCCAAAGTAATAATTTCCTAAAAAGATGGCAACGCTGTAAGAATTGTCTTGCAACTTTCAAAATTTGGGCAAATTTGAAGGAGTAGTTTTACGAAGATGGCAAAAGTCATTGTAATTTTGGTGATATCTCTTGGAGTGGCATATGTACTCACACCCTTGAAGCTAATAGAGGAGGAAAACGAGACGTTGGAGACACTAGTGGGAGAACGGTTTGTACAGTACAATCGAAACGATGCAATTTGCGTTTGTTCATTTTGTGTTTATCCATGGCGAATTGGTTAGTATTTCTATATTATTCTCTTTCATTACATGATATAAATGATGAATGTGATGATTCATTGTTTGATTGTTTAACTCATGGTTATTTAGCATGGGTGATTTATCAATTATGTTTTGATTTGATGATACCTTATATAGAAAGTATTAACATGTATGTCATTATATTAATAGATATTTATTATTTTTTTTGGTATTACATATGCTAATGGTGTTTAATGGGATGACTATCGGTGACGATTAATGTGGAAATAGTTATGCTTTAATAAAGTATGTTATTAGTCTATGCATGGTAAAAGTCAATTGTAGTTATTAATGGGTCATGCGGTAATGAATAATGGCCACGGTAATTAGAATAAAGTGGAGGTGAATCAAATGTCTTGATTCAAGTGATGCCCATCTCGATAGGTTGTGAACAAAATAGTATGGATAGTATGGTATATACTATTGATAATATAATTTATTCAACTTTTGAAATTATTGTTTTTATTTTACAAGACAATGATTTTATTTATTTCATGGTGTTGTCTCGTGTAATAATTTCATGTAAAATCAATTGTATAAGTATATGGATATGAAACAAATTTGATGGCAATGAGGAGTTTGTCAAAATTTGTATATATGTTGTATTAAACCTCATGCATGAAACTGATTTTGGTTTATGATGAATAAATTAAATGAATTTATCTTTCGTGATGTCCATGCTTTAGAGGAAGAATTTAATTCTTAAATATCATGATGAAAGGATAGATATTTTGACATGATATTGGTTTATTTTGTTGGCTTGAATATGTCATATGATGTTACGGTGATGACAACTTAGTTATGACGTATTTGTTTATTTATTTTATTTCATTGGCGTTGTCATTTTATTGAGGTTCGTTTTATATTTAATTCTCTCATTTAATCCAATGTTGAAAAGAATAATCCTTTGCTTGATTTAGTGCATAGTGACTTGTGTGATTTTCACAACATAACTTCTTTAGGGAATAAGAAACATTTGTTGACATTTATTGATGATTTTTCAAGGTTTTGTTATGTTTATTTGTTATTCTTTAAAGATGAAGTCCTTGACAAATTTAAAATCTACAAAAGTGAAGTAAAATTGCAAACTAACGGAAAGATAAAAAGATTCAGAACCGATAAATAAAGGAGGTAAATACTATGACCCAAGTTATTTCCAATTTTTAGATTTAGTACATGAAACTACCGCGGCATATACACCACAACAAAATGGTGTAGCGGAAAGGTAGAACACTAGAAGAAATGGTTAATTCTATGTTGTCATATTCGGGTTTAAGTGATGGATTTTGGGGTGAAGCCGTTTTAACGGCTTGTTACGAGTTAAATCGTGTTCCCATGAAAGTGAAGGATGTTACCCCATATAAGCTATGGTATAAAAGGAAACCAAATTTGAGTCATCTCAAAGTTTGGGGTTGTAGGGCAATTGTAAAAGTGTCGGAACCTAAACGTAAAAATTTAGGTAAAAGAGGAGTTGAATGCATTTTTATAGGATATACGGAGCATAGCAAATCCTATAGTTTCTATGTAATAGAACAAAATGAATTTTGGTCGGTTCACACTACCATTGAGTCAAGGGATGCATTGTTTGATCAAAATCGATTTTCTTCAATTCCTAGACCAAATGATATAACTCCAAATACCAATGCTCAAAGTTTTGATCAAGTTTTAATTGATCAAGAAGCAGATAACCAAAATCATTTAGAGGAGGCTTCTACATCATCATCACAACCTAGGAGAAGTAAGAGGACAAGGAAAGAAAAATCTTTTGGCCCGGATTTTCATGTGTACTTGGTTGAAGGATCAAGGGATGAAGTTTCAACACAACATCCATACATTTTAATGTAAAAAATGATCCTTTAACTTATGACAAGGCTATGAAGTCTCAGGATGCTCCATTTTGGAAGGAAGCAATTAATGATGAGATGGATTCCATCATGGGAAACAATACTTGGGTGTTAGCTAATTTACCGCCTAATTTTAAACTAATAGGGTCAAGTGGATTTTCAAAAAGAAATTGAGGATTGATGAAACTGTTGAAAAGTTCAAGGCCCGGTTATTGGCACAAGGTTTTACACAAAAGCCTGGTATTGTTTATTTTGATACATATGCACCGGTAGCTAAGCTAGAATCTCAACTATTAGGTTGTTGATTGCACTTGCGGAAATTACAATTAAGTATCTAGTGATTCATCAAATGGATGTCAAGACAGCGTTCTTGAATGGAGATTTGGAAGAAGAGGTTTATATGTGACACCGGAAGGGTTTGTTGTGGAAGGCCAAGAGGCAAAAGTTTACAAGTTAATTAAATCACTGTATGGGCTAAAACAAGCACCTAAAAAATAGCATCAAAAGTTTGATGAGGTTGTGTTGTCTAATGGTTTTAAATTGAACAATTTTGACAAATGTGTGTATAGCAAACTTGATGACAACAGTCAAGGTGTCATAATTTGTCTATATGTAGATGACATGTTGATCTTTGGAACGGATTTGTCACAAGTTGAAATGACAAAATCCTTTCTTAGTTCTCAGTTTTCCATGAAAGACATGGGAGAAGCGGATGTCATCTTGGGCATAAGAATAAAGAGAGAAAATTGGTAGTTGATCTTGTCACAATCTCATTACATTGAGAAAGTTCTCAAGAAGTTCAATGTTAGTGAAAGTTCGACCTTTCTTTATTCAACACCTATGCATCCTAGCATAACGTTGATACCTAATGAAGGTAATGTAGTTTCACAACTGGAATATGCTAGAGTTATAGGATATTTGATATATGCCATGATAAGTACTAGGCCGGATATCGCTTATGCGGTTGGTCAATTGAGCAGGTTCACTAGTAATCCTAGTATGCTACATTGACAAACGATTCGTCGTTTGTTGAAGTACTTGAAGAAAACCATGGATTATGGTTTGTGCTATAATGGGTATCCTTCGGTTGTTAAGGGCTAGTCGGATGTAAGTTGGATCTCAAATAGAGATCATTCATCCACAAGTGGATGAGTATTCCTACATGGGGGATGTGCCATTTAATGGGCATTAAAGAAGCAAACTTGCATTGCGGATTCTATAATTACATCGGAGTTCACTGCATTATATTCCGTTGGTAAAGAAGCAGAATGGTTAAGGGTTTTAATGCATGAGATACCTTTGTTACAAAAGTCAATATCATCAATAGTGATAAATTGTGATAACAATGCAATTTTGGCTAAGGCATATAGCCAAGTGTAAAATAGTAAGTTAAGGTATATTGGTGTAAGGTATAGTTACATCCAAGGACTTAACAAGGATAGTGTAATTACTATTGTTTATATTCGTACGAAGTTTAATCTCGCCAATTGCTTCATAAAAGCATGGGTAAGAGATGTTAATAAAAGGATGTCAATCAATTTGAGATTGAAGCTCTATGATAATCACACATAAGGGAATCTTATCTTAACGCCCAATAAGATGTTGGGTCTTAAGTTCAATAATATTAATTTCCTTGTTGGGTGATTGGGAACTTGTATAATCATCCAAGGTAAAGTTCCGGTTTTCTGTGATGTAAAGAGGTTATTTTAACTTAATAGATTTCTTGATATAGTGCTCAGTCACATGAGCATGTTTTGGAAGTCTACCTATATAAGTACGAAGTTTAGCCACTTCAAAAAGCTTAGGGCATAGCTTTGAAGTACTTACGAAAAGATAGGGACATATGGCTTTACGTGTCAAGTATTAATGTAATCAAGTAATTGATCTTGTGTGTATAATAATTTCACGAATTCAATATGTATTGCGTTTGGTTCAAACGTTTTACGATACCAAATGGATACGAATTCTTGGAATATATATTGCACTAAGTGGGAGTTCAAGTCTTTGTACACTTTTATTTATGCATAAGATTGTTATTTATGATGATGATTTTTGCAATGAGTCTAGTTTAATTCTCTAAATGGGGAAGGATTGTTGAATAATTTAGAGAATTGTAGATATTATTCATGTTGTTTAATTAAGGTACTTAGGTTATGGTGTTGTATTTATTAATTAAACAAGAATATGAAGCAAATAACCTTGGTTTAGAGGAAAGAGGGACGGTAAGTCCGCTGCCCGGCAGGGCCACCACCGCCCGGCTGGGCGCGAAAATGAGCAAGGGTTGCGTTGGTTTGTTTCCCGGTACGGGCGAGTACCGCCTTACAGGGCGCAAGAGCTTGCATCTTTAACGCATCACCACCACCCTGTCGGGCCATCACCGCTCTGCAGGGAGCGCAAGCAAAGTTCAGATTTTTGGGTTTTAGGGCTGCCATCGCCCGGCAGGGCGCGAGAACACCCAAATTGTGATGGTCACTTTCGTCCGGTCTGGCTGTTGCCGCCCAGTAGGGTGCAGGTCAGGCCTGGCGGTTTGTGGCAGTTTGTTTCGTGAGTTTTGCTTGGAAATTTTGCTACATATATATATGATTGTTTATATGATGAAAATGAATTCAAGAAAAAAAAATCAGCTTATTTTCTTATGCTTGAAAACCTTTTGCAGTTCCTATTTATCATCATCATAATTTACCAAAGTTTGCTTATATTAGATCACAAACATACTACACACTGTTGTGATCGTCTTCGTTGTGTCTCCTAGTAATTTCGTGATACCCGGTGTGTAAATTAGGGTTGAAATATTACTTTGGAAATTGATTTTGTTCACGCCTCGAAATGTTAATTTGTCCAGTTTGTTGCGATTTTTGTGACCCGGTAATAAATTCCCCATAAACATTAAGTAATAAAAAGTGAACACGTTAAAAAATATATGAATATTTATTATATTAAAAATGAACATTTATCATACAATCATAGAATAGCTGGACCATACATAATATAATGAACATTTCATAAAAATATATGAACACATTAAATAAAATGAACATTTAGCATAAAAGAATAAACATGTAAGCAAATGAACACGTTAACAAAAATTATGAACATTTAATATATTAAAAATGAACATGATTTTCATATATTCATATAGGTTCAAATTCATTATATATAATTATTAACAATATATATATATATATATATATATATATATATATATATATATATATATGTATGTATGTATGTATATATATATATATATATATATATATATATATATATGTATATATATATATATACATATATAGGGGAGGGATCCGGTAAGAACCCCTCCTTATATAAGAACCCTAGTTATATAAGAACCAATCTCAGCCGTAGGATTAAGGTAATTTAGACGGTTAAGATTAAAACACGTATTTTTCCTTATACCCTCTACCAACCGATCAAAATTTTCTCTCTCCTCTAACTTTCTCTCTCTTCGTGTTCATCACATTCTCTCTCTGCAAACCCCAAAAATCTCCATAGAAATTGCAATTTGAAGGATTTTCGACTCAGGTTTGTTTTTTTTTTCGATTTTGTTCAAATTTCCATGAACTTAGCATGATGTTCATAGATTTTGCGATTTTTTGATTTGATTTTTGCGATTTTATGTTTCCGATTTTTTGATTTGATTTTGCGATTTTGTGATTTGATATTTGCGTTTTTCTGTTTTGATTTTAATGAATTTCGCATGGAGTTTGATTTTTTTGAGTTCGATTTTTTCAAATTTCGCGTTCGAATTTAGGGTTCTTTTTTTGCGGATTTAGGATTCTAATTTAGGGTATTCGAATTTAGGATTTAGGATTCAACACACAACAAACCGCTTGTTTTCTCTCTTTTTTGTGCAATAGTGTGTATAGCACAATGATTATATTAGTGGCTTTGCAGCCATTTTTCCCTGCTTATATTCATTGAATCATTGCTGTAATGTTCTGTATCAATTTTGATTCATTGATTAAATATATCAGGTTTTGGGTAATTAAACTCGTGTTATTAAAATTGAAAAGCATTTATTTTTTTTCCTTTTTTTGTTGGTCATTAGTTCAGTTCATAGCAGTAGTCATCCAAATTATGGTGTAACAACTACTTGTGTATAATGCCTACCCCGATACACTCAAGAATAAGAATAAGTTCTGTTAAAAATTGTTTGTTAAGTAAACAATTCAGGCTAAACAAAACTTTTAAACTCGATTAATGAGCAAGCATAGCTTGAACAACTTGGCATTACTTGTTCTGCTTGCATCAATTCGTCATGTCTAAAAACAAATCTGGCTTATTCTCTATGTTCTATTTTTTCTTATTTTTGCGGATCTATAGTTCGAATTTAGGGTTCAATTTTTGCTGATTTTTTCGAATTTTGATTTCGAAATTGGTGATGTTGGTGCGATTGCCCCTGCTTGTAGGGGTTGTGGTGTGGTGGTTGATTTATGCAACAGCAGCTAATTGGTTAGGGGTTGTTGGTTGTGAACTTGTGATTGCAGGGCTGAAAATAAACTTTAGAACATAGGTAGAAAAAATTTGGAACATAGAAAAAAATTAGAACATAGGTTGAAATAATTTAGAACATGGTGTTGATCTTTCCACGTTGTTCCTGTCGATATGTTTATAGAATGTCAATGTTATGATCTAAAATACACTTTTAAGATACGCAAGCAACTGACATAGCTTAGCATGTTCTAAACTCTTTTTAAGCATGTTCTAAACTCTTTTAGAACATGGTGTTGATCATTGTGGAAATATATGAAGTAACCAGCATTATTCGTTCAACACTTCTGGTTATTCTCCATTTTGTTTTATGGGAAGTTTTGAAGCTACATGTGGTGCTCTTCCATTCTGGTCTAGACTGGTCCTCTTCTCTTTTGTGAACTATAATGATTTGGTGTTGACTGTTGTTGCCTAGCTGGGTTTGCTCTTTTCTGTTTCTTGCACCTATCTGTGTCCTGCTCCAGCTTTCCTGCTTTGTGCTGTTATGTGCAGCTGTTGCTTGGTGTGCAGGCTGGCTTTCTCTGTTTCAGGCTGCTGTTTGTGGTGCTGGTTCAGGCTGTGATGCCTGCCTTGCTGTGTGTTGCTAGCTGTTTCCTGGTGCTGCTGGTGCTGTTCTTGGTGTTAGCAGCCTAGTCTCCTGCTAGCTGCTGTTTCTTTGTGCTGTGTTGCTGTCTGGTGCTGCAGCTGGCCTTCTGGGCTCGGGTTGTTGCTGTTGTCCGTTTGGTGGTGCAGCTGGTCTGCTGAGGTCTGTTTCTGGTTGGTGCTGCTGTTGTAGGTTGGTGCTGCTGGTTCCACTTGCTGCTGCTGTTTCTGCTTGCTGTTATTGCTGTTTCCTGTTTTTGTTCGGGTTTTTTTTGGCAGTTTCTAGGCGTTGGTGTTTTGGTTTCTATTTGTTATTTTATCTTTGGCCTTTTCTTTTGTTCCCCATTTCTGGCAATAATAAAGAGTATAGTTCATTCTATATTATGGGACTGCTTTAGCCTTCATTTTTGTGTTGTCGATATTCTTCGCATTCAATTGTCTTGTTTTGGTAGGACAATAAGCTGGTGCATTCGAAAGTCTGAGCCTCTTATTGGAATTCCAATGGTTAAGGTGATGACTTCCCGTCTTGGGTCAGTAAACACAATGAATTGTCAATTAAACTTTCAGTTGTGTGTTGCAGGGATTATGCTCATTCAGGAGCGGCATGCTTAATTATGCTTAACTAAACCTAGATTATGTAACGGTAATGACACGATTGGAGCATTGTCTCATATTAGGGAAAGGTTAATTCACGGCTAACCTTTGATTCAAATACACCTAATTCCTACATTGAGTGCCGTTACTCGTTACATTCTACTATCCCAAATTTTGCACAAATTATTGACATTGTTACTAATAAAACTTTAGAACATAGTTAGTAAAAATTTAGAACATAGAAAAGAAAAACAACTTTAGAACATAAGTAGACTAAATTTAGAATATAGGCAAAAGAATTTGGAACATAGGTAAAAGAATATTTAGAACATAGGAAAAAAAAAAAAACTTTAGAACATAGGTAGAAAAAACTTTAGAACATAGGTGTAGAATATACGAACAACTTTAGAACATAGGAAAAATTTGGAACATAAGAAAATGATTTGCAACATAGTAAAAATTTAGAACATAGGAATATAGAACATTGGGAAAAAAAAAAAGATCATAGGAAAAAAAATTGGAAATTTAGAATATTGGGAAAAAAAAAAGAGCATAGAAAATAAGTTTAGAACATATACTAAAAATTTAGAACATACGGTGAAAAAAATTAGAACATAAGGTAAAAATTTAGAACATATGATAAAGTTTAGAACATAGATAGAAAAAATTTAGAACGTACGGAAAAAAAAATAGAAAATAGGTAGAAAAAATTTTGAACATAGGATAAAATTTAGAGCATACAGAAAAAATTTAGAGCATATGAAAAAAATTTAGAACATACGAAATAAATTTAGAACATAGACAAAAAAATTTGAATATAAGATATATATTTAGAACATGGACAGAAAACTTTAGAACATAAACAATAAAATGTAGAACATAGGAAAATAGTTTAGAACATACATATATTTAGAGCTTAGATTGAAAAATTTAGAGCTTAAGCAATAAATTTTAGAACATATGCAAATAATATTTAGAACATATGATAAAACCTATTAGCTCAATTGGAAGAGCATTATGCAAATGCATAGAGGATGTAGGTTCAATTCCTTCATAGGTTATCTTTATAAATAACTAAAAAAAACTTCAAATGTTTTTTTTTAAAAAAAAAAATCCAATAAAACAAATTAAATTAGCACTAAGTTATATGAGCAGAAAATAAGTAGACTAAATTTTGAACATAGGAAAAAAAAAACTTTAGAACATAAGTAGACTAAATTTAGAACATAGGAAAAAACAAATTTAGAACATAGGTAAAAGAATATTTAGAACATAAGAAAAAAAAAAAACTTTAGAACATAGGTAGTAAAAATTTAGAACATAGGAAAAAACAAACTTTAGAACATAAGTAGACTGAATTTAGAACATAGGCAAAAGGTAAGATATAACTTTTGTCTGCTTCTATACTTTTTCCATTATTTTTTGCTACTTTAGTGCCCCTTAACTTGTTATATTTTACTGGATATAGGAAGATTTCTTCGAAGAACTCCATTAGATGCTTTCTGAGATGCCCGAGGTTACAAAGTTGCACCCTGTGCCTGATGCTTTTGTCCCGGTGATGAGATTTAAGTTCAATGGGGTGTCCATAGATCTTCTTTATGCAAAATTGTCGCATTTGAGTTTCTACATTGCATGTGATTGTTTTCCTCGGCTTCTATGGGAGGGTGTTGATTTATATTAAAAACCTATTAGCTCAAGTGGTAGAGCACTATGCAAATGCATAGTTGATATAAGTTCGAATCCTACATAGGCAATATTTATAAATAACTATATAAGAAAAACTTTAGAAAATAGGTAGTAAAAGTTTAGAACATAAAAAAAAAAAAAAAAAAAAAAAAAAAAAAAAACTTTAGAACATAAGTAGACTGAATTTAGAACATAGGCAAAAGAATTTTGAACATAGGAAAGAATATTTTAAACATAGGAAATAAAAACCGTTAGAACATAGGTAGAAAAAATTTAGAATATAGGAAAAAATTAGAACATAGGTTGAAAAAATTTAGAACACAGGAAAAAAAAAACTTTAGAACATAAGTAGACTAAATTTGGAACATAGAAAAAAAAATTTTTTGAACATAGATAAAAGAATATTTAGAATATAGGTAAAAGAATATTTAGAACGTAAACAAAAAAAAAGAAAAAAAAAAAGAAACTTTAGAACATAGGTAGTAAAAATTTAGAACTTAGGAAAAAAAAACTTTAGAACATAAGTAGACTGAATTTAGATCATAGGCAAAAGAATTTAGAACATAGGTAAAAGAATATTTAGAACATAAGAAGAAGAAAAAAAAACTTTAGAACATAGGTTGGAAAAATTTAGAACATAGGAAGAAAAAAAAAAAAAAAAAAAAAAAAAAAAAACTTTAGTATATAAGTAGACTAAATTTGGAACATAGAAAAAAAAATTAGAAAATAGGTAGACTAGATTTAGAACATAAGAGTAGGCAAAAAAATTTAAAACATAAAAAAAGAATTACAGAAATGCCATTACTAAATGATGGTTTTAGATGGTTGGATCAAAACTAATAAATGGTTGAGATTGGTTCTTATATAAGATTGAGTTCTTATATAGAGGAGGGTTCTTACATGAGCCTTCCTCTACATATATATATATATATATATATATATATATATATATATATATATATATATATCGTTAAAATATGTTCACTTTTTATATACTAATGTTCATTTATAGTGCACTAAATGTTCATTTTGTACAAAATGTTCAATTTTAAAGTACTGCATGTTCAATTTTTTTTTTTTTTTTTTTTTTTTTTTTCAAAACACAAGTTTGATTGTAATTATTTTAGCTCTAAAAATTTGAATATCCACTTTAAATATAATCTTGGTTCATCATAGAAACAATAATTATCGATATATGACATGATAGACTAGGAATCACAAATGCAAAATTGATAAAAATTAACAATTTTATAACATTCACATATTTATAAACCAAAAAAAAAAAAATCAAAATTATCTCAAGTTTCACAATTGCGGCGAATATGATGATGATGGAGAATGCTAGAATGGAGACAAATTGGAGAATATTTAAAGTAGAAGGACAAAGAAGTATAAAGATTGAAGGAAAGTGAGGTAAGAAAGAAAATTAACTTTAAAAAATAAAAATAAATAAATAAATAAATAAAAAAGAGGAGAGAGAATATTAATAGAGGTGAAAAAGAAGAAGAGAGTGAGTTAAGATATAAGGAAGGGATAAATTAACTTATGTTCATTTTTAAAATACTATATGTTCATATATATGGGTGTAGAGGTGCAGCTAGCTTAGCTACATAAGTGTGTAGCTAAAAATTTGCGCTAAACAAGCCCTTAGTTGTGAGTAGGCCTGTTCACGCACGCATCAGATCTCCGAACCAAAATGTGATTTTGGTTCGGATATACGAATTCGATCCGAAAATTTCGAATATCCAATATTCAAAATCGTTCGAATTGGATGCTTTAGAATTCAGATATCCATTATTCAATATTAATAAAAATTGATTATGATTATTTTCGAAATTACATAAATTTAATCGCTTTTTTATCGCTAAGGATAGTTGTACAACATATTTTAACAAAATAAAAGAAAATATATTAATAATATTATAATCTATTACTTCCTCTGTTCTACAAATATTGCAACAAGCAAGAAATTACGCATCCCAAAGCACATTTTATAGTTAATATCTATAATTTATAAGAGTAAAAATTATAAAAAATAGATATTGTGAAAGTATTTTACGAGACAAATCTAACAGACCCCACATGACTATATCTTACTTTACGTACAAATCATAATTTGTGGTCAAACAAGCATGATGAATAGTGCAAAATTTCAGCTGTTGCAATATTACTAGAATGGAGAAAGTAACTTATTCTAAAACAGAACATATGGCTTACATCATTTTTGACACATGTCAAGCTATCATTAAAAAATTTCCCGCCAAAATAATATATGATGTCATCTTTAAGGGTTTTTTTTAAGAAATTTACTTAGCTTAATTTTTTAAAGTACGTTGTATTGTTTTATAGAGAAAAAAATACATCATTTATGTAATATAATGTTGAAAATTCTAATGTAATCTTATGAATTTTGACTAACATAATTTTTTTAAAATGGACGGCTAAGATTATTTGTTTTTTGATTTATTTTTAATTAATAATTTTAATTAAAAATCATGTTTTAATTATTTTATATATTTTTTTATTTCCAAAATTTCAAAAATATTAAAAATTAATTTCTAGAAGATAAAAATATATTAAAAAAAATAAAAAAAATTATTTTAATTAAAATTACTAATTAAAATTAAATCAAAAAATAATAATCTCAACATTCCATTTCAAAAAATTTTGGTAGTCAAAAGTCATAAGACTACATTAGACTCATCTATATAATGTACACTACTTTAAAATATTTCCAACACAACTAATCAAAAATAATTTTTTTTTTCTCAATTTTAATTTTATTAATTTATGTCTTACTTTTCCATTTTTATTATACACTGCATTTGTTTATTTCACATGAGTTGCCTTATTTTTATATTATATCATAAATTAATTATGAAAAAAAACTATTATTATCGTACATCGCACAGCCACTAACAGTTTCATATGGACATTTTAAAAAATTTATACTCCATATCTATTAACTATTACTAAAACAAAACATTGCTGACATCATCAACCCTCAAACTATCTTATGTGTCATTCTCGCAATATAAATTTTTCCTCCAATTCTATGTAAGATTTAATCAATTATTAATTATTTTTTATTTTCATTTTTAATCTATACTTTTGATTTTAATGCATAAGTGTCTATCTAAAATTCAATTAATCGAGTTTCTCTCCTAAACTATAATTTCATATACCTAATTTGTTTGATGTTTGATCATGGTTTCAATTCTATTTTTTTTTACTTTCTTTAAATGTAAATTATTTTTATATCTAATTACAATCTTCATATAGATTGTAATGCAACAGAAAATAAATTACAAGAAAGCTAAAATTAATTCTAGCTGTGCATCACACGGGGATAACCTAGTATTTTACTATTTCAGCCTTTATTTTTCTGATATCAGTTCAGATATCTAATATCCGACATCCGAAATCTGAAACTTTCGAATATGTTTAGGATATCGGATATCCAAAATTTTGAAAATCAATATCCAAATCCAAATCAACATCCGATATCAATCCAAAATGAAACTCGGATCGGATATCCAAAAATACGGGTCGAATTCTCGGATAATTTTGTATATGCCTAAGCTAGTTGTTGTGAGTAGAGAAATGTAAGGGAATGCACCTAGATTAGCCATTAGGTATTCTCAGGTACGCATTAGCCATTAGGTATTCTCAGGTACATATTAGATGCTTTGACATGTATCAAAAATAGCTAATCAAAATTATTACCAGTAGATCAACTTTTTGAAAAAATTAGTGGGAATAATTTCATTGAATTTCATGATAACCAACTCTCGTAAAGTTTCAACGTCTCCATCAAAAAAAATTGAAAACGTTTTCAATGTTCACTTTGTTTTCATCAAAGCAACAACTCCAAGTGGGATTGTACTATGTAGGACTACTACTCGACAAGTATCGATCGTCTCTATCAATAGCCGTCCAATTTAAAAAAAAAACTCATGCAATATCGTCCATTGATATACCCTAACGTTATCCTTCATGTCCCACCTTCAAATTTAACAATAAATGTTAAGTTTATATGCGATACACTACTTCTTCTCATTGTGATCATTTTCATGCTTTCTTGATCTTCTTTAGCTCTTCTACTAGTACTCCATATAGTTTTAGTAAGCAATGAACTCCTCTAGCCTCATACACGTACCGAAAACGGAAGCCGAGCTAACACAACTAAAGAACTCCCTCCCACAAGAGCTATGGTTCAATGGAAACCCTATGTACCTATACCAAGGGTTTTGGACTCAAAAGTTAGAATCCTTGGTTGCTTTTCAAAACCACTTTGAAGCACATGATACTGATATCTTCATTACAAGTGCTCGAAAAGCCGGTACAACTTGGCTCAAAGCTCTTGTGTACGCCATTTGCAACCGCGCAAATCACCCACCTTCTGAAAGCCCCTTACTCGTTCATAACCCTCACGAGTTAGTCCCTCAGTTAGAGTCCAATACCTACTTTAAATCGAAGTGTCCGGATCTTAGTAGCCTAAAGTCTCCTAGGCTTTTCGGCACCCATGTTCCTTATCCATCATTGCCTAGTTCGATCAAGGACACTAATTGCAAAATCATATACATTTATAGAAACCCATTCGACACCTTGGTGTCGTCGTTGTTGTTTTATCAAAGTGTGGATGATAATAAGACTCTAAAGCCAGAGTTATTAGGTCAATTTTTTGACATGTTTTGTGAAGGGAGAATTCCTTTCGGTCCTTTTGAAGATCATGTGTTGGGATACTGGAAGCAGAGCTTAGAGCGGCCACATAAGGTGTTGTTTGTCAAGTACGAAGATTTGAAGGCGGATCCAAAACCTCACTTGAAGAAAGTGGCAGAGTTTGTAGGATGCCCGTTTTCGGAAGAAGAAGAGATGGGAAGTGTTATTGATGGCATTGTCAAGTTGTGTAGCTTAGAGAAGCTGAAAGACGTTGCGACGTCGAATAAGAGTGCTAGGGTCTATTCTTCAATTCAAAATGAGAAGTTCTTCCGAAAAGGGGTTGTTGGAGATTGGGTAAATTATTTGACTCCATCTATGGTGGAGAGACTTGAGAAGCTCATGCAAGAGAAATTTAGTGGTTCTGGCCTATTGTAAGATTAGTTGTTTTATTTCCTTTGTTCTGTATGGATTGTTGTACTTTTTTTTTTGTTTTTTTTTTTTTTTTTTGGGTCCGACATGTCCCTAAGAAATCGTTCGTTTCAGCTACTCTGTCAATAAAAAATCTTTATAAATTAAAGTGATATAGGGAATAAGGCAATTTTTTAGAGGACAGAAGAAGTGTACATGCATATATATATATCTATTATTATTACGCATAACTAAAGGTGAACCTAAAATGTCACGTGTCAACTAAAAATAAACTTATTAAAAAGGAATACGTGTCAACTAATAAAAAACGGAGGTAGTATTCCCTTCGTCCCATAATATAGTTTCTGTTTTCCTATTTTAGAGATCCAAAATATTGTTCCTATTTCTACTTTTGGATAGGTTGTAAAGATCATTATATCCTCACTTTTTTAACTTTATTCATTGTATTTTTTAAATTACCCTTGAATTTTACACATTTTTTATACTTTTTTCCATTTTTTCTCTCTAACTTTTGTCTATAATTGTACTTTTCACATTTATTAATGTACTTTATCCACTTTTTCCTCCTATTTCTTAAATACCGTGAAAAAACATAAACAAGAACTATATTATGGGAAGGATGGAGTATATGTTTTCCATTAACGATGCCCTAAGCTATTACTTTTTTTTTTTTTTGGAATAAATCCTAAGCTATTACTTTGGACACTTTTATTGGATAAGCAGGCTCATTCTCTTAACACTTTAGGCTTGCTTGTAAATTGTATATTTTTGAATATTTTATCTTTACTAAAAAATATTAATTTTATATCCAAAAACTCTGTTACATGTTTTTATATATTTGACCTTTTTCATATAAAATGTCTCTAGTTTTAATAGTACTTACTAATTATACACTCTATCCACTTCCTGTAATTGCTAAAAAGATTAATATTAAAATTAATATCGGACACTCATTATGGGACAGAGAAACAACTAATATGCCAGCCGGAGTATGGGAGGTAAATCAATAATGCAAGACAATAATCCAGTATACAATAATAAATAAGCTAACATGAAATTTATTTATTTATTTATTTATTTACACCTACTTCACGAGACAAGCTAAAGACATCATTTTTTTTTATTTAAACGGTAAGATTCAAGGGGGGATGAGGAGTCGAACTCAAGTCACACCTAGAGGAGATGGAGGGACTAACCATACTGATTAATTGACAAAAATAATACAATTTTTAGACCAACCGCTAAAAACAAGGCAACTTTTAGATTATTTCATAATAATAAAAGTTTTGCACACATTTGCTTTTAACAGGTTACTTTACCTGTAACCTGGTTATAAGGTAAAATCGTAAAAACAACTTTATTTTTCTTTTTTTTAAAAAATTAAATAAATAAATAAATAACCTCCCATCATCACAACTCAATCACTATTACCTTTCATCAGCCACAACCAAAATTTCACCACCCGACCCACCGCACCAACACTAACGTCCACCTCAAAACTACCCTCCAATTAGAGGTGTCCACCGTGCGGGTTGTGTGAGCTGGGTTAGGGTTAGGTGGGTCGCGGATTGGGGTTTCATGGCATACGAAACAACCCATGTAGGGTAGGGTGGGCCAAGTCGTGTGTCGGGTCAGAGAAATTGGACACACTAGGGTTGGGTTTGTGGGTTAGATAGGTCGTGGGTGGGTCGAGCTGGGTTCGTGGGTTAGACGGGTCGTGGGTGAGTTGAGCTGGGTTCGTGGGTTAAGTGGGTTGGAGGGTGGGTCGAGATGGGTCAGAGGGCGGGTCGAGCTGGGTTTGTGAGTTGGGTGGGTTAGGGTCAGGTGGGTTCGTGGGTTAGGGTTGGGTGGGCCAAATAGCTAATATAAGTGGGTTATGTGGGTCAAATACCCAAGTATGTTTTTTTTAATAGTTTTGAACTTTTATTTTGAAATAATATTTTGCACATATTTATTTTTAAGGTTGTTTAATTTTTACAAAATTAACAATTTGATGGCTTGCTCTTAATTAAGATGCCTACGTATCCTTATATCATAAAATAAAGAATCAAAGCCAACGTAATTCTTATAATTCTAAAAGATTTTCCAAAACTTCAGCTTTGACATCAGGGTCAAGAATAGCAGCGATTTCATAAATAATTGGGAATTCACTAAAATAAGTATGCCACTTACGTTTCATGCTATCAAGAACGGGACGAAGTACATCAATTTCCATATGCTCTTCGATGGTGTGAACAACTTTAACACACTCCAATATGACTAAATGAATGTTAGACTCATAGATATAAGAGAAAATATGAGTTGTATTATCAAAAGCATTTAAAACATCACGAACAAAAGAGTCATTAGTCCAATGACTTTCGGTTATTAACTCACTAGGATCAACTCGAGTTCATTGTAAAGTTGGGTCAAAACGTCACGATACTTTATAGCATCATTCAACAAATTGAAAGTAGATTATATTCCAACGGGTAGAGGTATCAATAGATCATTGCCTTTTCTTAAGACTTTTCTCTTTACTTATAGCCATGTACTTCCATCTAACTGAGGAAGTAATCCTAATTCATTTTATAACAGTTCGATTTAATTGAGTTTAGCAATGGTTGCAACTCACCGAGACGACCCTCTTGAAAAGACAAATTCAAAATATGTGCACAACATTTAACGTGCAAGAGATTATCACCCAACAACAAATTCAACTTCGAGTCATTTTTCAAATAGTCAACACATATTGTGATTGCAGTTATATTATCAAGAAACAAAGAAAAAACTTTACCATTCAAGTGATGAAATCCTCTTAAACAATCCATAATACGACATTGATGTTAAAACCGGTATGCCTTTCTTCCATTGCTTGAAAACAAAGTATACATTTTTTAATAAACCAATCACCATCCACCCAATGAGCAGTAATACAAAGAAAAGATTCGCCAAAACAAGAAATCCATGTATCACTTGTAAAATTAACACGACCATCAAAAGTACAAAATAATTCAATCAAACCACTCCTATTCTTATAATAAGAAGTTTGTGTGGGTCATGCGGGTTGGGTGGGTGGGCCATGCGAGTTAGGTGGGTCGTGTGTGCGGGGTGGGCTGAGTCGTGGGCCATGCAAGTCGAGCGTGCAAGGTTGGCTGGGTCGTGCGAGCTAGGTCGGGTTGGGTGGGTTCACAGGTTAGGTGTGTCGAATTAAATGGGTCAAAACGGGTTGTGTGAGTTGGGCCGAATCAAACGAGTTAAAACGAGTTGAGTTGAAATGGGTTGTATCGAAAATTTTGGACCCACGACACAACCCGGGCTAAACCCGGGCTGTGTCGGGTTGGTATCGGGTCGAACCCACGTGACCCACCAGTTGTGCGGGTCAGGGTAGGCTGGGTCCAACCCGGCCCACTGGCCACCTCTACCTCCAATACTCTAAATCGACCCCACCAAACTAATAATTATCCCGAATCTCGATTTCATGTTCGCACACCTGCCCGCACCACAAGGGTCTTTAAGTTGGGTTAGCTTGGTCGTGAGATGCAGGTTGCCATGGTGGTTGATGTTTTGGGTGGTTGCTGCTATGTTGTGTGTTGCTTGCTGGTGGTGCTAGGCGTGGGAATTGCGGTTGTGAAAAGCTGGAGCAAAACAACTTTGGCGTGTGCTTGTGTTGTAGATGTAGTGGGTTGGCAGCGAGGAGTGGGGCGAGGTATTCCTATTGTTGGTTGTTGTCACTTGGTGGAGATTGAGTCAGGAATTGGATAGGGAGGAGGAAGAGAAGTAAAACTATTAAAGTGTATTATTTTTAATAATTTTTTCTAATTTTTTTTTTACAGGTAATACTGCAAGTAACAAGTAGAGGTGGCCAGTGGGCCGGGTTGGACCCAGCCCACCCTAACTCGCACGGCTGGTGGGTCACGTGGGTCCGACCCGGTTTCAATCCGGCACAGCCCGGCACAGCTCGGATTTAATCCGGGTTGTGTCGTGGGTCCAAAATTTTCGACACAACCCATTTCAACCCAGCTCAGTTTAACCCGTTTGATTCGACCCAAATCGCACAACCCGTTTTGACTCATTTAATTCGACACACCTAGCCCGTGAACCCACCTAACCCGACCCACCTGGCACAACCCAGCCTGCACGGCCCACCCGCACGAATGACCCACCCAACCCGCACGAGCCAACCCACCTAACCCGCACGCATGACCCACCCAACCCGCACGCATGACCCACCCAACCCGCACGGCCGGCACAACCCGCACGGCCCGCACAACCCGCACGGCCCGCACAGCCCGCACAATTCGCACGACCCGCACGGCCCGCACGGCCTAACATCCATTTTAAAAAAAAAAACGGCTAGTTTTTTGTATCTAACGGCTAGTTTTTTGTATCTAACGGCTAGTTTTTTAAGTGTATGATCATCCATTCTATTTTTCCTATAAATACCAATTCCATTTCACTCAAATTTCCACACAAATTCAAGCTTTTGTTAGTGCAACTCATATTTTCTCTTATATTTATGAGCCTAACGTTCATTTAGTCATAATTGAGTGTGTTAAAGTTGTTCACACCATCGAAGAGCATATGAAGATTGATGGACTTCGTCCCGTTCTTGATAGCATGAAACGTAAGTGGCATACTTATTTTAGTGAATTTCCAATCATTTATGGAATTGCTGCTATTCTTGACCCCGGTGTCAAAGCTGAAGGTTTGGAAAATCTTTTAGAATTTTATTATACAAGTTTAAGTATCGATTATGATGTTAGTGAATATATTAACAAATGCAAATCTGTTTTGGGAGACCTTTATGATCATTATGCATCTATTTATGGTTTTGATTTGGCAACACCAACTACTACTAGCACTTCCGATTCTAGATTTGGTTTTCTTGATAAAGTTATGAAAAAAAAACACAAAGCATCTACATCATTCTCATCATCATCTTCTTCAACACTTGCTATTAATGATTATTTGTCATATCAACATGAGACCAACAACAACTTTCAAATTATAAAATGGTGGCAAGAACATAAAAAAAGTTTTCCTATATTGGCGAGAATTGCAAAAGATATACTTGCAGTTCCCGCTTCATCTGTTGCTTCCGAGTCTGCTTTTAGTGCAGGTAGAAGAGTGTTAGATGAAAAAAGATCTCGCTTAACTCCGGAAAGCATTCAAATTTGTGTTTGTAAGAAAGATTGGGATCAAGCTGAAAGAAGAACTCAAGGTTTAAAGGAAGACGAAGACGATGAAGATGATCCTGTGATGATATTGGAGTCGTCAACGGATGATGCAGCTTCCGGGGATGATGATGCAACAAACATGGGTGGCTAGAAAAGTCTAAATCAGGTACGCTAAGAACTACGTGGGCTTTGATTCTTTCGGGATACGTAGGCAACTTATTTTTCGAAAATTACAATTTAATTGCAAAATTAAATTTTAGTTTTCTAAAGATAGGTCCAAGCCCCCCCCCCAAATTTCAAAAGAAGTACAATATAAGAACTACGCTGGCTTTGATTCCTTATTTTATAATATAAGGATACGTAGGCATCTTAATTAAGAGCAAGCCATCAAATTGTTAATTTTGTAAAAATTAAAACACCACACAACCCACCCGACCCTAACCCACGAACCCACCCGACCCTAACCCACAAACCCACCCGACCCTAACCCACCTAACCCACAAACCCACCCGACCCTAACCCACTAACCCACCCGACCCTAACCCACCTAACCCACAAACCCACCCGACCCTAACCCACTAACCCACCCTTCGACCCACCCTAACTCACTAACCCACCTTGACCCGTCTAACCCACGAACCTAGCTCGACCCACCCATGACCCGTCTAACCCACAAACCCAGCTCGACCCACCCACGATCCGTCTAACCCACAAACCCAGCTCGACCCACCCACGACTCGTCTAACCCACGAACCTAACCCTGGTGTGTCCAACTTCTCCGACCCAACCCACGACCCGGCCCACCCTACCCTACGTGTGTCGTGCCGTGTGTCATGAAATCCCAACCCGCGACCCACCTAACCCTAACCCAGCTCGCACGACTCGCACGGTGGACACCTCTAGTAACAAGACATCATACATTCATACCCACTCCACTAGACCACGAGGGTCCATGCTTGATTTCTATTCCATATTGTTGGCATAAAATCTGTTGATCTAGACTTTTTGTCATTACTCATTAGTACGAGTAGTGCTTTTATATTATTGCACAAAATCAATCAATGTAATTATTAAATACTACACCCTCGTCCCTAAAAGAACGATCCTTTTGGCCTAATTTTAGTCTCAAAATGTCCATCTCACTTGCATTAAAACACCCTCTATTTTGCAATAATATTTGTGCAAAATTAGTTTTCCCATGTAAATTTTGCTTTTTTTTTATGTATTTTTATTACTTTTTCTCTATTCTTTTACAAATTTCATATAAATTTACCTCTTCAGTTTACTTTTATTAGCTTCACCATACACTTTGTACTTCCCACTTAAGTTTCTTAACACCTGTGAAAAAACAGGGACAGAGGAGTATATAATACTCTTATGTAAAAGTAATCAAAGTAATCAATCAATGTCCTGTCAAAAAAAAAAAAAAAAAAAAAGTAATCAACCAATGTCATTTTGTCCATGCTCTCTTTCTGTCAATGTCATAGCTCTTGTATTTGCCATTGTGTATTTCATTTAATTAAGCAATGGAAACCTCAAGTACAATTATCCCAACAAATACAGAAGAAGAGCTAACACAATTGAAAAACTCCTTACCGAAAGAGTTGTGGTTTGCTGGTTATCCCTTGTACTTCTACCAAGGCTTTTGGGCTCCAAAACTTGAATGCATAACTGCCTTTCAAAACCATTTTGAAGCTCAAGACACTGATATCTTCGCAACCAGCTTTCGCAAAGTAGGCACAACTTGGCTCAAATCCTTGGTGTTTGCCATTTCTGACCGCGCAAATCACCCACCTTCCAAGAGCCCCTTACTCACCCACAACCCCCATGAGTTAGTCCCCCAATTCGAGTCCAATATTTATAGAAAATCAAAGAGTCCAAATCTTAGCACCATTAAGTCTCCTAGACTTTTTGGTACACACGTCCCATTTTTGTCGTTACCAAGTTCAATCAAAGACTCAAAGAGCAAGATCATATATATCTTTAGAAACCCATTTGACACTTTTGTGTCCTCTTGGTTGTTTTATCAAAAAACGGATGATTGCAAGGCTAATATGATGTCTAACATGTTTAATCAATTTTTTGACATGTTTTGCGAAGGGAAAGTTCCTTTTGGACCGTACCCTGAGCACGCATTAGGGTATTGGAGAGAGAGCCTCAAGAGGCCAGAGAAGGTGTTGTTTATTAAGTACGAAGATTTGAAGGCAGATCCTAAACCTCAATTGAAAAGAATTGCGGAATTTATAGGATTCCCATTTTCAAATCAAGAGGAGCAAGGAGGTGTCATTGATGGTATTGTGAAGTTGTGCAGCATTGATAATATGAAAATAGTCGCGATTAAGAGTGATCGAGTTTATTCTATTGTTCAAAATGATGCGTTTTTCCGTGAAGGGGTGGTAGGAGATTGGACTAATCATTTGACTCCATCCATGGCGGAGAAGCTTGGAAAGATTATGGAAGAAAAATTCTATGATACCGGCTTAACATATACAAGTATGTAAGAATGATTGTCTTCAATTTCTTTGGTTACTGTAAGTAAAATGTGCTTTGATTAGTATTTTCTTTGTGGATCAAATAAATCACAAATGATGGGCGATCTAGGTATGTATTTCTATCCTTAAATATGTTTCCTAGCATTATTGTTAATGATCATTAATCAAGGTTTGTATGAAAAACATGTCATTGTATGAAAAACTTTTATTATTGGCTCAAATCCGTGATTACTTTATTGATTTGTATGAATTTATTAGTTTTCCTAATTAAATCTTTTGATTGAGTTGATCTTCTCCGTAACGATTATTATTGGTAAAGTTGTTCAGTGGCGGAACTAATTAAGAACCTAATAGGGCACGTACTACCACAAAGAAAAAAAAGAAAAAAAAGGTTTAAATTAGTATTTTTTAGTTAAATAAACATAAAGTGCACAATAATAACTAATATTACTTGTAAGCCTAGTGGTTAGAGTATTAATTTTTCCATCAAAGGTCATTGCTTAATTGTTTAATCGAAAAGTTTAAAGAGACAGATTTTTGGGGCTTGATAAGTGGATCTCCGGACGGTATTATTTATGACAAAAGTTACGAAACCAAACAAACCCAAAAATGAGATGGCTATAAACCGCCTCAAAGCCCAATAAAAAAAACCCAACCACAATATCACTTAACCTTTTCCCGAACATTCTATCAAAAAATAGAAATTCCTTAAATCAAATCCTTCTAAATTCCCCAAATCAAACACCTCTCAAGTCTCAATCAATCATTCAAACCCTAATTCTCTCTCATCGCAAAAATGGAGGTCACCGGAGAAAATCTCACCCTTCTTCACAAAATCCGGCCACCAAATCTCGAAGATGCTGGCTTAGAAGACTGCGCATTACCTCCAGATTCAATCAAAGAAGCTTTTCTCAAAGCAGCCTCCGCCGTTGGCTCACGCGCCGCCTCTGTTTTCGCCGGCGACGATGAGGAAATCAACGGCGGATGCGTGAGTGATCCTTGGATTGAAAAGCACGCGCCGTCGGATGCGTTGGTGGGGGTTGAACCTGAGAAGTCGCCTCCGGGAGCTTGCGCCGCCGAGAAGGGTGGCGCGTTGGTCGGAGATGGTGATGCGGCGGCTGATGTGGTGGTGGTCGGAGAGAAAAATGGGGAGGAGGTGGAGGATGAGGTGGTGATTGTTGGTGGCAAAGACGGTGGCGAAGGCGGGGATTGTATGGATGGGTTAAGGGGGTTGAAGATTAAGCAGAAGAAAGAGGAGAAAGAAGATGATGAAGAACAAGATGAGAAGAAACCTACTTTAGTTGAGGGTTTTTTCTTCAATACTTAAAAAATTTAAGTTTCAAAAATTTTGTATTACTTGGTTTTTTATGTTGTAGTATCTGTTAATATAAAATGATGTTGTAAAATGTGAACTTAATGAACTGTGTATTTTATTTTGATGTTTTTATAATGCAGTTGATGTTACAAAAATATTAAGATTAGTGTTTAGAGGAGTACATAATCTGTTATAAATCAATGTGATGTATGAATGTAAAGTGATTTAACAAATAGACAAATCCATAAAGCTTTTCATGGCAAAAATTTTAAGATTAGTGTTTAGAGGAGTGCATAATCCGATGTGATATATCATGTATGAAAGTTAAGTGATTTAACATATAAACAAAGCCATCAAGCTCTTTTTGTACTAATAGGGCTATAGCTAGAGATGTTAATGGGGCGGAGCGGGGCGGGGTGGATGTTGGCCTTCCCATCCCCATCCCCATCTAAAATTTGCATCCCAATCCTCGCGGCTAGGGGTGGGACTTTTCAAACCGAACCGTGAAACCGCCCGTTACCGAACCGAACCATCACGGACCGATCCGTTTATAACCGATAAATGTAAACCGAAAACCGAACTGAACCGTTCAATATCAAACCGAAACCGAATTGAACCGCTCAATGTCAACCCGTTACGGACCGTAAACCGATAACAAACCAAATTGCGCAAATCCGAACCGAAACGAAACCGAACCGAATGGTTTATAAACCTGTTAATGACCCGAACCGTTTATAAACCGAAACCGTTTAAACCGAAAAAAAAATCGTTTAAACCGAACCATTTGTAACCCGCTAACCGTTTAAACCGACCCGTTTATGAACCGAAACCGTTTAAACCGCACGTATAAACCGAACCGTTATAATCCGCTAACCGTCTAAACAGAACTGCCATAACCCGTTAAACCGTTAAAATCGAACTGTTTTCGAATCGCAACCTGTTTAAACTTATCCAATTACAAACTGCTTAATTCAAATTGAATTATTTACAACCTAAATGGCTAAATAGTAAATACAATTAAATAATTAATGTTAATAAATGTAGATCTAATCAAACGGCTTAGGTTTATACAAAGGTTTATATCACCTAGATCTAGGCCAACGACATTATTAATATCGTTTTAGATTACTTATTTATTTTAATTACAAGATATATCATTTGTATCTTTTCATTCCAGTAATAAAGTCCACCCAAATTATCTTCATTGTTCCTTGATATTCATGATCATCCAATAAGATAACATAAGATTGGAGATAAATAACATTAAAATTAGAGTAATATCAACAAGCAATTAAAAAAAGTCACCATTTTCATTGATTAAAATTCACAATACATATACCAATACATAATGAAACTACTATCACTACTACCCAGATTAGATTTCAGATTTATCAACTGAAACATCATCAAGTTTAGGGTTGCAAAAAATGATACATGATAAGATGAAGGGAGGAGTGAGAATGTGAGTGATTTGGGAGCAGAATCTTGAAGCAGAATCTTGAAGCAGCAGCCCAGCACCCAAGAGCAGAGGAAATAGCAGCAACAAGCAGGAACCAGCACACGCAATAACAGATCAGCAACTTATCCGAAGCAAGGAATAATATAAGCAGAAGGGACTCAGCAGGAACTTATTTTTGTTTTTCAAAATTGCTCTCAGATTTACGTTTATCGTATCATCACTGAGCAATGGCTGTTTAAAATTTAAAATTTTAGACCTAAGAGACCAACTGTTATCAACATAATGAGCAGTCAAAGTGAGATAGCCTCGGTTAGTACATGCAGTCCACAAGTCACATGTAAAGCTAACTCTACCAGAAACATTAGCCAAAGACTCAAGCAACAAGGATTTATATTTATCATGCTCAGCAATAACATACTTTAACATAGTTTTTCTACAAACATGCTGCACCTTAGGATTCAAATATGCATGAAGTTCCCTAAGATATTCATGCTCTACAATATTTAAAGGATATGCATGGCAGATTATAGCTTTAGCAAACTTTTGTAAATAAGTTTTTTGATCAAATTGTGATTCGTTACCGGACTGGAGACCATGCTTTTCCAAACATGCATTAATATGAGCTCTACAAGTTGAAGTACCCGCTTTACCAGGTGCTTTATATTCTTTGCCACACAAATTACAACGAGCATAATCTACATTTTCATTACCTATCGTCTTTACAAAAAAAGTGTAATGCTTCCATATACCTGCGGTTCTTTGACGTTTATTAACAGAAGGATTGATAGTGCCGGTATTACTAGCATCATCAACCGAGACAGAGGCAGCTTGAGAGCTAACAGTATCAAAATTTGATTGCCTCTCATAGTCAAATTCATCATACTCGCGAGACATGACTGAAACAAAAAAAAAACAGCATTTATAACTTATAAGTACCAAATTAAGTGACAGATTCTACTAATAGTGAGCAATTAAGCATGCATTGTCTCATGTGACTGACACTGAAGTCACGACAGTGAATCCTATTCACTCAATACCAAAATTCAACTAAATAGATAGTTCATATTTCAGAATTTTATTTGCACTAGTCAATGTTTCAAAATTCAGAATTATACAACAAACGTGATTACAACATATATCCTAACAGAATATAGAAAGTTATATACGATACAGTCACATGTGTGTACATTTTAAGTACTAACTTTAAGCCAATCATATACAATGCTTGTATTCCAACAATATGGGTTAAAAATATAAAGCTAAAATCCCAATAAATAAACAATGCATGTATTCCAACAATAATAATCACATAATCTGAACAACCCATCATCATTACTTTTAAATCGAGCATAATAAACAACAAAACAACACAAATCTACCATTTTCCCGTAAAAAACAAAAATACAATCAACAACAGATTTTACTCATTTTAGGCATATTTCGACTATATTCAAGCAAGAACAACAACAATAATCAAATACAAAAACAGAAAAACTGTATTAAAAAAAAAAACAAAAAGGAAAAAGTAATTACCTTTGACGGCTTGAAGGAGATTTGAAGATGGAGAACTACCTGAACTGGAGATCAAAAGAAAAAATCAAGAATGTAGATTATCAGAACTTGAAATAAAAAAAAAAACCGAAACGAAAACGAAAAAAATCGAATAAATTAACAAAAAAATTACCTTAGGGTTTGACGGCTTGAAGGAGAGGAAGATTTGAAATCAGAAATCAGAAATCAGAACTTAGATCCAAAACAAAAATGAAACGAAAACAAAAACCCTAAATAAACAAACCGAAACAAAAACGAAAAAAATCAAAACGAAAACAACAAAAATTAACAAAAAAACGAGAATGTAAAGCTAGAAATCAGAAATGTAGATCCAAAACACAAATGAAACGAAATTGAGCTTTAGATTCTTGAGAATTTCAGAACGAAAGAGTGAGAAACTGAGAAGTTAGAGAGAGAAACTATGACAGATTGTGAGATTGAGAGAGAAACGGCTGAATGAGTGAATGAGAATGGCTGAGAGAGTGAGAGTGGGTTTTTTTTCTAGGTTTAGGTTTTACTTCAGTTGATCTAACCGTCCATATTCAATCTCAACATCTAAGTTAGATCTAACCGTTCATTTTTTTTTTTTTTTTGTAGATTCTAGAATATTCATCTAGATCTAACGGTCTAGATTTTCTTTGTGCTTTTCTAGGTCTTTTTGACCGTTTTTTTTAATTATTTATTATTATTATTATTATTATTATTATTATTGTTAGTATAATTATTTGTTAATATTATTATTATTACTAGTTTACTACTACTATTATTATAATATTATTATAATTATTATTATTATTATTACTATTATTATTATTACTATTATTATTATTATTATTATTATTAGTTTATTACTTATAAGTTATAAATTGTAAGAAACGCAAATGTTTCAAAATTGAAATTGATTCAATACGACATAGTTAATGACTTAATGAGTTAATGACTTAATGCTCATCAATATGACAATATCTGACATCTGTGAGTCTGTGATTGTATATCAGTATATATAATAAACTATAAAACTAATAATAACTTAATAAGTAATAATACTAATAACTAATAAAGTAATGAAAATCTAACCATTGTTTTTCATGGGCATTCAATCTAACCGTTGTATATTTGACTATTCGTACATTAGTATTGCATAATGCTTTCATCACCACTTTAATTAGTGATTTCGTGATTTCGTCCATTTAACTTATTAAGTTGTTTGAGTTAGTAATCTAAATAAAGTAACAAACTAAATAACGAATCCATTTAATCTCGTGTAAGTTATAATTTATAAGAAATGCAATGTTTGGAAATGGAAATTGATTCAATACGATATTGTTAATGTATATGTAATTATATTATTATGTATATGATGTATATCATATCGTACGAATGTACGGTTGGTATCATTATCATACTATCATAAGTATCATTGCCTCATTGAATTATTGGTATGTACTATAATCGATAAACATATTTAGTTATTTACATATCTGATCATTAAAACTTAAAAGTTTAAAACACTTGTTGATCAATCTAATTGAATACTTGTACATTCTTAATTATCGATTTATCGTATTATAAGTATCAACTCATTAAATCATGGTCATGATTTCGTGATTTCGTCCATTTAACTTATTAAGTTGTTTGAGTTAGTAATCTAAATAAAGTAACAAACTAAATAACGAATCCATTTAATCTCGTGTAAGTTATAATTTATAAGAAATGCAATGTTTGGAAATGGAAATTGATTCAATATGATATTGTTAATGTATATGTAATTATAGATTAATTATTATGTATATCATATCGTACGAATGTATGGTTGGTATCATTATCATACTATCATAAGTATCATTGCCTCATTGAATTATTGGTATGTACTACAAATCTACAATCGATAAACATATTTACATATCTGATTATTAAAACTTAAAAGTTTAAAACACTTGTTGATCAATCTAATTGAATATTTGTACATTCTTAATTATCGATTTATCGTATTATAAGTATCAACTCATTAAATCATGGTCATGACGCGATCTTTAAAACAATCATGAATTCAATTCATGACCCAAACCGCTTATAAACCGAACCGACATGATCCAAACCGTTCATAAACCGAACCAATTGAACTGTGTAAACCCTCTACTAAACCTGCCCATTTCAAACTGAACCGACATGATTCGCACCGTTTATAAACCGAACCGATATTGACCCGGGTAAATCCGCCCCTAAACCGACCCATTTCAAACCAAACCGGCTTGATCCAAACCGTTTGAAAACCGAACTGACATTGACCCGGGTAAACCCGCCCCTTAAACCGACCCGTATCAAACCGAACCGACATAATCCGAATCGTTTATAAACCGACCCGCTTATGACCCAAACCGAATTTAAACCGCAAAGAAATAAACCAAAACCAAACCGAGCCGTGACTAACCCAAACCGAACCAAACCGACCCGCCAGCTAAACTAAACCGTTTCAATCCGAACCGCTCCAAACCGAAACCGATTCAAACCGAACTGCCAGACCGAAGTCCCACCCCTACTCACGGCAGGTCTAAAATTCATCCTCATCTCCGCCCCGGCGGGTAAATTCCAAAATCATCCCCGCCCTAACCCCCACTTGGATATCCACCCCCATCTTCTCCCAACCTAAGACCCGCCTAATCCCCGCCTTCCGAATACACAATTCTTCATAATTAATAAAATTGCAAAAAGAAAAAAATTATTGTTAATATTATACATTTTTTTTTTGTTTATAATATAAGTGTATTACAAAGTACTATATTTACTATTTTATTTTACATAATTTTTTTTATAAAATAGTATAAAAGTATATAATTTTGTTTTTAAAAATATATGGATGTGGGAATGGGGCGGGTACAAAGTGGGGTAGGTGGGGATGGGCGGGTACGAAGTGGGGCTGGTGGGGCGAGGCGGGGATGGGGCGGGTACAACCTAAAATCCACCCCCGCCCCATCACCCGCCAAACCAAGATCCATCCCCACCCCAATGGGGCGGGTCTCCTATTTGACCCACCCCACTGACATCCCTAGCTATAGCGTGCCAGCAAAAATGATTAGCAAATCAAGCTTAATGGCCATCTTATAAAATGAAAATAAAAAGAAAGAAATTCTATCCAAATTCCGACATTTTAGATGGCATAAGTTATGAGACGAAAATTCAAAGATAGTTTTAGTATTAACCTTAAAGAATAGAATCTTTAAACAAAGTAGCCTCAATTGGATTAGCTAAAAGGAGGGATTTCTGATCAATTTCTTCTAACTTTGACTTTTGAGAAATTGAGACTCTACATGAGCTTCCCCTCGGGGCATTGGGATGGACTTTGGTAGGCGGAGTGGTATCTCAATATCTCATGCTCATGACTCACCTAGTGATTACAAAGGCTTCGGCATATGCTAGTTTTCAGGTTCAGCTCATACAAGTTTCCTTTGCCTCATGAGAAAATCGAGTTTTGTCGACTTAATTTCTACAAAATAGTAAGTGATATATAAAAAGTTTTCATGTAGAAGCTTGTTGGTGCAAATGAACCCACTTAAGTTGTGACTAAACTTATAAAAACCTTTAAAATATACTCCGTAGATTTGCTCATTTATTAACTAATTTTATAAGAGTTTGAACCCACTGAAATTTATTTGAAATATATTAGAAATACAAGAAGGTAACTAGCTAACCTTTTTACTAGTTTAAAAATACCCTTTTTACATATCACTTACTATTTTGTAGAAATCAAGTTATCCAAAAAAAATAAAAAAAAGCAAGAATACGGAGTATCAACAATATGATTCCTTTCCCTATCTTTTTTTTATCTCTAACTTTTACTACCTCTAGCTACATGGAATATAAATACCTCATTTGTAAAATTATAACTAATAGAATTTGATTTTCTTCAATTTTTCGAAAAAGGGTGCATTATGTGTTTTCGGTGTTATCCGTTAAGTGGTAATTGGGCCGGTAATGGGCATAATCCAATTCTAAAGATCCAATCCGTTTATCCAACCCATATTGGTAGTCGGTATCAATCCATAGGCTATGTATTTTTATCAAACAAAAATCTAGTTGAATACCCATATGTGTTTTTCTAGCTTGATTATACCATGATATTGAATTGAACCCACTCCGGTAGGTGTTTGTTGATATGTCTCAATGAAAATAGATGGTGGTGACTAGAGTTGGTTATTGGGTAGGGTAGCCCAATGATAATAGGGTCAGGGTCAAGCTTAAAGGGCATTTAATGGACAGGGCCTTTAACGGATAGGGCCCTTATTGGGTAGGGTCAAAATGTTTTTCCAATTTAATAGACAAACAAAATAGATAATGTAAAAATAATTACATAGATAAATTTGTATTCATATATACTTAGTAATGGCTTTGTTCAAAATTTATTTTAATTGATATTTTGTTGGCCCGTCCATTATCGCCCCGATATTGACCCGCAACCCGCATGGGCCCGACCTGATATTGACCCTGTAAAATATGACCCTCTTTGACCCAACCCATAATTGACCCGCACCATCCCTACCCGACCCGCCCAATAACCAGATCTACCGGTGACTGATGAGTCTGAATGTCTGATGGCTACTACTGTACTACTTGTTGGGTGTGGCCCAAATATTTTAGGCCCGTTGTTTGGGGAGTATTTATACATGCTCACAATTTCTCTAGATTTTTCTACTATCTTATACCAAGTAATATTATGGAAGTTCCTTAACATTTTATGGAATTATTAAAATTGGAAGCAACTACAAGTCTAGAAGATATAGTTTGTGAAAATTGTAGAACATCATGGCTGTAAGAATGATAAATAGAATTTTGGAGTATTTTAGTAATTTCTTTTAACCTAAGACTTGAATTTATATTTGATTCAATATCTTATGTATTTGTTAAAAATTTAAAATCAAATCTCCTTTTTAGATGTCGTATGTCAAATTATTAATAGAGTAATTTTACTATTAAAGAAAATTACTCATATGCTAAACAAAACCGTTCAATAATAATCTTAAACTACAATTCGACTAATTAGAATAAATTTATTAACCCAGCAACTCAGTATATTATTTGGATGGCTAACAACTCCAAAAACCGAAAACATAATAATTAGTCGGATTTTAAATTTGTTTCCCATCCTAGTTACATTTTAAACACGGATCAATTGGATGGTAAAAGACTACGTTATGACTCTAGCTATAATTAACAAATTAATGTTAGCTTTTCTTTTTCAACTAATTATGTTATGAAGTAGTAAAATAATTAAATATATTTTTTTTAAAATAAGCAAAATAATAATAATAATAATAATAATAATAATAATAATAATAAAAACTAAATCTAAACCAAGAATGTATAGCCACCTCTCCTAAAACGTGTCTTGAGGTGATGATGTATGAATATTGGTATCTTGTCAAAATTTCAAATATCTTTAATTTCGTAATTGAAAAAATTATGAAAATTACATATTAAAAAATTCACATTAATACGAATTTAACAAGATTTCACTTGTTTGATCAGATCAGACAATAAGATTAAATCAGAATAAGATGTACTAAACCGGGCCTAATTATGTTAAAAAAAATAAACTAAGGCTAAACCAAGAAAACTAAAAGGTAAGATTTGTATAAAAGTATATCTTGCGGATAAGAAAAACGTGTCTAGAGGTGATGATGTATAGATATTAATGATCTTCTCATAAAAACCATTGTAACACCCCGATTTGCTAACTTAACATAAATAAAAATTAGAGGAAAATAAACAATTTTTGAATAAAATTACGCAATCATACACCTAAATCGACCTAAATTAGAGGTATTACAGCCACACTTGACAACCTATCAAATGCTAATTAACTTGCTTTTTATAAAACTTTACAAACTCGTTATACCAGACTATTTCGTTAACCAAAACACTTGCCTTTAGCTACGATCAACTCCAAGGGTAAAATAACTTTGTACTCTTTAACTTATCTAACTAACAAGTAGTGTAACATACTCTTTGTTCTATACCTAGTCTTGAACGGGTAATTCAATTAAAAAAATGATAATAAAGATTGTACCCGTATGTAACGCCGAGACTCAAACCAAAAACAAAATAATATTCCTTAACTTTTTATTTCATACTAAATAATATAACATGATGAACTCGATTTGGTCATATATAGAATCTCTTAAATCTTATAGAGCAATAAAACTAGTACCCAAGTATAATCGATTCACTACCCAAAATAATAATAATATTAGTAATTAACCCTAAAACCTTAATATAGCATACATGTCTAGCTAGAGTTCCAACGTTAAAAACCCTAACAATAATACAAACAACTCCAAAATAAGTCTCGTGTGCTTACCTAGAGGTATTCTATTGCCTTTGTAATGTATTATAGTGTTGTAATTTATTATGAAAGCAATTTATACGAAGTATATTGTTTGTAAAAGATCATTGGAACGAACATCATGCCAGCATATTAAACGAGGTATGATAAAAGTTTGATGGGAATCATACGGAGTATTAATTAAAGGGCTAAAAGATTTATTAAGAGAATATTGCTTGCTTGATGATAAAGCTTAAGGTCTGCTTGTTCCAACGCAGAGGAACAAAACGGCAAAAGGATGAAACTTATTAACGAAACTGCAAGTAATTATAATTTGTAAAGGATAGAAAACATAGAATCCTAGATAATAAAAATAAAAACTCATAAAATAATTTTAAAATATCCTATTTTAGCCCTAAAACATATCGGATAAAATCTTAAAATAATCGGGCCACCACAGGTGGAGTTACACTGAACTAGAGTCTGGGACGAGGTCTTGAACAGCACCGTAGATGGAGTTACACGGAAGGTTTGAGTCCGGCAAGAGGTCTTGAACAGCACCGTAGATGGAGTTACACTGAAGGTTCGAGTCCGGCATGAGGTCCGGAAGGCCACCATAGATAGAGTTACTCGGAAGGTTTGAGCTCGGCATGAGGTCCTGAGCACCACCATAGATGGAGTTACGCTGGAGGTACGAGTCCGATCCAAGGTCCTGGAAATCACCATAGATGGAGTTACACGGAAGGTTCAAGCCCGGCACGAGGTCCTGAAGACCACCATAGATGGAGTCACTCTGAATGTTGGAGCCATCGATGAGGTTGTTGTTATTAACCAACTCATAATCATAACCTAAAAATTGGTAGTTGCTGTGGGTGTCAAAGGTGTTGGAACTACTATTGGTGTTGTAGTAGTTGTTGTTAACGGATGGATCATCTAATAAGTAGTTGTTAATGGATGGATCATCTAATAAATAGTTGTTAACGGATGGATCATCTAATAAGTAGTTGTTAACGAATGGATCATAAAGAGGAACTGGGGCTCCCTCATTGTTAATTTCTTGTTCGTGATCATTAACGTTTGCCTCCTCCATATTAGGTATTTCTGCTTCTTCATTTTCTGCAACTTGTACAGCTTTTTTTTCTTTTTTGGCTACTTCTTTGTAGTGGATTCTATATATCACGTAATCCAACTGCATCTCATCCACAAAAAAGAATTGATTAGAGTGAGATATAAACATAACATGCAACGGAGGTAGTATATCAAAACAAAAAAAAAATTATTCTATGATATAATAGAAATAAAAAAGTTAAAAATAAATCTAATAAGAAGCATAACATACCACCATACTAGTAGTAATAGTATCTTGATGATCTCTTTTCCTCTTAGGTGTTGCTTTGGGTTCATCATCATGGACTCGTAACTCTAGCATATGCCAGGGCGTCTTCTCATCCTTGTCGTCCTTATTCTTTTTATTAGGGTTTAATTTGAAATACACCAAAGCTCTTTGGTGTCCGATCAATGTACCATCATCATCCTTGACTGGTTTGTCTATTCCCGTAGCCTTCCAATACCCGTCTCCGGCACTTCGATCAGGACGCTTCCCATTCTTATATTTTCTGTTTCTTGATGTGAAAAAATACCACTTTTTATTCTTTCCATTTCCTTGTGGTTTGAATTTTGCTGCATGTTTAAATTATGAAAACAAGTTAATAAAACTAAAAAATCATAAAAAGCCTAAGAAAGTATGACCTAGACAATATTAAAATATAGATATATTATAAAGTATTTACTACAGAGTAGTAACATAGTATTGTGATTGTACGTACCAGTGAGATCTTCAGGACTGCCGTAGACATTGATATGATCAAGTTCATGTATGGGATTCATGGGCAAATCCAAGCCATTGATCTTGGGTTTGAGATAATGATTAATGAGTTCTTTTATATAGGGTTCAAATCTGTAGCCAGGTGGAAGGTTATCGAACGATTTTCCATGTTTTTCCTCCATGGTAATATTGGAGATTAGAGAAGGAAATTTAAGCTGTAGTGTTAGAGATTTAGAGAAAGAAAGTTACGTTGTTGATGAATTAAAAAACTTTGATGTAAATAATGATTGCTATAATCAAGATTTACCCTTATAATTCTTCTTCAATTGACTTTTATAATAGGTCATTGACCTTTAATTTGATCAAGCATGCAACGTGAAGATAGATTTTTGATGAATTTTGATATAATTCTATAGCTCGTAGGACACTAGGATAAGATAATTATCCTTCAAAAAAAAAAGGATAAGATAATTAAGTTAAATATCTTCAAGTTAAATATCATTAAATAACCAAGTATTATGTATTTATGTCTATTACTAAATGATTATTTTTACAAATTCTATCTATTTATTTTTAAAGGTAAGGAGAAGGATGCTGACCGTATCTCAACCTTCACGATTTTTTTGTCCGTATTTGCAGGTTGGGTTAGACACTTTGAGAGTAAACAAATTCTATCTATTACATAACGATAAATATCAAGATTAAAATCAAGAAAATCAACAGTTGCACATAAATATATCTACGACGCGCAAAAAATATGTAATTTATGAACTTAACAAAATATTATTTGTAAATTTTAACGTCATGTACGATGTACTATTCTTACATATAAAGACCGAGACACCTCTAATCTGCATGGTATTCCATCCATGTTAGATTTTTTGTCAAAAAGTTATACATTCTAGGCTAGGTATAATATCAATACGAGAATTTTATTAATTATATAAACCCGGTGCATCATGCACCCAACTAATCTAAGTTATAAAATAATCTCATTCACTTGGTTTGTTGAGAACTTGAGAAGGAATGGTCCATCTCATCAATGTATAAAATAATCTCATTCTCAATAGCAGATCTTGGACCAAAAGGAATGGAAGGTCAAGATTTAAACCTTAACCTCAGCTCTAGTAAGATTATAGATATCTAACTAACTATTGAAACATAAAGTTTTATATATAAATATATATTAAAGGTGTTTGGGGTTTTTTTTATGTGTCCTGCGAAAGAGTTATAATTTCCTAGTATGTTCCTTCCTTCGCCTGTATCTGCACAAATAACGGAGACTCCGGCTGGGGGGTGGGAGTTCCGCCTCCGAAGAATAAGTTAGAATCTTTCTAAAGAGGTATAAAGAACAATAAATGCTTCTCGATTGGAGAGCGTTTTGCAATGGGTTTTGTGTTTGGTTGGTGGTTGGAAATATTATTCGATCCCCATAAATGAGGTCTGCCCCCACTATTTATAGTGGGGGAGAACTGTACCTCAATTAGGGTACAAAGGACACGTGTCACAGAGGGATTGGACCTATGTTTGCCCAATAGGGTTTGGACACGTGTCAGAGGCTTCACTAGTAGAAAATAGATAATGGGAAGCCACTAATTGGAAGCGGTTATTGGAATCCGTTTCCAATTTCATACCAAAACCCGGGGAAAAAAAAACAAGAGGAGAATTGGAAGCGGTTTGGTTTGAACCGCTTCTAAATATTGTAATTAGAAGCGGTTTGGGGGTAAACCGCTCCCCATTCCCCGAAAAAAAAACACGGATATTTCTCACGCCCCTTCTTCTTCTCTCTCCTCTCCCCCCTTTTCTCACGCCCCTTCTTCTTCTCTCTCCTCTCTCCCCTTATTTCTCACGCGTCACGCCCCTTCTTCCGTCATTTCTCACTCCTCTCCTCTCTCCTCTCTCCATCTCCTTCATTCTCTTTCTTCTTTCCTTCTCCTTTCTTAAGCCTCCCTTTGTTTTCTCTCTCCTCTTATCACCGACAAAAATCCGAGGAAAAAACGAGCAAAATCCGAGCAGGTTAGTGTTGTAGATCTCGATTTTTTTTCTTTTTTTTTCAATTTAGTTTTTTTTTAATATATTTATTTTAATTTTTGGTTTTTTGGTGGTGAATTTTGGTGGTTGTTAGTGGTTTTAGGGTTGTGGTGGTGGGCTGGTTTGGGTATTCGGTGGTTAGGATGGGTTTGGATTGTGGGTTAGGGTGGGTGGAGTTGGTGGGTTCAGGGTATGGTTATGGGTGGGGGTGGCGTAATGGTGGACAGAGGTGGAAGTGAGAAAGGGCGTGGATGCAGGCTGGGGGTGGCGTAGTGGTGGACAGGGGTGGAGGTGGGAAAGTCGTGGATGCAGGCTGGGGGTTTTGGGGTTTTCTGGGTTCTGGGAAAAATCGAGCAATTTCAATTTAATTTGTTCATGTTTTTATGGGTTTTTCTGGATAAAAATTTTCATGTTTTTTTATTAATTTGTTGTCCAGGTACTTCAATTTAATTTTGATTTTTGATGCGAGGTGGCGTCAGTTGCGGTGGTGGGCTGCTGGCTTTTGTTAAATGTGTTAATTGCTGGCGTCGGCTGGTGGCTTTGACTGCGGTGGTGGCGGAATAGGGTGGTGGTGATTTTGGTTGTAATTTTTTTTTGGTGGTGAATTATAATGTAATAATATTACAATTAATTATTAATGGAAATATAAATTTTTTATACATATGTTTTATATTTTGTGTGTTAATTTCTGTTAATTGCTCAAAAAAAAAAAATTCTGTTAATTTTTTTTTTATTTTTTAAGTTCACAATAGGCAGCGGTTCAGCATATAACCGCTTCCCTTTCCATTCAAATTGGAAGCGGTTTGAACCGCTTCTCATTTAAAGAGACAATGGGAAGCCCCCTAATGGCAAGCGGTTCAAAAACCGCTTCCAATTATGGTTTTTAACCGCTTCCAATTAACTATTTTCTACTAGTGCTTATTGGGCCTTTGCTGACCGTTGGAAGCTTGACACGTGGCAAGCATTCATAGGGCCACGTGTCTAGGGGTATTTATACCCTAAACATCTGCCCCTCACAGGGGTGACGTGGCATAGCCACGTGGCACCTGTGATAAGCGTCAAACGCATGGGAGGAGACGGTTAGTCTTTTTCCATCCTTTTCTTGGCTTTTTCAATTCCTAGGGAACAAGGTGTTGATTTGCCTTCTGCCTCTCTCCTATAAATAGGAGACATTACCACTCTCCTCCACACTTTACAAATTTCTCAAAAAGTTCTGAAAAAACTCTGATACCAACTGCATAATTTCCTCAAGATTTCTTGCATCCGGCGCTTTTAGATCAATCACATCCGGCAACCGGTTGAGTATTCTTTGCTCAATTTCAACAAGGTACTGACTGCACCTTTTTCTTCACTTTTAACTTTGAGGATTTTGAATGATTTCCCCATCCGGGTTGCAAGCCGCCTGGGGGGTCTTTGACCCATTTCCAAATACAGACTTTAACTCCCTTAACCGGCATAGCTCCGCCTGAGGGGTCTTCACCCTTTTAATAACCAGGCATTCAAAGTACCCTCATCCGGTGAAACACCGTTTGGGGTACTTCTGAGCTGTTCGCCAAGAAATGATTTCAAACCCCCAACTGGTTTAATACCGCTTGGGTCACCTTCCTTGACTTTTCATGACCTTTAGTAGCTTCACTACCTCAGCTGGGGCACTCCGCCTGAGTAGTTTTCAAATTATTTTCGTAATTATATTCAATGTACCCCTATCCGGTAATTCACCGTCTGGGACCTTCTTGAGCAGTCTTTCTTTAAACAGGTTCTACTATACCCTTATCCGGTATTAATCGTCTGGGGTATCGTTGAGTGACCTTAATAGTTTTTGCAGCGCCTACAGCCGGCATCTACACCGGTCGTGGTGCTTTCAATTCCAATTTCAAATTTCTTTTTTTTTTATTTTTATTTTTATTTTTACAAGTGCTTTTCATAGCCTCTCATCTGGTCTAACACTGTCTGGGTACTTCTAACCGAACTCACTGGATACCGTCTGGGGTATCATGGAGTGACCTTCATAAATTATCTAGCTAGTTTTTACAAATGCTTGTCATAACCCCCCATCCGGTCTTACACCGTCTGGGGTACTTCTGACCCAACTCACTGGATACCGTCTGAGGTATCATGGAGTGACCTTCATAAATTATCTAGCTACTTTTTACAAATGCTTGTCATAACCCCCCATCCGGTCTTACACCGTCTGGGGTACTTCTGACCCAACTCACTGGATACCGTCTTAGGTATCATGGAGTGACCTTCATAAATTATCTAGCTAGCTTTCTAAACAACCACAGGCGGTAAATTCCGTCTATGGTGCTTTTGAATGAGTTCATGACAAACCAGCTAACTTGTATTCTTGTTTTTTTTCAGCTTTAAACACATTCGTGGAGTTGTCCGCCTGAGGTGACTTCAAGCCATTTTCCATATTTGACGGTTGTACGTACCAAGCTTCACATTTCAAAGGTACCGTCTGTACCCAATACTATTCTTTTCTCTTTAATTTCCGGTTGTGCATAGAGAGTTAGGATATGGACTCCACCAATATAAACACGGCACAGCTTACGACAGTGGTCAGCCAGTCACCAGGGACGGCTGAGTCTAGGACTGGGATTGCCGTCTGGGGGTGCTTGGAACAACCTTCACCTTCTTCGAATCCGACCGTCTCTGTTCATGTGCAGGACATAATGGCCCGGGTTAAACAGACGGCAAGAGATCCAGATTACAAGTCCGATGATGCAGCCGTTGAACCGGCTGACCCTGTAAACAAAGAACAGGCTAAGGAACCGTCTGAGAGGGTTCCAAATGAGGATGTTCCGCAAGACTCCCCGAGTGTACCTAGCACACCGGGTGATAGTATTTTGGATAGTTCTGGTTCTAATGTCGAGGAATCCGGCGAAGGATCAGATGACGAAGAGTCCAGCTCTGATGAAGAGTCTTCTGAAGAGGTTGCCCCTATTGATGAGGAAGCCTATAAATGGCCGGCTAAGGGTGACCCAACCGGCATGACCATGACCGTCAGGGACGTGGTCACTTTTAACGCCACACTCCCTGCTTACTTAAAGAAGAAGTCGGTAGGGGATAACTGGGAAGTGGTTGTACCCCCTGTAGAGGCAGGCTTCGTTTGGACCGACGATGTGGACAATGCCGACAACTACTTCGGCTGTTACGAGGCGGCATTCATAGCCGGCCTCCGGTTCCCCCTTCATCACTGCATAAAAGCCATAAAGGGATATGACTTGGGTGTATGGCAGTTGACCCCTAACTCATGGGTCAACATATTGGGATATATTGCCGCCTGCGAGTTGTAGGAGGTTAAGCCTAGCTGGGAGGCGTTCGCTCATATGCATTATCTCAGTCGGGCGCCGGGTGGATGGAATGCATGGTATACTTTAACAACCCACCAAGAGTATATGATGACTTTGGACAAGCCATCCAAATGGAGCAATTGGAAGAGCAAATTCTATGTTGTTTCTTCTCCAACTCCACAACTTAACCGCCGGCTGCGCAGATATAATAAGCATTCGGCTTTGCTCTGGAGAAAATGCGCTCTCCCAAAAGTGTCGGCTGAGGCATGGGATCAAATAATGGAAAGAGGTCTCTTTCTTAAGACGACCTCCCGGATGGATGATGAGAGCGAAATTATTGTTCCCAAATTCTGGGTTCCCCATCCGGAATGGTTTAAGGATGAGGGCTTCCTGTCTCTCTGTAATCTTAGTACAATGTTTACTAAGGGTAGGTTGCTGAATGACCAAGTATTTGCCGTCTGCGTATGTTTATCAGAACTCTAACCCTGTCTTTTTCCTTTTTGCAGAAGTTTCCAAAGGAATGGTGCCACTAGAGAAGACAACTGCTACTTCTGCTCTTCTTCTAAGGAAAAAGAAGATTGAAGAAAAGAAGGCGGCGTTGGCCGCCAAAAATGCCGGGGTAGTCTATCTTTACTTAGCCATATTTATTCTCTATTTGCCGGATGTGATATACTTGGTAGATGATATCTAACCGGATGTAATATGCTTGACTGATTTCAGGCTGGGAGCCAAGTCATGCCTCACTCTTTAGAAAGTATGCACAAAAGACCGGCTGGAAACATTTCTCAGCCGGCTACTTAAACACCAAGGGTGGCTGCTCCCGCCCCGGCTACTGCTGCTACCAAGAAAACGCCTGACAAGGGCAGGCCTACTACTGCAGGAAAGAGCTTGCAAGTCACTCCCCACTTCGAAATGATGGTAGAGGAAGTGAGGCCGGCTGCTCGTACCCAGACGGGCACCGGCTCACAAGCGTCTAGGTGGGCTTTGACCCCACAGTCCGAAAAAGGTAAAAACTCTGCATTTGATCCCCCCTGGCCGCTTAGGCATATGAGAGTAAAAACCCAAGCAAGCCAATTCCGGGGATTCTTCTGGATACCGCCTGAATATAGGCAAAGCGTATGCCCAAAACCTTACAGATAATTCTATAGTTGCAGATGCAACTTCTAGCCGGCCCAACTATCAACAATATGCTAAGAGGATGGTCCGGGCCCTTACCCGGTATGAGAAAGAGGCAGTGCCGGCTGTACACACAGTCAATCTTGACCGGATCACTTCTCTCCTTGCTGAGGTAATTTCACCGGATGACCTACGCTTATGTAATGATCTTTATTTACCGGATGCAAATTACTAATCTTGTGATTTTCTAACACTTTTTTCGGCTGATATCATAGGTGTTGCTGAGAGTGGATGGGCTCAGTGTCCCCTTGCGTAAAAAGCAAGATGAGGTAAGGGACGCTCAGAGACGCGCATCTGAGCTGATTGGCGTTTGCCAATTCAATGCTATTTCATTTTTCTTGGAAACTAAATAGAAGGAGTTGGAACAGGAGGAAGTACTGAAGCAAGCAGTTGCGGTTGGGGAGGCAGCAAAAAAGAAGGCGGATGAGCTTGAGCTGAAAGTCAAAGACCTTCAGGCTGATCTCAAGGCTCTGGAAGGTGCTGACAAGGAAAATGCTGACCTTCGCAAGGAGAACAGCCGGTTGAAAAATAAGCTTGCTTCAAGTCAGGCGGCGCATAAAGAGGCGCTTGAAAAAGAACAACTCCGCCTGATTGAAGAGAATGAGGCTGACTGCGAGGAACGCATGAAGCTGGCTTGGAGCCTCATTCATCCGGATTTTGAGTTTAAATACTTCAACCTTCGATACCTGTATGCCTCTGAAGTTTACGAGGCTAAGGTACTCGGTGTTGACCCTCCTCCCCCTTTCGAGGAGTAGGCCGAGCGGGGTGCGGAGATTCAGCCGGATGAAGCTGATCAAGAGGCTCCAACTGGAGACCAGTCGGAAGCAATGGAGGAGCAGTTGGCTGAAGTTCCAACGGAGCAAACTCAGCAGCCTGAGCAACAGCAACCTCAATAGCAACAACCTCAACAATAGCAACAACCTCAACAATAGCAACAACCATAAACAATTTTTTCTTATCTCTCTTTTTTTTACCGGCCTGTGAGCCGTGTATGTCTCTGTACTTTTCCCGGACATGGGTCCGGTTAACATTTTAATTTCTAATCTATTTACCGACTCAGTCGGTTTTGCTATTTACATTTATCTTTTACTTGCATTTTTAATTTTTGCAAAATTTTTACAAGTATTACAAGTATACATCTATCTCATACCGGCTGATACAACAGAACACAAATGGAATGGCTAACTGTTTACTCCAACGGTAAACAAGCAGCCGTTCCATTTGCAGCCGGATTGGCAACGATCTTTTGATCTCTAATATACAAGCTGATACAATAAAATGCCCCTGAAATGGATGATTGTTTTACTCCAACGGTTAACAAGCAGACGTTTCATAGGCAGCCGGATAGGTATCGCGACCGTCTAAGTATCTTTTGGGTAAGGACCGGTTGCCTTAAACCCATATACATAGGAGTTTTTATATAAAGAGGTCGGACCAACATCGTTCTTTTAAACGGGTGTTTGTCCGGAATACCTAACCGCCTATAGTGCTTTGCTACAAAAGTCAGTTGGTATTTTTACTAGGATTTTGATACTGCCGCATGGACCACTTTTGGGTCTGTGCTGGCCGAATCCTAGATGCAATGGATCATTTCGAACGGCTGTTTACTTTCAATAGTGTGTCAGTAAATGTCGTTTGAGTTTATGATCGTCAAAACAATGTACCATCCGGAAGGGAGCTGTTCTCTTCGGTGAATTCACCCGGATGGGTGTCACCGGATGACTGCTCTTTTTGGAGCAGTGATTTTGAATAAGTGTTCTTCCGTCTGTGTTTTTGCACGAGACAGGTGGTAATACAATTATATGAACGGAAAAAATATACTTCATTTTTCAATACTATTTACAAGAATTACAAATTCCTTAGAAATAGTACTTTTTCAAGTTATCTACGTTCCAGGTACGAGGTAGCTGCATTCCGACTGGGGTTTCCAGGCGGTAAGTGCCATTTCTAACTTCTTCAAAAATCCGGTAGGGTCCTTCCTAATTTGGGGTTAATTTCCCTTGCTCGTTCGCCCTACCGGTTGCCTCAAGCTTTCGTAGCACAAAATCTCCAACTTTAAGGGGTCGTTTGCGCACCCTTTTGTTGTAGGCTCTCATCTTCTCAGACGGTAGATTTCATAACGTAGGGCAGCATTTCCCCTTCTTTCAGGAAGAGAATCCAAAGCAAGACACATGGCCTCCCAATTTGCCTCTTCATCATATAGCATGATTCAAAGTGTTGGTTCATACAATTCAATGGGAAGCACCGCCTCTGTGCCGTATGCCATAAGAAATGGGGTTTCACCGGTTGACCCCTTCTCAGTCGTTTTGATAGACCAAAGAACATGAGTCAATTCTTCTGCCCAAAGACCGCCTGCCTTTTCAAACTTTTTCTTTATTCCGCCTGAGATGAGCTTGTTAAATGCTTCTACCTGACCGTTTGCTTGAGGAAGGCCTATGGATGCAAAATAATGTGAAATTCCTTGGTCTTGTAACCAAGTTTTGAGGACAGGCGTTTCGAACTGTGGACCATTATCAAAAACCATTGACATAGGAACACCGAATCGGGTGATGACATTCTTCCAGATGAAGGAGATGACATCCTTAGTTTTGATGCCCTTTACTGCCTCTGCCTCAACTCACTTTGTGAAGTAATCAACAGCCACTAATATGTATCTACGGCCGCCTGAGGCAGGCGTGTTTAGTCCCAAAATATCCATACCCTATTTGGCAAATGGGATAGGGCTGTAGATAGCCGTTAAATTAGTAGCCGGCTGACGGATGACCGGCCAAACCTCTGGCACTTTTCACATCTCTTTACCAGATCTAGTGCATTTGCCTCAAGAGTTGGCCAAAAGTACCCCTGCCGTCCGGCTCTCTTTACAAGAGTCTTGCCGCCTATGTGTGATCCACAGAAACCGGCATGAAGGTCTGCTAGTACTTCTTTTCCCCTTTCTGGGGTTACACACTTAAATAACGGCTGCAGGTAACCCTTTCGAAAGATTTCACCCTTGTGCATGACGAAACTTAATGTTCGTCTCTTCAAAGCAGCCAATTCTGATGAGACACCCAGCAAAGTGCCATCTACCAAGTAGTCCTGGATGGGATCCATCCAGGTAGAGCTTCGATCTAGAACTCCAATGGGATCATGTTCAATGCTTTTCTTTTCCATGACTTCCCAGAAGACTGACCTAGGCGTATCACAAGTGGCGGATGATGCCAGTTTTGATAATGCATCTGCCTGATTATTCTCGGACCTTGGCACTTGACTTAGATTGAATTCGTCAAATGCCCCGGCCTCTTTCTTAACCGCCTGAAGATACTTAATCATGACCGGATGGGTGGCTTCATAGTCACCATGGTACTGGCTAACGATGAGTTGAGAATCTGAACAGGCGTCCACCTTCCTTGCCCCGGCTGCCTTACACATGCGGATACCGGCTAGCAGGGCCTCGTACTCTGCTTCATTATTTGAAGCTTGAAACTTGAATCGTAGAGCATACTCGTATTTTTCCCCCTCTAGGGAATGACAAATTACGCCTGCCCCACAACCATTCACAGTAGAGCTCCCGTCTACATATACTTTCCAAACTTGATCAGTATTATCCGGTTGTACCGGCCTCGTCATTTCAACAATGAAGTCGGCAAACGCCTGACCCTTCACTCCCCGCCTAGGTTCGAAAGTTATTTCCAGACTTTGAATTTCTACAACCCATTTAATCATTCTTTCGGATGACTCTAAAGTGGTCATAGGCCGTTTGAGCTGTTGATCAGTATAGATGGTAACCAGATGAGCCAAGAAATAAGGTTTCAACCATTTGACTGCTTTGTACAAAGCCAGACCAAATTTTTCAACCATGGGATATCAAAGTTCGGTATTCCGGAGAACGTGGCTTATGAATATACCGGGAGCTGGTTGCAGTCTCTCTCAGCAAGGAGAACGGCACTTAGGGAATGATCCGAGACGGCTAGGTACATATAGAGAGCCTCCTGGGGTAGGGGACTCACTAATCTTGGCAAAGAATGCAAGTGTTTCTTTAACCTCTAAAATGTCGTCTCAGCCTCTTCACCCCATTCAAATCTTGAACTCTTTTTGATTGCTTGAAAAAAGTAGAGGCACTTGTCACCTGAACGGCTGAGGAATCTCCCCAATGTCGCCAGACAACCGGTAAGCTTTTGAGCCTCCCTGATGGTACGAGGCGACTGCATGTCAATCACCGCCTGTACTTTGTCCGAATTGGCCTCTATGCCCCTCTGGTCAATCAAAAATCCGAGAAACTTTCCAGACTCAACACCAAAGACGCACTTTTTTGGGTTAAGCATGACCTTATGCCGCCTGAGGTTGGTGAAGGTTTCTCAGAGGTCAGTTAGATGATCCGCCTGTAGCTTGGATTTGACTATCATGTCATCAATGTATGCCTCTACATTTCTCCTAATCTAATCATAAAAGACCGAGTTTATCATTCGTTGGAAGGTAGAAGGTGCATTTTTCAACCCAAACGGCATCACTGTGTAACAGTATAACCCCTGATCTGTGAAGAAAGCCTTCTTTTCTCGATCTTTCTTCCACAAGGGTATCTGATGGAAGCCTGAGTAGGCATCCATAAAACTCATCAGAGCATGACCGGCTGTAGAGTCGACCAAATGGTCGATCTTTGGAAGCGGGTAACTATCTTTCGGACAAGCTCTGTTTAAGTCCGTGTAATCTACACACATCCGCCAGGTACCATTCGGCTTTTTCACAAGAACAACATTGGCTACCCAATCTGGGTAGTAGCATTGCCGAATGAACCCGGCATCTAAAAGCTTCTTGATCTCGGCTGCTGTTGCCTGAGATCTTTCCTTGCCATGGTTCCTCTTCTTTTGCCTAACCGGCTTCTTCTTAGGATCCACAGCGAGCTTATGAACAACAAGATCCGGGCATACACTTGGCATCTCTTCTACTTCAAAGGAAAACACATCTTTGAATTCTTTCAGCAATCGGAGAAAGTCGGCTCCCAAGTTGTCAAAGGCAACCGTCCCAACTTTGATGGTTCTTTCCGGCCGGTTGTCATCTAGGACAATGTCAATAATTTCTCCTGCCGGCTGGGGGGCAAGGCAGTCTGGCCTCTCCCCTGACAGTGATTGCTATTGTTTTTCTTTGACGGGTGCCATTTGGTCCGCCTTTCTCTTTTTGCCGGCTGCTTTCAAAGCCGGTGAGTTTTGATCACATTCGTCAAGTTCAACTACTTCTTTCTCTTGACCGACTGTGACCAGTGTTGGTTTGACGTCTGAGAGGTAACACTCTCTTGCCGTCTTTTGGTCCCCACTCAAGGAACCGACTGTGTCATCGTCCCTCTCAAATTTAATCAACATTAGAGATGGGATGATAACTGCTTTTGAGATGTTAAGGGTTAGGCGACCAATGATCAAGTTGTAGGCCGTCAGTTCCCCTAAAACAAGAAACTTGACAACCATGTGCCGGCCCTTCCCCTTTTCTCCAAACTGGATGGGTAGGTCCACCATACCCACCGAATGCACTACTCCTCCCCCAAAACCAACAAGGGGGTATGGAGCCTAATTCATGCTATTGGGCTTGTACTTGAGTTTTTCCAGGCACCGGTAGCTGATGAGGTCAGATGAGCTCCCGGTATCAATTAAGATACGGCCAACTCGTTGATTGGCGATTTTACACTCGATGACTACGGGGTCATCATGAGGCCGCCTGACCTGTCCTCTATCCTTTTCGGAAATATGGACCTCCGGGAATGAATTTTTAGACGACTTTCCCTCATCCACTGAGTTGACCAGCTTCCTAATATTATCCTTAGTACCCCGGATGGTAGGCCCACCACCCGCAAATCCACTGGGTATGGTTAAGATAGTATCCTCATCAGTATCAGATTGATTTGCTGGTGTCTTTGGAGGTGGTCCTTTGACCTATTTGGGAGCACCCTTTGATTTGGATAAATAAGATTTTAGAGCCCCATCATCAGCAAGGCGGTCAAAGAGCCGTCTGAGACTAAAACAGCCTTCAGTGTCATGGCCTATCTCTTCGTGGAAATGGCAATATTTACTTTTATCCCGGCTGCTCATGGGACTCTTCACTGGTGCCGGTTTTTCAATTCAACCGATTTTTAACTTCCTTGAGAATGGAGGTGCAATCCTTGGTGAATTCGTACTTCGGAACGTACGGATCCGACCTCTTTCTCTTCTGGAAAGGTTGCCCGGGTGGCTCTGCCGCCCAGACCTCTTTTCGCTTCTTTTCTTCCCTTTTGGCCGGTTGGGCAGGTCGGCTTTCTCTTTTATCGGATCGTTTGTAATCCGTTGGAACTTTAACAGTGCAAAGTTCCATTGCCTATATGTAAGCCTCCGCCTTCATTAATGCCTCATGAAGAGTGGAGACCCTCTTCCTAACTAAGTCAAACTTAAAAGTTGACCCGTCTTTTAGGCCTGTGAAGAAGTCAGTATAGGCAACGTCATCAGACAACCCCGGGATTTGGATCCTCATCAGGTTGTACCGCCTGACATATGACCTGAGCCCTTCCTTATCCCCCTACTGTATTGCCCCCAGATCAAGGCTTGTTTTCTTAGCAGGGATATTCATAGAGAAGTTGGATGTGAACCAGTAAGCCAACGTTCTAAAATTATTGATGCATCCGGCAGGAAAGGTTACCAAACCAACGTTGAGCAATCCCTTTCAACGTTGCCGGGAAGCACCTACATGAGGCATCATCCAAACCCTGTAAATACATCAGGTTAGTGTATGCCATGAGGTGATCTTCTGGGTTAGTGGTACCGTCATAGCCACCTACCAACACATTTTTATTTTTTGACGGCTGAGCCATCACAGTGATTTTCCTGGAGAACACCGTTGGCTGTTCCCCAAGGTTGAGCAGCCGGAGCTGCCAGTCCATAGGCTGGACAGGAGGCGGCTAACCCCCGAATAGGGCCGGCTGTGAGTAAGGAGATCCAAAGGGCGTGTATGGTGACCCATGAAATGCCAGTTGGATGATATAAGGGTCGGATCGAGCGGAAACCTCGCTCGACCGACTCTCTTTGTTTGTTCTGGAGTGCCTCCCTGATGTGACGTGGAAGCTGTCTTGAAAGGTCGAAGATGATGCCGACTCGGAGCGCTGTTGGATCTTTTTATCCTGGATGAGCGTCCGGGCATCAGAATAGACTTTCTTTGTTCCATCCGGCTATATGTGCCGGAAGGGTTTTCTGATTCCCTCCATGGGGGTGCGAATTCTTGAGAAATCAATGGGCCTAACCGGCACCTTTGACTTTGGGTGTGGGGTAGACGCTCTATCTGTTACTGCCTTGGTTGTCTTTTTCCCAAGACGCCCCTCTTCCACCTGACCCTTACGTGGACTGGCTGATTTATCTAGAAGGATTTTGATTTCTTCTTTGAAACTCATCATCATATTCATGAGTTCGTCCCTGGATACAAGGTTGGTTCCTTCTGAAGAGGGGGTTAACCCAAGCGGTCCTCTGGTGGGATTGCTAGGGCCCGCCTGATGTTCTGCCCGTTCCCTTTTGTCTTTGGAACGGGTATGTTTGGTCCTTAATGACCCGTCAACGGTTGTATAAGCATCCACCTCATAGTTGTCAGCTGTATCACGGTCCGAATGGACCTCAACCTCCATAGCAGGTTGACTTCCTTTCCCCGGTAGTACAGGTTCTGAAGTCATCTAGAAAGTACTCTCCCCACAGACGGCGCCAAATGTTTGGGGGTTTTTTATGTGTCCTGCGGGAGAGTTACAATTTCCTAGTATGTTCCTTCCTTCGCCTGTACCTGCACAAATAACGGAGACTCCGGCTGGGGGGTGGGAGTTCCGCCTCCGAAGATTAAGTTAGAATCTTTCTAAAGAGGTATAAAGAACAATAAATGCTTCTCGATTGGAGAGCGTTTTGCAATGGGTTTTGTGTTTGGTTGGTGGTTGGAAATATTATTCGATTATCATAAATGAGGTATGCCCCCACTATTTATAGTGGGGGAGAACTGTACCTCAATTAGGGTACAAAGGACATGTGTCACAGAGGGATTGGACCTCTGTTTGCCCAATAGGGTTTGGACACGTGTCAGAGGCTTATTGGGCCTTTGCTGACCGTTGGAAGCTTGAAACGTGGAAAGCCTTCATAGGACCACGTGTCTAGGGGTATTTATACCCTAAACAAAAGGCAATATGTTCATTGGTACATCTAATAACTCTTAAGATAATTATTGGGGGTCACACTTCAGCTCTATGAGTTTTAATAAAGATCCTCTGTGTTCTTCTGTGGTTGTTTCATTTGAATTTTCAAAGTCAATGTTTATTAATTTTGACCATGTTTTATAGTTAAAGGGAATTATATATTTTCATATAGAATACCTTTAAATTTGCTTTAATGTTTGTGTAATTTTTTTTTTTTATATCAACATAATATAAACTTTAGGATTAAATATTTTATATCCAAACACTTAAATATGCATTTTAAAGAAGGTGAAAAGGCAAATAGAGCAACTAAGACAAGGGTGTATAAAGCTCCCAAAAAGGGAGTCATTAAGGCTGTCCCCTTCGGATCTGGGAGGGTTCCCAAATCTCTCTCTTACGGAATTCGATCCGCCAAACACTCCGGTATCGCATCTTAGTTCTTTTAATTTTACAGAATTATTCAATTATGATGATAGCGCTAACAACAGGGAGAGAATTAGGGCAGCAGTGGGACATATGCCGCTTTCGGAGGATGGTGATTCAATTAGGTATAGCGAGACAGACTACGAGTGGGTGGAAAGGAAGAGGTTGAAAAGGCTTCACGGGTGGTCAGAGAAAGGGGGTTTCACGATCTGGCTCAAGGATGAGAAAAAGGGGTCTAAATGATTATGGGTGTTACTTTAGGAGGTGAGGAGGTTGCTCCAGATCAGCCCCCGACAGGATTATGAGTGTTGTCTCTTGGAATTGTAGGGGTCTAAATGATTCACACACCCTTACAATTCCTTATATAGTGTGGCTTTATCGGTCTAAGTCTCCTACTTTCCTGTTTTTGTCAGAAACAAAAATGGAATTTTCTATGGCGGCAGCTAGATTCAGTTTTTAGACCCTACTTCCTATTTTGGGTGGGATGCTTGTGGAATTAGTGGTGGTCTTCTTGTTCTTAGTTGGTCTAATGATGTAGTAGAATGTCTTTTTACTTCAAAAAACTTTATCCTTTGTAAAATTTCCTACCATAATGGAAACTCTAAGTATGTTTTGTTCTTTTATGGCGAGCATCAAGTTGATCAGAGGAATATAGTTTGGGAACATCTACAATGGTTTTTAGATGAATTCAAAAATGTTCTAGTTATAGGAGATTTTAATCAGGTTGAAAATGGAAGTGACAAGTAAGGGGGCTCGGCTCAAATAAGGGGAGTCGAGGCCTTTCTTGATTGGAGATTTAGCAGCAATGCAACAGAGGTTCCTTTTCCGGGACCAAGGTTTACTTGGAGTAACAAGAGGGAAGGGAATGAGCTGATTATGGAAAGATTGGATCGAGCCTATGTTACAGAGGAACGGTTGAGTCATTCTCCGAGTGGGAAGATCATTCATAAGCCTTTGGTCTGTTCCGATCATGCGGCAATTAGTTACAGAGATCAACCACAAATGTCATTCTCGAATAGGCCTTACCAGATAGAGAACTGGGGCCTTAACTTCCCAGAGACAAAAGAAATAGTGGTTTCGTCTAGGAATGAATTTGTTAGGGGATCATGCATGTTTCGGCTATCAAGGTTGCTTGTGTTAAAACAAAGATAGTGCTAGAACAAATTCTAACCCTAGAATTTGAGAAAACAGAAATTATAAAGTAAATTAATACAAATTACAACACCAACCAAACACCAACAAGTTTAGAAAACACAAAATACAGAGAATTAATCTAAACTATAAGTATGAAAGACTATACTTGCCTCACTCCAAGCCAAAATAACAACCACACGCATGAGAATACCATGGACCACGTGAGTCTTCGATTCTTGATACTCGTCTAAGTCGTGAGAACACTTTCCTAAAGCGTTAATTTCCCCCACAACGGTGCTTGGGTTGAACTAGAAACACACTTTGAGATACAATAGACGAACACTACACACTAAGCACTTAGATGTGTAGAAAGATTATCAAATTCTCAAACAAAAGACTTAAAGATGAAGAATTATTGAAGAGATTGCAAGTTTCTTCAATAAAGGTGTAGAGAGGGAAAAAATTTCAGAGAGGAAGGTATTTTTCTGTGTCTGAAAAACAAAGGCCCCTTTCCGATATAAAGGAAATAACCGCAAAAAACCGAAGACGAGCGAGGAGGCGCGGGCTCAAGCAAGGAGGCTTGGGCGCGCCACCATGGGGCGCAGGTACGCCACCCCTGCGCGCGGGCGCGCCACTTGCTCGCGCAGGCGCTCCTCCTCGTTCTTCCCAAAAAACCAAATTTCCAGAAACCTTGCGCGAGTTTATCGCGGTTTAGGCGCGGGTCGCGCCAAACCATGGCACGGGCGCGCCTCCTAAACTTTACAGATTTTCCAGAAACTCGGCGCAATTTTGTTGCGCTTTTGGAGCGGTCCGCGCTTGTCTTTCACAAGCGCGCTAACAAGTGGAGCAATATCTCCACTACAACACTCTAAATAATCCAACAGCTTGACAGGATTAGATCTAAATTACAACACTGGTGTTTGGAAAATAAGAAAATCTGGGGGGTCAATTGGAGAAAACTAACTGCAGCCTTACAAGAATCGGGGTCAAATATCACTTTACTCCAGGAAGGGGAAAACTATATTCAGTATATTCAGTCCCTAACCGCCGAAAGCAATATGAGCTTTGTATATTGGAAGCAAAGGATGAAGGCAAATTGGGTCAGGTTTGGGGATTGCACGACGCCTACAATGTACAGAAGAGTAAAGCTAAGACAAACGAGGAATTCGATCCTAACTATTAGGGATGAGAATGGTTCCTTGATGGAAGGCCTAAATGAGGTGGAAGGGGTGATTCTTTCATCTATAAAGAGTATATATAATCCGGTTTCCTTAGAGAACAAAGGGGAAGAGATAGACCTAGTCTTCGCCAACTTCACGTTCCCCATTTTTCGGATAAAGATAAAAGGTGGTTAAATAGAGATTTCTCTAATGAGGAGATCAAAAAAGCCTTGTTTGATTTACCGTGCTCCAAATCTCCGGGTCCGGATGGTTTCACGGTTGACTTCTTAAAGACATATTGGAATGAGGTAGGGCAATTAGTGGTAGACAGTGTGAAGCAATTTCTGAGAACAAACCATATGCTTAAGGAATGGAATCAAACTCTTCTAGTGCTAATCCCAAAAGTTAAGGCTCCGGAAACAACAAGTCATTTCAGGCCTATCAGCCTTTGCAATACAGTCTACAAGTGTATTTCGAAATGCTTGGTCAACAGGTTAAAACCGATTCTCTCTAACCTTATTTCAGAGAATCAGCATGCCTTCATTCCAGGAAGGTACATGGAGGATAACATTATTCTGAGCCATGAATTGATGCACCTGATCAATTCAAGAAAAGGGTCGAACTTTTCTGCAGTTAAGATCGATATGTCGAAAGCCTATGATGGAGTGGACTGGCACTTTCTCATGAAGGTTCTGCAGGCGTACGGCTTCTCGAACCACTAGATAAGGCTGCTGTCCCAGTGTTTTTTGACAGTGAGTTACAAAACGGTCATTAATAGAAGGGTTTCGGGGAACTTTTCTCCAAAGTGCGGTTTGAGGTAAGGGGATCCTCTATCACTGTACTTGTTTATCTTCTGTATGGACATCCTCTCTAGAATGTTGACTCTAGCAGAGGATATCAACCAATTTCAGGGTCTGAAGATGTCTAGGAGATCCCCTTCAGTTTCTCATCTTTTCTTTGCGGATGATGCAATATTATTTTGTAAGGCAAACCAGGACTCATGCTCATGCATAGGAGATATTCTCTTTCGGTTTTGCAGAGTTTTGGGACAACAACTCAATCTCCAGAAATCTGTAATAAAATTCTCCCCAAGTTTGGACAATGAAAAGAAGTTAGAGGTAAAACAGACCTTGTCTATGACCGAGACTGATAATATGGGGATCCATCTAGGGGCCCCAATTGACATCCAAGGGAAGAAGAGCTCTCATTCAACTTCTTAGTGGATAAGGTTTCGGCAAAACTCATGTCATGGGCCTCCCTCCGTCTCTTTTAGCCAGCAAAGCTAATCCTTATTAACACTGTTTTGGTAAGTATGTCTTTTCATGTTATCAAGTGTCTGAAACTTCCCCTCAGCATCACAAACAAGATTGATTCGATTATCACCCGCTTTTGGTGGGGAAATAAGGGTCAAAAGGGTTTACACTAGGTGAATAGGGGCGTTACTCAACTGCCAAAAAGTATGGGGGGATTGGGAATTAGAGGTGCCTCGACTCTAAATGATGCTCTGGTTTTAAAACAGGCCATCAGAATGCACCTCAACCCTCAGCTCCTCCTATCAAGAGTTTATAAAGGGCTCCAAGAGTGTGGAATTTGCAACATAGCTAATACTTGTGTGAGAAAAGGTAATCCATGGGACGGTAATCCAATAGTATCAAAAAGGTAGTCAGAAGGTTCAGGGATGATTTTGCTTGGAAGGTAGGGAATGGGAAGAGTATCTCGGCAATTAGTATGCCATGGGTGAAAGGGGAGATTCCTTTGGTTAAATCTAACCAAATTTTGAGAACTTTAGTGAATTGGAAAGTTAGTGATTTTATTAGTGGGAATTCCAACTCTTGGAATATAGGAAGAATTAGAGAATGTTTTGAGTGGAAAGGAGCAAAAGCTATTCTAGCAATGGAACCCCCGTAAATCAAAGAGGACGACTTCATCTACTGGAAATACCACCCTTCAGGATGGTATACAGTTAAAATAGGTTACTATTTTTTGTTAAAGGGTGCAGGATTAGATACTGAGGACTTTCTGGAAAAGGATCATCTTTTCATCAAGATGATATGGAGAATAAAGATCCAACCAAAATGGAAGTGGTTTCTGTGGAGACTCTTTCATTATGGGATTGCAGTTAAATCCAACTTAGCTAGGAGGGGTGTTTCTGTCAATACAATGTGCGATCACTGTAGGGACGGTGACGAGGATAGTCAACATCTGTTTAGGTTTTGTGTTCAACCAAGAGATATCTGGGAGACCGGCTCCCTTCATATTTGCCCTTATTCTCCTGTTTCTATCTCCTTGCGGAGATGGATTCAGCACTATATCCTGCTTTTTCATAGCGAGGATGGGAGACATGGGAACCGTTATGTCGTGTTTATAGCAACGTTATGGGCCCTTTGGAATAATAGGAATGAGAGATGCTTCAAAGGTTTGGAGGGGTCAACAAGCTAGGTAAACTTTAGCATTGAACAAGCGTTACAGGATCATGAGACCTTTTTGAATCAAGCTTCTATCACCACTGAGCAGGAGGGTATGATTGAGGGGATTAGTAGTATTCCCCCGGGTTACCATCACGTTCAACGAGGAAAGGAAAAGAATGGATTCGATGATTTCATTGTAGAAGTAGATGGTTCCTAGGATAAGAACACGACGAGAGCAGGAATAAGATGGGCAGTTAAGTCTGATACTCAAAGGTTTAGGATGGAGGAGGGTGGAAAACAGGGAGCGACTGCATGTGCCCTCCAATGCGAGGCTTGGGCGTGCCTGGAAGCTTTGAGGTGGGCTAGGTCAAGAAGGATGCAAGGCATTTTAATCCTTACTGACTCTACTCTATTATTGAACAATCTACAGAATATTACGGGTAAGGATATTTCTATTCTTTGGATCATCAAGGATATTAAAGCAATGGGTGCGGAGTTCCAGAGATGCACCATCTTAAAAGTACCGAGAGAACAGGTTCAAAAGGCTAATGATTTAGCTAGACGACACCGGGTTAACTCTCTCTGATGTCAAAACTACCCTATTATTTATTTTTGCTTTCATCTGCCTTTGTCAAAAAAAAAAATGAATTGAACCCACTTAGTTGGAGTTCTAGCTCCGCCACTGGTTGCCTCCTATTATGTGTAACTGGTATAGTTCTAGAATACGAGTGAAGCAATAATTAATAAATCTTCTTTAAACAAAGAAAAATAGTATGCTCCTTTCCACACATTTCAAAGGGAAGAGAATCATGTTAGCAAGTGAAACAATACAATTAAGAAGCTATGCATATTTTCTACTTGAAGAGTAAACCATTAAACATCTTGTTCATTGTGCTTTCGAAATAGGAAGTAAAATGTCCTATAAAGAATGTTAACAGCTTTAATCCTAGTTATATGAGTTTAACACGAGTACGAGTTATAAAATTGAAAGTCCTTCGAATACAAGGAAATAGAAAAGAGAAGAAATGCATTGAGATAGATAGTGTGTGGATTGATATCAGCTATTGACTTGAAGCTAAATGACATGGGCAAGATTTGTCCATAATAAAAAATAAAAATAAAAAAAAAAAAAAATAATAATAATAATAATAATAATAATAATAATAATAATAATAATAAAAATGATACTGCATAATTCACAAAAAAAAAAAAAAAAAAAAAAAAATAACTGTTCTACCAATCACATTTGATCGAAACATCTACATTTTCTAATGACAATTTGTATCTATATACTACTTTAAAACAATTATTTTAAAACAAGAACATTTACAAGTATTCTAGAATGTCACGTGACCTTTTCCTTATTCTATTTTTTAAAAAAATTATTAATTTTTTTTAAAAGACATAATTTTTTAAAATTAAAAAAAATAAAAAAAAATTAAAGACATAACTTTCATTTTCAGTTTCTTTTTTATAGTACTAGGTTAGGTCCCGTGTCATGCACGGTAATTTTCAATAACTACTCTATAATTATTAACCTTATATTTAATTATAAAAAAATCTATTTAAGTTACTACTTTGTAAAATAAATTAATTATGAAAGAGCCTATTATTAGCAAGATAGATAATTTAAAATACACATATATGGATATTTATATATATTTCACTATCTAATTTATATCATTTCTTCTTTTAACCAAATGAATATCTTACAACTATGTATCTAATTCGTAAATATATAGATTTACTTTCTACACACTATTAATTCATTCTTTCTTATGCGGTATTTATTTTTCTTCTCAATAATCAACTGGCTTAGAAAAAAAAAATTCATATCTTTCCTAGCAAGCTTTTCAAACATAATTAAATACACAAATTTAAAAAAAAAAAAATAATCCTTGTTGTAAAAATGGTAAGAGTAGTATATAGCACTATTTATGTCACAAATTATGTTAAGAATTTGATTTTCATTTTTTTAACTTTAGCTTATGGTATCAATATATATAGTGCAAGGATACATTAAATATTTTTAATCTTCAATTTATATATAAGATTTGTTTTCTTTATTTATTTTTTTTGTGGAATCACCAGAAAATAAAACGTGTCATTGTTGGTGTGTCTTTTAGTATATAATTATTGATGATTATTGATTGATTTCTAATTTTCATTCCAAACAATAATCCTCATTTTCCAATTTGGAAATCTCTTGTTTTTCCTCTTGCCCTCTCCTTTCTCTTCCTCTTTAATAATTTATTTTCTTTTAGTATTAAATTTGAATCTGACAAATTTGTTTGTTTTAAGTTTGGGTCTTTAATATATTTTGTTCACATATGCTTTTGTTGCATTGAAAATTTAATTTGTGTCATCACTTAGTGTACTCATACTTTTTTAATGGATGATTCCGTTTACAATATTAATCATACTTTCGGATGGAATTATTTTGTTCAACAAATTGTATTTTATGCTAAAATGGATTCTTTTATTCAAGTATAGTACATGCTGCTGTTGAAAGTTCCATATTTTTAAAGTTTTGATTCACTTATCAATTAATTTATATTACATTTTGAAATATAATCAATTATCATTGGTTTTTTTTTTTCTTTCTCGTTTTATTGTTTTTTTTTTTTCCAATTTGCTTGCTTTTGAATTTTTTAGGTTTATATTGCATTTTTTATTTTGATGTCAAATATCTTCATTAATCAAGCCAATTTAAAAACTATAGTTAATGGTTAACTTGTAATTTGATGCTTGATATAGGATGTATCAATTTATGCTTATGAGAATTTTGATTAGTTTTTATAAGTTTTGTTTATATAAATTAAGTTTAAATATCTATAAAAGTATTTGGCATTATAATGGATTTAAAGTGTTGTAAGTATTGCTATGAAAATTGAAAATAGATCTTTAGTTAAATTCGATAACCATATGAAACAAACATTTCCATATTAGTATAAGTGTTGTACGTATTTCTATGAAAATTGAAAATAGTTGTTCAATTAAATTCGATAACCATATGAAACAAACATTTCCCATATTAGTATAAGTGTTGTACGTATTTCTACGAGAATAGAATTTTCAATTAAATTCTATAACCATATGAAACAAACATTTCCCATATTAGCATAATCGCATATGGTTTTGTTTCATTTCGCAACCAGTGAGTTTTAGAATTTTGGTTTTGTTTCATTTTGCAACCAGTGGGTTTTTGAATTTAACTCTACTATTAAAATATTTTCTACTATTGTTATATGAAATTGAAATAACAGACAAAAATACAAATACAAAAACAATTATTATATTACATTAAACCACGTGCATTACACAGATTTAAGACTAGTTTTATTTAAAGAAGGAATTAAATGAGTGATCTCATACATCCAAGGAAGGATAAAAACAGCATTAGCTCTCAAGTCTGCGCAGACGAAAGCTCTTAGGCGGCCACTGCGAATGTTTTGAGAAACAAGCCTTTTTGATTTAGCATCATCAACCTCTCTAATCAAATTAATTACAACTCTTGATCAAAATTATTATAACCACAAATCACAATTTACAAAGTTTAAAAGCAGAGTCCATGTAGCCTCAGAAAGAGAGTCAATCATCATCCATATATCAGACGGTAATTCCAACTTTGATTTTTAATTTCATCCTTAGTTAGCCACATAATCAAACGTAGTAATTAAAATATAAAAAATGTAATCGCACAAAACGGCTCTGTTAAATCACTAAAAATTGGACCAACAGATTCAAAAGTGAAATGAAAGCTTTATTTGAAGACAGATAGTTTAATGAGAGATCTCAGACATCCAAGGAAGGATAAAAACAGCATTAGCTCTCAAGTCTGCGCAGACGAAAGCTCTTAGGCGGCCACTGCGAATGTCTTGAGAAACAAGCCTTGAAATTTATCATCATAGATCTTTTATCTTCTATGTAAGAACAATTCATTGCCCACTAACTAATAAATGAATGCAGAGTATGATTTTTTCATAAAATAAGTCATCAAAATTAAGAAAATTAGAATGGAAAAAAATGTGAGAAGGAATTAGTAGGTAAGGAGCATAATTAGCCACCCCAGCTGTGGATCCATCCCTACGGTTGTCTGGCCGCTACTGCTTTTTATCAGTTCGATTTTCATCAAAAATGTAAAAATCAGCTATTTTTATATGCACCTTGAATAAATGGACTCCATTATTGGATTTGATTAGTGGGTACAAACAATTTACAAGGTGCAGAGCAATTAACTAAGCAAACTTTAAAACAAATATCATCCGAATTAAGAATGTAATTCTACTATAATTATTGAACAGACTATAGGGAAACAATTCTGTAAACTAAAATTGAAATTTTATTACATTGCCAAAAACATTTAAGAATGTATTAAACAACAGAAATTTTCAGGTAAGTTTAGAAAAATCACCAAAATGGATGCATTTCAACAAGCTCTTGGACAAAAATGAAGTAATTAGAGAAATCTCAGACATCCAAGGAAGGATAGGAGCAGCATCAGCTCTCAAGCCTGCGCAGGCGAAAGCTCTTAGGCGGCCACTGCGAATGTCTTGAGAAACAAGCCTTATAAAAATATCCTCATAGACCTCTTCTAAATACTTTTGAATACTTTGGACTGTCTTTGATGCAGAAGCAAATCACATTAAAGTGATCAAATTATAAAATACTTAAAAATTCTAAGCTGAGCAAATCATTTATTAAGTGTTAATAGTGATTTGCTCAACATAACAAGCCAAAAATCCGGAACATATCACTCAAATACGACCTGCAATCGACATTCAGCCTTTGACAATCAAAGCTCATTGACCATATTCATATAGCCTACCTAAAATTATTGCAATTTACCCGATAACTTCGTTCTCAATTGATGAAACCTCCTTAATCTATATAAACCACATTAATTAAGCAAACTTAGTCTAAATGTATAGCACTAGTTTTAATAACCATACTACATAATCATAGTTCATTAACAGAATACACAGCCAATTCCTTGCTCCTCACCTAATGATTTGGTCAACTAAAACATTTCATCCCAGAACTACTTGAAGTAAACGAAGAAGTCTCAGACATCCAAGGAAGGATAAAGCATCATTAGCTCTCAAGCCTGCGCAGGCGAAAGCTCTTAGGCGGCCACTGCGAATGTTTTGAGAAACAAGCCTAATGATTTATCATCATCGACCTCTTCGTTCTACTTCAATTTTCCGATCTCTAGTAAACCCATTATCAATTCTCCTGCTTCCGAGATGATACAGAATATAATAACATTTACTGTACTCAATTTATACAAATTGTATAACTTAGAAACTAATAGCCTCAGGAAAAAGTCTTTCATCAATATCAGACGGTAATTCCAACATTTTTTTTAATGTAATTCATCACTGGCTAATTTCCGAACACACTAAATTGTCATTAAAACATTATTTATCAAACTTGAAAACATTTAAATTTAATTTTACTTTGAAAATTAAAAGGCAAAAATGGTAAATTAAAGAGATCTCAGACATCCAAGGAAGGATAACAACAGCATTAGCTCTCAAGTCTGCGCAGACGAAAGCTCTTGGTCGGCCACTGCGAATGTTTTGAGAAACAAGCCTTAAAATTTAGCATCATCGACCTCTTTAATTAAATTAATTACGACTCTTAATCAAAATTATTAAAATTAAAACCATAATCACAATTAGTGAGTTTAAAAACAGTGTTCGTATATATTATGTAGCCTCAGTAAGAGAGTCAAGAATCATCAATATATATCAGACGGTAATTCCAACTTTGATTTTAATTTCATCCTTGACTGCATAATACAATTTATTTATCACTATAATTTCAAAAATTAAAAATGTAATCGCACAAAACGGCTCCGTTTAATCATTGAAAACAAACCAACGGATTCCTATCAAAATGCGAAACACTAATTAAAGATTAATGTTGGTCTAATCATAGCATCGATAATCATCGCATTATATGCTATTAACGACGTGGCATCGGACCGTCATTTTTTAAAAAATTAAAAAAAATGATGATAATTAATTAAATAATCAAATTCCCCTCAGAGACCCGTTCATAATCACACACAACAGAAAGAAGAAGAGAATAAAAAATCAGAAGACAAACCAAAAACCGGGGAATGTTGATTAAGCCGACAAAAGACGAGGTTTCCCGACCGAAATGAACGGTGGATGGGAAGATCAACGGCGGATGAAGGAAGAATCAACGACGGAGATTGGTCGAGTTCTTGAGAGATTTTAGACTCTGTAACTTCGAAATCTGTTTGTTTAATGTGTCAGACGGCACTTCCTATCTTTTTTTGGGAATCTTTCTTCATTGGGAGAGAGAATCGATTGATTGAAATTGAAAAACCCTAAACCCTTAAACCATAAACCCTAATTTGGGGAAGAAGATGAGAGGAAGTGGATGAGTGAGAGAATGAGAGGGAGATGAGGGGGTTATAAGGGAGGAGAGGAGGGTTGGAAACCCTAATTGTGGAGAAGTTTTGGGTTGGGCTGGGGTTTTATGGGCCCATGGATTTGAACTAAGTTTTTTTTATATGTTGGTCATCGAGCTTGATCGGTTGGATGGATATAGAACTTCTACGCTGACATAATGTGGTGACCAGAAAGTAAAGTGAACAAAAAAAAAAACACAAATTTTGATATGTGGCTCACGGTGTGGTTGGGATTATCAGGGATTACTCGGCTAGTGATTATTCAATTGGCCATGGAAAACTGGGTCAATGTTTTGGTGTATTAGCTTGCCAAAATTGCTGCAAATTGAAATATTTATTTGATTTTGTTAAAAAATATTTAATTTAATTTTTTAATTTATTTGAACTTGTAAAAATATGTTAAAATCGGATGAAACAAGCAGGTCCTTTGTTAAATTTTATTTTTTTGGATAAGGCTATTCGATTTGCCTCTCAATTATTTTTTAATTCTATTAAAAGCTAGACGGCATACCCTATTCCAAAGCAATTTAGAGGCTTTACCCTCCTACTTGTGCTCATCCTCTTTTTTACCAAATGACATTGCAACGAAGTTAGATTCCCTACACCGAAACCTTTTTTGGAGACAACAAAAAGATAAAAATAGAATCCCCTTATAGCATGGGATAAGATTTGTAAATCAAAGAGTGCTAGAGGCCTTGGCCTTCATCTAACCTTACCGCTTAACAAAGCTTTTATCGCAAATTAGGCTGAAAATTATAAACATACCCAAATAATCTTTGGGTGAAAATCATTAAGGATAAATATCTTCATAGTTCATCCTTTTTTAAGTGCAAACACGGTGTGAAAGATTCCCATATATGGAGAAAAATTCTTGCTCAATGTGAACTTTTGAGAAAAGGTATCCGTTGGAAAATAGGTAATGGCAAAGATATTTTTTTCTGGATCGATAATTGGGCAGCTAACCAACCTTTAGAGCTCATCCAGATAGATGTCAATGGCAAAAAGTGGTTAGATTGCTCAACCTTATTTTAAAATTAACCGAAACATTAATGTACTTAAAAAAACACTCAAACACTTTAAGAAAATTTATCTTCCTCATTTGGAGTATTTGGACAGAGCGGAATGTTATTATCTTCCATAATGAAGCCTTTAACATCTTTAGGATTTACTACCGAGCACAATTTGTATTCATTGAGTGGCACCAAAGAAGTCTCATGGTTACCTTTTCCTCCATGTATGGGATCTCCCATTCCGAGATCCCATAATCATTTTTCTCATACTCAATACCCTTCATCTATTCGTATATCATGGAAAACGCCTCCCGAACTTCAAACTCATCTTCGACGGTTCGATTCGTAACAACTCATCAGCAGCAGGAATCATCATTAGAGAAATAGCAGCGGAGCACTCATCAAGGCATCTACGTTTAACCTCGCCAACACCAAAATATTCATAGCGAAAGCTACAGCTCTTCACAAAGGAGTCCAACTAGCTCTTCAATGTGGCATTCAGAACATTGAAATTGAAGGTGATAACCTATTAGTCATCAACTCAATAAAAGACATTTGGGCAGTACCTTGGCAGATCGAGCATATTATTGAAGACACTCGTTCTCTCCTTTCACGGTTTCGTAATTAGAATATCCAGCACGTCTATCGAGAGGCAAATCGCGCAGCGGATTGAATAACTAATGTGAGCCATTTAGTATCTAGTAGTATGGATATTAATGTTAGTAATACCTCTAGTTTGTTTTCTGTTCTTTCTTCAAATACATTAGAAATTCCCCTCGTGAGGAGAGTTTCTTATTGTTTATTTTTCTTACATACCTTTAAATTTTTTTTTTTTTAAAAAAAAAAAAAAAAAAACTATTCTACAAACATGACAACTAACAAATAAACAATTATGTCAATTCAAATTCCTCTTTCATACTATGTTTTCATAATAAAGCACGAGTAATTTGTACTACATCTAAAAACTTTTGAATTTTGATCAATTTATAATTACATATATTGTCAAGAAAATTTATACAGTATTACAAGTGTTATGAAAATGCATTTGATCAAAGATGCAGAAGACCAGTGGACGTACCAACCGCTATTTCTGTGTTTTTGCCTTGACTTTTTCTACCCCGCCATTTCTTGAACAAAAAACGAAACAAAACAACCAACATTACCACTACCAAGATGCTACCCACAACAACCGCTCCCACTGCTACACGATTCCTCGAAGGAGGTGGCGATTGTGGGAACGAGATAGGCGATGATGCCAGATGTGGTATTGCCGGTGGCAGACACATTTTTTGATGCAGCGAAATTGATATCGATGGTGCTGAGGCTGGTGGCAGCAATAAGAGCAATCTAAATTAGGGGCGAGAACGGATCAGATAACCGATCCGAAATCCACTTTCGGATCGGATATCCGTATTCGAAAATTAAGATATCTGATATCCGATATCTGATCCGAAGGCCGAAAATTTCGGATATCCAGTATCCGATTCTTTTTATTAATAATTTAATATTAATCATTTTATACTAAATTAAGCTCTTAAAGGTAAAATTATTTTTTTTAAAAGGCAAATTCATATGTATATTTTAGTTATTTTGCTGTTTTAGTCTTTAGAGGCAAATTACAACCTGAACAAATTGAATAATTAAATAACCTGAATAACTTAAGTAATCAAATAACCTGAACAAACCAAAGTGACTGATTGAATAACCTAAGAACAAACTCACAAAGTGACTAAAAAAACCTGAAGTCCAACTAATTATAACATATTACAATATAAAGAAATTTTAGAGAACTTGCATACTAATTGTCACATTACAAAACAAAGGAATATTCAAAGTACAAATTGAAACTCCTCAGCACTCCCCTTTATATGCGGATCAGTCCATAACACAGGACCCCCGCGGCCCACCCTCTCCTACCGCAGCCCACCTGCGGACTGATCTGCCTCCATCACCAAATCAGCCCATTTTTCCCCCACCTTTTAGCCCACAATCTAATACTACTCCCTCTAATTTTATGCGGACACACCAACAACCCCCTCCAGTTATTGGGCCTTCCTCCCCTAACCAACCCATTACTCCACCAACACATAACACAACTTATACATCCCCTCCATTACGTGGTATATTGCCAATTCGGCCTACCCAACCACCACCTCCTTCACCTCGTGTTACACGGAGTCAACACGAAATTTTTAAACCCAACCCCATATATAACTCTGCAAATATGACCATCACTTCTCATAAGTCACCGCTCCCTAAGTCATATAAAATTGCTCTTAATGATAATGCGGCGATGGAAGATGAATATAATGCTCTTATTAAAATAGGGACTTGGGATCTGGTACCTAGGCCTACGGGATTGAATATTGTTAATTGTATGTGGTTATTTAAACACAAATACAAGTCTAATGGTGACCTTGAAAGGCACAAGCTCGTCTTGTATGTGATGGCAGGTCGCAAAAAGTTGGTGTGGATTATGATGAGACTTTCAGTCCGATAGTTAAACCGGCCACTATTCGTACTGTTCTAAGTAAAACTATGGCTAAAAAGTGGTCGATTCATCAATTAGATGTTAAAAATGCCTTCTTACATGGTGACTTACAGGAAACTGTTTATATGCATCAACCCCCAGGATTTGTTGATTAGCGTGCACCCTCTTTTGTTTGCCAGCTCCGAAAGGCTCTCTATGGTTTGAAACAAGCTCCTACAGCTTGGTACCAGCGATTTGCGAACTTTCTAATCAAATTGGGTTTTGTCATTACCAAAAATGACAACTCTCTCTTTACTTTCCGGTAGGGTGATGATATGGCATATTTACTTCTTATGTTGATGATATTATTTTAGCTACCTCATCTGACAGGTTGCGTGCAGAGATTATATCTCAGTTACAAACTGAGTTCCCTATGACTGATTTGGGTCCTATGAGCTACTTTTTAGGGATTGCGGTGATCCGTACTCCTTCTTATTTGCTACTTTCACAGGAAAAGTATGCACATGAGATTTTAGAGCGTGCGGGTATGAGCTCTTGTAAACCTGCAGCTACTCCAGTTGACACTAAGTATAAACTTAGTGAAGATGTAGGACCACCTTTTCGGGATCCTACTTTATATCGCAGTTTAGCAGATGCTCTTCAGTATCTCATCTTCACTAGGCCAAATATTGCCTATGCGGTATAACAGGTATGTCTTTTTATGCATGATCCCCAGGAATCTCATTATGATGCATTGAAACACATTCTGTGTTATGTTCAGGGTACCATTGATCATGGCTTACATTTATATCCATCTGCTTCTCATCGTTTGATTACTTACACTGACGCTGACTGGGGAGGTTGTCCCGATACCCGTCGTTCTACATCGGGTTATTGCTGCTTTCTTGGGGACAACCTCATTTCTTGGTCATCTAAGCGTCAGCATACATTATCTAAATCGAGTGCAGAAGCATAATATTGAGGCGTCGCTAATGTTGTCTCTAAGGCATGTTGGCTCCGTAATCTCTTACTTGAGTTACATTGCCCTCTTCGACAGGCTAATATTGTCTATTGTGATAATGTCAGTGCTATCTATCTTTCTGGCAACCCGGTACAACACCAACGCACCAAACATGTGGAGATGGATATTCATTTTGTTCGAGAAAAGGTTGCTTTGGGAGAAGTTCGAGTTCTACATGTTCCTTCTAGATATCAGTTTGCGGACATTTTCACGAAAGGCTTACCACGGAAGTTATTTTTGGATTTTAGATCCAGCCTTAGCGTACGACCTCCTCCCGCTATGACTGCGGGGGTGTGCTACATATTATAGTTATGATAATATTTGTCGCAGATTAGGATAATAATTGTATGTATTTTGTATCCTTATCGTACTAGGTTTACGAAATTTGTAAAACTCTATATATATTGATCAATGGTACACACTCCACATTGAGGAGTTTTCTCGAAATCTAATACAAATAAACAAACCAATGTCCAAATATTAAAAATACATAAACATGCAATATAATACTAAGAATTATCATCAACAACGAAACTGCGTATCAAGAAGAGACGACAAGTCGACAACTCTACAAAAAAAAAAGAAAAAAAAAATAGTAAAGTATACAATTAATATAAACAATAAAATGCAGAAATTATAACATAATAAAAGTAAAAAAAAAATGCAGAAACTATAACATTAAAAAAAAATAATACAAACCAATAAAATAGTATTACCTCTAATTCTAAAAATAATCATCGACGACTGATACCGAGGGAGGATCAACAAGAGAAGACAACTCTACATTAAAAAAAATAGTAAGTTATACAATAAATACATACAAATAATTGTAGAAAATAAAATAGAAAAAAAACAAAAACATTTTGTAAATTTCAGCTTAAATAAATAATAGATATTAAAAAAAAGTTTCTTCAAAAAAAAAAAAAAAAAAAAAAGTATTACCCTCTTCAATTTGTTGAATATCATCAATACTTTCTTCAATCAAAAGTGAACCACGTGTACTACGCATACTATCTTGTGCACATATCAAAGCTTCAACCATATGTGAAGAAAGAGAACTACGAAACACATCAAGTACTCTCCCACCAGTGCTGAATGCAGATTCGGATGCAACCGTAGAAACCGGAATGGCTAATACATCCCTGGCCATAAGACCAACAATAGGATATCTCTCCACCCCTTTTTTCCACCATCCCAAAGCATCAAAATTCTTACCCGTGATAGGCTCTTTATCATCCATTAAGTACTTGTCCAAGTCACTTTTTTTTTATCAAAAATCTTTTGTCCACCAATATCCTTTTAAAACTCATAATCAGCCACATCATGCCAATCATTACAAGTTTCCAAGTCTCTTGCACTCAAATCAATATTTTCAGAAACATTTGGCACATTTTGACTTTGTAAAGAAGCATAATATTCATACAACGAAGTCAAAGTATTCATGACCATATCATGCAATTTTGCAGCCTTCACAGAGTCATATTGATCATTAATAGCCCACTTCACATAATGCACTTTGCGTCTAAGATCAAGCACAACAGCAACATACAACATCATGTTAATGTTATCCACATTTTCCCAATAATTTTCATGCTTTTTCTTCATCCCATAGGCCATTAACATCTCACCACTATCAACACTTTCACAATTTTTTTTAATCATCTTCCAAATTGTCACAAGTTCAAGCAAATACACATTAGTAGTAGCATAAAAAGATCCAGAAAGTCTCAAAGTGGCATCATAAAATATCTTAAGGAAGGGAAGCAAAGAAGCAACACGATCCCAATCATTATCAGTAGGAACACCAGAAAGTTTTGTTAGTTTAGCAAGAAATTTACCACCATCAGAATTTTCCAACAAATCAAAATCTTTTCTATAAACCATAGCATATTCTAACATCAAATAAGTGGAGTTCCACCTAGTTTCAACATCCAAACAAAGTTGACGTTTTGATTCAATTTGTTCTTGATTAACACAATTTCGAAACTTTTGCAATCTAGCAGGGGAAGATCTAACAAATCTCACAGCATTACGTACTCTTTTTATTGATTCATCACATTCTTTCAAACCTTCCCTCAATGTTAAATTAAGAAGGTGGGCTACACATCGCATATGCACAAATTTACCATCTAAAATAGTCCCATCTTTCCATCTTTGCAACCTCCTCCTCAAATATTGAACACCTACATCATTTGAACTTGCATTGTCTACGGTAATGGTCATTACCTTGGTGATACCCCACTCGAGCAAACACTTTTCAACCGATTTACCAATAGCCTCACCCGAATGACCACTAATTGGACAAAAATTTAAATTTTTTTGTGCAAGTTCCAATTATGATCAATAAAATGGGCTATTAAACACATGTAAGACAAATTTTGACAAGAGGTCCATGTATCGTAGTGAGACAAAAACGAGAAGAACACTTGCTAAAGTAGCTTTTCAGATTTTTTTTTTCATCCAAAAACACACGATAACAATCACTTGCAACTGTGAAACAAGAGGGAATAATGAAATTTGCTTGAACAACAGACATAAAATGGCGAAAACCCTCACGCTCAGAAAACCTAAATGGCATTTCATCCATTATTATCATTTTAGCAAAAGCTTTTCGACCATCCTCTTGCCTAAACTTCCAAAATTCTAATTTCCCTTTCTTTTCACATTTTTTTATTCATACTATCTACTAAAGTTTGTTGACTTTGCTCACTAGAAAAAGTAAGAAGCCTTTGTGATTGCTCAATATTAGGGGGATAATCCTTACACCTTGAAACATGATTTTTCATAACACTTGTACCACTTTTAGAGTCACCACACACATCAACATGACAATACCAACATTTTGATCTTTTATCCCCACCTTTTTTTATCAACTCAAAATGATCCCAAAGCCAAGATCTTTTTTTCTTACCTTTATTTTCAGCTCCTACATCATCACTAGTCCCAATTGAAGGTCTTTTTGCTGAAACTGTTGATGGTGGATTTTGATCTCCAACAGGCTCGGCAGCAACAGCACTTGAAGCCAAGGGATCCTCACTTGACGGGTTAGTTGGGGCAGCACTTTCAGCAGTAATATCATGATCATCCATTATCTACAACACAACATTAACATTTGACCACTTCAGAATTTAAATACCCACATATTGTAGAATATTCACCCACAAAAATTAAATATTAAAGCATACTAATTATAATGAACAATCAAATATCAACCCACAATATTGAACACTAACGCCACTAAGTCACTAATTGAACACAAATCAGCATATAGCAGTAATTGAACACTAAGTCACTAATCAAATATATTGGCAGTATGAACACATGCTAATTGAACCAGTAATTGAACAAAAATCAGCCTATATTTATACTTACAAAAACGAATTGAAATCAACAATTTATACTTAAAAAAACGAATTGAAATCAACAATAGAAGGTGAAAATGAAATTCAGCCTTTATTTAACAAATTGAAATCAAAATCAAAATCAAATGACCTAAGGGAGCAAAAAGAGGAGAAAATGAACAAGAGAGCAAAAAGAGGAAGAAACTTACCGAAGAGGAAGAAGAAGCGAGGAAGAGAGGGGAAGAACCCAAGAAATGGAGAAGCCGCTGTCACCGCAGTCGATTTGGGAGTGAGATGACTGAGATCTGAGAGGAGCGCATTCGATTTGGGAGTGAGATGACTAGATCTGAGAGCCTTGAGACTTTGAGAGGAGAGAGAGAAAGGCGTGAGTGCCTAGTGGTGGGAAATGGGTTTCTGTTTAGGGAATTAGGGTTTCAATCTCCAACCTTTTTTTTTTTTTGAGAAGGCTGAGAAATAGAGAATATTCGAGAAAAAAAATTGAAAAACAAGTGATTTTTCGGATATCGGATCAGATGTCCAACATCCAACTTTTTTCGGATATCGAATATCCGAAATCCAAAATTTGGATATCTGATATCCGAAATATCCAGATTAAATATCCATAATTTTCGGATCGGATACGGATCGGATCATCGGATTTTCGGACTTTCAAATAGTTTTGCTCAGCCCTACTAAATAATATAAACTTTAATGTTGAAGAAGGGAGACAAAAACTCGGGTAATTGTTTGTACGTGTAGTAGACTAGTAGTTGCTAACATGTTGCATATTCAAACATGATTTATTTTTGTAGTCTACCAAGTGCAATTTATTTGTCTCCCACTATCATATTTTCAAACATTAGTTTATTTAATTACAGAGTACAACAATTTAGGTTTTGCTTACACTTATTACACCAAAATTTGAGAGGCGCACGCAATACGTGCACGATTATCCTCCACTACTAGAAATAGGTCGATTTTCGACGGACTGTTTTCGACGGACACATAATTCCGTCGGAAACGTCAGAAGTTCCGATGGATTTTTTTCCGTCGGAAATTTCCGACGGAATTAAAATTCGTTGGAATATAAGGCTTTCCGACAAAATATTCCGTTGGAAAATTACATTTTCGGCGGAATATAAATCCCTCGGAAGTTTCCGTCGGAATGTTAACATTTCCGACGGAATAAAAATCCGTCGGAATCTTCCGACAGAATATTACGTCGGAAAAAAGTAATATAAAAAAAAAACCCTAACATCTCTTCTCTTTTCTCTCTCCTCTCCCCTTCTCTATGCGCCTCTTTTCTCTTATTCTCTCCTCTCCTCTCTTCTTTCCTCTAATATTTCTCTCTGAACTCCTCCCTCCTTCTCTCTCCTCCGCCATTCTCACATCTCCTCTCTTCACCTTCTCCTTTCTCACTAACAAGACCCACGCACCAATCGCCGCTACGCAACACCACCACAACCATTGTCGTCGTTTCACCGTACTTCTCCATCTCCTTTCTTCCTTCTCGCCGGCGTTCCATGGTAATACGGCCAAATTCGACCATGAAACCTCTAGATCTAGAGGTTTCATGATCGAATTTGGCCGTATTAAACCAAATTCGTGTGACATTCGAAGCAAAATTCACCGTTTAAGGTATGTTTTTTTTTTCTTTAATTTTTCATACGTTTCGTGTGGTGGTTGTGATTGTGGGTGGATTTTGGGTTAGGGGGTTTGGTGGGTTCGGGTTAGGGGGGTTTGGTGGGTTAGGGTGGTGGTGATTAGTGGATGTGGTAAAACGGTGGTGGTGGTTAGTGGATGTGGTAATTCGTGGGTTAGTGTGGGTCTGGGTAAAGGGGTGGGGTGGGTCTGAGTAAATGGGGTTAGGGTGGGTCTGGGTAAAGGGGTGGGGGTGGGTCTAGGTAAATGGGGTTAGGGTGGGTCTGGGTAAAGGGGTTAGGGGTGGGTGTAGGTCTGGGATAGGGGTGGCGTGGTTAGGGTGGGTTTGGGTTAAGGTGTTAGGGTGGGTGTGGGTCTGGGTCTGGGTCTGGGTAAAGGGGTTAGTGTGGGTCTGGGTCTGGGTTAGGGGTGGCGTGGTTAGGGTGTGCGTGGGTTAGTGGTTAGGGTGGGGGGTGGGGGTGAGGTGGGGTGGTCTGGTGGGTGGTTAGGGTGGGGGGCAGGGGGTGGGCTGGTCTGGTGGGTGGGAAGGGGTGGCGCTGGGTGTGTGGTTAGGGTGGGGGGGCAGGGGGTGGGGTGGTCTGGTGGGTTGGAAGGGGTGGCGCCGCTTGGTGTGGGTGTGGGGTGGGGGGCTGCTTTTTTTTTTAATTTTTTTAATTGACTTTTCCGACGGAAATTTCCCTCGGAATATTCCTTTTCTGACGGAAATTTCCGTCGGAAAATTGCGACGGAATTTCAATTAAAGTAAAAAACGCCGCCGACAGAATTAGATCCGTCGGAATCACCTGTTCTGACAGAATTTCCGCCGGAAAAGGTCGAATTTCCAACAAGGGGTGCTGCGACAGACTACTTCCGACGGAATTCCGTCGGAAGGCTTGATTCCGACGGATTTTCCTATGTTTCCGACGGAAAAATTCCGTCGAAATCCAGCTGTTTTCTTGTAGTGCTCCATGCTCTTAATACTTCATACATAAAGTTATTTTTAAACTTTACTTATTTGCATAATGACATATTGATATAATTTATTACTCCTTATTTTTTATGATTGGTAGATGTAAAAATCCATTTAAGGGATGAGCTAAAAAAGAAAACCATGCAAAAAAATCCTACTCCATCTGTCCCTAAATGTTCGACCCTTGTGGCCAAAATTTAGCCCAAAATGATCATCCCATTTGCAATAAAATAACCTCCAATTTGCAATAATATTTGTGCAAAATTAACTTCCCCATGTAAACTTTTGTGTTTCCATGTAATTTATTACTTTCTCTCTCTACTTTTTTGCAAATCTCATGTAAACTCCTATTTTCAATGTACTTTTACTTTTCATTTAACTTTCTTAATACCCGTAAAAATTGCCCATAAAGGTCGATCTTTTAGGGACGGAAGGAGTATATTTTACTTTTACACGTGGTTAAAATTTTTTTTTAAGCATTACACGGGCTTAAAACAAATTTCATTGTATTTATGTATCATTTAAATCATACATACTTATAAAATAAGTTTCAATATAATTCTATCATTTAAATTAAACATTCTTGTAAAATATGTGCACAATATAAATATTAGTACTACTAATTAAATTATACTACTAACTTTTAAAACATCAAGTGTGAATTTTATATCACCAAATAACTACCATGAGAAGAGTTATCATTATAAATTTATGGACCAATTTAAAATGAAAGTTATTTTTTAAAATTAGACTTTAAATAAATTTTAATTTTTTTATTAATTATAATAAATTTTTTGAAGAGGGGTAAAATGGTCCACTCAAAAATTCCCAACCAAAAACACTTCTTCTCTTTATATATTATATTACATAGATAACTCCCAATAAGGCAATAATCCTATGAATAACTGAATATGTAATTGGCTTCCTTACCATTAATTTAAAAAAAAAAAAAAAAAAAAAAAAAGGTAACTGGATTCCTATTTTGAAATAATGAAAAGTTATTGGATTCCTATTGAGAAATTATGAATAGTTTATATAGTGGCAGCTCTTGAAAACAAACTAAGTGTATACTTCGTATTTTTTGTTCAAGGTCAAGGTCTAAGTGTATGCTATAGGGTCAAGGTCTAAAAATTTATACTTTGTATTTTTTGTTCAAACTAAGTGTATTGCCATATAGCCGTATAGGTGTATCTTGAACATGAACATAAATATTTTTAGGGCCAGGTTCCAACCCATCTCATGAAAATTCTGCTCCTATTAAGATTTTTTTTCTATTTTTCTTTTTTTAAATAACTCATAGTTCTTTCGTTCAACAAATATTGCAAGTTTGCAACAATTACCATTTTAGTTAGTTTCACAAATATTGCAATATGTCCTTTTTTTACGGGAATATTGCAATATGTCCTTTTTTAACGGGAATATTACAATATGTCCTTATTTGGAACATCATGTTTTCTCTCCTCATCACATAATTCCCTATTTTTATTTCTCTCATGAAGTATGATATTAAAATAGAGAGTGTATGAAATACTCATATGAATCTGACATTGAAAAAAAAAAAAAGGCATAAGTTGATGCTATCTCATGTTGTGTATTTAAAGGATTTGTGTTGTAAGATGACTTATATTGGTTCATGCAAATGATGTATTAAGCCGGCCCAATATGGGATACAAAACAAGGCCGAAGGAACCTATTAGACTAGGGTGTTTGATTAGGTTTTTTTTTTTTTTTTTTTTTTGACAAATAATTAGGTGTATGTTAATTGTTAAACATTTTTCAAAAAAAATCTTTTTTTCTCAAAAAAAAAAAATTTTGGTATGTAAAGCGGTGGAAAGTTCTCCCAGTGCTAAAAAACATTAAAAGAAGGCCCATTTGGGTAGCTTAACTAAGGTTTATTAGTTTCTAATTAAAAAAATATATATAAAAATAAAAAATAAAAAAAAAACATTAAAGGAAGTCATTTTCATCAAACTCCTTACTGTTTTTACTCCTTATTCTTTCTCCCATCCATCATCTTCCTTCCACTATAATACTTTCTACAACTAATTTACAATTTTGTTAAAATTGGAAAAACATTTCCGAGGATAACATTTTCCGTCAAACCAAACCGAGCCTTAAGCACAACTAGGCATTTCCTTGGATTTTGACTGGAAGATTAGTTAAAATGTTGGTGAACTGGTGTTAACAGCGCTGCATGTGAATGGGCTTTACGTGGACTTGGCTTGGTGGGGCTGTAGATGGGCTGATTACGAGTTAGCTATGGGCTTGCCTAAGATTTCTCAGGTAAATAGATCTTGGGCCAGGGAGAAAAAACTAGTATTAGGCCTAGCAAAACAGCATTTAAGACTTCAAAGGGTGAAGTAAAGGGTATAACAAGCCTACCAACCAAGTGAGAATAGTTCATGGTGAAAAATGAAAATGCTGAATGTGTAACCTTTAAACATAGAGTCTTTTAGTTAGAAACTAGTAAAGCTTAGTTAAGCTACTCAAATGGGCTTTAAATTTAGAGTCCAAATTGATATAACATAGATAAAAAATAAAATAAAAAAAAAAAAAAAAACCCAGTGAATATTTGGACTAAAACAAAATTGAACATTAAAAAAATAAAAAATTTAAAACGAATTAACACAAACTCAAAAGAGACAAAGAACATATAGTCGATTATTCAAAAAAAAAAAAAAAACATATAGTCGATCTAAATTTAAAACATGTCTAATCTCCACGCATAAATAAATAAATATTAAATTAAATTTATATGGAAAGCAACTTTAACGTAAATGAACATTTACCTAAAATCCAACTAACATGCCTTTCAAGCATAAGAAGTTAAGAACATAAGAAATAAATAAACAAATTACTAACTAACTAACAACAACAATAATAGTAATAGTTTTCATTTTAAAGTCCGTGGCCCGAATTTGGGCAAGTTTTGGGTATATTTTTCCGGCACAATTTTTAAAATTTTTGGGTGGGCTTGGGAATGCGTTTTTATGTAATTTTAGTTGGTTTTTTTTGCCTGACCTGAAAAGCCCAGATGATCCAGCCATTTTGGGCAGGTTTGGGAACGTAATTCTAGGCTCGAAGCTTTGCCTAGCCCAATCCCGCCAGAGAAATGGGTTGGTTTTTTTTTTCGCCTCGGCCCAACCCGAGGAAATGGATGTTTTTTTTTCTTTCCTCAGCCCGGCCCACCCAATGATCACCTCTAGGCTGGACACACCATATGGTTAGACCTGGCAATCCTAACCCAACCCGTGACCCAAAATCATCAATCCGAAAATTTACCTAAACCCGAAATTTACTCGACCTGACCTGAAACTGATCCAATGCCCAAAGCGACCCGACCCGAAATTGTCCTGATACCTGAAGCGACCTCACCGAATTTGATTGACCCGAACAGACCCGATACCCAAAATGACCCGAACCAAAAATAATTGATACCCAATATGACCTTACTGATTACTCCGTATTATTTAGATACATAAGTTTGTCTATTTCCTTAATTATTAAATATAAGAAAACACAGTTTGGTAAGAATGATAATAATAGTAAATTTTACCGATTTAAGCTTGACCCAGAGTATCGAATCGAAGCGGAATGACCTGAATTGACCAGACCGGAACTTGACCCGACAATTGAACCTGATAATTGACCCGAACCGAACTTGACCTGATAATACCTGAGAATTGACCCGACCCAAAACAACCCGACCCGAGCTCAACCCAAAGTGTTGACTCGACACCCGACCCGAACTCAACCTAAAGTGTTGACTCGATACCCGACATGACTCGATTATTTGTTGACCCGAAACCCAAAGTGACCCGACCCAACTGGAACTCAACCCGATTCTTTAGTGACCCAAAATTGAACCGACCCGAATGACCCATTTGCTAGGTCTACATGTGGTTGCTTGTAAAACAATAAAGTAACCCCCATAACACTAACCGAGTAACCTCTACAATATTGACCGAATAACCTCTATCATTGATAAAGTAACCCCTGTAACAATGACCGAATGACCCCTAGAACACTAACAAAGTAATCCCCATGGTAGTTGACACCGTGTGGCCTGTCACATATAAAATTGGTAGTGATCATTTTATATTCATTATATTAACACATACACACAAAATCACAACATATAATAATAGTTCATAATTAATAATCAAAATATATGTCACATATTGAAATCAATTCTCCCGTTGTATCACTTAGATTGCAACACTACTTCACCTTTTACGTTTGTCATTACATTACTCATATTTATTTTTTTTGTGAAAACCAATGCATTATTTTAATTAATCAATAATATCTTTAATTATTAATAAGTAAAACTTAATAAATTTTGATACTCCATAATAATATAAAATAATAAATTGAGGAAAATCTAACAATATGACACATAACAACCATACATAATTCATAAAAGAGTTTTAAAACAAAATACGTGAAATTGTGAATAGTGTATAAATCAGAATGTTGCAATAATAATGAAACGAACGAATGAAGTATAAATTAAAAATAAAAATATATATTATTGCATATAATTTATTCCAAAAAATATATAGTTCAACCCTATTGAACATCTAGTAAAACCACAAATGAATGTAAGTTATTATTTGACTAGTGTAGATATCTAAAAATGTCTCAACAAAACCAAACCCGATGATGAACAACTTTTCACCGCCATTGTTGGTCAGGCCGATTACTTAATCTCAGGAGTGCTTAAAATCCTTTTTCAATCAATCACAGTTTACAAATCAGTCCACATTTTTAGTCCAAGTATTTAGTCAAGCATTGTCCAATCCTCATTTTAGCCCAAACCATTTTAATCCATTTTATTTATTTATTAATTGAGCCCGATTAATGATTATTATAAAACACTAAACCTAAAATGAGTCCGGAATAAATTAAACGACACCCAATTGTCACGTGCTTTTAACTAAAATAAGATAAAAATGAATTTAAAAGAATTTTTCATAAACACAATTGCCGCGCCACGGCAGTTTCTCCCATGCCACAACAATTTCTTTGACCCGGTTTTATCTTTTTACGCGTTTTGACTTTCAGAATTGATAAAATTTACTGCCGCACTACGATACAACTACCGTGCCACGACGCTTTATTCTGCTGCAGCGCCTCATTTCTAAGATTCCGGACCTCCCCTCTCACATTTCCTCTATAAATACGAGGCTGATTTCACAGTTTTAGGGCACCAACAGACATTTTCTTTCTTTCATAGTACACACACATTCTAAGCTTTAAACCTATTCTCCTAATTAAACCAATTCAGATTCTCTCTTTCTCTCTTATGCTCTAGCCTTTACACTTGCCTTCCCTAATCTCACCATTCATTCCCTAAGCACTCCCCGGAGTCCGTACTTTACCCAAAATTTTGTTCTTAAGTCAAGGCGTAAAAGGTAGAACTGTTTGAGGGTTTGGCCCCAAATCAACTTTACTTTCATTTGATTTAATTTCCATTTTATTATTTATTTTCCTTGAAATTACTAACGTGTTTATTGTTTTATAGTTGCAAACAAACGTAATCAAAGTAGTTCCTATTATATTTCTAACGATTTTTGTTATGTTTGTCATACATTAAATAGTTAGATTTATGGTTGAATTGCTTCCAATATTAGTGTTGATTCTGTTATTATTATTGATCACCATATTTCATGTTAAAGGGAATATGTAATTACACATCACAACTAATAAGATAATTTGGACGACCGGTTTAGGATCCTTTCTAATCTTGTTGCTAATTAAAGTGGTCACTAATATTTAGGATTACGTGTTGCATTAACATTCAACCAATTTAGCTTAATATTAGTTTGGACCAAATTGAATCTTTGTATTGTATGCCTTTGAGATCGCAAGATTGTTTTTCGCTATAAGAATCGAGTAGAGGCCAATACGGGCGAATGTGACTCCATGACTCAATTCGTGCCATCATCCCTGTTCCTCCTTTTGTGGTTTTGAACCATATCGAGTTAGTAATTAATCTCATGGATTATGAATGGAGTGTAACCTTCACAGGTCAATCGTTGTTGCCTATTGTTGTCCCTTTAATCGTGGTTACCTTAAATGATCCATGAACAGTTTACATGTTCCTTAAAACTTGTTGGCGGCTACCTACTTTGCTTTGTCCCTAATCGTATAATGTCAATTCCCACTTCCTATAATTGCCAAGCATATTCACAACATGCTTAATTAGGCGCGCTTCGAATGACGCCTACAACTAAGAATACGTACCATGAACATTGTGCAAACGGGTGTACCATATAATTTGCACCTTGATGGTTGTTTAAAAAAGGTTTACTAATACAAGACATATTATAACATCATACAATCGAGTGCACCAATTAATTTACACTTTGATGGTTGCTCAAAGAGGTTTACTGATACAAAGCATATTCTAATTTATTAATATATTATTATTATAACATGCATCACCATCATCACCATCATCATCATCATCATGGGCTTCCAACTATACAAGCTCTTAACATGCTATATATGCTAACCACTATAGACAAAAATTAAGGAGTATTTGACCTCCACAATGTACAATTAATGCAATTAATAATAGTAACTAATTAAATAATAACCCACTCAATTTGTTAAAAGTTATGTTTAGAGAAAATGTGATCATACGAAGTATATCAGAAAAAACAGGGAAATTATCATTGGTATACCCCAGGTTTGGGCTTTTATCAATGATACACCTGTTTATGTTTTTAATTATCAGCGGTACACCTGTACTTTCAACTAAGTAAGCAGTCCGTTAATTAAACATTAGTAATAGGTTAATAATTGCAATTTTGATCAATTTTAACTCCCTCCTTTTTTTTCCCCTCCTTAACTTGTCTCCTATATTTAAAGAGGAATTAACCAATGATAATTTCCCTTTTTCATTTAATAGAAAGATCAAATTTCACTCAACCTTGGCAAACAACCAAGAAATACACCTATGGTGCGGCACTTGATTCTAATTAAACTAGCAGCACTTAGACTACTTCAGCTTGGGTAGGAGACGAAAATTTACAGATTACAATAGATTTCTTGATTTCATAAAAGACTATTTGACAAACCAAATATTAAATAACTACTGATAGAAAAATAGATAGATACAAAAGATACCAAGATATTGCTTAACAGCTGCGGAACCAATCACAAGATCTGTCTCAAGGAACATTGAGATTGCTGTACACATGAGAAATATAGGTGCGAAATTAATGAGGGAAAAAAAAGGAGGGAGTACTTAAAATTACAGTCATTAATTAATTACTAATGTTTAATTAATAAAATACTTATTGTATTTAATTAGTTAAAATTATAAGTGTATCGCTAATAATTAAAACTAAGCAGGTGTATTATTGATAAAAGTCCAAACTTGAACTGTACTAATGATAATGTCCCAAAAAATTAAATTAAATGATGGCCCTCCATTCATACTTTAGTTCATTTTTGTACGAAATAATGACGGCACATAAATAACGCGGGAGTATTATAATTATAGAAGTACTGTAGTAAAAATTACGAGTAGCCGTTGAATATAATTTCAACTCATTGGGTCCTACACGGTGGAGGACGGCGTGATGGCTTCTAATTTCACGCACGTGAATAACTCAATTTTTTATGAGTTTTTTTTTTTTTTTTTGAATAGATGTTTTTTTTAATGAGTTTTAAACTTTTAATGCTAATAATAAGTTCAATTTGATGATGTGTAATCTTAATTATTTGTTGGGCTATATTCTCATTTTCTTAAATTTATTTTAAACAAATTCACCATGTGTGAAATTATTTGGCTTTGATTCTAGATAGATAGACATGTAAGGATATTGTTAAATTTTGAGATAATAAGAAATGGACCTAGGCAATTCGAATGAAGAGGAGAAGAGTTTGAACCACAAACCAGGCAAAAGAGGTTCCATACTAAAACCCATTGGTGATGTAGGATTAACTCCTTTATCTTATAAAGTGAAATCATCTCTCCTCTTTCTCCAATACGGAACACTCACAGGTGGGTTTACAATGGGTTTCAACACTCCCTCTCACTTGTGAATGTCATTGAAAATTTAGAAATACAGAGCTAACTGGAAAGGCTAGATTAATGATCCTGTTAGGGGTTGGACATCCTGTCGTGGTAAATCTTTATCTAGTAGCGATTTATTACCCAGTTTAAAAGAAACCCACAATCCAAGCTCTATTTCCATGTTAAAATTTTGAGATAATACGAAATGGGCCTGGGCAACCCGAACGAGGAGGAGGAGAGTTTGGTTCACAAACAAGCTAAGCCAAGGAGGTTCCATACTAAAACCAATAAACTGGCTTAGGGTTTGTTTGGCATCGCTATGTTTTTCTTTTTTTGGGTTTTGTTTTTCAAAATCATATGATATATATCATATAATGAATAAAAAATTAGTCAAATCTATTAAAATCGTGATAATTTTGAAAACAGACAACTGAAAAGTAGAAATACCTTTTTCTTGTTTTCTGTTATTAATTTTTTAATTTTTTTTATTAAAAAAAAAATAAATAATAAAAAAAAAAAACCAACCTGAAAAAACGACGCTAAACAATCCCTTAGTTTTTATATTTGACTCAAAAGCTAAACCTATATAACAATACAGAGTATGATTTATTGTTAACTATGTGATTGTCTTTATTGATACAATCCATACCTTTATAGTACTACTATATTAATTTAACGTCACAGAACTGTAACACTATATAAGAAATGTTGGTGTAGAATTGAAAAAGATAAAAGTTATGGGATCGCATGTAGTACCACAAGTTATGGGACAAATTTAAGGGATATATCAAAAAAGAAAATTGGGAAATACAGCCGATTAAGGGCTAGATGTAGTAGTTATTACTCACAAATTATATTAAAAACTTGTACCACTGCATAAGAAATGTTGGTGTGGAATTGGTGTACAAATTAATACATCAATAATAAAAACAACTTAAATATAGTGACACAATTAAGTTTTCCTTATAATTTATGGTTATGATTATGATATACTTCTTATGTAGGCTCATAAAATTAAATATAATCTCTAAATTGGTTTTAGTTAAGAAAATTTTATGGCAAACTTTATCAAGCATTAATCCGGTGTAATTTATGCTTAATAATATTCCTATCTATGTTATATTTTCTTATGAATTATGATCAGATTTTGAGAGTAAATCAATTAAATCATTTTGTATAGAGTTAGTATTATTTATGAAAAGTATATTACAAGAAATCAATTAGATCAGGACACTAATCTCTTAACAACTACCAATTACTTAATATAATTATTCCACCTGAAAGTGGGGGTAGATGAGATCTGAACTTGTGACCTTTGTGTAACGTTGGCTCTTGTATCATGTTAAAGGACCAACTCAACCAAAAGTTTAAGATAACTAATTTTTAAAATAAATATATAAAATAAAGAAAGAAAAGGAGAACATAACACAATTAAAATCACTCATTTAAGTCATTCCTAATGTACTTAATGTAGGATTGTTATTTCTTTAGTTGCAAATTACGCAATATTGATTATACTCTAATTATTTATACTTTTTTTTTATTTGTTAAACTAAAAGATTGATTCATAAATAAAAAGTCATGCGCAATTACAAAGAAGTTTATAATTAATAAATACATGACAATGAGAAACATCATTTCAGCAAAACTACGATCATTGTTTTTTTTTCATTTTTCATACCCTCTTTCATATTGGTGTGATTTACAGCCTTCTTTGACGAGGGGTCTATCGATCTGTAACAGTCATGAAGAAAGTTTCCGCCTGATTCATCTTATTGTAATCGAAAGATTAACCTTTTTTTTTTTCCCGATCCCACACAAATCTTTATCCATGAAACAATTTTATAGCAATCCATCAATTAAAAAAGCAAATCCACCCTCAAAAGAGAGAAGAAAAACTTTGTCTTTCAAAAAAGAAAACTCCTCCCAAAGAAGAAGGGAAACCCTTTCTTTTGAGGTAAAAATGTTCCTCCTACAAGAGGAAAAGTTATTAAAAACCTAAAAAACAAACAAATAAAGAGAAAAAATGTACAAGAAACAAAGATTAGGGCTTTTCACCGGTAAAAACCGATGAAAGCCCTTCCAAACTTCAACAACTAAGGCTAAACTAGGGTTTTAGGGAGAGGAGAGAGGAGAGAGAGGCTAGATATATTCAATTTATTTCTATGCTGTTAAACTATGTTCCTATTTACGAATTACGAGTACTATTCATTTGGTTTTGGTTTTTTTTTTTTTTTTTTTTGGACGGGCTATTCATTTGGTTTAACTTAAACAACTTTGATTACATTTTGTAAATTTATATATAAGAAATAAATTACCATGAGGAATGAAGTTAGATTCGTCTAAGTACAAAGTATGTACGTAGTTTCATAATATCAATTCTTAAATTTTAAAATATGATATGATATTGTATTACAAAAATTAATGGACAAAGTTGTACAATATAAAAAGGGATTATTCTTTTTTTTTAAAAAAAAATGAAAAATACGGTCCAAGTGTGTATTGTCACTCCAAAGGCGTAGAACAGCCTTAATTTGATCACTTGTTTTGATTTGGACAGGTGCTTATAATTTGATAAATGATTGAATATAATTTAATTAGGTGCATTGAATACTCTGCTTGTCTAGTTGCCCAAAACGTTTCTTGTGGAGAACTTAGAATTGACCTCTTAAATTGCTGGGATGTCATGGCTCTTATCAAGAAGAGGTTTTCCAATTAATTTGGGATAAATGCTTCGCTCAATCATCACTTCTAATACGAAAACTATGATTAGACATGTAGATGAGACTGATTCTTGTGGTATACCCGAGTTTGATTCCTCACTCACCGTCTCGATCTCCTGTTCTTATTCTTACGGTTAATAACAATACTCTCTCTGCCTCTAATTGTTTGCTTTTCAAGTTATATGTTCCCCCCCGTCTCACAATATATTTTTTGTTTTCTTATTTTAAAGACCCAAAATGTTGTTCCTATTTCTATTTTAGGATAGTATGTAAAGACCTGATACCCTCATCTTTTTAACTCTATTCATTGAACTTCCTAATTTAAATTTAATTTATCTACTTGCATTTTAGATTTTTCCACTTTCTCTCTCTAACTTTTGTTTGTAATTGTACTTTCTACTTTTTTCCCCCTTAAATTATTCACTTGCCTTGTACTTTTGTCTAGCTTTTTTCCACTTTTAATGTACTTTTTCCACTTCTCCTCCTATTTAAATATCATGAAAAAAACACAATAGGAACTATATTATGGGACGGAGGGAGTACAATACTTGTTACTTTGTTAAATTTTGTGATTGAAATAAATAAAAGTGAAATTTGGTTGGACCAACCGATTAATAATAGTAAACCCAACTCCTGTAAACATTTAAACTCTGTAGTATAGAGCAAATTATAAGAAATGAATAGATTAAAAAAAGATATAGGGATAAGCAAAAAGGGACGAAGGGAGTATTAATAATTTTCATACTTGAGGCTTGCCCCTCTATTGCAACAAAAAAAATATTTTTCATACTTAGCTATATTTTAGTACCATAATAAAATACATTTTTGATACCTCTTATAGAAAGTAATCCATTACCACGTGAAGGTTATACTTCCTTCGTTCTATTAATATTGCAACAATGGACCTTTAGTACTATTTATCACTCTTGTTTGAGCATATAATATGATTTATACATTAAGCAAAATACAGCATATGGGATCTTGTTGGATTCGTCTTATAACATACTTTCACAATATCAACTTTTTATAATTTTTACTCTTACACAATTATAGATATTTACCATATAAAATGTGTTTTGAAATGCGTAATTTCATCCATAACATGTAAAATACCAAACACCTTATAATGAATGATACTTATAACTAACTATAACTCTCTAAGCATTGTACTATGTATGAAAACTAAAACAAAAAAGAAAAAAAAAAGCTCTCTAAGTAGACAGTCAAATCATTGAAGTATAATACTTGTGCTTTTCTTTGGATAACGCTCTCTTGTTATGAGAAAAACTCACAAAAGAACATTTGAGCTTTATCTATTAAATTTAAATCAATTATCATTTTAGAAAAGGAACATTAAAAAGTAATGACGTCAAACATTTCAAGTTTTTCTTTTTTTTTTTTTTTTTTAAAGAAAGGAACATTAAATTAGTTGAGTTCAAACATATTAACTTTTTTTTAAAAAAAAATTATATTAAAAATAAAAAATTTGAAAATTAATGACCACCAACATTGTTCTCAAACATAAGTTATCTTCAATAAATTAGTTAAATTTCGATCATTACAAATTCAACGAAAATCAGCTCATCAAAGATTAATTAAACACAACGGAACCTAGTAAAATTTCATCAAAATACGGAGTAATTAATATGGAGTAATAATTAGCAAAGTTATCAGATCAACAAAAACTTTTGTATACATCATATTACTGTACATTGGGGTAACTTTTGTTGAATTTAGGGTAACTTTTACACTTTTTATGGTAACTTTTATTAATAAAGCATAAATAACTTTTATTTATATTAGAGTAACTTATATATATTGGGTAACTTTCATTCATTAAAGGGTAACTTAGTAGCGGATATATAATATTTTATTGTATATCCGATTTTTTTAAATGTTTGTGTTAGATCAATTAGTCCCGGTTGCATATTAATGAACTAAATCTTCAATTCCCACTCTCAACTTTTTACTTTTATCGCTTAATTGTTGTCATTGTCAATTAGTGCTATTAGATCCAAATCAAATTGCATGACAAGAAACAAATCTATGAATCTCATGATTTTTTTTAAGTACATATGTACATGGGGCCAGTGCCAGCTTAATTTCTAGTTAAAAGGGAAAAAGTTCATGTACATTATATATTTATATTTCTGATAACAGATCTGGTTATCCACTAAACAACTTGGGTTGCCAGCTCAAACAAAGACTTGTTATCGCATATTCACACACCATCATCATTCACCAACCATTATGTATAGACGTATAGTATTCGCATATGCAAATTGATGCAGATAAGGTTAATTACCGCGTAATCTCTATGTCCCTATTTTTTTGCCCCATAGCTAATATTTGAGTCAATTTTTAATAACTTTGACCATAAATTCTCATTAATTTGTAAGCAATAATATATCTCTGTTCTATTGTTTATTTCATTTGAAATATTGAGATATTCTAAAATAAATGAAATCTTATGGTTTAACGGTTTTTTTATGATTAAAAAAATAGTCACATTTATATGGAATCCTGATAAACTCGACTCAGATTTTTTTTTTTTTTTTTTCCAAACATATAAGTTTGTCTCTTTCTTTTTCTAATTTTTTTTTTTTATTAATCCTCCTTCTATGGCTCTATCAACAATCGACTATGACTTTGGTCCTAATACAAATTGTCCATTAGTCCTAGACAAAATGTATCTTTCAATTGTTTCAAAAAAGAAGCACCACGTACATCGTATTTCTGTAAATTTGATTCTCACCCAAGCCGTCCATACTTTCTTTATGCTCTATCGGCTTTAAAATAAATGCTTTAATCCAACTTTTGCATTATTCATGTACACTAATTTATTTTATATTTTTAATTTGTTTTTTTTTTTGGATGGGATATACACCAATTTATTACTTTAACCGTCGATGGTACTTTATATACGAAGTATAAGATTAATCATGTCGTCATCATATGGGTACTTGTTAGAATCATTTAAATGTATAATTTTTAAATATAAACTTTTTATAGCTTATAGTAGTTGATATTTAAAGAATTTATTAGTCAAAGTTTCGGGTGACAAATATATCAGTTAAAACATACATCTATACTAATATTTTAAAACAGGAACTTTTGCAAATTATACAAAGTGCCACGTGGCATTTCTCTAATATCCATCATATTTTTATATTTTTTTTATTACTTTAAATAAAACATTTTCATTCATTCCTTTTCATCATATAATTTCCCATTTTCTTGGATAAATGTACTTTCAATGCTTATCATGATTCTGAATAGCCTCCAATAATAATTACTGAAAACTTCAGTTTCCAACTCTCATTCCAAATGATAGTCATTATATATAAATTCGAAATTCTCTTCCTTTTTCCCATTTTATTTTCATGTCTAAAATTTCTTTTCCCTTCCTATTTTTCTAATTTGAATTATACAACCTTACACCGCAATTGAGTTGATTTCCTTCCTTCCTACGAAGTATTTTTCTAATTTGAATAATACAACCTCATATCGCAATTGAGTCTATTTCATAAGTTTATAAGTCAATTTGACCAAATTTTGTATTGATCAGTTTCATACTTTCATCAAATTTGTCATAGAAAGGTTTGTTTTCTCTATGTTTAACTCCCACATTTTTAATTTTTTTTTTTATCAATTTGCAATTTTACAATTTTAATTTCAATTATAAATATTGTGATAAATTAAATTATTGTATGGAGTATTCAATATTTATGACTAAATGATGTTATTGTTTTATAAAAATTGAATATTTGTTGGGTCTTTGAAATCGGTGAATATTATTTTTGCAAAATCAGTCATGTGCATTATTTTTTTTTTGTTGGAAAATTCCTAAATACTACTTCGTATATGACCAGACTCCTAAATACTACTTCAAATATAGAAGTTGGTCAAATCTATTATGTTTTTGCAATTTAAAATTTTAAAATTTATGGGTTTTCAAGTTTCTTGTATTATTTCATTGGTTGTTGGATTTTTTTTTTTTGTGTTTTTGGAGTTCAAATTTGCTAACTATTGGATTTTAATTTTATGTTTCAAATTTCTTTTTTATTCATAATTTTACACTATTCGAGCTAAATTAAAAAATCCAAAAAAATAACCTTCCAAACGTTTTCATTCCCCTGAAAAATGATGAATTTTCATTTGTGTCTCTTCATCTCTTGGTTTTCCTCTATGTCCCAAACGTTTCGATTTTTTTGTGTGTTTTTCAATATTATATTTGCTAAAATTTGAAATAAATTGGTGAAACAAAATTTTATTTATTGGTAGAGTTTTAGTTTTTTTTTTTTTTTTTTTTTTTTTTTTTTTTTTTGGCTTGATGCAATTTGTATTACTTAATGTTACATTTCATATGATGTATTTCTTTTCCTATTAAAAATATATTGCATTACATTTACGTACGTAGTATTACATTTTAATTTACTAAAAAAGTGTGATTTGTATCTACAAATGTTTTTTATTTTCTTTCAATAAAAAAACTTTTGATTAAAAAAAGTCTAAATGCATATATATTTAGACAAAATGATTATTCCGTGCATCGAGCTAAATACTAGTTTTATTTTAAAACTGGGAGTGTACATGTCCATACAATTTTGTTTTTTGGTGCAAAACTTGCATGTACACAACACACACTATCATCCAAATAAAATAAAATAAAATAAAATAATGCAACCTACCTACTAACCTTCAATCATTATTCTCATTTCTCACGGTTCGATACTAATAGTACTCCTGCGGTCTGCGGAGTATTATTCAATGTGTCTCATATGTTTATAATCTGTGTCTACTTCAATTGTTATATTCAAAGTTTGCAAAATTTATTTCAATATTTGACACTTACTAGTTACTATTATAGGTGACAAAATCGAACCGATCCGAAAAAAATCATCCGTTTCGAATTGTAACTGATCCGATTTGACCCAAAAAATTCATAATCCAAATCTGATCTGTAACCGACCTTAACTTAATCCGAATCCGAATTTAACCCGACTTGAACTCAACCTGAACCCGATATGACCCGACTTGAACTCAAACTGAACTGATTTGACCTGACTTGAACTCAACCCGATTTGAAAATGACCCGACAAATAACCGATTTAATCCGATCTGTTATAACTCAAACTGATATTAACCCGACCCGATTTTAAACCGATCCGATTTTAACCCGTCCATAATTTTAAACCTAACCTATTATAATTTACCCTTTTTTTTTTCAAGTTCTTATACTACTGTAGATTTACAAATGTACTAATTATTAATAAGTTAGAAAGTCTAAAATTCTAACAAATATCTTATACAAATTGAATTAGTAATAAAGCAAATTAATAGTACTTGTAGCCTCATTAAACAATTGAAGATTGGTACCTTAAAAAGAGGACATTCTTTTTTGTATATCACTATATGTGAGTATGTGACTATCATCTATCAGTCTATCACTAGTTCATTACTAATCGTCTCACATATGTACGTCGGTATGATAATTCATCGATAATTATTCAATTTAATTTGGCTCCAAGATAAATATTACACAAGAATTGATTGAATGAGAAAATTAATTCTTCGCATTTTGTAATAATTAACCACACAATATGAAAAATGACACATGAATGACTTGATATCAACCCAATAATAAGGTAAAAATTCAATAATTTCTCTAGTTTAAAAATGATCTTATTTGGATATTGAATTTGGTCAACTCGATCAAAATCTAGACAAACACGGAAAGGATTTGAATCGAAATTGACCAAATATTGAACCAACCTTATTTTAATCAAATCGAACTTGACCGAATCGAAATCATCTGAACCGAAATCAACCCGACCCAAATTCATCCGACCCGAAATTAACCCAGACAAATCGTTTTGAACCTGATTCTAGAGTTGACCCGACCCATATTCGACCTGGACTCGATATACCATGACCCGTATTTGACCCGACCCGATTTTGACCTGACCCGATCCGAGTTAAAGAATAATTTTGATCCAAACATATCCGACCCGAATAAACCCGACTCAAACACCATCCAGTTATCTGAATCAACACCTCTAGTTACTACCGTGTAATAAAGTCTATTTGTGGTAAAAAAATGTTGGTTAACTATGGCCAAACGAGGGTTAAGGTTGATTCTTGACGTTATTTCTGATTTTATTGTTGATAACTATGGTTAAATGTTGGTTAACATAACTTTATTTGATTCATGTGATTTTGTTTGAATTTATTATATTCGAACAATTTTCTTAAAAATCATAATTTATTTCATTTTGTTTACTTAGACCCTGTTCACTTCACGTTATTCAAGTAGTATTAAGTTAAAATAATTTATGTTCAGTAAGACTTTGTTCACTTAATAATAATATGTTATATTTCTTCTTTAAAGTTACATATTTTTACTGAATTGAAATTAAATTTATTGAATTGAAATTATTGTTATTGAACTGAACTTAATTCGAAATTAGTTCTATTGAATTGAAATTATTTTTACTAAACTGAACTTAATTCTATTGAGCTGAAATTATATTTATTGAACTGAAATTTTGTTCACTAAACATTTTTTTTGAGGTGAAGTGTATAGGGCCTGAAAACAAATTTATATTAGTAAAAATAAGTAAAGTTCAATTCATTAAAAAAATTTTAATCAGTTAAAATTAATTATTTTATAGAACAAATATAATAAGAAATCAGTAAAAATAAGTTTTAATCAGTAAATATAATTAAGTTCAATCAAAGTAATTTAAGTTAAGCAAAAATAGTAAATTTCAGTTCACTAAAAATAATTTCAATTCGGTAAAAATTAGGTGAAGAGAACAAAGCCTTATAGTACCTTATTTTATTTGAACTTATCAGAACATATATATTATTTTATCTAAATTTTTTTTTTGAATTTCCAAACTTTAGTCTCTTTTGATTTTTGCTAAATTAAAATTATTAAAGTTACGGATTAAAAGTTTTTTTTGATAAACTGGACTTATTTTAACTCATTTTTATTGAATTTAATTAATTTATTTTTACTGAACTTAACATATTTTCACGTACTAAAAATTATTTGAATAAGGAGGACTGTTGGAGTATATTGTACATACTTTGTCTGAAATGTTTTCATCTGAACTTATTTATTCTTATTTAAACTTATATATTTGAAATAAAATATATGCGTAATTAATGTTCCGTAAATAAGATGAAATAAAAAGACCTTTTTTTTTTTTTTTTTTTTTTTGGTATTCCACTCGGTTCACCCTTTGAGCTAATCCGGATTTGGGGATCAATTACGGGTGATTAGGTTCCAATTCCCTCTCAATTATTGTTGCTGGAAATCGAACACGCGATCCTCTAAAGTGCAGTCCCATCACCACTGCACCATAGGTCAATTGGTTAATTATTTTTTTTGTAAGTAGTTGGAACATTGAATAATAATGCCAGGTCATCTTGATCTATGTCTTTGTTTTTATCTACTCATCATAGTTAAATTTGACCCAAGCAAGTGAAAAAAATCGAAATAAATAGGGAGGATTGCAAGAACCACAGCACCCATCGACCCAGAAATCTAGAGTGAGAGAGAAAGAGAAAGAGAAAGAGAAAGGGTGGGTCAAATTTTAGAGAGAGAAATAGAGAGCGTGATTGCGATCTCTAGAAAACGTGTATTCACAATTATTTACGTGTCATTTAAATTACCCTCTTTTTCTCTAAAAATTCTCCACCTTTTAATAGTTTTGTTGTTTTAGATCACTTTTTGTTGTTTTGCCCAGAAGGTGTTTGTATAAATTCCTCACTGAAACAAAGAGGAGAAGAAAAACAAGCAAACAAGTTCCTGGGTTAGGCAGGAGCATCAAGAAAAGTAAAATATTTAAGGGTTTTAGATTTAAGATTAAAAATTTTTGATTTTCGTTTCTGGGTTGATTTAATTTTTTGAAAAATGGGTAAATCTGGGTTGATGAAGGTGGTTTTGTTCAGCATATTTTTGTTGGGTTCTTTGCTCATATTTGTTTCAGCAAATGAGGAGACTTTGAAAGAAGTTGCTTCTGCTGAGATTGAAATTGAAGAAATTCATGTTAATTTTCTTAGAAAGGCGGTTAATTTCCTATGGCAAAGTGGTCAAAACACTTATGAACATGTTTGGCCGGTAAGTTAGTTTTTTTTTTTTTTTAATTATTTGGGTGTTCATAAATTGATTTGATTTGAATTGGGATTGAATGAATGAATAAATTTATATGATTGAATGTCACAGGACATGGAATTTGATTGGAAAATTGTAGTGGGGTCATTGATTGGATTCTTTGGAGCTTCATTTGGGAGTGTTGGAGGAGTTGGTGGGGGTGGTATCTTTGTTCCCATGCTTACTTTGATTATTGGATTTGATTCCAAATCTTCAACCGCCATTTCAAAGTGTAAGGATTCTCTGACATTCATCTTTCTTAAATCCTTCACTTTTCAATAATTTCCCAGCACCTTTTTATGTATATTATTATGTTACCTGAGCTACTAGCAAAGGATCTGATTTTCATAAAGTTAATTTTTGCTGATTCTGATTATTATGAGGTTATAATAGTTTTTCTTTTACTTGAATTTGTAACACGGATCGGGATTCTCTCCAGTAACTAGGTGGTCAAGTTCTATGAGTGTTGTGAATCAATCAATCTAGTAACTCGATGGTCCAGTAACCGGAGAGGATCCTATCTCGTAGATTGTATTCGAATTTTTAAAAATAGTTGAATTAAGCAAAGTGTCTTTAGCTTTTGTGTAGTTTCTGAAATGTTGGGTTGTTTGTTCAGGTATGATTATGGGAGCAGCAATTTCAACTGTTTACTATAACCTTAAACAAAGGCATCCAACTATGGAGATGCCTGTTATTGATTATGATCTTGCACTTCTCTTCCAACCAGTGTTGGTTCTTGGGATCAGTATTGGAGTTGCCTTTAATGTTATTTTTGCTGACTGGATGATCACTGTTTTGCTCATCATTCTCTTTTTATGTAAGTAAAGAAATTGGTTAAAGTTTAATTATACAAATTAAGTACTTCGTATTAAATTTGAGAAAGTTAATAAATTATCACTTTGAATATGCAGTTACATCTACAAAGGCATTCCTCAAGGGTGTTGATGCTTGGAAGAAAGAAACTATCATGAAAAAGGTCCTCCACTTTAGTGATTCCTTCAGCTTTAATTTTCATTTCTTATTTTTTTGTTTGTTTCATTTACTAACATTGAACCTTATGTTTTCAGGAGGCTGCTCAACGTTTGGTGTCAAACGGTAGCTGATTTCGCCCTTTTAAAAGTTTCGTTACTTTATCGAATTATTTGTGCTTTTTTGTTTCTTTTTAATCAAAAAGTTTATCTTGTTATCAGGTGATAATGGTGATTACAAACCTCTTGCAGCTGTTCCCAACAAAAGAGAAGAGGTAAGATTAGTACCTCATAAATTAATGAACCCCCTTTCTCTAATATTTATAGTCATATGTACTTTGTTTATGTAGTACTCGTATATCTTTTTAAGATGCTGGGAATAATTTGTTATCTTTCCTTGTATATAGTACAGAGTAATGGTCGATGATCAAATTAAGTGATGAGGAGAGTATTGAAATGGTTGACACATAAGTATTATCAAGGGTCTTATTGTACAAAAATCATGTTATATTTTTATTGTGAGGTCTTTTTGACACTAAGAAACTTAATTCCGAATTTAAGATGCATTATGGTTGCAAACTTGCACATAGGTAGTTACACTTCTCCTGAATTTGCAAATCCTTGGGAGTTTTACTTCCTAGGAAGTGAGTAAAATTGTTAGGTTTATAACTAGGTGGAATGTCCTACAAAGTAGAAAATGTTGTTTACAATTTGAATCCTGAGTAGTTTCTTAGGAAATATTGATCTGATTCTTCTGCAATTAACTCAGGTATCCATCAGAGAAAATGTACACTGGCCATCAGTGGCCATATTGTTTGCCGTTTGGTTTGCGATTTTAGGACTTGAAATTGCCCAGGTTTGTTCTGAACTTTTACTGATTTCTTAAGCATTAAATAAAGTCCATGCAACTAAACAATGAGTTTTGTATCTTGCAGAAGAACACCTCTACTTGCTCCCCTGCATATTGGGTAACCAATCTATTGCAGGTACCCCTCCATACTCTACTTTTTATATGTCTACTAAATCAATTATTTAATCATCTCATTGTCAACAATATCCTTAGAGCTAATTTTTTATTTCATTTGTGAAGATTCCTGTGGCACTTGGAGCATCAGGCTATGAGGCATATTTGTTGTACACGGGAAAGAGAGTGATTGCTTCAAGAGGCGATGCAATCGGTGCTTGGAAAGTGCACCAGTTGATTCTCTGCCTCTTTACTGGAGTGGTTGCTGGAATGGTTGGAGGACTTCTTGGTCTTGGTGGAGGATTTATTTTAGGCCCTTTGTTTCTAGAGTTGGGCATCCCTCCTCAGGTCAGTTTACCCTCAAACTTGGAAATATGTGGTATTCTTTGCCTTTTATTTTAATGTGGACCTGCCTCCTGATTTGTCCTGCATTAGGCTTTAATAGCCAATAATTGTGGGTAGCATTATAAAGGGAAGGGAGGGGTGCTTAGTCTATGTCATTCTTAGGGGGAGAAAAAAAACCTGTGATGAGCTCTCAAATACAGGTGGACTTGCACTACTTGCTTAATTATAGTTAGTGCTGTATGACTTAGTATTTAGTAATGTCAATCTTCATGCTTCCCCGTCCAAATTTGAAAGTCACTTTTTCATGTTTAGTAAATGCCACATTTCTAAATGTTGTCCCAAGAAGAAATTCTTTCCTAAAGGAAATAATTCAACAAGATTTATTATTATGTTAGAGATGAAGGATGACGTAGAGTCGTAAATATAAACATTAGCTACACTAATGGGCGTCAGTTTTTTTTGTAAATATTTTTCGCCTTTTCATAAACTTTAGCTAGATAAACCTTTAGTAATTAATCAATTAATTGATAATGGGCAACGGTTTTGTTTTGTAAATATTTTTCCTAATAATGTTTGTCAATTCTTCAATGCTGTATTATAAGAAAAAATGAAGTACTAGTGAACATAATTAGGTGTTGTTCGTGATAACTAAGATAGTTAGTAGGATGATTGCTGACAGATAAATATTTGGTTCAGACATCACTCATCAATGCTTTTTTAACCTTTCCTGCCAAATACTAACTGCTCCAATTCCTTTGCTCATATCTTGATGCAAAGTCTCATATTGGGAAAATATTAATGAGAATTTAAGGATGTGGTGGACCCTTGTGGTTGTCGTGTTACAATAGTCGTCTTTTAAAAAGAACCATTGTAGAATAATTGTATCTTTATCTGTGTAATAAAATGCCAAATTATCAATTATTGGACTCAAGTTGACAATTGCTGCAATATAATGTTTGTTCCCTTTTTTAACAGGTTTCAAGTGCTACAGCTACCTTTGCCATGATGTTCTCTTCATCAATGTCCGTTATAGAATACTACCTTCTTAAACGATTCCCAGTGCCATATGGTAAGCTCCGGCCTACAATCTCTTAAACACCGACTGAAAATTTGCTTAGTCATTTTCTTAAGCATATGGTTCTTCTTGCAGCTGCCTACTTTGTTGCTGTTGCTACGTTTGCTGCCTTATTCGGGCAGATTCTTGTGAGGAAATTGATTGCTGTTATTGGAAGAGCCTCTCTCATCATCTTTATCTTGGCATTCACTATTTTTGTCAGTGCAATTTCACTTGGTAAGTATCGAGTATAACTTGTCATGCCATTCCTTTTCTTCCACATTGATTTTGGCTTCGTTTATCTCACTCGAAAACCATTTTGTGAACCTATCTGAATTCACGTGCTGAATCGTTTCTACCTCTGCAGGTGGTGTAGGCATTTCAAACATGATAACCATGATTCAAAATAACGAGTACATGGGATTCGACAGCTTGTGCGCATATGATCCATAGTGAAGCAAAATTATGAATTTTTGAATTGTTTTTGTGCAAGTAAAAGCTCTACAAGGAAGCGAGTGGTGAAAAAATCATTAGTATGCTGTTAAGAATAGTACCTCCTCTTGCTGTCAGAGCGAAAGTGAGTTCAGAGTGTTTGGTGTAATTTTTTAGCTCCTCCAAATGTTTGTCGTTAGGTTTTTAGCAAAATTTTTGTGCTCAAGTCAAATGCACTTGTACTCCTCAGCTTATTGATTCAATAAATTTACAGCAGAAGCTAGCTTTAGCTGTCATTTATACCTATCCTTGGTGCTATTTTTTGTAAAAATCTATCTTTCTATTAATCTATTGCCCATCATTTTTATCCCCCACGCTTTACCTGAAATTTCATTGTTTTAAACTTTTTATTTTTTTTTTGAAACAAAAAAGCAGGAAATTATTGCATATCGAGGTCCACCAAAGTAATGATATTACTTTGGGGGAACGGTTTATACAAACTAACTCATCGTTACCAATAATACTCGCCACTTCATCAAAAAAATTATCGTATAACAAATTAACAGTACAAAATTATAAGTATGAGAGATGCTACACCAATCATTATCATCTCTTCGTACAAAACATCAACATAGTATTGCTTACTATTGTATTATGTAGTATCACCCTCTATGTTTGGATTCATACAAGGTACGATTACCTTTACACGCAGTAGTTCCAATGCTATTCCAATCATTGTTTGAATAAGATTTTCTTCATGTCTTTTACTAATATTTTCTCTATTTTCCTTACTTCTAACATATATTCGACCCACAAATTAAGGAATAAATTAAAGAAAGTTAAATGACATAAATCAATTAAAAATCAATTTTTGGACAAAATTATGATCATTTTAAACCCTAGTAAGAGGATCATTTGCTTAATAAATTCTAAATTATTTTAATTAACTTTTCAGGTTACTTTTTGAATCTCTTCTTTATCATATGTACCAAAAGAATATATTGCCCATATTATTAAAAAAATAATCCGAGAATAATATATTACATCTATTGTTTAAAGTCAGAAATTTAAACAATAACAACACTTATAAGCCTAAGCTTGACTTAAAACGACACAAAGCATGCATATTGTGAAGAAACCTTTTTAATTAATTAGAAAAAGGAATATTTTACCATCGATGAACTTGTATTATATCTCAAAAATACATCGATGTTGAAATCACATAACTAAAATCAAATAATTATTTTCTTAAAAAAATCCTAAATTTTGTTTTTTTACCCAAATTTCAAATAAACCAAAAAAAACAATTGAAAGTTAGTACTTGACTACTTGTACAAGGAATACTGGAATATGGATCTTTGGCACGGAATCGTTGTAGTATACTAGTATCTCTATGTCTCACATAATTGTCTTATATAAAACGAATCAAATTATGAATCAATTTTATAAAGCTCAAATAATTATATTTAAATAAAGGAATCATATTCATGGTCTACATTGATTAAATAAATTAATTTCTCGATGAGATCTAGAAAAAATTGTTGACGTCACTAAAAAAACAATAGAAAGTATCTTAAGGTAGGCGAGAAGCATGTCTCCAAGATAATTTCTGAAAATTTATATAAATTAATCAATTGACTGAAAAACTAATAGGAATTAGTAATAATTTATTTAAAAAATATAGAGTCAATTTTTTTGATAGGAATATATTTTCATCACATGAGATTAATGAATATTATATATTGTATGATCCAACACGGCTTGATTAATTTATGGAGGCTGATCGATTTGATAACTTGTGTAATTCTATTTTAATTATTAGTAGTTGACGTTTTTGTCATTATTGATCAACTTGTGAATTATATTATAATGTATCGTTTGTATTCAAATAGAGAAGTTCTTTTGTCTTTAGATGTAAAAAACAATGTAATATGTAGACAACGTATTATTAATAGATGTTAAAAGTCTTGAAGTTAATACTGTAAGTAGCTAAATTGATGCTTACAAAGTTTCCAATGTTGTAATGTAGGAGAACTAATTTCGAATTAAACACAACAAAAACCGACTAGACCTGAAATGCAATTAAGATATGGTTTATAACCTTGTTTATGATCATTGTTATTTTACACAAATTACATTGTACGTAGTATATGCTATTAAGATATGGTTTATACATATATCACGCTAACTAGTTGAATAAGCGTGTTAAATTCTTTTAATATGTAGGGTGCACCTCAACTCGAAGTTGCTGTATTATGAACAGGAAGAGTGATTAATTATAAAGTCTATTAAGAATTGCATTTTGTTAAATAAACATCAATTTTGTTATACAATTTAATTCCAATTTTAATTTGTACCCGTAATAATTAATAATAATAATTATTTCGATAAGTGATAGAAAGAGAGGGATGACCAAAATTTATGGTCGTTGGTGTGTAAGGTTGATATGAAAGATCATGCTAATTGTGTTATAATTGTGTCAAATTGTCAAACTAGCTATTAATATTGGAATAATTGGAGTATTCAATAGAAAAGAAAAGAGAATAATTTTAAATCACATGGTCCTTCAAATCAAGTATGTAGTGGAGTAATTTCTGTAGAAAAGTTCAACGGTGAAGAGATGGGAAGTTTAATATATGTTTAAAGAATCCAAAGAAATTAATTAATAATTACTGCCTTGATTGAAATTGTTGTCTTTAATCTCATCCTAGCTTCAATCTTGTTCCGCACCATTTTGCATGATGTGGATTGGAGTAATTGTTAGTACGTGCTAACAGAAAGCTCAATAAGAGTTTGGTCGATCATTAATGATTATTACATGCTCCTCGTTTAATCAATAACCTCTATACTAAAAGACATATCAGCAATGACATGTGTCATTTTCTGGTGTGTCAAAAAAAAAAAAAAAATTTAGGAAACAAATCTTATATATAAATATAAGATTAAAAGATTTAATGTATCCTTGCACTATATATATTGATACCATAAGTTAAAGTTAAAAAAATGAAAATTAAATTCTTAACATAATTTGTGACATACAAAGTGCTATATACTACTCTTACCATTTTTACAATAAGGATTTTTTTTTTAATATTTGTGTATTTAATTATGTTTGAAAAGCTTGCTAGGAAAGATATGAATTTTTTTCTAAGCCAGTTGATTATTGAGAAGAAAAATAAATACCGCGTAAGAGGGAATGGATTAATAGTGTATAAAAGGTAAATCTATTTACGAATTAGATACATAGTTGTAAGATATTCATTTGGTTAAAAGAAGAAATGATATAAATTAGTTAGTGAAATATATATAAATATACATATATGTGTATTTTAAATTATCTATTTTGCTAATAATAGACTCTTTCATAATTAATACATTTTATAAAGTAGTAACTTAAATAGATTTTTTTTTATAATTAAATATAATGTTAATAATTATAGAGTAATAAGTCTCGCGAGTCTAGGGTCTTTTCGCTCTAGGGTTTGTCGAGTGGCTTTCTGGATTTGGTCGAGTGGTTCGTCCCGTCGAGAAGGGGTGGTTAGGGTGATTGTGTCGTGGTAGGAGGATATGGTAGATGAATTGTCGAAGCGATGGGAGAAACTAAGTATTACAGAAGAAGAAGATGATGCTACAGTTTTAGAGAAGAATGATGTAAATTCGATTCCTAGTAATATCAACCTATCGGTGGTTGGGAAAGTTCTATCCCTTAGACCGTTCAATTTTGAGGCATTGCAAAACACCCTCAAGAAGGTTTGGTCCATTGCTCGAGGGGTTGTATTTAGAAGAATTGAGAATGATCTCTTCATTATCCAATTCTTTCATTGGAAGGATAAAGAAAAAATTTTAAATGGAGAACCGTGGAGTTTTGATAATAACCTGATAATCTTGAAGGAGATACATGGGGATGAACAGCCTGATTCAATTCAGATGAAACTTTGCCCTTTTTGGATTAGGTTATATAATTTACCTCTAGATTGCCGATCAAATGATGATATAAAAACAATTGCGGGTAAGGTGGGGATGGTGTTGGAAGTCGAGGAGGATGTTCTTGGATGGGATAAATCGAGGAGGGCTAGAGTCCTGGTGGACACAACAAAACCTATTAGGAGGGTTCAAAAAATTCGAACCAAAAATGGAACGGAGACTTACGTACAATTTAAGTACGAAAGGCTCCCGAATTTCTGTTTTAATTGTGGCTTATTAGGGCATACCCAAAGGGATTGTCCCAAGGATGAGAATGTTGAGGAGAGTTTAGAGAAACAATGAAGAATGTGGCTCAAGGCATCACCCAGAATAGGTTTCTTTCAACGCTAAGATGAAGTAGAAAATCTATGCAAGGGAAAGAAGCTGATATCTACTCATAAACCTCAGCAAGATGGAAAGCGAGATGTAGTAAAGGAGGGGTCGTCTGACAGTAGGAGAAAAGGGTGTGATAAGGAAATACAACTAGTTGCGTTATATGATGATACGAGCCAGAGACGAGTGCTTCGTCCTTCAAGAATTGGGGCTAATGGGGAGAGTGAAAAGATAGGTTATGAGGAGGAGGAGGATACTGTGAGGGAGGAGGGGCATTGGGTGAGGGGGAAGGGGTTTGATCAGCTCGAGCTTTTAAGCAGGGGAAAGGGAGAGAATGGGGTGAATGAAGGAGGGGAAGGAGTGGATAGTAGGGAAAATGTGTTGGAGGGGAATGTGACTAGTGGGGGGGAGGGTGAAGAGGATCACGGGTTGGAAGTGGGAGGGAAGAACAAAAGATGGAAAAGGTTGGATAGGATGCTATTGGGCTACTCTTATGGTGATGCAAATACGGGTGGGTTGGTGGCTTCGTGTGCAGGTCAAAAAAGGGTGGGAGGGGGCAGCTGGGGGAGGGAGACATTGAAGCAGTAGAGAAGAAGGATGAAAAGAAGAGAAAGGTGGGGTGTAGTGCTAGTACCGGGGACGGCTATATCCAAGTAAAGGTGGATGGAATAAACCATCCCCTCGAACGACAATGAAAATTCTTAGTTGGAACGTCTTCGGGGCTGGCAACTCGAGGATGGTGAACACCCTCCGGAACTTGTGTTGGAGGAATAGGCTGAATGTGGTTTTCTTGATGGAAACCAAAGTAGATAGTGGGGTGATGGAGAGATTGAAGCATAGATGTGGGTATGAAAATGGCATATGTGTTAGTAGTGTGGGAAGATCGGGGGGGCTGTGTATGTGGTGGAGGGATGTCAAGGCAAAAATAGTCTCCTACTCAAATCACCATTGTGCTATTGACATATGCGGGGAGAATGGTTCGTTCTCCCATATGGAGAGCTATGGGCATCTATGGATGGCCGAAAACAGAGAACAAGTATAAAACTTGGGAACTAATGAGGACCTTGAAAGGTGAGTGTGCTTACCCTTGTCTTTTCTTCGGGGATTTTAATGAAATAGTGTGTGCGAAGGAGAAAGAAGGGGGAGTCCACAGAAGGGAGTGCATGATGCAAAATTTTCGAGATGTCATTGATGTTTGTCATCTTCGAGATCTGGGGTATAAGGGTTGTATGTTTACATGGCAAAGAGGAAAGACTGTCAAAACCGTGACTCGGGAGAGACTTGACAGATTTTTGGGAGATACGGAGTGGTGTAGTCTTCATCCACAGTATGGGGTTAACCATTTACCTCGCATTTCATCGGATCACGCACCCATTATGATGGATACTGCTGTAGTTTGCGATAAAGGGAGGAAAAATAAACTCTTTCGCTTTGAGGCGTGGTGGTTATCTAGTGAGGAGTGTGAAGGGGTGGTTAAGAAAGCGTGGGCTGAGAGTAGAGGCAAGATGGCGCATAGCAGGCTGAATGATTGTGCAACAGCTCTTACAAGGTGGTCGGCTAAAACCTTTGGGGCCTTGAGAAAGAAGATTAATGAGAAGGAGACCGAGTTACAGGAGGCTCAGGGGGCCGTTCTTGATGGGTTAATGTTGGAGAAATGTGAGAAGCTGTCTGAGGAAACTAATTAGCTTAGACGAATGGAGGAGTCATACTGGTATGCAAGGGCGAGGGCAAACGAAATGAAAGACGGTGATAAGAATACCTCGTACTTCTATTGAAAGGCATGTCATAGACAAATTCGAAATCGTATTGATGGGATTTATGATGGGGCTGGTGTGTGGAGGGAGGATGAACAAGGCATCAAAAATACGGTTGATGACTACTTTGTGTCCCTTTTTTCGTCGGACAATCCCACGGAATTCGAGGAGGCTTTGGATGGGGTTCATACGGTGGTCTCAGAGGACATGAATGCGGTGCTGGACTCTTGCCCATTAGACGAGGAAATCAAAGTAGCTCTGTTCCAAATGCATCCCAATAGGGCTCCTGGTCCGGACGGTATGCATGCTCTTTTCTTTCAAAAATTTTGGCATGTTGTTGGTTCTGATATTTGTTGGGTGGTTAAGAACTGGTGGGAAGGGAGGGTTAGCATTGCCGATTTTAATAATACGTGTATCGTGCTAATCCCGAAATGTAATGAGCCTAAGCATATGAAGGATTTCAGGCCTATTAGTTGCTGTAATGTGATGTATAAAATTATTTCAAAAACTCTAGCTAATAGGCTCAAACCTTTTTTGGATAGTATTATTTCTGTAAATCAGAGTGCGTTTGTCCCGGGGCGCCTTATTACTGATAATGCCACAATTGCCTTTGAGATATTTCATGCTATGAAGAGAGGGAGGGAAGGTCGAAATGGTGTCATGCCCATGAAACTTAATATGAGCAAGGCCTATGACAGGGTGGAGTGGTGTTTTCTAGAAAAAGTGATGTGTAAAATGGGATTTTCTGCAGGGTGGTGTAATCGGGTCAAGGAGTGTATTTCAATTGTGTCTTTCTCTGTCAAGCTGAATAATGTGATATACGGTTCTATTACTCCTACTAGCTACGGGCCTTAGACAGGGTGACCCGATCTCTCCGTATCTATTTCTCCTTTGTGCTGATGCGTTCTCATGCCTGTTATCGAAAGCTGCAGGGGACAAAGACATCCATGGTGCCAAGGTCTGCAGGGTGGCTCCAAGGGTTTCCCATTTGTTTTTTGCAGACGATAGTTTGCTATTTGCTAGGGCTAACATTCAAGAATGCTCGAAAGTTACTGATATAATCAGAAAGTATGAACGAGCTTCGGTCCAATGTGTCAATTTAGATAAAACGGATGTTGCCTTTAGCAAAAGAGTTCCATTGGAAAGGAGGGAAGCAATCATCAATTTAATGGGAGTGAAGGAAATTGATAGGCACGAGAAATACTTGGGCCTTCCCACGATCATCGGAAAAGCAAAGAAAGCTGTTTTTGAGGGACTTTGTGAGAGAATTTGGAAAAATATGAGCGGGTGGAAGGAGAAGTTGCTATCAAAACCGGGTAAGGAGGTGCTTCTCAAAGCCGTTATTCAAGCCATACCGACATATATCATGAGTATGTTTTGGATTCCAGATATCATTGTGGATGAGATTCACAGAATGATGAACAAGTTCCGGTAGGGCTCGACAGATGGGCATAGGAAAATACACTGGCGGTCTTGGGAGGCTCTTTGTTATCCGAAGGGAAGAGGAGGGCTAGGCTTCCGTGATCTTAGGGACTTTAACCAAGCTCTACTGGCGAAGCAAATTTGGAGACTCCAAGTTAACACGGGCTCCCTAGCTCATGCAATAATGAAAGCTAGGTACTTTAAACATTCGGATGCAATAGTGGCCCTGAGAGGTCATGACCCTAGTTATTTATGGAGGAGCTGGTGGGGGCGCGAAGGGGATTGTGCGTGATGGGATTGGCTGGAAGATTGGGGATGGCCGTGGCGTTAGATTATGGAAAGATCCTTGGTTATTCAAGGAGGGAAAGCCAATTATCCTCCAAGTTCCGGATGGGGATACAATTGAGAACATGTGTGTTTCAGACCTTATAATGGAGACCATCCTATGTGGAATGTGGAGCTGGTTAGAGAAGTTCTGGGGGAATATGCTCCCATTGCATTGTCTATACCCCTGCCTCAACATAATACGGGGGATAGGGTATATTGGAGATTCACTAATAATGGCCAATTTTTTGTGAAGTCGTGCTATTGGATGATTAGGGGGGTGAGAGATGAAAATAGAGAGCGTGGTGATTGCTGGAAGTCAGTATGGCAGTTGAAAGCTCCGCCCAAATTAAAACACTTTGTGTGGAATGCGTTGAAGGGAAATATGGCTGTAAAAGCTCGTCTCTATCAAAAACATATCTCTGAGGATAGCTAGTTCCAAGTTTGTGGAGATGCTCCTGAAACGGTAATGCACTCTCTGTTTTTCTGCATGGCAGCTTGTAGCATATGGAGAATGAGTATGTTCGAGAACCTATTAGAGGAGGAGCCTCATGAGTCTTTCGTGGAATGTTGGAAATGGCTGCTTTATAAGGTAATAATGGATACTATGGTGCGTATGGCAGCATTGATGTGGGCAGCATGGAGGTGTCGAAACCTAATAATTTTTGAAAATGCGAGCCCGGATGCGGTGCAGGTGGCTGTGGGTTTCTGTAAGTATGTGGTAGAGTATTCTACCTATGCGCAACGTGTGTTTGGTGCGAGTGTAAATCATGGGGTTCGATCAAATACAAGTTGGCAGAAACCTTCGGAGGGATGGATGAAAGTGAATGTGGATGCTCATATTAGAAATGCGACTACTGCAGGCTTGGGAGTGGATGTGCGTGATCACCAGGGCACACTAATTGTGAGAGCTACGAAGCACATCCATCATGCTCCACCAGAATGGGCTGAGGCGCAAGCTGTGAGGTATGGGCTAGGGGTGGCGAGGAGGTTGGGATTCAGGAGGATTTGTGTGGAGTCTGACTCCTTAAATGTGATAAAGGCGATTTCATGCCCAAGAAATGGTAGGTCTCCTATATATTCTGTATATGAGGATATTTCGGTTGATAGAGCATACTTTGATGCGTGTACTTTTTCTCATACAAAGAGGAACGGTAATACCCGTTGTAACGTTAGGGATGGTCTGGAAACTATTCGTTTTCCTCCGTTCTCCGAAAGTGTAGAAACACTGGTTGCTTTGGATTTGGACTAGTAATATAATTGCTATATCTTTCCTTTCAAAAAAAAAATAAAATAATTATATAGTAATTATTGAAAATTATCGTGCATGGCACGGGACCTAACCTAGTTTATTACTCTAAACTTGTTCGTTAAAGTGTCATTTATACTTGATACGAAATATATACTCACTTTTTTTTTTTTTTAATTATTTTTTTTTTACTTGCAACGCTTGACCTATACTCTATTTTAACTTGATTGGTTGATTATAGTTTATAAAAAATAAATATATTACCTCTATTTTATAATCATCAGATCTATACCATCTTGAAACTTGATTTTAAAACCCACGATAACATAACCTCAAAAAATTTATGAAATGTTTGGGATACTCGTAATTGACGTGAAAACAAAATGATACGGAGTACTCCGTAGTAATTAAGATCAAAAGAAATTCAATCAAACAAAGTAAACATCCACAACACATGTATGGATATTTTTCCCCAAAAGTTAAGGAAATTGCTCCAAAATATGAAAAAAAGTGACGTTATATGCTTTTGTTACAAGTGTAGGATACGATATAAAGGAGAATTGAAAGTGTTACAAATCAATTGAATTTGTAACACGAGAAATAAAAATCACATAAAGCCATCGTCTCTCTATCAATTGGGAAAGTCAAAAATGATGAACTAGCTAATGATGTACTTCTATAATTGTATAAACTAAGGCCACGTTTATCCTCATTATTATGCTCACACAATAAATAAAGTTACTTGTACTATTGTTATCAACATTACTAGTAACTCTAAGCTACCTTCTTTATATCTGTGGTCTCTACTCTATCAAGTAGACTAATTATTGATTCCATAGATAACGACTGTTTTTGGATGTCTTGATAGGTATGAATCTGTATTATTTTCAATTATTTGATTTATATATGATTTATTGGAGTTGATAAAGGTTTATTCAACCTTTAACTTGAACCAAGCTAGTGGGTTAAGGTTGGAAATCTTTAATTAAATTGAAAATTCTATTGTGGTCGTTTGAAATATGACTATCATAATATTCTAATGATTACGTAGTTCATAATTCACGTATTTTTCTCCAAGTAATTAATTATATTACTTGATTTTTGGTATAAAATATTATTATTAACATTTTTTTAATTTATCAACATTTTAGTTTCATTTATATAATTTTTATTCTTATTTTATAGTTTCTTGAAAAATATATATTTTATGTTGGATTAAAATTTTCAAAAATAATATTTGCATTGTAGATATTAGAGTACTAATTATGTCCATTTTATAATGTGAAAAAAATGAATCGCTCATATTTCAAACAACCATGCGTAGTAGGGGTTGATTTGAGAAATGACTAACCCATTTGGATAAATGAGTTAGATAGACACAACTTGAACTTACCCAAAAAAAAAAAAAAAAAACATTTTCAACTTGAATTTAGCATTTTAAACTATTTAAACTTTACATATTGTCTACATAGGATTGGTTAAGAGTTTCGACTTCTTTTGTTTTTGGTTATTTTGTCGATTTAAAACTACAAATGATACTAGAGATTTTAATAGTAATAAAATCGGTAAAATAAAACCGTTAAAAAAAAAACTCTACTAGAGTTAGGGATGGCAATGGGGCGGGTTGGATGGTACCTCCATACCCATACCCGCCTAAAAATCTTATACCCATCCCCGTCCCACCACCCTGGCGGGTACAATATCCACATCCATACCCGCCCCACCGGGTACAAGATAAGATCTATCTCCACCCCACCACCCACTTGGATATCTATACCCATCCTAAAACCGTCCCAAACCCACTGCCATGATGTTGTATTGTATCACATTAATGACAATTATATCAAATTAGATTAAAAAATTCAGGACCCTTATTGTTTGGGCGAATTGGACCTTAGGGGGTATTAAGTTTCATAAATTCTAAACTCTTATAAAGGAAATATGGGGCGGGTATAAGACGGATATGGGGCTGGACGAGTATAAGGCTGGTCTACTCTAAAACCTATACCCGCCCCATCACCTATGGCGGGTACACATTTTATACCCATCCCCACCCCATCACCCGCCAAACCTTTCTCCATCCCCGCCCTATCATCTCCGTCCCATTGGGGCGGGGATGGGGCAGGTTTCTCATATAACCCGACCCACTGCCATCCCTAACAAGGGTATTATGATTTTATACATTAACTAAAAATAATGGAGTATTCACTCATGACGTGAGAAAAACCGATTTCACATGTTAAATGAAAAACGCCAATATCGTTGGCAGATGTAATTAATGAGTTGCTAAATGTAGTACCAGTCTTAGCAATTTTTTGTTTTCGGGGAAAAAAAAACCTTCAATTGATCTTACATGGAAGGTCAGTTTTGAGACTAATGCAAATAAGGATTAGCATTATCTTTAGAAATTGCACTCATTTATTATTCATTGTTGTGTCCATATCCTTTATTTTGTGGATTGCAACATATTTATCCTCGTGTTCGAATTCATTTAAATGCCACGTATATCTTCACCCCCATACTATGGGCTTCATTTGTTTTGGTGGAAAACATAATTCTAAAAATAATTTTTCTTCATTTTTCATTGTTTGTTTTGTTTTAGGGTGGAAAATAAATTTCCCCGGCCATAATTGAAAAGTTACTTGTTAGAGAAGGAAAACTAATTTCCTTTTTATAAAGAAAGTATGCCACATTTTCCTCTTCATTCCTCACATGTAGGGGCGGAATCAAGAGGGGGATAGGGTAGACCATGGTCACCCCCTTAATTTTGTATAAAATATTTTTGTTTGTATACGTGAACAATTTTTAGTATGTAGATCAGTTGGCTTAATTTTTAAGGAAAGACATTATGAGTTTGTGACAAGGGTTCGAATCTGGTTGAACTCATATATTTTTTTTAATATCTTTTTTGTAGTATAGTTGGTAGTACTCATTTTTAAGTTTTAACTCCTTCATTCTTATTGTATTTTGCTACAGGCCTATAGTTAATACGAAGTATTTTTTAGCATGGTTTTTGAACTTGTATATTAAAAAAAAAAAAAAAAAAACTTTTAGCAAACACTTTAGTAGCTTATTTTTTGGAATTGGTCAAAATCTTATGTGTTATCCAATGAGAAATTAGAAATTATATTGATATTAAAATATATATATAGATGATCTTGGCCCCTTGATGTAAAATTTTTGGTTCCGCCACTTCTATCTCATGTCTATTTTCTCTCTTATATCCATCCTTTTTTTTTTCTCCATAAGTTTTCTTATCATCAAACGAACAAAGAAAAACCCTTTTCACAATCATGTTTTCTATTAAAATTATTTTTCCGTAAAAAATGTTTTCCTTTAAAACAAACAGAGCCTAATTAAAACGACACACAACAAGAACTAAAAAGGTTTGTACATTGCAAGTAAAAATTTACCATAATAATGAATGAATGAAGTGATGTTCTCGTATTTTGAACTTCAAATATGAGCCACATGGTTAAAAATAAGGTGATAAGAAACCCTCCTTATATAGAGATTATTATGACCATCATGAAAAATTACACTTTTCATAAAAGTGGACCATGTAGTTTTAGATGAATGGTCAACATTAATAGTGAGGGGTCCAAGAGCAATAACCAATTCCAAAACCCAAAAGACGTCAACTATGAACCACTAGCTAGCTCAGAGAACGTACGAGGCGAACATACAATATTTAGAATTGGAATCCAAACTGAATATTCATGCATTTAATATATGAAGTAATTATGAAACATGACAGATGACAGCCAGCCTAGCTGTATCTCCAAATTATTGATGGGGTTTCATGGGAAGATCCAAATATTATTCCAATTTATGTTGGAGACTTGTTTTTCCATGATCATTTCAAGCCATATACAATTATCACTTTTAAATTTTAATATATATATACGCCTAATAAATACTCTTTCTGTTTTTAAATAATTGACTCAATTAAATTTGATCTTAGGTATATATGATTATATTTGTAGTAATTTGTTTTTAGATTAACGAGAATTTAAGCTGATGGTTGATGCCCATAAATATGTTTTATACTCTATCACGTCCTCTCACATGAGAACACAATGCAGCATGGGCCCTCCTCATACCCAGCGCTTGTTATTCCGCTTGAAAGTGGGGGGGGGGGTGCATGAGATTCGAAACCGTGACTTTTGGTGTCACGTTAACTCCGGTATGAAGTTAAAGGACCAACTCAACCAAAAGCTTGAGTTGATGGTTGAGGCCCAAAATATGTTTTATACTCTATCACTTATCACATTGACTTTATATTCATCTCACAAAACTACAAAAAGATTGCAAATAAAACGAACAAAAAGGATCAGAGGGAGTATAATGTAATTTGTTCATATTCAATTAAGTTGGCACTCATAAATGTTCTAATAATTGCTTAATTATATAAGTTTGACACGATAGAGTTAATGGTTAATAAGCCGAGTCTTGCGGTAGAACAATAATGAAAGATTATTGTAAGATACTCCGTAACTAGTAATTAGCATTGAATTGAATAAGACATTGCTATAATTATGATCATGATGATTCACAAGCTCAAATTGAATACAAACTCTTAAATAGACCCGGTTCACATTAATCTATTGTGGACCACTTAGAGTAGTGTTACTATTGTCGTTTTATTAATTAAAAAAAAAGTCACTATGTTAAAATAATGGTTTTTATGTTAAAATAAAAGTGATTGTGTTTTTATAGATTAATTTATTTGATGAAAATTTTAAAATAGCGGTCAATATGAATAATATAAGTCACTAGGTTAAAATTAGGATCATAACGTCATACTTCAAGTTTGCAACAATATTAAAAATCACACAAATTTTATTGAAGGTTACTATGTTAAAATTAAAGTTACTATATTTAATATAAGGGTCACTATGTTTAATACCAAAGTCAGTTGCAAACGTGAAGAATTTCGGGTTTACAATAATATTATTGTGAACCAGGTTCACACAAGTTTTTCTGCAAACTGAAAGCGTATATCATAATGATATAACCTATCAATGCTAAAGAGTAAAGACAAACATGTAACATTGTCCTCTTTTTCTGACCATACAAAAATCTGACTAGAGTATTGGCAGTGACAAAAATGTAGATTATGTTGTTTCTTTTGTTTTTGGTTGTTTTGATCTAAATTTATAATGACAATGACGAGCAGGGTTGTGTGGACGTGGATGTCGTAGTCCTTGCTTGATCGGAGGGGATGAGGATGCGGCTGCAGATGCAGATGTCGTAGTCTTAGTCGTTGGTCGTCGATCAGATGTATTGACGAGCGGATGCGGATGCGGATGCAGATGGTCCTAGATGTTGCTTGTGGGGCTGGCTGCTGAGCTTGCAATTACAATTTAAGCATGTGGACGTACCATAAATAAATTTGTAGTACTATACTACATTGACATAATGGACGTACCACATATAAATTTGTAGTACTATACTACATTGATACTTCTAAAGAGCATTGTTGGTTACGTTTTTGATTAGTTTGCATTTAGAGTAGACATCATTGTGACTTGTATGGGACAAGGGAAATGACAAGAACAAAAGTGAGTGATTTTATGTATCTACTACCACTGTACTCTGTAAAAGGAATGTTTCATGGCCTCCGTCTTCAAATAAAAGGCTCGTTTTATGCGTTTGTCTAAATAAAAGTTTTTATTCATCTTATATAGTTTTTCTTTTATTTTCTATCAATCAAACACAATTATTTTTTCTAATGCAATTTTAATCAACCAAACTCCACTATATTACTTTTTATATTTCACAAACTTTTATGTGGCTGGCCACATCGTGTGGCCAACTATTATGGGGGTTACTTTGTTAAAAAAAGGGGGGGGGGGATTAGTGAAGCGTATCTAAGACATCAATATCATCATTTTATTATTTTTATTGAGTCGTCTATTAATCATGAGGTTGAATGGCGTCAATCCTAAAGTTACGCGTGATTAATCGAATTGGAGTTGGAGTAGAATTAGTAGATTGATAAGATATTATTTTCTAATGTTATTAGAAGATAAATTTTGTTATTTAGGATTAGTATTTAGTATTTATATCTTATATATTTTATTTTATCTTTTAGTTATCCTAACGGCATGGGATGTTTGCCTATAAATATTCTTTATTTTCATTAATGAAGGCAGAGAAGTTTTGAGTTATAATTGATCAGTTCGTATGAATTGTTTTAGCAAGAGAGTTGCATATGATATTTTGCTGAGAAAGCTACCAATATAGTTGTTATTTAGTCTTGGTTAGATTAAATAGCTTGATATCCCCGAATTTCCTGAAGAGCCCATAAAAATACGCATCAGTTACTTACTCGGTCAGGGGATACAAAGTCGGCCAGGGGTTACTCTATAATACCCCGTATTTTCATACGTATTTTAACTTAAATAAGTATTTCTTAAAGTATTTATATAATTCGAAATGAATTATCTATGGTGTTTCATTAATTTAAAAAGAATTATTTTAATTAAAAGTTTATTTTTTAATTATTTAACAATCTTGGAAATATTTTATTTCATGATTTGGAAACTTTGGGGCATATTATTTTTATAAAAATGTAATTTTTAAGGTCAATGGTATTTAAGAAAAGTCAAAATACTAGTTTGAATAGGAAAGGGATCATTAAGGGTAGTAAAGGAATTTTAAATAGGAGGGTTATTGAGAGAGGGTATAAATACCTATCATATGAGCAAAATCAAATTTTTCCAAGGTGAAGAATACCTAAAGGTAAACTCTCTCTCTCCTCTTATTTTCTTTCCCCTTAATTTTTCCCCTTCCCCTATATTTTAATTTTAATTTTTTTTCACCACCACCACCACACACACACCACAGTGGCCGGCTGCCACCACCACCACAGCCGGCAGCAGCAGCAGCCGTGGGAGGTGGCGCCAGCCACCCACCCTTTCCCCCTTGTGCGTGCGTGTGTTTTGTAAAAAAAAAAAAATTCTTCCTTTTGATTTCTTCTATTTGGGTTTTGTGATGATTTTTATGATATTTGATTTTAAGTATGACGTATATAAATTTTCAGATTTGATTTTGAATTAAAAAGCCCCAAATTATAAACCCTAGGTTTCTAAGTTTATGTATATTGATGAAAATTGTTTATAGGTGATCTAAATTATTGAAATAAGTGTTTTAAAACACAATTACAACAATTTTAGATGATTTAATAAAGCTGGAATTTTTATATATAAGCTATAATTATGTTTCTTGAAAGGATTTTTAATTACCCATTAATTGGGAATAAAAGTAAGGGTTTTAAATTAAATTTTAGCTTGTTTTAGAGGGTTTATGAGTGATTTAAAGAGTGTATATATTGCTGGAAATTTGGGTGGAATATCTATTAATGCCTCTTTGTAATTTTGGTTTGTAGGAGGTTTCCAAGTGAGTGATTTTATTTTATTCGTGGCGATTTTGAGATCATATTCAAGGTATGTTCACGTACTTGGTAATTATTTGAATATGTAGAAGCATGCTAGGCTTTGATAAATTAATTCCATGTAGTATCATGATAGGTGTTGGTTGGAATTTGTTGATTGGTTTGATGTTGGTAAATGATTTGTGAGGTATGAATTACTTATTATGAATTGGTGATTGGAATTAAATATGTTGCCATGTTGGATATGAACCATACTTTTATTATTATCATGATGGAAGACATGTTTAATTAAATTAAATGTTTAATTTGGTTTGGAATATGAAAAGGAAATTTTATTATGGTTCATATAATTTTTATTGATGCTATAAGCATGAGGAAGGAGCTATTTAAGTGTCTATGTACACGAGGATTAAATTATGTTTTGGTGCTTAAGTGCACTTAAAGTGTTCGAAACACCGAGGAATAGGATCTGTGGTGCTTTATGCGCTTAAGGTGTTATTTAACACCGAGATAGTTTAAAAAGGATTCAACATTTAAATTTATGTGGTCACTAATTATTTAAGAATTAAATTGGTATGTTTGATTGCTTGAATGAATTATAATGTTTGATTGTGTTATGGTTTGTGAGTCATCACCAAGTATAGTAATATGTAAAGCAACGTAAAGTGAAAGAGATTACACACCAAAACTTTTGGAACGTATATACCTTGAGTATGAACATACGAGGGGAGTTATGCGACTTTATATTTGACCATAACTTCTACTGGAGTACAGGATGCTGTATATTTTTTTTTATTATGCGCAGGAATTCCGCCACATACGAGTGGTTCTTTTATAATGGCACGGTTAGTTGCCGTGTTAGTATTCCTTTATTGGGGCAGGTTAGGGGGAAACCCGTTTGATGCGTAATCAAATTAAATGGACATTGGTATTTGTCTAGTTAAGTGTTGAATGTCTTGTATGCTTGTTTACAGGTGTAACAAGGTAAGTTGTGTGATGATAGGATGAAAGCATGATAGTGTGTTTTATTACGCTTATATACTCATCATTGTCGATTGTGTATTGTATGTTTGTTTGACCTTATCTTTACCTTAGCCCTACGACGACCCATTTCTAATGGCGAGTAGTGGGGACAAGTAGAGAGAAGTTTTTCAGGTGATGAAGCATTTTCGTGATGGGCATGAGTAAAGAGCGAATCATCTTAGTTTCCATAGGAATATGATGTGTTTTATTCGCTTTGAATAATATTATTTTATTATGCTCATGAGACTAACGTAAAGGTTTTCAGTGTTGTTTAATTTTAAGGGCTTACAATGGTTCCAAGCTGTAGGTTGACTTTGTTTGACCTAGTTTGACTTTACTTTCATTCAGCTTGACTTTTAAGTTGACTTGTTTTGAATGATTTTAAAGAAAGTCTTCCGCTGTGTGTCTTTGATATTTGCTTTAGCCGTTTTCACGATGACGGTAATATCTTAGATTTTCCTATTTCGTATTTTAAAAAGGATAAAACAGGTATGTTAAAGGAAAAGAATTTCTAGGATGTTACATACTCGGTCGGCCAGGGGTTATTCTAGATACAGGGTTATTTGGTGTGTGTCGGCTGGCCACACTATGTGGCCAACCGCACACAAAAATTGCGGTTTTTATTTACCTTTAACTCTTTAAACAACCAAATCCAAATATTTTTTGTTTATTAACCATCTTTGTAAAAAAAAAAGTGTGTAAAAAAAGCAATTAAATTTTTAACTTGGAGATAAGAGGGAGTTTTAAAAATCAAAAATTTGCAAAACTACTCTATATATTTCTAGTTTTTGTTTGTTGTAAACTGTAGGGGATCATCTCAATTCAAACATTGCAGTTAGGAGTTACAACCACAAGATTTTACTGGAGTACAAACTACAAAGTACACAAAAACTATAATTTATAAAAAAATTATCAGGAATAAAATCCATATATATCGTATATAATCAAGCAAGCTTAGTGAAGTTGGGGAGAGACTCATGTTGTGACTTTGAGGTCACGAGTTCAAATCTCACCAACTCTACTCTCAAGCGTTAGCTTTATGTTGAGACATCCTGGACCAAAAATAAAATAAAAGGGAACACATTTAGACTTTCAACAAGATAATCTGTTCAGGTATGGACAAAAGAGCCAAAGATTGCTATTGATCTGTCAACCCCTTAAATTAATGGGTGATGGACCATTTTACATGAATCGAATTCAATATTCCATCTATTTTCTTTATGAATACTCAAAACTGGAAATCAGTCTAAAATATCTGTGGTTTATGTTACAAAACTATCGTCATTAATTTCATCCTTAAATCTACACACGGTTTCTATTCCTCTTTCCTGTTTTGGTTTTTGACATTTCGTTTTCTGATTCCCGACGGTCTGAAGAAACTGAGAAACTAAAAGTAAGGTATTTATAATTCGTCGTTAGCTGGATGTTCTTCAGCTTTGACATTTTTCTTAATAAATGCTCCCAAATCCTTCAAACTGGACTTCGGCTGCAGTTTAATCTGGAATGAGAGATAGAAAATCAGCTAAAAATAGAATTGGGTAAACATTATGGAAATAATAAGATAAAGGTATTCGATGTTTACTGGATTTGATTTATCAGCCGCTGGATAAAACAGTAGAGCTGGGTAGTCAGTAACCTGCGATATATTAAATATCAATCCAACATGTTAATTTCCATCCAAGAGTACAAAGCTACAATATGACATAATGTGCTTATTGAGCGTATTTCTGTATCAGTTCATCACACACACAAAAAAAAAAAAGGTAAATATGACTATATAAACATTCGCAATATTTATAGAAAAATATCAAATTCAGTTTTTACTTGATTCCCTAACTTATTTGTTACTTCGATATATTAGACCAATAATGTACCACTTTCATACATAATTCACTTGAATCTTACAGGGTTTCCTATTCGCAAGGTTCACTATTAATGATCATATGCCACAGAAAACAATCCCTAACAACAAGGTGATTCTATATACAGAGTACTTCCATTCTATATATCTTCATAACCTTTTAATGACAAAACTGTCCTAGTCTTCTCCGAAAAAGCTATGAGAATAAAAAGAAATATTCACAGAGAATATTTTTTTTTAATTCATGGAGAACAAAATTATGCATAGGGAATTTTTTCTTCAATGGGAACAATTTTATAGATTAAAACCAATACTAATCATTCATTGTTCTACTTTCCTTAATTCCCGTGAAAAATTCACAATAAGCTAAACAACATGGGACAAAGGGGATATCGCATTGAATTTTAAATGATTTAGAAAGTATATCTAAGTTAAATATTATTCGCTTTGTCCAATAAAGAGCATTATTTTTTATTTTTTTTATTTTTTTTAATGTGAATTTTTCACGGGAATTGAGGAAAATGAAACATTGCATAACAATTAGTAATAATTTATTCAATGTGGACACAATATTTTTTTAGAAATAAGAACAAATTTGTAATTTTTAGGTAAAGATGAGTTAAAAAATTAGAAAAGAATGATCATTTTGGAAAACCCTTAAAAAAACAAGAAAAAAAAAAATAGGGGATGGAGGGAGCATCTCTTATAATACCTCAATATTATTACGTAGTTAATTAGTTATTTCTACCCAGTTCCAGCTACCTCTTTATGTTTATTAATAGACTGTCATTTACTCACACTTATAGCATTGATAAGTGGTAATGAAAATGATGGAATGAGTCGATTGCTAGTGGAAAGGCAAGTTCATGCCTTTGTCGATAAATTTACATGAAAGATCCTTCTAAATGTCCATGGCCATAGATTGTCATATTCCTTTGCTTTTTTTTTTTTCTTTTGCTAAGTACTACCTATGTTACATATTATGTGCAACTTTTGAGTATTATATATGAAATATAAAAAATTCAAAAGTTGCACATAATATGTAACAGAGGTAGTATTTGTTTCTTATCATTGTTTTTCATTACCATTTACATCTTTGAGGGCATGCTTGACATTGGGGTAATGAACACAAGATAAAGAGAATGAAGATGGGTTTAGGTGGTGGTAAAAGTGATGACGTAGTACATCAACCTAAAAACTAAAAAGGATGGGTTGGTGGGTAGCTATAACCCTCAAAAGGAGGATAATAATACCCCCATTCTCCACCTTATACAATCACTACCTCATCCTATCACCTCCATCTCCATCCACGCTCATTCTCTTTAATATTTATCTATTGCTCTTACCCTTTAAAATACTACCCCCATTCACAGCATGCCCTAAGTGATAATAAGTGGTTATGAAAAAGAAAAGACTACCGGAAAGTCATTAGTATGGACATTGACACAGATCATTATCCGAGCAAAAGCCCACCTATTTCATTACAATTCCTCTATTTAACCTTTTATAAAATGAGTAGTGAAAAGTGGCTCAAGGATTCAAATCCATACAATATAGCAGCAATGTTTGCTAAAAGTCTTCAGCTCTTTCCCAGCCCAATCACTTTTAAATATACACATAACACTAAAGGAATAAAGTCCCGTTATTGCCTCAAAAGTGAAAAGTCAATATATTGAACAATAAAGGGATGAGATATAATATAAAAACGAAAAAGACACATAAGCACAAAAAGGCTAAGAAGATGAACAAACCCATAAAATTCCATTAAGTTAAGTAATAACCTGACCAAAAAGGCAGCTTATACATCAACCATGATGATGTCAGTAAGCTATTGAACTAGAAAATGAATCCAAAACTACTACATTCTTACAAAATTAGTTTAAATACTACATAACAAATACCCCCTCCATTTCAGATTAAAGGTTACACTTTTCTAATTTCGGCACTATAAAAAATGATTACGCTTTACCATTTTCCCTTTTGAGACAAGCGTCCCATATCTTTTTTTAATCATTTCCTCTCATTCTATACATATCATAGCTCTTTTAGGTCCACTACTTGTTTTATTTTTTACTATTGTTTCCTTATAAGTTTCCATTGAAGTGTTAGGCCCTGTTCTTTTGAGCTTCTAGGCAGAGCAGATTTAGGGTAGAGCAGATTATTATTATTATTATCATTAATTATTTATTATTATTATTATTATTATTATTATTATTAGATTTTTACTCTTTTTATAACATTAGAAAATGTGTTAAATAATATAAATATTAATTATTATTATCTATAAATATTAGTTATTTTTATTAAATAATAATTATTATTATTATTAATTATTATTTTTAAGTAGAACAGAGCAGATTTCAGTAGAGCAAAGCAGAGCACAGCAGAACAACTCAAAAGAACAAGGCCTTAGTGTGTTACCAATGATTTAATAAGGGGGAGAGAGTAATTGGCAGTGGCAAGATATTTCAGGTGAGAAGCTTGCTAAAATAGGAAGCCTTGAAAAAAAAAAAAGAAAGAGAGAGGAAGCTGGTTATTAGCACTTAAAAATTGTTTGGCACCCTCAACCCAAAAAAAAAAAAAAAAAAAACCAAATGTTTGGCAAGGAGATATAAAGCTAGCTAAAGCAATGAACTGTGCAAAGCACATAAGTCATACGAGACATACATGAAAATGCAGAGAAAGAGGGCCAAATGCTTATATTCACTATTCTGTTATCCCTTGGTCCCAATGTTTTCCTTTTTTTTTTCTTTTCATTTTTTTACAAGCTGCACTGTTGAGAATTTAACTTGATACTGTTTTCTGGAAATCACATTCAATCTTAGTTTCATAAAACTCCCACACAAATATTATTGTCTCAGATGCACTTACGCTAGTACCAAAGGAACTCAAGTATGTCTGTCACAGGAAAAATGAGGTATATATCTTCTCCATTATCATGCAGACATTTACAGAACATTAGCATATTCCAAAAATTCAAGGTACTGACCTGAAGTTTTGGATGCTCATTTACAGAAGCATCTATCTTTGCAAATAACAGATTTTTCAATCCTTTGAAATGCTTCGCCAACTTCTCTACTTGCTTGCTTACAGCATCACAAGTCATGCACCATGGTGTGTAGACCTTAAAGGTTTAACGAACATCAACACAAATAAATTTAATAAAACAAAAAAAAAAAAAAAAAAAAAAATCATGTGAGCAGAACCAAAATATTTTCGAGTTGACTATTTGCCACAGATTTATCTACATTTGTTATATTATTCAAAAGATATTTGAAACAGAGAGGGGGAGAGACATCAGCCTAAAGAAAGTAAAACTGAAACTGGAAGTGCATGATGAATACATATTGAAACTGGAGATAGACAGTGAGAAGAAGACACAGATGCCAAAGGAAAACTGAAAAGAAATCCTATAGAATTGTACTGTACAACTCTTAGTTTGTAAACATGTTATTTTGTGCTACAGAAAACATCATAAATTTTAAAAATCTCCATGTGATGCACAGCATAAAATGAAAGGAGAGGGTAAAGAGAAGAAACTAAAGGAAGGACATGAAATCACAGGGGCACAGATGGTAGGAGCACTAACCTCAAGAAAAACATTCTTGGAACTACTCAAAACCAGGTCATCAAATGTCTTTCCCACTACAGCGTGGATGCTAGCATTTTCCTGTAATTATCAACAACTTGTAATTAAAGCAACCAATAGACAAGTTGTTTTCCTATGAATTATTACGGGTTTCTACAAGAAAGACTCACCATTCAAGCATCTCTAGAAAACATTCAAATTAATAAGATCTATCGAAGCAACTTTTTTAAATAAAAGGTTTTACTAACAACATTCGAAGTACACAAGTTAGATACAAAATATACCACCATAATTGATGGTTCAAAAAATAGCGGGATCACTGAGAAAATTGCAACTATCCAAGTATCGACTTTAGTTGAATGTTGCAATATTTAACCTAATAATAATGCAATACTGCATCCAAACAATTAAGATCCTTTTCTTCTCAAATATATTAAAGAGAATGTTCTCAAATGAAGTAGTTCATGTAGCAAGATAAAACAATTGTCCTCGAAAATCATAAAAGATGTATATTCACCGTCCTTCTAGATTTGATCATCCTTAGTAGTCAGAGTATCACAAAAATGTAAAGAGCTGAAATAACAGAGGTAAAAAGGATGTGGAAAAACTCACATTATCAGGTATAGTCTGTGACTTATAATACATTGGAACAGTCCCATCTAATAGTCCAGAGCAAAAATCCTATATCATGCCAGAAAAGAAATTATGTGCCATTCTACACAAACTACATGTAGAGTAAATAATTATAGCAAACAATGATTAAACTTACTTCTAATTTGCTTGGAGTAGGTTCTGATTCCAACAGATACTTTGTGCTAATCTTACTATCAAACGCAGCAACCTATCAGTAACAAAGGTCAGTTATGCTCAAGTAAGAATGGCATAATCAGGTAAACAATTGACAAGGCAATAGGGATATAACTTACAACAGTCTTCTGAGATTCTTCTAGTCCAAGCAGAGTCAGGAAAGGTTTTGCCAGGTTCTCCTCGGTAATGTCTACATATATGAACATTATCTGCACCAATGAAGTCCAACGAATCAACTAAGTGTTTAAAATTAATAGGTTAAGGATGACAGAGAAAATGAAATGTTACCTTTGACTTAAACTTCTTGGCAACTTTTTGAAGAGGCACAAGAAGGGACTTAAACTCATCAGAATCTGCAAACACGTAAACCTACAATTCATTTTTGATAGGCATTAAAAACTTGCTTGTTAAATGGTTTGATGATTAATGTGCAGAGTTCGATAACACCAAATTAAAATGATACAAATGTCTGAATTCAGGAAAACCAACTGGAACATATGAAGCTAAGCAGAATTTGGGCAATCTTAGAGTTACTCCACAGAGGAGTGGGAGGTAAGGGGGAAGAAACTTTCCAGCAATCAAGACTCATGGTATGAAAAATAGGCATCCACTGAAAGATATATCAATGGATACCAAACTTAAAACATTGAGCGAAAATTTAGCAAAAGATATACCCTGGTGGACATCTATCGAAATGAAATGGGTTTGGGGTAGAGTCTTAGTACAGAAAGAAAAACAGTCATCATTGTCACTTAAGTCATTCAAGATTATGGTGAAAGACAAATCAAAACATGACCCTGCCCACCTGGCTTTACTTCTTTACGAACAAAGAGCAAGTGAGAAAAGAAAGAAGTCAGGGAACAGTTTGGTTAATATGTCTAACTCAACCCCTTCCCTCCTTCCTTGATTCTCTCCCCCTTGCCATATTGGATGGCAATGCATCTCCCAAGAATGAGGTGATGACATGCATATTATATGATGTTGCAAAGAGTTATTAGTGGTAATTTAACGGCAAACACATCCAAAGCGACCAAAAAGGGCTCCATGAGTCTAACTATGAAGTTTTCCAACAGATTTTCAGTAAACATACATCGGATTGCTACTGCATAATTTGAGACCACAGACTATTACAAAGTGTCACCGGCCGGAAATTTAGGCTTAGGATTGACAGCTTTCAAGCAATCCAAAAATCACTTCATATGATGGTGAACGAATAGATATAAAGTCTTCACCCCAAAATTGTTCACAATAGAGGCATAAAGTAAAATGAGGGTAGCACTTAGAGAGCTCCCTCTTAATTCAAAAATGCTTATGGGAAATGTAGTTTATGCACATGTAGGGCTAGGGATGAAAAAAATTCATATATGCAGATACCCCTGGAGCCTGTGAGAACAGATGCAAGGATGTTTTCCTCCTTGAGCTGTCAAATTAAAAGAGAATGCAAACGTAACTGTATATATTGATCAAGCTTATCTTATTTTAATTAAGTTGCAATTGTATATGGTTAATGTAGCCCTTACAGAAATTTCTTTTTTAAGCTAATTTAAAGCATTTTGAGCTCTTGAAAAAAGACAAACTTAAATGGAGTATACAATAATAGACCTGCAGTGCTAAGTGACCTTAGTCATGCGCCTTTAAGAGTTTAGGTGAGGTAGATGAGGCGCAGCTTGACTCGTCATAATTCTTGTCACTTTTTATGAATTGTACCTCACTACAATGAGACGTGCCTAAGGCATAGGGAATCCCTATCACGTTGGTGCTCTCTAGCCTTTTTATACATTGGAATTGACGAAGAAATATTAACCTCTCCTGTGAAGTTGCCTCAGTGAGTCAGTAGGATCATTTCTTTATCTTATATATCAGAGCAAGTTAAAGGTTTAGGGTTCCTGAAATTTTTAGGTGAGAAGCATTTGAATCTTAGCTTCTAGCTTGTCACAGCTTGGCACCTTAGCGCATCAGATATAATTTAGATTCATGTACTCGTTTTTCCTTTAGTTAAAAAAAAACTAAAAATCCTTCCTGAACTGAACATGCTTCCAGCAAGAATCAAACTACAATTAACCCCTTAATAGGGGTCACGCTTGAAAAATTTGCACATGGATGGAAAAGGACTCAGGAAGTGAACTAGGTTGTAGCATTCCTTCTTGAGTTTCTATTTCTACCAATAAGATGATTCAAGAATAGAAGGAATAGGAAGATGAGTAATTCTAAACTTAATATTTCTTGCCTTTGATGAAGGCCTCAGGAAACCTCACATCATAAGTAAAAAAAAAAAATTGAAAAAAGAAGGCCTCAAGAAACTTCACATCATAATAAGTAAAAAAATAAAATAAAATAAAATGAAATTTCAGGATGCAACTGTTGCAACTGTATATAGTGCACTGTTGCAACTGTATACATGATTTTCATAACTCTGAGAACAATGGATGCCAGTTGAAATTTCAGGATGCAAACATATGAAAGTGAAAAGATGCAACATGACAAGCATGGTAAACATAAAATAAAAGTGTAACAAGAAACCTGATATTTAATTTTGCTTGAGTAGACTTTAACAGAATTCAACTCAGTTAGAGTTGTAATTAATGGAAACTTGTTGTGTTCCAAAAACTGCAATATATTGTCCATCTCTAGGGGCTCTTCTGCAGAAGCAAACATTATTACCTACATCAGAATGATAGTAGTACTGAAGAAAAAGGTAAGAGAACAAAAGGGACTGGACAAGCCTTTTGCAAGCTATTGCCTGAAATGATCAAGATCAAATAAAATAAGGTGCCATCACTGATTTAAGATGTTATAATTTTCTTTATAACCTACTGAATTCAAATACACAGATAGGTTAAGACAAAATATCAGTGACAAAAGGCAGTACTTACCAAATCTAGTATATCTTTCTGGTTCACTCTTGACTAGACCTATAAAAGGTTTTGTGATCTTGGTATCAGGGAAAAGAAATTTTGCAACCTCATCGGATTTAGTTTCAACAAACTGAATTTCATTGTCCGATATTGCGGCGTTGATATATTCTTCATACTGAGGACCCTGTATATTGTAAATTATTTCACACAGATAAATTAACAGCTGCAAGAGGATTTGTGTAGAGGACTAGAGGGGAAGCACCAATAAAATAAACTTCACAGAAAATTCAAGGCAAAACTTGTCAATATGACATGCATAACAGAATGATTGAGTAGTTATAACTTTGAACCAGGTTCTCTTCTCCACCTCTCAAGTTTGTAAAAGCAACTAAAGTATACACAAAACCCCTAATGCAAACAATTCCTTGCAAAACCCTTTCACATGAATGCAGCAGCCATAGAACTACGCTTGGATTTATAGTCATTGCAATTATTGCCTTTTCCTAAAGTGAAATTAATCTCATACCACACAGCCAACACTGAACAAGCATAACTACTTTTAACTCAAGACAACTTGCCTTTTGACCTTGGCATGTACTCACTCCGTATTTTATTACTTGTTCCATTTCTCCATGCGCAGAGTTTTAGGAGGAATAGTAGAAAGTAATAAAGCATGATGGAAGTAGCATTGGTTGAAGAATAAAAAAATTTTAAAAAGCAAAAGTGAGTATAAGTGGGAAGGAGAGATAACAAGAAAAATACTAAAAATTGATATGAGGGGACGGTAAAGAAAATAGTAAAATACTGTTAAAAGTTTCCAAAAAAAGGAAATGGAGCAAGTAATAAAATACGGCTGCAAAAGGAAAGTGGAGCAAGTAATAATATTGGAAGGAGTAATAAAGAAGCATAATTGTACATAACCTTATTTTATGGTCGAATATTAGACAAACATAACCTAGAAAGATCGAGATTTGGGCCTGTTCACTTCATCTTATTTTTGCTGATTTGAAATTATTTTTACTGAATTAAAATTAATCTTGCTGAACTTATATTATATTTACTGAGCTGAAATTAATTTTACTGAATTGAAATTATTTTTGCTGAACTGAAATTATTTTTGCTGATTCTCTATTATATTTTGAAGTTACTGATTTTTACAAAACTGAATTAATGAAATTATTTTTACTAAACTTAACTTATTTTTACTACATTGGACTTATTTTTACTGATTTGAAATTATTTTTTATTGATTATTAATTTTTTTAAGGTGAAGTGAACAGGGCCTTAATCACCTTATCAATGATGATCCGTAATAAAGCATTAAACAACGGATTTTTTAGTAGAGCAACAACTTAACATACATCAATGATAGATCATATATCAAATGGGGGAAATCGGGTGCAATTTTATATCATCCAAGTTCATAGGTAAAAGAACAGAAGGGAAAACAAAAACTTCATTGTAGATAATTAAACAAGTGGTAAATTCTTTATATGCGACTTTCCAAACTCATGACCTTATGTGTATATCTACGTTATTGACCTTGTGTGATTTCTAGATCATTAACGCAGATGATTCTTATGTGTTTGAAGATTAGGTGTTAACATAAATTATCAGATAAATAAAATATTACGGGCCTTATGGAAAACATAATTTTACGTTCAACAAATCTCCCATCCAGCCACACTTAGAAGCCCTGAACATATCTCAAGGACACAACCCATGTGCCATGTTTTGAACCATACTGCACGGTGACTTGACTGACTTCCCTCATTATCACCCTACAATGTTGTCTAGATCTTATGGACATCCTTAGACTTGATGACTTCAACAACATCCATTCAAATGGTAGTTCCAACCTTGAGTACGCTTACATAAATTTGAGTATTTACATTTTTAAGCTCACACCAATTTGCACACAAATAATAATGAGTCTATGAGCGCTTATTTGAAAGACTCCACACACCTAAACCAAGAGTCACTAGATAAATGAAACTAAGTATTCACCTAGATCATCTAACTAGATATTATAATACAACTAGGATATCCATCATCATCCTAATGCCAAATTACAACTGAAATGTAAAAGGGAAATTAACCAGACCTAGGCACTTCTGAAACTTATCCCAAGGTGGACTTCACAACATATTGATTTCATATAGAACTTGTATCCAAGCATTTTGTCACGATCCTTGACAAAGTTATTGGAATCAAAAGTTGCGCTATTTAGCACATGAGGATTGGACACCCACAGTCTTAGCTTAAAATGCTGAATAGGTTGAGATTTGGAGCTAACTCTAAGTCTTTATTAAGATATCATGCTTCTTTCATCTGTCATTGTAATGGTCTAATGGATAACACCCATTGACTCATCAAAACATCTTAGAGAAGTAATGCCGATGTGGCAATAGTCAATGTGGGTCTCTTGTACGTTGTATGTTCCCAAGTGGAAGTGTGGAGCTCCAAAAAATGCATATGCACCCAACAACAATAAGAAAAAGGAGCAAACATTGCTACTTTATAGATTCTAAAGGTTAAGATCAGGAGAATGAGGAATTCTTAGGCTCTAACTATTAGAGTCATAAAAGACTAATAAGGGCAAACAGGTAAATCCAAAAAAAAGCAATTATAAAAAAATCAAGGTAAACAAAAAAGTAAAAGCAAAACAAAATCTGTAAAAAAATGCCCTTTTCAATTTTTTGTTCGGTGTAGAACAAGAATCATTTGGTTCACATTGGAAGTAACTTCCCATGGGAATTTATATTTCATAGGAAATTTTTTCCCTTATGAATTTCCTAGGAATTAAACTAATTTGTTTGGTAGACACTATAGGAAATGCATTCCTAAGAAATTGAACTCGCCAAGGAGGGAGTTGGTGAGTAATTTCCCATGGTTTGTGGGAATTTGTATTTCTCTTGGAATTGCTATTTCTCATGTTTACCTTATTTTCCTCCAACCAAACACACCTTCATTTTAATACTTCTTAGGAAATTCCATTTCCAACCAAACACCACCTTAATTTCTCAAAAATGAAATTCTGGCAAATTGAGTTCTTCGTTATGCTATTTCCTCAAATGGAGTTCTCAACATGTGACAAATTTTGGCGCCAAAACATGGCGGGAACAAACCGTTGATGCTGTTCTTGTTCCATCTTTTGTTGTTGATGGTATTTTTTATGATACCAACGAACTTCATGATGGTATTCGTTTAGATACCAACGGGCCCTTGGTATTCTCCAACAATTCTTGTTTAGATACCAACAACCCTTGATGGTATTATCCAACAATTCTTGATTGTATTCCTTTTTTCTATTTGCCGTTGATGGTATTCTTTTAGATACCACCAAGTACAATAAGCTGTGATTTCGATTTGTTGGATAATATAAATTAGTGGTAATTTGTTGTGTTCTTCAATTACCCAAAAAATTCATTCTGACACTTGCTTGGCAGAATTATTGCGATTTGGGCACAGTAGCGGCTAGGGTTCCAATGAGACAAAGGTGGAGGAAAATGAGGGCCAATAAACACAACAAGAACAACTAGGGTCTCTTACCGCCATTATTTGTTTTGAAGTATTTTCCTTGTAGAGAAATCTATTTAAGGAGTATTTTCCTTGTAGAGAAATCTATTTAAGGAGATGCCTTATTAGACGCTGAAATTGTAGGGATTTCTAATCTGAGCAATGGAGTTTTGTTTTGAAGCTATAACATTAATTACAACTGTCCTTTTTTTACCAAAATTTGTTTTGCTTTTTTACTTTCCCTTTATTTTTCTTAGAATTGCCTTTTTAGATTTACTATTTTGCCCTTATTAGAGTTATTCATGACTCTAATAGTTAGAGCCAGAATTCCTCCACGAGAGTACTCTTATTCAAAGCACTTTTCGGGAGAAACGAATACAACATAAATCGAACAAGAATCTAAAGCAATCCATATAAAAACAAAAGTAGGTAGCTTTGTCATAGAAACATGTCCAAAAACAATAACATCGCTCTAACAATCCAATGCAAGGCCATGATTCCGAAATGATCAATCCAATTCACTATATAATACTCCTTATTTATCAGAACATATCAATCATCCAATCAATTCTAGTATAATTCAGCAGATCACACTACACTAACTCGCAGTTTCGCACCACATTACACAATATTGAAACAAAAATTACTGACTTGTCAATCAACTGCAGTAAGCACACGATAAACAATACCAACGGATACAAACTCAGAAAAACATATTATAGATAGCACAGATTCACCAATGCCGATGATAATACATCGAATTCTCCGAACCAAAACCAAAACTACATAATTGGAGAAATTTACAGAACAGAACATACCTCAAAATTCTCAAACAGCCCAACAGCATACATACTGTATTTCTTAGCAAATGCCTCAGCTTCAGCAACTGAATTCAATCTAACAACAGGCTCACCCGTCTTCTTCCTTGCCCAAATCAGTATCTCCTCTCTAATAAAAAACCCCATCTCAAAAATTTCAGAAATAATCCAAATAAAAAATACCCTTCAAATTCAAATTTAACAAAAAATTAAAATTAAAATCAAAATCTTACGCAGAAAATCCACCAGTATACTGCTGAGAAGTGCCATTGATGAAAAGAAGCAGAGTAGGGTAACCCTTAATACCCAAAGACGACGCCGTTTTAGGGTACCTTTCAGCATCAAGCTTAGCCATCAAAAGGGGGGAACCCAAATCATTCAAAAAATTAGCAGATTCAGCAAATTGGGGCATTAATTCAGCACTTCTAGGGCACCAAGGAGTATAACCCAGAAGAAGAACAAACTCAATTTGGTCAATAATTTTCTGGGTATTATCATTATTCAATTCCACCACAATTCTCTGAGCTTTGCTCAATACTCTAGCTTCTGAAGATGGTGACGATGAACCATGGTCGATTTCATCTTGTTCGTCGAGTGCTAAGAGTTCTTCGAACTCCGATAATTCATCGCTGTCGTCGGCGGCGGAGGAGGTGGGGTTGTCGGCGGAGGAAGAAGAGAGAAGGGGGGTTAAGAGGAGAAGGAGAAGGAGGAGAGAGAAATGGAGGGTTTTGGACATGGCGGAATTAGGAGAGAGAAAATGGGTGAAAATGTGTGTGAGAAATGGAGTGAGTGTGAGTAAGATGCAGAAAGTGATGGCGGAATGATTTGCGTTGATCGCGGAACTGGAAATGGGGACGAAGGAGATTGATGGGGAGAGAGAACTTTTATATAATTTTGACTTGAATGAGAGATTGACTTTTTTTTTTTTTTTTAAACAAGAGTGTGTTCAGTTCATCTTAAAAACATGATCATAAAGACGTATAGTTCGATACTCCGATTTTTGAAGGGTTGCAAATTGAAACAATTTAATTTGGACAATTGTTTTTGGTGCAATAATTTTGAGATTTTGACAATATTGTACTAATATACGACGTAGAAGTATAAAATATAGAGTATTAACTTTGTCAGCGTACATTTTATACTACTTTCAGGTTTACGATTTAATTATGACGGATCAGGTTCAATATAGGGGAAATATGAGGTAAAATTCGTGGCTACTCAAGTCAAATACGACAAGTTCAAATTAATATAAGGGCAGTGAACAATTATTGTGATGAGGTGTAATATGATAAAAAATCTATTAGGATTTAGAAGACAACTAGGTTAGTACATTGCGATATATGGTTTTAACATTAAGAATTTTGCTCATTTAAGTTATGTGATTAAACTAAATTGCTTGGTAAAAATAAAAGTTCCCTCTAGAGTCGTTCTCTTGGGAGGGTTTTCTGCCCTAGTCGCTGCTAGGTTTTGTTCCTTTGTTTTCAAAGGTTTTTCCCTTTGATTGTTGTTTTTTGTTCACGATGAGTACGAGCCCTTCTATACCTAACAACAATGAAGACGAATGCAATGAAGAAGTAGAATGACAAATTGACGGAGAGGAGGACGAAGAAACTAGGGTTGCACTAGTGGTTGTGGGAAAAGTATGGACGGAGAGGAATGTTAATAGCAATGCTTTAATTGCGACAATGAAGCGAATTTGGAACCCTAAACATGGAATGGAGGCGAATAGTATCAGAAAGAACACCTTTTTCTTCCAATTCCACCACTACAAGGACAAGGAATTTGTTATGGATGCTCGACCATGGCATTTTGATCGACATACTTTGGATTTGTGTGATGTCAATGGCGATGAAAAGCCTTCTGATATCCCCCTATATCATTCCCCCTTTTGGATTAGGGTATACGACCTTCCCTTTGTGGGTCGAACCAATGAAGCAAACACAAGAACAATAAGGAACAAAGTGGGAATGTTCATGGCGTTGGACAAATCTGACATCGTTGGGATCAATAAATCTTTGCGGATCCGAACGATGGTTGATCTGAGGAAGCCCTTAGTAAAAGAAATAAGTTGAAGATAAGGGGAGGGGTGAAAAAAACCTTCGAAGTCAAGTATGAGAAACTGTCGCTGTTCTGATACGTGTGTGGGAAACTTAGCCACGGGGATAAAGACAGTGATGATGCTATTCATGTGGAGAACCCTAAAAGAATATTCAATGAAAATCTTAGGGCTTCCCCATGTGTAGGCGTCATTTGAAGCGCGCCTACTTAAGCATGTTGTGAATATTCTAGGCAACAACGAATGACCCGTGAAGGTTACACCCCATTCATAATCCATGAGATTACTAACTCTATATGGTTCGGAACCACGAAAGAGGGATCGGGGATGATGGTATAGCCGAGAAAAAATCTTCCTTAGAGTTCTAGCTTCCACAGGGACATTGACGTAGCCGCTCCCGGAGACACGGTCGAGAAATGCCATTACCAGGGTAACCTGTGAGTCATAAAGTCACATTCGGCCGTATTGGCCTCTACTCGATTCTTATAGTGAAAAGTATCTCCTGCGATCTCAAAGGTATACTGTAACACCCCCAAATCTCCCTCACCGGAAAGACTAGTATAATACGTATATTTATACCGTAGAGATAGACTTAGGCGTATTACCGCCGCGTGATTACGCAAGACTACTCAAAATACTTAACTCAATAACAAAACTTGCAGCGGAAACTCAACTTTCTTTCATATTATCTTATAAAAATAGTAACATTGTTATGAGTACTCAAAATAAAGACAAGACCAACATTTCTAAACTAGGTGAAGCAAATCCCGGGACTCCCGTATGCTCATTCATGACTCCACCTGAAAATAGTTAACACTGCTTACCATTACGGTAAACAGGGCGAACCAACAAATAGGAAATACGGATTAGCAAAATATGCTAAGTACGATAAGTGCAAGATAAGTAAATTCAATTTATTTGCAAACATGCTTGTAAAACCAATTCCAATAATTAATCCAATAAATTCCAAACTCATGTTTCAAAACCAATTCTCAATAATTCAATAATTCGATGAAAGATTTATAAAACCAACTCCAATAATTCAATAATTTGATGAACGATTTATAAAACCAATTCCAATAATTCAATATTTCAATAATCAATTCAATAAAACAATTCTTCTTTTTAAAACCAATTCCTCACCCAAATGTGCACACCCCCCAAGCTAGTCTCCTTATATTGCAAGGCTATTTTTGAGGAAAGACTCGGTCTGCAAAGTCCAAAGTCTTATCAACTAAATCCGCATAGTGGGATTACTAACAACATGCTTGTAAAGCTTTAATAAATAATTCAATAAAATTCCTCTTTGAATAAAATCAACCTATATAATAGGTTAACTCAAAACTCCTTTTTATTTAATTCAACATGCTTTCAAAATTAACCTTTTAATAAATGCCTGAGAATTAAATTTCTTATAAATAACTTTTCAAAATCAATAACTCTTCCTTTGAAAAACCTTTTTAAAAACTCTTTGAAACAATCCAACATATTTTTTTTTATATAAAAAAAAAAACCAAATTCTTTTAAACATAATAAATAATTTCAAACAATTCAAAACATGAAATAAAAATCAATCCTTTAAAAATACATTTATAAAACAAATATTAAAATCAAAACCTCCAAACATACTTTATTTCATAAATCATGATTCAAATCAATTTAATTCAATCACTAATAAAAATCATATAAAACATGCTATTCAAACCAATCACTTTCGAAGGTATCTAGCCACCTAAACATACCTTGATTCCGAATATCAATCAACACTTCGCACTTTTAAAGTTCAATCACGAATACACCTTGCAATTAACATAACCATAAGGTTACCACAACATCTTTAGACATAAACCCAAATCTAATGTGCATGGACTATAAAACTCTTTTAAAAATAATACTTTAATATAAAATTATAACTTTGAAATAGGTATTTATATTTTAGAAAACTAACCATGAAGAAAATAAAGGAATAGGATTAAAAAGAATTGGATTTGCGTTGGAAAGAATAGGCAAAACTTGCAGAGATCATAAATCCTTTGATATAACTCTGAATTGGGTGATTTTTGATCCTAACCCCAATGATTTTTCAAGAGGAACAATTTTTTGTGAAATATAAAAACCCCAAAACTGACCAGAAGTGCCCAAAAATTGGCTCCAAAGATATACGGGCAGATTTTCTTTTAGAAAAGAGGAGAAGAAAAGTAGGAAAAGGTTGAGGGAAAAGAAGAGTAAAAGAGAAGAAGAGAATTGAGTTTTTGGTGTGAAGATTATGAGAGGTATGAGGGGGTATTTATAGGCTAGCTTATGCAAGAATTATGGTAGAAGAATGTAGGAAGAATTATGGTAAAAAGAATTAAGGAATTACTTGGAGAAGAGAATGAAAGAAATATGGAAAGTTTTGATATTAAGGTGATTAAGAATAATAGAATTAAGGAAAGTGTGTTGTCATAAAAAATAATATGGAAAAATAGATTACTTGGGGAATAATCAAGGAAGATATTAGGTAGGAAAATAAGATGATCAAATATTTAAGAGATGGAGAAATAAAATTAAGGAAAATAAGATATTTTAAGGAGATAATTAAAAATACAATTTTCCAAAATAAATCACCCAAAATTTGACCATGAGACCCGAAAATATTGAGCTTCCATAGCTCAAATTTTCAGATCCTATTAGTATATTTTAGGGAGTTATGTTGCTAGATTTAAGGAATTAAAAATAATCGTGTAAATAATATTTATTGTATAAAATAATTAATTAAAAAGATACCAATTATTCACTAAATAAATTAACCTAGAAAATCAGATTTTCCACACTAGAAAAATCTGAAAATCTTAGTCAATAATTAGGAATTTTTGGACCTTATTAATTAAATAATAAAATATAGTTTTTTGTTTTAATTAAAATATCCGAAATATATAAATAATCCAGTTTTTAACATAAAACGAATGGATAATAAATCTTATCCAAAATCCAAAATAATTATTAATTTTTAAAATGTATTTGGCGCCAAAATTCAAATAGTAAAATAAATACTAAGATACCCTTTTTAGAAAATATTAATTAATTAATTAATTAGAAAATACGTTTCAAAAATACGGAGTATTACACATACAAACAAAGATTCAATTTGCTCCAAACTAATATTAAGTTAAATTGGTTGAATATTAATGCAACACATAATTCTAAAATATTGTGATCACTTGATTAAAGAATAAGATTAAAAAGGAACATAAACCGGTCTTCTAAATTATCTTATTTATCAAGATTTTCAATTACATATTCCCTTTAAACATGCAATATATTGATCAATAAATATAATAAAATCAACATGAACATTGGAAGCAATTTAACCATAAAAATAACGATTAGTATACGAAAAACATAACAAAAATCGTTAGAAATAACAGGAACAAAAGGAACATGATTCTTTACTTTGATGGCTTTTGCTTGCAACTATAAAACAATAAACGCGTTAGTAACTTCAAGGAAAATCAATAAACAATAATGGAAATTAAATTAAATTAAAGTAGAGTTGATATGGGGCCAAACCCTCAAACAGTTCTACCTTTCACGCCTTGGTTTAAGTTTAGAACTTCGGGTAAAGTATGGACTCCGAAGAGTGCTTAAGGGGTGTATTGTGGAAAAATAGGGAAGGCTAGTATTTAAGCTAGAGTATAAGAGAGAAAGAGAGTGATTTTTGGTTCCCCGAAACCGAGAAATCAGCCTCATATTTATAGAGAAAATGTGAAGGGTGAGGCGCGAAAACCTAGAAATGAAAAGTGCCGCGGAGAAAACCCTAGAAATTGCCGTGTCACGGCGAAAGCTGTCGTGGCACGGCAAACAGGTTTTCCTTAATTCGGTCTAAATTCATTTTATCTTTTTATTAAGCATTAAGCACGTGATAAATTAGTTGCCATTTCAGTGTTACGGACTTATTTTAGGCTTAGGGTTTTAATATTTATTAATCGAGCTTAATTAATAAACATAACGAAATGGATTAAAATGGTTTGGGCTGAAATAAGGGTTGGACTGTGCTTTGACTAAATATTTGGACTGATCTTTTGACTGATTTGTAAGCTGCGTTTGATTGAATATGGATTTTAAGCACTCCCGAGATTAAATACTTGACCCGACCAATAATGGCGGTGAAAGGTTGTTTATCATAGCGTTTGGTTTTGGGGAGACATTTTTAGGTGTCTACAGAAGCCCCAACTTTTACTGAGTTTGTAGAAACGTAAGTTTCAAAAACGATAGTCAAAGTAGTCGATGTTGGGGATTTTCTAGTAAACAAGGGTCACAAGGAAATGGAAATAAAATTATTGGAAAAATCTTCGAGGCGTGAACGGGATCACTTTCCCAAAAGTATAATTCCGACCCTATACTACAACCGGGTATCACGGAAATTACTTAGGAGATACAACGAAGAAATTTACAATAACTTGTAGCATTATTGTAATTCAATGTATAAAAGTGTTTGTAATTTTGTGAAAATGAACAATTGATTATAACTTCCTAACCCAAAGTGATAAGATAGATTTTATATTTCATCTCTCAGCTTTTGTTTATTATATGAGGAGTTTCTCATATATATAATATAGTAGTATGTCATTACATTTTTCAAATGTAACAATGCATTAAGTCATGCATTAAACAATGCTTTAAGTCATGCATTGAACAATGCTTTAAGACATACATTGAACAATGCATTAAGACATGCATTAAGTAACAATGCCTTAACTGCCAAATGTTATCAAGAAATATGAAACTGAAACAATGCATTAAGACATGTCTTAAACAATGTATTAAGACATGCATTAAACAATGCATCAATACATAAGTTATAATACATTAAGTAATTGCCATACTAATGCAAGAGATATCAAAACCGAAATCTTATGTAGCGGTTGCAACATAATTAGTGACGAATCAACCATTTTCTTTCTTTCTCTTGATTAGTTGTATACTACTACCTTAATCATATGTTGTCTAACTCATGACACCTTAACCAAATGACTTAAACTTAACATAACATGAGTATAATCAACTAAATACTCTAAATTTCTCCAACAATCCTCCCCCATTTAGAGTATTTAAAACAATTGATTACATAGAAACATCATCATCACAAAAACAATCTTATGCATACATGAAAGTGTACAAAGACTTGAACTCCCACTTAGTGCAACATACAATCCAAGAATCCGTATCCATTCGGTATCGTAAAACATTTGAACCAAAAGCAATACATATTGGATACTTGAAGATATTACACACACAAGATTGAATACTTAAATACATATTAACTTGACACTTAATTAAGCCATGTGTCCATATCTATTCATAAGTACATCGAAGCTATACCCATAATAACTTCTTAAAGCGGCTAAACCTCATACTTATATAGGTAGATTTCCAAAACATGTTCCAGTGACAAAGCATAATATCAGGAATTCTATTAAGTTAAACAACCTCTTATACATCACAGAAAATTCGGAACTTTACCTTGGATGAATAAAACAAGTTCCCAATTAGCAAATAAAAAAGTTAATCTTATTGAACTTAAGACCCAACGTCTTATTGGGCGTTAAGTTAAGACTCTCTCATTTGTAATTATTTAGGGCTCCAATCCTAAACCGATTTTCATCCTATTGTTAACATCTCTTGCCAATGCCTATTGTACTGTTAACATCGGCAGGATTAAGATTTGTTCGAACATAATCAATAGTGATCCCACTATCCTTGATAAGTCCTTGGATGTAACTATAACTCACTCCAATGTGTCTTGACTTACCATTATAAATTTGGATATATGCCCTTGCCAAGGTAGCATTGTTATCACAATGTATCACTATTGGTGAAATTGGTTTTGGCAACAAAGGAATCTTAAACACGAGATCCTTCAACCATTCGGCTTCTTTACCGGCCGAATGCAAAGTAATGAACTCCGATGTCATTGTGGAATCCGCAATGCAAGTTTGCTTCTTAGAAGCCCATGAGATAGCGCCTCCCCCATATAGGAAAAACCCATCCACTTGCGGAGGAATGATCTTTATTAGAGATCCAACTTACATTCGAATAACCTTTTACAACTAAAGGATACCCACTATAAGACAAACCATAATCCATAATTTACTTCAAGTACTTTAACAAGCGTCGAACCGCTTGCCAATGTAGCATACTAGGATTACTAGTGTGCCTACCTAGTTGACCAACTGCATAAGCAATATCCGGCCTAGTACTTGTCATGGCATACATCAAACAACCTATTACTTTAGCATATTCAAGTTGTGAAACCGCATTACCTTCATTAGGTATCAACTTTATGCTAGGATCCATAGGTGTTGAATAAAGAGAATTAGAATCATCACTCACATTAAATTTCTTGAGCACTTTCTCAATGTAATGAGATTGTGACAAGATCAACTTTCCTTTTTCCTTCTTTATCCTTATGCCCAAGATGACATCCGCTTCTACCATGTCTTTCATGGAAAACTGAGAACTAAGGAAGGATTTTGTCATTTCAACTTGTGACAAATCCGTTCCAAAGATCAACATGTCATCTACATGTAGACAAGTTATGACACCTTGACCGTTGTCATCAAATTTGCTATAAATACACTTGTCTGAATTGTTTAATTTGAAACCGTTAGACAACATAACCTCGTCAAACTTTTGATGCCATTGCTTAGGTGCTTGTTTTAGCCCATACAAAGATTTAATCAACTTGCAAACTTTTCCTTCTTAACCTTCTACAACAAACCCTTCCGGTTGTCACATGTAAACTTCTTCCTCTAGATCTCCATTCAAGAACGCTGTCTTGACATCCATTTGATGGATCACAAGATTGTGGATTTTTGCTAGTGTAATCAACAACCTTATAGTTAAAATTCTAGCAAATATTGCATATATATCAAAATAATCGATACCAGACTTTTGTGTAAAACCTTGTGCCACTAACCAGGCTTTGAACTTTTCAACCGTTCCATCAATCCTCAATTTCTTTTTGAAAATCCATTTGCACCCTATTGGTTTACATTTTGGTGGTAAATTAGCTAACACACAAGTATTATTTCCCATGATTGATTCCATCTCATCATTAATAGATTCCTTCTAAAATGGAGCATCACGAGACCTCATAGCCTCATCATAGATTAATGGATCATCTTCCACATTAAAAATGTATGGAAATTGTGTCGAAACAGAATTCCTTGATCCTTTAACTAAGTACACATGAAAGTCTTGGCCAAAAGATTTTTCTTTCCTTGCCCTCTTACTTCTCCTAAGTTGAGATGATGATGTTGATGCCTCCTCTAAATGAGTTTGGTCATCAATTTAATCAAATTCAATTTGGTCAAAACTTTGAGCATTGTTATTTGGAGTTATATTCTTTGGTCTAGGAATTGATGAATATCTACTTTCATTAACCAATGCATCTCTAGACTCAATGGTGCAGTGGTATGAACCAACCAATAGTCATTTTGTTTAATTACATAGAATCTATAGGATTTGCTATGGTCCGCATATCCTATAAAGATGCATTCCACTCCTCTTTCACCTAACATTTTACGTTTAGGTTCCGGCACTTTTACAATTTCCCTACAACCCCAAACTTTGAGATGACTAAGTTTGGTTTCCTTTTATACCATAGCTCATATGGGGTCACCTCATTCCTTTTCATTGGAACTCGGTTTAAAATGTAACAAGTGATTAATACCGCTTCCCCCCAAAATCCATCACTCAAACCCGAATACGATAACATGGAATTAACCATTTCTTCTAAAGTCTTATTCTTCCTTTCCGCTACACCATTTTGTTGTGGTGTATATGCCGTAGTAGTTTCATGTGCTATTCCTATTGATTGGAAATAACTTGGATCATATTATTAACCACCTTTATCGGTTCTTAATCTTTTGATTTTACTGTTTGTTTGCAATTCTACTTCATTCTTGTAGATTTTAAATTTGTTAAGGGCTTCATCCTTAGAATGCAATAAATAAACATAGCAAAATCTTGAAAAATCATCAATGAAAGTTGCTAAATACTTTTTTTTGCCTAAGGAAGGTGTGCTATGAAAATCACATAGATCACTATGCATTAAATCAAGCAATGCATTATTCTTTTCTACAACATTAGAAGATGGTTTCCTTGTGATTTTTATTAACATGCATGTCCTACACTTCTCTATCCTTGGATCAAAAGAAGGAATTACATCATTCTTTGACATAAAATATAACTTTTTATAATTAACATGTCCAAGTCTTACATGCCATAAAAAAGAGCAATCATTAACAACATACACATTGTCTTTCAAAGTATTATAAATACTAAGCTTAAACATTCATTACATAAATAACCAAGTACTACAAATAAACCACCTTTAGACAATATGAATTTATCTGACTCGAACACCATTTTAAATCCTAAACGATTCAAGATAGCACCAGAAACAAGATTCCTCCTAAGTTCGGGAGCATACAACACATCCCTTAAAATAAGAGATTGCCCGAGCTAAACATTAACTCTACTTGTCCCTTGCCTAGTACTTTTGAGGTGGAATCGTTCCCCATGTAAAGAATCTCTCCATTGGTCACCTAAACGAAGGGTTTAAACAACGAACGATCCTTGCAAACATGCCTCGATGCTCCTAAATCGATGTACCAAGAAGTATCACCCTGTATGTAACACCCTAGAAATTCCTTTCCTTTAAATACCTATTTTGCCCTTTTTAAAATACGAAATAGGAAAATCTAAGACATTACCGCCACCGTGAAAACGGCTAAGGAAAATATCAAAGACACACACAGCGGAAGACTATCTTTAAAAACCATTTAAAAACAAGTCAACTTTAAAAGTCAAACCCAACGAAAGAAAAGTAAAACGAAAGTCAGTCAAACAAAGTCAACCTACAACTTGGAACCATTGTAGGCCCTTAAAATCAAACAATACTGAAAACCTTTGCGTTATTCTCGTGAGCACAATAAAATAAATAATATTCAAAGCACTCAAAACACATCATATTCCTATGAGAACTAAGCATGATTCGCTCTTCACTTATGCCCATCATGAATATGCTTCATCACCTGAAAAGCTTCTTTCTACTTGTCCCCACTACTCGCCATTAGAGATGAGTCGTTGTAGGGCCAAGGTAAAGACAAGGCCAAACAAACATATAAACACACAATCAGCAATGCTGAGTACATAAGCGTAATAAAACACACTAACATGCTTTCATCTTATCATCACACAACTTACCGTGTTGCACCTGTTTACAAGCATACAAAACATTCAACACCTAACTAGACAAATACTAAATGTTCATTTAATTTTGATTACACATCGAACGGGTCTCCAACCAAATCTCTGCCTCAAATAAATTGAGGTAAACTACACCGGGAGCTAACCGGGTAGGCAAATGTCACATGAAGTGACTAGACGTCCAGCGCATAAGATAAATAAAAAGGAAAATACAGCGTCCTGTACTCCCAGTAGAAGTTATGGTTAAATATAAAACCCCATAACTTCCCCCACATGTTCATACTCAAGGTATAAACGTTCCAAGAGTTTTGGTGTGTAATCTCTCTCACTTTATGTTATTTACATATTATTATACTTGGTGATGACTCTCTAACCATAAAACAATCAAACATTATATTTCATTCAAGCAATAAAACATACCAATTTAATTCTTGCATAATTAGTGACCACATAAATTTAATAGTTGAACCCTTTTTAATCTACCTCAGTGTCAAAGACACCTTAAACGCATAATGCGCTGCAAATCCTATCCCTCGGTGTTAGAAACATCTTAAGTGCAGATAGGCACCGCAATATAATTTATTCCTGTGTACTAAGACACTTAACAGCTCAATTCCCATGCTTAAAGCACCAATAAAAATTATATGAACCATAATAAAATTCCCTTTTCATATTCCAAACCAAATTAAACATTTAGTTTAATTACACATGCTCTCTAACATGCCAATAATAAAAGTGTGGTTCATGATCAACATGTCAATCATAATTAATTCCAATCACCAAATTCATCTCAAATAATTCCAATCACCAAATTCATCTCAAATAATTCATACATCAAAAATCAATCACCAACGTCAAACCAATCAACAAATTCCAACCAACACCTATCATGATACTACTTGGAATTAATTAAGCAAAGCCTAGCATGCTTCTACATATTCAAGAAATTACCAAGTACACGAATGTAACTTGAATATGATTTCAAAATCGCCACGACTAAATAAAATCACTCACTTGAAAGTCTCCTACAAACCAAAATTACAAAGAAGTATTAATACCTCTTCCACACAAATTTCCAGCAATATATACACTCTTTAAATCATTCATAAACCCTCTAAAACAAGCTGAAATTTTATTTAAAATCCTTACTTTTATTCCCAATTAATGGGTAATTAAAAATCCTTTCAAGAAACATTATTATAGGTTATATATAAAAATTCCAGCTATATTAAACCATGTAAAATTTCTGTAATTATTTTTAAAAACACTTATTTCAATAATTAAAATCACCCATAAACAATTCTCATTAATATACATCAATTTGGAAACCTAGGGTTTTCAATTTGGGGCTTTTTAATTCAAAACCAAATATAAAAATTTATATACAAAATACTTATCATTAAACATCCTCAAATCATCACAAAACCCAAAAACAATATTTAGATTAAGGGTAGATTTAATTAAAAATGAAAAGGTTAACTGCTGCCGCACCCGCTTATTTTGAATGTCAGTTCAGAGATTTACATTTTGCGGGACCTTCTTTTGAATGGAGCAACAATCGTGCTGATGGTGAGAACATATAAGAGCGCCTTGACCGGTTTGTACTTACAGAGGAATGGGTTGATTTATTTCCTTGCTCGATGGTGGAACATTTACCTCGACGACGATCTGATCACGTGCCTATCTATTATGATTACTATCCAGAAAGAATTAGCTGTAAATCGTAGGAAAAAGAAAAGAAAGAGGGTTTTAAATTTGAGAAAGAATGGCTTCGAGACAACGAATGTGGGAACATCATCTCCGAAGCCTGGAATCTTGATCCTGACAGCAGCGTAAAGTACAAAATTGAAGCTTGTTTTGTTAAGCTTCGGTCTTGGAGCTTCAAAAAATCAACTGATTTTGTCGAAGAAATTAAATTCCGCAAAGAGAGAATGAATGCCCTCATGTTGCTTGAACCCACTGCTGACAATATTGCAGAAATGAAAAAAATTGATTTGGAGATTGATGAGCTTGAAGGCAGAGAAGAAGAATATTGGGCACAACGAATTGAAGCCGTCAAGACTGGCTCCGTGATGGTGACAATAATACAACCTTTTTTCACAAGAAGGCTAAGCAGCGTCGACACAAGAATACTATAAAAGGGGTCTATGATGATGGTGGTAATTGGAGAAAGGATGAGAATGAGATAGAAGCTGTGTTTGAGAACTACTTCAAGCCACTTTTCTCTTCGACAGGTGGTAATGATACGCAACAGGTGCTTGACGCTGTTGATAATTGTGTCTCTGAGGACATGAATGTCGTGTTGATAGAGGAATATTCCAGAGAAGAAGTAACCTGTGCTCTCAAACAAATGCATCCTACGAAGGCCTCTGGTCTAGACGGTATGACTGTTCTTTTCTATAAGAAATTATGGAACTTTGTTGGTGATGATGTTGTTTCTTATGGGCTTGATATTTAGAACAATAATGCCCTGGTTGACAACATAAATCATACCCATATTGTTCTTATCCCTAAAAAGAAGCAATGTAATTTCACTAAAGGCTACCATCCAATCAGCTTGTATAATGTTTTATATAAGCTTGTGTCGAAAGTTCTCTCAAATAGGCTTAAAGTTATATTGTCGAATGTCATTAGTGAAAACCAAAGTGCCTTTGTGCCCGGAAGGTTGATTATGGATAATGTGCTTGTGGCATATGAGATGTTTCATTATCTACGGAAGAAGATAAAAATGGGGCTTGGGGTTTCAAAGTTATGAAACCTGATATGGGTAAAGCCTACAACAGAGTTGAATGGAGTTTTGTAGAGGGAATGATGATGAAATTGGGCTTCAACCATAATTTTGTGTCCCTTGCTTATCGTCGGTTTCGTACTCTATTCTTATTAATGGCTTTCCTTCTACGAATTTGTGCCTAGTAGAGGGTTACGTCAAGGGGATCCTATTTCTCCCTTTTTGTTCCTTATTTGTGCGGAGGGCTTATCTGCGTTCCTCCGAAAGGTTGAACAAAACGGAACAATTCATGGGGTGAAACTTGGAAGAAATGTCGATCCAATTTCCCACTTATTTTTGCCGATGATAGTTTGCTTTTACTACAGCAAATGAGACTGAGGCAGAGACGATCTTTGATATCCTTACTACATATGGAGCTAGTTTTGGGTCAGAAGATTAATTTGGAAAAATTGGAGGTATCCTTCAGTCGTAATGTTAGTGCCGATATGTAGGAAATGCTTCAATTGAAGTTGAACTTTACGAAAGTTGAGGGTTACGAGAAATATCTTGGTCTCCCTACTTACATAGGAAGATCCAAGAAAGTTGTTTTCCAAGTAATCTAAGATCGATTTTGGAGGAAAGTTAAGGGATGGAAAGAGCTATTTCTTTCGAGAGCGGGTAGGGAAGTGCTCTTAAAGTCAGTGGCTAAAGCAATTCCAACCTAAGCAATTCCGACCTATGCAATGCAGTGCTTTAAACTTCCGGAGTCCGTCGTCAACAACATAAATGCCGTGTGCCGTGATTTTTGGTGGGGCCAAAAGGATCGTGAGCGGAAATTGGTGATGATTAGCTGGGAAAAAATGTGTAGAGCGAAGAAGGATGGGGGACTCGGCCTTAGAGATATGAGAGCTGTCAACATGGCTTTGCTAGAAAAGCAATGTTGGAGACTTATTGAGAACCCATCCGCCCTGGCAGCTAGGGTCCTTAAGGGAAAATATTTCCCGCGTTCCTCTTTCTGGGAGGCAAAACTCCCCCCCTCAGCAAGTTATACATGGCGCTCCATCTTGAGTGCGAGGAACCTGATAAGTGAAGGATCGTGTTGGGTGATTGGTAATGGGCGATCTGTGAAAATTTGGGGTGATAAGTGGGTTAAAGGGTTTCCTAGCTCTCAACTCTCTTCATTACCTAGCTTTGATGAAATGAAAAATTCACTGGTTGCTGATTGGATTGTAACTGATGATGAAGGCTCGAAGTCTTGGCAATTAGGACAAGAATTATCTAAATGTGGGGTTCAAGCTATATGTAATATTCGTTTGCCTCAAAGTGAACTTGATGACTTTCTTCAATGGCATGGCACGAAGAATGGTGAATTTACTGTTCGTTCTGCATATCACTTCGAAGTCCAGAGAAGCAAGTATTATGCGGGGCCATCTCTCAGGTCTGATGATGATCACATATGGAAAAAGATTTGGGAAGCAAAAGTACCTCCAAAGGTGAAGTCTGTGATTTGGCGAGCGATGAAAAGAGGCCTACCTGTTTGTGAGGAGCTGTGCAATTGTGGAATGCAAATTGACCCTCTTTGCCCACGTTGTGGGAAGGAGAGGAAGTCTTTAATGCATATGGATGCCTTGTACCCTGTAAGTCAGCTAATTTGGAAGCTCTCACCCATGAGGCTTGATACGGTTCCCTGGGAAAATGCCTCAGCTCGTGACTGGTGTAGTGAAATGGTGAAAACACTTACTTAGGGAAAAAGCTGGGAGATATTTCTGATGTACTGGTGGAAAATTTGGGAGCTGCGTAATCTGTGGACTTTTGAGAGGAAGAAAATTGAAGTCTCGGTGGTATGTGCTAAGACTCTTAGTCTTTTGGGCGAATTTGAAGCAGCCACAGTGCGCGAGTCTATTGATCCTCCCCCTGTAGGCAACAATGGTAATTCAAGCTTAATATAGATGCAGCTCTGTCGAAAGAGGGGAAAATAGGATTGGGGATGCTTGGGCGTGATTATCTAGAGGATGTGCTGATGTCTGGGGGTAATTCCTTTGATGGTTCGACTGATGCTTGCCATGCGGAAGCCCAAGCTATGCTCTTTGGTCTTAGATATGCGTTTGATGTTGGTCTTAGGAGGTTGGTGGTTTCTTCGGACTGCCTACATCTCATCAACTTGCTGCTTTCAAATAAGAGAGAGAGAACTGCTACCCAACTTGTTGTGGATGATATTCTTAGTATTGCTAGTTTATGTGATTTTTGTTGTTTTTCTTTTCAATCGAGACTTTGTTATAAGGTAGCTCATCCCTTAGCTAATCATTTTTCTTCACTTTGCTTGAGGAGCAGCTGTGGATGGAGGACTGCCCATCTGTTTCTTTACCCTTTGTCACCTTTGACAAAGTGGCTATTATGATATAATCTATATGCTTTGGATTTTGTCGAATATATATATATATATAGGGGAGGGATCATGTGAGAACCAAGGCTTATATGAGAACCCCCTTAAAATAAGAACCAATCTTGCACCATCAATTATAAGATTATGGATGGCTGAGATTAATTATCACTTTCCCATGCATTTTCTTGGGAACACGCATTTCAGTCATTGGTACATGATTTTTAATTTTCTTGGGAACACGCATTTCAGTCATTGGTATATTTCACACATATGGTATGGAACAATGTATAATATTTATGGGACAATAGTTCTTATTTCTGGAACAATATAAATAATATTCGAATGAAATATTATATGAAACATCAATGATTTTTACGTATAAAACAATATCATTAGTATATGAAACAATATATATATTTTATGGAACATAAATAGTATAAAATGAAACATAAGGTATGTTTTTTGAAACATCAATAAGGTATAAGAAATCACAGTAAACCTAGTTCATATAGAGCCCAACTATATGAAACAAGCAATAATATATATGAAACATTAATATTATAAATTGAAACACTTGATATATTTTACGAAACATCATTAACGTACACCAACTACACATAATGGATGGCTGAGATTAATTATCACTTTCCCATGCATTTTCTTGGGAACACGCATTTCAGTCATTGGTACATGCTTTTTAATTTTCTTGGGAACATGCATTTCAGTCATTGGTATATTTCACACATATGGTATGGAACAATGTATAATATTTATGGGACAATAGTTCTTATTTCTGGAACAATATAAATAATATTCGAATGAAATATTATATGAAACATCAATGATTTTTATGTATAAAACAATATCATTAGTATATGAAACAATACATATATTTTATGGAACATAAATAGTATAAAATGAAACATAAGGTATGTTTTTTGAAACATCAATAAGGTATAAGAAATCACAGTAAACCTAGTTTATATAGAGCCCAACTATATGAAACAAGCAATAATATATATGAAACATTAATATTATAAATTGAAACACTTGATATATTTTACGAAACATCATTAACGTACACCAACTACACATAATGGATGGCTGAGATTAATTATCACTTTCCCATGCATTTTCTTGGGAACACGCATTTCAGTCATTGATACATGCTTTTTAATTTTCTTGGGAACATGCATTTCAGTCATTGGTACATTTCACACATATGGTGTGGAACAATGTATAATATTTATGGGACAATAGTTCTTATTTCTGGAACAATATAAATAATATTCGAATGAAATATTATATGAAACATCAATGATTTTTATGTATAAAACAATATCATTAGTATATGAAACAACACATATATTTTATGGAACATAAGCACTATAACATGAAACATAAGGTATATTTTTTGAAACATCAGATAAGGTATAAGAAATCACAGTACACCTAGTTCATATAGAGCCCAACTGTATGAAACAAACAATAATATATATGAAACATTAATATTATAAATTGAAACACTTGATATATTTTACGAAACATCATTAACGACGTACACTTCAACTACATTTTAACGTAACGTGTTTCAATGCAATAAATAATAAAAAGCATGTAATAATGACAGCTTTTGGCAGATTTTGTGTCTCAATGCACAAAAATTAAAAAAAAAATACAAACAATCATTACAATTAATGAAGGTGGCCCACGTGAATTCCCACTAATGAAACAATAAATCTGAACCATTCATCTAATAAAAATGAATGGTGTTAGATGAGTTCTCATTTTAAAATGGTTCTCACCTAAGCCATGGGTTCTCACATGATCCCATTTCTATATATATATATATATATATATATATATATATATATATATATATATATATATATATATATAAATTTAAACGTAATAAATCACGATTTTTCTCACTAGATAATTTGTGCTAATTCAAATGAAGAACATGATATTATATTCTATTTACATGTTATACTATGTACTTTATAATGTAGCTAAAATATAAAGCATGTTATAAGATGTTAACTATAGCTTTAGTAATTTTCCTTCATTAATACTCCTTCCGTCCTTATTTTTTTCCCCCATTGTAAATATATGGGTCAAACTTCAAATACATTGACTATAAATAACTATTAATCAATACGAGATAATACATTTATGTGGGGTCTTGTTAGATTTGTCTCATTGTATATTTTATTAATATCAAGTTTTTATAATTTTTACGCATATGAAAATGGAGTTATATGTATTATAAGACACGTCTTGAAAACCGTGAAAAGTCAAATAAGACAAAGAATAGGGACGAATGGAGCATAAAGTAATTGAAAAATTAATAAAGAGCAAAAGACTCAAGCTCGTACAATCAGTTTTGACATTGTAGGAGGACAAATAAGTTGTTAGGGAAAAGATGAGACAAAATTGAAGTGACTAACATACAATTTTTATTTTTATATATCAGGTAGGAAATTGTGTAACTAGTTAATTTAATCATTAAAATATTTTATGAAAAGTTGAAAACATACAATCCATCTACCTTTTTCGAGTCTTTCTCTTGAAAGAAAGAAAAAAATAAAATAATGTCACTAACAATTTTGGCGGAAAGTATTTTATATGAGAATTGATTGGAAGCCGATACATGGACAATAATAATGTCAGCAATTATTACATTAGAAGAATCAATTTTAACTTAATAAAAGCCTATCTAAATCTTTTGGTAAACAGTTCTTATAAGTTCACCAACAACAGATGCACCCTAATTTATTATATTTGCATGACTTTCAATTTTTTTTATAAAAAGATTATTGGGCGTATATGCATAATAATTGATAAGTTCAAATAAGTTTAGAAAATACTAGTGATTGTCGAGTTTCATATAAGCTCTCATGAGTGAAAATCAAATGAACCTAGCAAATTCGATTTTTTTATAAACTTGTTTGAACTTATTAACTTTTTTATGAAATTATTTTTTCTAAACTAAATTGAAAAAAGGTAAGCATATGCCGAGCATAATTGTTAAGTTGATGATTACATCTCATTGGAGGAGAATTCTCTAATATTTCGTATAATATAGCATGTTAATATTATTGTGTTTTATTCTCTCAAGATGAGTTTTGAGAATTTGGTCATATAACCGATCTAAAATGTCGAATGAATCCGCATTCATGAAAAAAGTTCCACCTTCGACATTCTTGCCTATCGTCTTGGTGATTTAAATGGGGCCTTCTTACTGTTTTTAACGAGTCTAATGACTTATCTTGTAAAGAACTTAGTTGTTCGAGTAGAATATTCATCATTTTGTGTTTCTTGCAACGCTTTTTAATACAGAGTATGCAACATTTTGTCCTTCACAAATGCTATAGTGAAATCTACCAAAATTCTTCTAATATACTACTCCAATATGTAATTTTTAAGATAGGCTTTAATGCTCATAGTGGAATTTGATCTAAACCATTTATCAATAGGCCAAATTTTAATTGTACTTTTGTCACATGACAATCAAGTTCTAGAATAAAATCTATACTACTCCATAGTACATTAATTATTAGTTAGAAATTTCTAATGATTAAGTAGAACTAATTAAAGGGATCCCTTAATATAATCCCATAAGATGGTTATAGTTAGGTAAAAATAAACCAAGAAGGGTCATTGTCAGCTGAGATATTTATGAAATAGTAATGAAAATTTTTATAGTTCTTATAATTTCATGTGCTCATGTGCCTAATTTGATCGTGTTCACACATCTCTTTTTATTTTATTTTTATTTTAATTTTTGTGTTGTGTAAATGCCGAGTTGAAGAAACGTTTCCTACAATCCTACATAATTAAGTTTAGTTGGCATCTCTAGTTCTCTACTATTGTATTGTACTTGTATTAAGTATTGAGCCAAACTAATAATGTTCATAAATATGAAACATGAGAATTAATTACAACTTTCCAACCATTGGAAATGTAACCACATAACGGACAGCAACTTAATGTCATTGCGACACACTTGCACTGTTGCACACTAGTAGATCGAGTGCTAAGCCAGAATCGTAATCCCTCCTTAGAGTGATTACTATGTGACTTTGAGTTTCACGAGTGAAGATAGGCTTCCTCACACCCTCCTTAGCACAAGCAAACACCACTCTCACCATATCCCCCATCGAAGAATAACAACAAGCAAGAAAATTGAAAGAAACAGAGAAGACAGAGCAAGAGAGAGAATTACCTGAGACAAATTCAAACTTGCGACAAAGAGTGAAGTGATTTGATTGAAGCTTGCGCACTCAATAAATTGTTAGGTTTTGCGGTGTCCGACACCGTGCGGAAACAAAACCCAATAACTAGATCGCATGCATAATAATTATGACATAAATAAAAGCATGCAAAATAAGCATAAACATAAGAGAAGAGAGAGAAAGAATACTCATCCTTGTAGCGTGCTTCGCTCAACCGTTGAGCTCTGACTTGAAAGCTTCAAGTTCCGCAAGTGCGAGAACCTCCAACGACTCACACCCTCGTTACCGAACCGTAACCGGTCCCTACCTTGAAGCTTAGTCGAGGCTAGACCAAAACAACTTAGAGTTTACAAACAAAGGTTTTCTCTCTTATGGAGATCCCTTAAAGTTCACCAATTCAAGTGAAAATCCCAATACTCAATGATGGGTATTTATAGGGAATTCTCCCCAAGAATTCCCATCATCTTTCAATGTGGGATAGTTGGTAAAAAGCAAAAATAAGATTTAATTAATACCAAATTAAATTAAAATGCCACAACAATCACCAAACGACAAGTGTCACATGGAGAGCAAGGGGTTAGGTGAGGACTACAAGGGGAGGACCACCTTCCCCTTGCTCCCCAAGCAAAACCACAAAACGGCTCCCACACACTCGGCCTATCGCAGCGTGCCAGCTGGCGTGGCCTGCCTTGGGCGCCAAGGCTGCCTCGCTGGCGACCTAGCCCCTTGGCCGGGCCTGCTAGCTGGTCGCTCGCACGCTTGGACGCTCGGCCCAGATAGCTACTCATGCTTGTGGGCTATTAGGCGTATGTTGTTAACATGCTAGCACGCCTCGCGCTCCAATGATGCTGGCCTGCTACGCCAACTAGCTAGCGATGCTAGCTAGCTCGACATGCTGCGGCTGGGCTTGCGGCCATGCCTCACATGTTGGCAGCCTTTGCTAGCCATATTGCCCTAGCTATCGGATGGCTCTGCCATTCCGAGGCTAGGGCTATAAGTTGTGACTTGTTGTTTGGCTGATTTTTCCATCTCGTCGATTCCTAAATTTGACTCGACTTACGACGCTCGGCTACGACGCTCTAAGCTCGGAATCCGACGTCTTTGTTCGTAAAATTTCTATTGACTCATATAATCCTTCGGATTAATTCGTCGCTTCGGTTCGGTTACACGATTGGGTGTGACCCGAAGGGTTCAGTCAAGATTAAGCTGTAATATTAATTATTCATTAATATTACTGATCGAAAGCGGCCTCTAGTTAGGCATTCCGATCACTTGAGCTCACTGAATAATTAGCTTTCTAATTAATTCCGTACCCTCTATCGGAATAATACACTTTTTCGAAGGACACCAATCCTTTCATAAATACCCCAAGTAAAGCAAACCGCCAGTTGCGATTCTCAAGGCACCTGCCTTAAAACCGCTTCCCCACTCTTAATTTTGTTAACCGTTGAGAAACTTCCAATTTTTAAAAGATATGTATCAACGACACTTTTGGTAATTTCTATCTTCAAATGCTTGAACATAAAAATTAGGGGCAATTGTTGGGCCCATAATCCCAAGGAGCCCAAAAGATATAAGGCACGGTCATAAGATCCAAGAGCAAGCCAAATAAATAGGAGATCAATTCAAAACGGCTTGATTAGCATAAGTATGGCAAAAAGATCAATTAACCAATCAGCAGGGAAAGCATGCCAAAAATACACAAGGCACGCAAGGAAAGAAGAATAAACAACGAAGATATTTCCTCTTTGAAATTATTCTGAAAATACATGTGACACCCTAGAATTCCCTAGGTATAAATAGCTGAGAACATATGTAATAGCCTCATACGCACATTCATACATTAATACTCAAATATATATGCAAGTTACTTACAAATGCTATGTCTATTCTAATCAAGGAGATTGTCCTTACTCAGTATTGCCTTTCTAACTTTTATTCCTTTAACTAATTTGCTCGTTCTTTATTATATTATTGCTCTTGGTTATTGTGATTGATATTGCAAGCTTGATTATTATAACCCCTCAAACCTTAAGCAAATTCCTAGACCCACCCTACTAAGATTTGCCTAAACAACAACTATAATAAAGATAAAGATTTATCTTTATTTATTTATTTTTTTTATTTTACATTTTATGACTTCATGACATAGTTATTTTTTTTTTTTTCATTTGATTGAATTTGTCACATACTTGTATGGAGTATAAATTATTGTTAGGTTCTTCAAAATATATAGATCATACGCAATAAAAGGTACAACTTATTACTTGTATTAATTAAAATAATGTTTATTATTTCAAAATATATACTTGGTATATTGATTCCAGCACAATGATAGGTACGTAATGAATATGATTGATCCACATATTTGATTTTTTTTTTTAAGGGAAATATTTGAATATTTTATATCTCTTATTATCATATTTTAGTTTTTTTCCTCCAGATCAAATAATACAACCCTATTTTCGACAATCTTTCCTGATGACCATTGACCAATAAAAAAATTATTGCATTGGGTGGGAGTCTGGTATATATACACATTAGCATTAGCTATTCATCTTAATTAAAGGTCATCAACTAACCTAAAAAGGAGTTTACCCTACAACATAAATTTATATCCCCTACAATCTCAACCTAAGTTTTCCAGCTTTAATTCCCATCTAATTTCCACAATTCCGTGTGCTTTGCGTCTTTGCAACATCCACAGTTCTTTTTATAAATACCCACGTGCCTTTTTACCTTCAATTCATACAACAACTTGCTACATTCTTTTAATTATATTATATTATATTATAAATTTATACAAGTATAAGATTTTCATGTTGATAATCTCTCTAGAATATAAGCACCAAAAATCACAAACATATTAGACCCAAAACCATCCTAAAAAACCATATAGTATATATCAAAATAATATAATTTCTTTACAATATGGTTTATGATGAGCCAAAAAAGAAAATGATCATATTAGTACCATATCCAGCACAAGGGCATGTAACGCCCATGCTAAAACTAGCCTCATCCTTGTCAACCTTTGGGTTTCGACCATTGGTGGTGTTGCCGGAGTTCATACACCGGTTGATTTTCAACAAAGTCAACGCCGCCACCAAGGGTGGGATCGTGTGTGTATCGATCCCAGACGGGTTGGATGATGAGAGTAAGTCACGCGATTTCTTTAATATTGAGAAAGCAATGGAGGATCACATGCCGCCTTATATGGAGCGACTAATTCGTAAGACTAATAATAATGGTGGTGAAAATATAGCATGCATGGTTGTTGATCTACTAGCTTCTTGGGCTTTTGATGTTGGGACTAAATGTGGTGTTGCTGTTGCTGGGTTTTGGCCTGCGATGTTGGCTACTTATTCTTTGATATCCTCCATTCCTGAGTTAGTTCAAAGAGGTCTCATCTCTGAGTATGGTAAATTTTTCGTTTCTTAATAGTTGCAACATTTTGAGGTTTAATTTGTATCATTCACACACGCATTTAAATTTGACTATATTTTATGGTTTATATTGATGACTGTTATGAAGGAAACATAGTTTTATTTGGGTTCCACTCAATATAACTTTCAAAAGATTGTTTGTTAATTTAATACTCGTACTTTGTATTTCATAACTTAAAGACTTAAAATTATGCATAAAATAACGTCAAAGTGTAACTTGTATTAGAATGGAATGAAATATTACTAATAAACAATTGCTCCTATAAAACTAGTTGTCATGTTATTATTAGAAGTTCTAATTTGAATTAGTAACGTCAATCAAATTTAGATACAGTAGGTAATCTTTATGTAATCAAAGAGAATCATAAAGGTACATGTTTCATTCTTTATGTTCATATCTTTTTTTGTCATCTCGATCGCAATCACGCATGCAAAAGTGTAATGGGAGGTGATAGTAGCAACTAGCAATAGATCAGTAAAAGCCTAGAATAAAGGTATGTTCCATTTTATTTTATTATTATCTTCGGGAAAGAACTACGGAGCAATTTGTGATTGTGTAATTTGTGATTGTGTAATTACTCTGTTCTACTTCGTATATATTTATACTTTCTCCGTCCCATAATATAGTTCCTGTTTTCTTATTTTGGAGATTCAAAATATTATTTCTGTAACTATTTTTGGATAATATGTAAAGACTATTATACCCTTATTTTTTTTACTTTTCATTGAACTTCCTAATTTACCTTTAAATTATCTACTTGTATTTTACTTTTTTCCACTTTCTCTCTCTAACTTTTGTCTATAATTGAACTTTTCACTTTTTTTCCCTTAAATTATCCACTTGCCTTGTACTTTTGTCTAACTTTTTTCCACTTTTAATGTACTTTTTCCACTTCTCCACCCATTTCTTAAATACCGTGAAAAAAAATAATAGAAACTATATTATGGGACGAAGGGAGTATTTATTTATTTATTTTTTAATTATTATTAAGCCCTATCTCTTCAAAGTTAGTGAGCCATAGTCTTTCCTATCTCTCAAAGTTAGTGAGCCCTAGTCCACTTCTCCACCCATTTCTTAAATACCGTGAAAAAAAATAATAGAAACTATATTATGGGACGAAGGAAGTATTTTTTTTATTTATTTTTTAATTATTATTAAGCCCTATCACTTCAAAGTTAGTGAGCCATAGTCTTTCCTATCTCTCAAAGTTAGTGAGCCCTAAGTTTTATCATCATTATACATAAAAAAAAATAAATAAATAAAGTATACACGTGGATCTATACGTCTATACATTGAGAGTGAGGGATATCTAAGGTAGTTAGAGCTCCCTATCGATTCTAGGTGATTTGGAATCGATTCTCATCACTCGCCCTATGAGATTCTCTAAACACCAAATAAAAAAAAAAATAAAAAAAAAAGAAATGGAAGAAATAGATTGATTGTTGAAAAAATAGGAGAAGAATAAATAGTTGATTATACTAAAATGTTGCTGTCACCATATTAATACTCCGTACAAAAATAATTAAATATTCTGCCGTCTGTTTTCCCACGCAATTAAGGTATATCATCTACTGTAAGAAGGAAAATCTACTTATTTAAGACCAGATCTTTCCATGCATGTTGACATGTTGATCCAAATTATTTTTTAAAGCTGTGCCACGTTGTAGCCACGTAGATTATAAAATATAATTATATATTTTAACAATAAAATAGGGTGATGTTAATGTTAACAAACCAAAATTTTTTATACATTCTCAAGTCAATAAGTCAACTTGCAATAAAATACCATTGATTAATCATATTTCATATCAATTGAATTAAAATAATATGTACATTAATCAACCCATGTTCTCAATCGTGTTTAAGTAGTGTTTCCTCTTCTGATCTTCATTTACAAATGTCCAAACTGAATGTTATCGCTCTTGTTATATGGTAATTTTAAATGTATGCTTGGCTATTAGTTATCACTTTCTCCGTTTTATAATAAATTCACGTGAAATTATAAATGCCATTATCATTAACATTTATAGAAATTGGTAGTTTAAATGTTAGAAAAGACATTATGTTGAATTCGTTTCAATACAAAGTGTTAATGATAATGGCAATGGAAAAATTCAAATTTGAGACTCTAATCATCAACTTAACTTTTGGTCGAGTTGGTTTTCTAACACAGGATCAGAGCCACCGTGGCAATATATACAAGGGCACGAGTTTAAATTTTATCTACTCCTTTTCAAAGTAGAGACTTTTCTAAACAAAAGTAGTGTCTACCACATAATGTCATATTAACATGAAATATCGTACTCAAAATTTGTAGGGCTCCCACAATTTCATGGACCAATATCATTTCAACATGATCAACCACTTCTTAAGAGTGAAGATTTGCCATGGTTAATCGGAACTCAAGCTGCTAAAAAGGCAAGATTTAAGTTTTGGGCCAAAACCATGGACCGGTCCAGATCTCTCAGGTGGATCCTTGTCAACTCCTTTCCAAACGAGTCACAAAAAGTATGGGCGAAAAATCCGGAGTACAGCCCAACTACTTATTCAATCGGCCCATTAGGAAGTAATGGACTGAGTGAAAGCCTAACTTTTTGGGAAGCAGATGGAAGCTGTTTGGGCTGGCTTGAGCAACAAGAGCCCAACTCAGTGATATACATATCATTTGGAAGTTGGGTTAGCCCAATTGGCGAAGCAAAGGTGAGAAATTTGGCATTAGCATTGGAAGAGTTAAAAAGCCCAATTGTTTGGGTTCTTGGGCCTGAATGGAGAGATGGGCTGCCCAAAGGGTACATAGAAAGATTAGGTAAACAAGGGAAGATAGTTGCATGGGCACCACAACTTGAAGTACTGCAACATAAGGCAGTTGGGTGTTACCTCACACATTGTGGATGGAATTCTACTATGGAAGCTATACAAGGTAAGAAATGCCTCTTGTGTTTTCCGGTAGCCGGCGATCAATCTTTGAATTGTGAATACATCGTTAATGTGTGGAAAATCGGGGTAAAGATGAATGGGTTTAGTGTAAAGGATGTTAGTGATGGCGTCAAAAGGGTGATGGAGGATCGAGAGATGAAGAAGAGAATCGAGGCTTTGAACATGAGGGTCATGGGGGAGAAGGCAAGCTTGGAAGTTAAAGATAATTTGTTTGGTTTCATGAATGATCTTAAAAGACCGATCAATGCATTGCAATTTAATTTATGACAAATTATACTGTAAGGAAAGCTTGTGAAGTTTGTGAACTATTACCTTTCACTTGTTAATTTTGTTAATAACTATCTTTAAATTTTTATTAGTTTTTCTTTAAACAACTACGGATTACTTCTTTTTTTTTTTACTTAGAAAAATGCACTTTAATAATCCCAATTATTGACAATTTACTTCTAATAATCCCAACTAAGGTTTAAAAATTTGGACTAATCACGTGTCGACACGTGTCATGATTACCTGTTATAACAGGTCATTGACTGGTTGGGACTGCTGGAGTGCTAGAGGCAAACTCATAGCATAGTCGAAATTATTAGATAATAAACCTTAGTTGAAATTATTAAAAGTAAATCGTCAATAGTTGATATTATTAAAGTGTATTTTTTCTTTTATTTAACAATACTTAATAAAAATATTGACCCACAACTCTCTATGATTCCAATCACCCACCATTAGCTTACAATGGCTTAATTCACTCTACAATTAAAAAAAATTAGATATCAACAAGTAAAAATATCATTAAAATTTTGTGATTTGGGATTTAGGTATATAAATTTGAAAATTTTCAAATTACTTCTTTAATTTTGTAAAGCATGTACCATTTTTTCATCTTTGGATAATGCACCTTATCAAGGAGTGGTCAGGAAGAAAGACTATCAAAGAACCACCAAATATATACACTTAATGCTCTACAATCAAGGGTGTAGACGTGTAGTCGCATTCAAAAACCAAATTCTAAGCATCTAGTAGTTATGATAATTATGTTTGTGATGGTATAAATAGCTATACTCTCTCCGTTTTTTTTAATGACTTGTTCACAAACAATATCACATCTCGACGATCATTTTCGCATGTAAAGCTTCACAAACAATATCTTCTTTTATTCATTTGCCAATCATATAACAAAGAGTCAAAAATTAAATAAGTTGTAATCTAAATTAGAAAAGAAAAGAAAAGAAAATTAAAAAGAGAACTTTTGAATACACAAGACATCTAGCTAGTTATCTACATACAAATATCACTATATACACTTCCCAAAACTATGACAAATTGGCAACTCTTGCATTACCCAAATTAAGCATTTGATCAAAAGTATGAACAAGTATTCTTCCTAAATTTGATAGTCTTGGTGTTTAGATAATCGACTGTAACGTTGCAGGATACGTGCAAACGATGCCTCGTTCTCACTAGCTTCCCTACGACATAACCTCGAGAATGGATCTCCGTTTCTAGAATGAACGGAACCTGGCCACCATGCTCATTAGAGACATCTACACTTGATCCAGCACCATACAACGGTACCTTGTCTCCATATACTGTAATTGAAGTAGTCCTTCGACTCTTTCTTGGCTGATAGTGTTTCAGTAACTGCAATTTTGCACAATCATTCATCAGTTATTGTCATGATCACAACTTCACAAGTATTATTCATAATTGTCGCTGTCCCTAAATAATAGGCTACATTTCTTTATCAGGTCGTGATAAATTTGAATTGACTATAATAATAACTGGTAAAAATTAGTACTGCTATATGTAGTAACAGAATACTGACCTGACCAGTAGCAACTGTAATCTCCGAATAGAGAAGAGCAATGGGAGTTGAACTAACATGGATGCCGAAAAATGTAGCAGGATTGTGTATGCCTAGTTTCAGTGAGCCATTGAACGTCATTACTCTCGTAGGTACACCGGAGAAATCCGTTGCCTCTGATACAGAGAAGTAGTGTACTGCTAAGCTCTGCCAAGAAACCAACCAAGCCAAATTCAGTACAATATTAGCTTGCATACAAGTAATTGAAGACATCTAATTCAATAATTTAGCATATAAATACACTGATCAAATATTTTAACACCCTAAACATGGTCCGGAGCTTAGCTCTTTTGTCATTTCCTTTGATCATGTAGTCGTTGTATGTTTCCTTGTCTAAGTGGTAATTAACGAATATTTGCACAACACTACATCATAGGTGTTGTGGTCTGAATTTTTAAAGGTCTAATCTGGTATGGTCTAATTTAGTCCGTATGGTATTTGTATGTTAAGAACAATTTTATCAAGTTGGTATTGTACACTAAACAAATATAAATTCTTACTAATTTATTATATTTAGTGAACCTTTATTTTTAAGGTATATTGACTATGGTCTTAGCAAAAATTGACTACTAAAATCAATATCAATTGTAAAGTGTTACTCTCCCAATCTCCTTTTACTTGCTTCTGATTAATTTTATGAAAGTTTTATGAGTTACATGATATAGATATTTATAAAACGTTTGTAAATAATGATTCTTTTTCTTTTATTTTGAATATTATAATGAGTTTATCACACTTTTTCCCCTGTTTTCTTGTGTCAAAAAGGAGTTTAATGATTGGCCATAGATTTATTTCATTTATAACACAATCTCCTGGCACATAATCTAATGATGAGATTTAATTACATAAGTTGAAGAAATCAATAAAAGCAACTTAAAACCACGATTATCCTAACCACTCTTAACGACCATGTTTAAGTTATTTTGAATAACTAATTATCCTTTTACATTTTTAATCTCTTTTCAAAAACCGTGTTTTGAAAGAATGTGTTTTTAAACTCAAAGTCTACCAAAGAAGTATTAACCATCTAATAATTACTTAATTAGTTAACAACCTAATAAAGTGAATACTAAACCAAATTTAAGCTAGTGGATAATATTGAGATTAATAAATTAACAAAAACAAAGAACCATACAAGTGTCCTTTGCTAGCAACAAAAAACTAATTAACATAGTACATATCAATTTATGAGCAAGACAATTAGTAGTAAGAGACAAGAAAATAAACAAATTACCTTCAAAGTGACTTGAGTTTTAAAAGGTCTACTAGCACCCCAAATGATCAAGCAAAACAAAGTAAACAACACAACAAAGCTAAACACCCCAATTAAGGCTTGAACCCTTCTTGACAACCCTTTCTCATCAACACCATCATAGTTACCTTCTTCAAGAATCACATTACATTCAGGCCACCCTTTCTCATTCCTCCTTCGGCTTCCTTTTAGCCCCGAGGAAGACCGAAACACACCCGAAAACCGGCTTGCGGATGAGTTCCTTGAATGCCTACCCATGGAAGGATGTAAAGGGGACTCCATAGGACTATTGTACATAGGAGTTGCTTGTAATGAAGCTGACTTGTTATCCCCATCATGTGAGTCTCTTGATGGACTTTGTACATAGTATATTGGCCTTTTTGGTGATCTTGAAGGTGATGATGGTGCTGAACTTGTTAAATCTGACTCTGATTTTGTGTGTATCATCTTTGTATTTTGAGAAATAATGTGAGAGGTGATGAAAAAAAAAGCAGGGGAATTTAATAAGGGAGGAGGGGATGGAGTTTGTATTTTTGGTGGAGGGAGGGACCAATAACAAGTGAAGCAAGTGTTGCGGGTCGCGTTTTATTATATACTCTCTTCGTTATAACCATTCACACAAGATTTTATGCAAGTAAAAAATTAGAAAGAACAAAATAGATGAGTGAATATGTGGCCCAACTAAAGAGAAAAAGTTCATAGAAAATTTGTTAAACAGGGAAATGGGGTATGTAAATTGGAAACCCTATATGGAAAATTCCGAGTAAATTGAGACGAAGGGAATTTTAAAAAATAAATGAATGAGCGGCTATGTGGCTCAATTTTAGAGTAAACGTAGAGAAAAAAATTGTTAAATAGGGAAATGAGGTATGTAAATTGAAAATCCTATATGGAAAAATTACGAGTAAAATAAGACAAACAGAAGGAATTAAATACACATTTACAAATAATAAAAATTGAAAGATGGCCAACAGAAAAATATGCTGTAGTAGGTGACAAGGGATACAACAGTATAAGGATTAAGGAGTGAGGACTATACTATATAAACCTCAAAATTACTACCACTACTAATCTACTGTAGTGCAAGTGCAAGTGCAACTGCCTTTAACTTGTGTGGATGTGTTCGATTGTAGGGCTAGAAGTGTCGGCAACCGACGAATTTCTACCAAATTATGATAGAGATCGAATTAGAATCTCTTTTTCAAATACTAGACAATGCAAGGTTATGTTGAAGTATTAGAGCTTATAGTAGCATGTCATTCTGATGGGGATTTCCATATACCTTAATTTTTTAAATTCGACTTTTTTTTAAGATTGGGTGGCATGAATGACCCGAGATATGACTGTTAAATATTACCTCTGTTTTTTTTAGTTGACACTTTTTGACTTTAGCACTGTTCAGAGTATTCACACACTCCCCTTTGGCCGTGTTTTGTGCTTTATACATAATGAAAAATATAGTCATGTGAGATATTGTTAGATTCGTCACGATATATATTTTAAAAAAATCAACTTTTCATAGTTTTTGCTTATCGGTAATCAAAGATATGAATGGTTGAATTTGTGCATTGACAAACGTGACTAAAGAAATGTGTCAACTAAAAAAAAACGAATGAAGTATATTGTAAATATCCTTCGACTATACAATATACTCCCTTCGTCCCATAATAGCTGACACAGTTCTCATTTCCGTCCGTCCCAGAATAACTGACACATTACTAAATATAGCTTGGAACCACTAATTTAAAATTATTTTCCTCTACTCTTGCATGACGTACTGATTTTTGGAAAAAAATTTCTGCCACATAAAAAATTCAAAAGAAATCTTTTTACATTAAGAAAATGTATTAAATGGCCTCACTCAAAGTTTTCTTAAATTATGTGCCCATCTCAACGTCTCAGATATTCTGGGACGGAGGGAGTATTTACAATGACATTGTTGGTAAGTGTAAAATGTCTATTCATTTTGTGATGTCGACTTAGATCGAAACATTTTGCATAATAATCATTAAAACACTAGTTGAACACTCTATAATCTAAAGAAGACAACACCTAACACTAGCAGAAAAACAGAAATGAGCACCGCAAAATGCGTACCAGTTTTTAAAAACCGGTGCCAAAAAGCATAGGCGGGATTGAGGGAAAGGGGAATTCGCACCAGTTCAAACCAAACCGGTGCGAAATGATGTTAATCGCATGCTATTGTTAAAAAAAAAAACCGGCCTTTAATTATCTTCTTTCATTCTCTTTCCTCGATCTCTCTTCTTCTCCCATCTGCCTCTCTCTCATCTCACTCACTCTCCTCTTGAACTCTCTGTCTTCTCTCTCTTCTCGCTCTCTCTCCCACCACCAACCACCACCACCGTAGTCATCTAATGGCGACGCTGCTCCTCACAAGGTTTATTCCTCCTTTTTTTTTTGTTAATTTTGTATAATTTGGGTTAGGGTTTCGATTTCGTTGAGTTTTTGGGTTTTGATTTTGGATTTTGTGATTATGTTGTTGTGTTTGAGTTTGAATTTGTATGTGATGTTTGATTTTGAGTATGATTTTGATTTTGTCCCTCTTGTTTGATGATTATTGTAATTTTTTGATTCCCGGAAACCCCTTTTTTGATTTTTCTTGTAATTTTGATTTCTAGGTGTTTTCACTTAGTTTAGATTATGGGTTTATTTAATTGGGTTTTAGTAGCCTTAGCAGACTTGATAGTAAGTTTTGGGGTTTGAAATCAGATTCCACAACTCAGTTTTATTGCGATTGATCTAGGGTTTTGTTAATTTGTTTCAATAATTGCGATTGATTTAGGATTTTGTGAATTTGAGCTTTTGGAATTGTGAATATACGGAAAACGGAATGGATTATGGGTATACGGAGCATTTGAATAGTGTTGCATGTGTGTACATTGGTCACCTGCTAATTGCAATGTTTTCCTTGTGTGTGTGATGATCAGAAGCTGATTTCTGCAATCTGGTTGGGCTTGTTGGTTTACAGAGGACAAAATTTCTGCAATCTGATTTCTGCAATGTGATTAATCGCTTGATTTTGGTTTCAGAGTGTTAACAATGATGCATCTGCTATCTTTTTTCTTTTCCTGCTTATGCTTTGTTGCTCATATTGATGTTGGACTTGTTTGTTTGGCCTGAGAAATGTGACTCATGTGATCTTTTTTTTTTTTTTTTTTTTTTTTTTTTTTTTTTTAACTATAGTTTTCTTGATCTTGTCCTTATAAAGGATCAGTTAACCTACTGTCACATAACTACATTACCTGATGCTGTGAATTACATGTGTGAAATCACAAGCACGTGAACTTGAATTTCCTTTACTTTCAAACACAATTTTTTTTAGTCAAATTGGCATACATGATAGGGCTTAGTGATGATCAATTAATTTTCGAGTCTTCATCTGTTTATATAAGCTTAATAATTGAGGAGTCCTCTAGGACTATGGTGGCATATATGATATGTGTCTTTGGAAAAAGAACAAGGAAAAAATGACTGAGCTAGTAGCCAAAGTGGCTTGAATTTGATGAAGTGGTGGTTGAGGCCAAGAATTTCTGCTAAATAGCTAGCTAATTTCCCTTTTATGATACCGTATCTTCTTTTTGTTTTTCTGTAAAAGTCACCTATATTCATAAACTGTATAGTCTCTGCTGAATGAGTGCTTTCTGATGTAAATAATTGAATACATTAAATGTGTTGCTTGAATACTCCTTTGCTTCTATTTCTGTTTCTGTTGTGGTAAGTATTTGATGAGGTCAATGCAAAGTGTCAAGAACTTTGTCTACGAGGTGAAGAAGGCAGAGAATTAATTCTCCATTAGCTTGAAGCTCTCTTTCCTCCATTATATTGAAGCAGCTTATGCTGATACTTTTTTCAAAACCATCGAATATCAATTTCTGTTTTGGGTTTATCGTTAAGTTAATTGTGAGGAAAGTTAACTTTTGGTTGTTCTATGCTAGATTATTGAACTATGGCTACAATTAGTGAAGCTATTAGAAATTTTAGAGGTCAATTTTGATGCTGTAATTTTGATATGTACAATTTACTTTGATATTCTGAGGTGACGAAAATTTAGTGTGGTGTTTAGGTCTCCTTAGATCATTTGGTGGTTTTTGGGGCTCCTTTAATGATTTTGTACTTTTTGTTTGATATTTGGTGTGTTTTGATTTTAGGGTTTAATTGGGGTTCTTACTTTGTTTTGGGATGTAGGTTGGACTGCATCAATTTAAGGTGAGTAATGGGGATTGCATCTATGTGGAGAAGCTTAAGTACTGTGACTGTCTGGTAATGACAAGGTAATTCGTTTTTCTGCTTGATTTTATGTTCAGTGATTGAAATTGTAATAGTGATAGATTATAAATTGGTAATGCATACGGTTTCCCGGTGGTTAATGTGACGTGTTATGATGCACATCATTACCTTATTGGTCTGGTCTGATAATCCTTCTCTGTTAATAACTTCAACAGACTGGGTTGTATATACTTGTATATTTCATTCTTCTTTTATTTCATTATCCACTTGAATAAATTTTGAGCTAAGTTCTGTTTGGACTATTCCTCTCACAATCTGCTTATACTTTGTTTTGCACTATGATAAGAAAGGCATGTATTTCCATTATTTAGTTTGCAAAATTTTCTCCAAAAAAGACAATGATGTCAATGTGCTCTACAAAGCTTCAAAATAAAAGCTCCAATAACAAGATTGAGAATTTCTTTCTGATTCACCTTTATTTGATAAAAGCTCACAGCTTGTCCATCATTAAAATTAGAATCATCTATGAAATTACCATAATAACAGCCACATTTCACGTCTTTTATGAGCTACTTGGTATTTTTTTATCTTTATCTGCTGATGTGCTCATATGATCTGTATGATCACTAAATGTGCACTTCAATTTGGACCAGAAATAGGAGAAAACCCTGTATATAACCAATCTAGGTCTCATATTTGCACCCAAACTTGCCCTGATTCTCTTCTACAAGTCTAAGCAATATTGTCTAGCTGCATTCCCTTGGTCTTTTGTCCAAGTATAACAGTCGCGTACTCTACTGTTTTTATAAAATTTAGAAAAAAGTTGTCATTTTTTCTTAAATAGTATATAGTAATGGTTTCTAATTGACTTTTCAAAAACATCCTCATCAATGTTATATTTCGAGGGGGTTGTAAGAATGACCCAATTATTAAAGGTCTTTTAATTTATTTATGCCTTTGATAATTTGTTCTTGATGGGAGGAGTATTAATGAAAGTAATGAAACTACTGCCGTAATTATAGTTTAAAGCATGATAGCTAGCTCTTGGTTTGCTTTTTATTGGTTGCCTTCTTTGCTTATATCCTAGGAAAGAAATCATGATAGTATGTATACATCCATAATTTTCCTATTTTCTGTATATTTTGCTTTGTGTCTATTGTAACAAGTTGTGTGATGTATTTTTGCTTGTAAAAGTTAGCAAATCTTTCAAAATCTAGCATCATACAAGAGCATAAGTATTAATTTGCTTGAAAGGAGGCATTGGCTTGTGGAATTTTGCTTTAATTGTAGCTTAATGTGAAATTCCTGTCAGATTAATTAGAATTTTTTTATTTTGTTGCTTGATTTAACAAATTCACAACCGTGACTCAACTGTCTCACCATGGCATGCTATATGTTCCTTTGGGATACACCTTTGGGAAGGGCTTGTTTGAAATGGAAGAGGTGAAAGGAGGATCTTCATATGGTGCAGGAACTTTTGCAGGAGACAGATCTTGTCAACCGTCGGAGCTGGAACTTTAGCAAGCATTTTATGAAAGTAAGTATCTTGTTGAGGTTGCAAAGAAGCTCAAAAGTTAAGCCCCCTGTTGGTGCAACGTACTCATCAATCATATCATTGTAAACGTATATAACATCATAACATACCAACTGTAAAATTGGAAATTTTTTTCCAAATTAAATTTGTACTATGTTGAAGTTGAACCATATTACTTGAAAATAAAGAATCAAAGAAAGAATCAAATCTTCATTTTGATGCATCATTAAAAAAACACATTCTTTATTATTCTATTCCAAGGACAGTGCTCTCATTCTGTCTTGTATTATGTGTACAACAACATCATCGGAGTTTGACTCAAGCAGGAAGGGCGCCCAGTAGAATTCAATGGTCGCATTATAATCCTGAAGTTATAATGATATATAGAAAGTTGAAGCGCATGTTTGATTAATCTGGCATAAAATTAAATTAATGCAGATTGCAGTGCTCTCTGACCTTTAATCTGAAGACTGTCAATGAAGAGTTAGAGTTCTCCATCACTTTGCCTTCTTCAGGTACAAGTCTATGCAGAAGACAGATCATGGAAATTAAATTTATTTTTTGGATGAAAATTGTAATATTACAGCCTTTTTTAATGAAAATATGTAACTTTATATATATATATTAGTGTTTCCATATCAATTTAAGTGAAAAAACATGCAAAAAAAAAGAAATTTTTTGTAAAAAAAATTTTGGGGCATTTTTGGCACCGGTTTTGGTTTTGAATCGGTGCCAAAAGTTTTCTTTTTAATATTTCTGGGCCATTATTCGCACCGGTTTTGGAAAAGAACCGGTGCCAAAAGTTTTTATTTTTTTTTATTTTTTTGGTATCCCTCAAATCTACACCGGTTTAAAACCGATACTATATGGGGGTTTTGAACCGGTGCCCATTTACATTTTTTCGCCTAGTGTAATAACTTTTTTATATTCATCTACACCCATTAATTTTAAATGTTATAAGCTGGAATGTTGTGAGTTAAAAAATGAATGCATAATTGGTGAACTATCCCTATTGTTACATCACCATTGTAATTAATTAGGGCGTAGGAGTACGTATATATATAATGCAATAAGGAACACAAATTATTTTGTCAATATTGTCTCCATCATTCATTGATGTGTGTATTTTATTTTTTATTTTTGGAAAAATAAAATAATTTTAAGGTGCAAATCATCAAATGTATGTTATTGACGTTTATGGTTCAAGTCTTTAGTGGTTTAACTTTTAAGGTTATGATAAATACTACAAATATACGTAGTAAAAAACAAGTTAAACAACCCATGATTGGTATATATCATTATATCCTGGATGGATGAACGAAAGCTAATCAATTGTATCATTGTATGAATAGGATATGAATGCGATTAAGCAAACTTGCTTAGACGAATAATGAAATCTTTATGAAAGTAATTGATGAAAACTTATGATAAGGATATGAATTGGACTATACTTCCTCAAGATTTCATTTTTTTTTTCAATATTTATCTATTTTATGGAGCCTCAAAATCAAAAAAACATTAAATTGAAACTTGAATTATCTTGAGTCAAAGGTTGTACCTTAATCAAAATGAAAAAGAGCATAGTAGTACTTACTACTATGTTTGTTCTTTTTTAATTGTAATGTTTGGAATTTGATATTACTAATTACGGAATACTTTATGTTTTTTTTAAGTAAAATTAAGAGGTTAATTTGAGATGGTGAGCGCCTGAGCGATGCTACTCCACTACTACCTCAACCTTTGACAATAAACAAAATTTATGTAACCCATTTTATGATAAGAATAAAATATGAAGTATTAAAGAATGGAAGAAGTAGATGACTAATCCAAAATAGTGGACTGTAAAGCAAGAAAGCACTCCAAGACTTCCTTACCTACCAATAATAGAAATGAAGAAATGAGTACAAAACCAAAAGAAAAGTAAATACGACAAAGTACTAATACACCTTTTAATTATAATAGCCAGCCAATAACGTTGGCCCACATCGGATTAAGACTAAACACCCTTCGTTGCCCAAATTGTTAGCGCTAGTTACCATTACAGTTTACTCCTTCTCATGGATCGATAGCATAGCCCAAATATACAGTGCTCAGTTGGTCACCCTTAAACGGGCCTACAGTTTATAATTGGGCTAGTTCCATTATAATTTGAAAGGACTTGGTCTTCCGTTCATTCATTGGTGTGCTACTATTGAGGGTTATATAGTCTAGACTTATAATTATGCTAAATTCTTCATATGTTTTGATTTAGACACATTTCTTTAAGCATGTAAGCCAATACATGATTTTAATTATTAGTATATTTAATATCAATAAAGAAAGGAAGAAAGCTATAAAAAGATTATATTAGGAAAAAAAAAAGATACATTGAGACGAATCTAACAAAATTACACATGACTATGTTTAGTCCCAAGTATAAATCACAAAATAAAGCCAAAGTGAGTTATGTGAATAGTATATTTGAGATTATTGTTACTTATTTTATTAGTATATTCAAAGGGGCATATTTGAGGTTATTGTTAGTTATCTTATTAAATTAGTATATTCAATCAAGCAAAATGAACTCATTGTGCGAGTCTAGTTCGAATGATTTAACTTATGATACTTGGCTATGCGAGTAATTAAGTCTTACAAATCTATCCTCCAACCTCCAATCTTCGGAGAACCTTGTTTCCTATCTTGTGTTTTGTAATTTGAAAAGACGAAAATAAACTTGTGTTTCAAAGCGAACCCTTCCCTTCCCTTCCCCCCACACCATTATCCATCTTGCTTCCTCTCAAGCTTGGGACTTTAGGCTAGCTAAAGGTGCTGATACCTCTACTCCAACCCAGTCTATCCATGTAGCCCCCCTCACTGCCACATGCTTCATATGTCAAAGTTGGGGAATTAACAACTATTGCAAGGATTCTTTGGGATCATGAGGGTACTTGGTACATACATTGGTTTTTACCAACGAGTCTATGCAAAGTCATCACTTGATGGTAATAAGGGAGGGCTTGAAAATTTTGAAGCAACAACAACCACAACATACCATTTATGTAAATTTTTAAATTGTTGATTTTAAACTAAGGTTTAACTCCCCATCAATACATATAAAATTTTATGCTAATCTCTAAATTAATGTAAAATCATTTACTTCCCATCAATACATATAAAATTTTATGCTAATCTCTAAATTAATGTAAAATCATTTTTATCAACCAACTAGTCTAAACATTCAATGAAAGCATTAAGTCAAACTAGTCAATGTAATTTATTATTAACAACTAATTACCAAACAATGACTTTTATCTTTACTCTTTTCTAATTTTTCTTACCCTACATTCATAAATGTCAACTTTATCTTACAGTCTTACACATTAATCACTTGCATGAACACTCATATGGCTAAGAGTAAAATGGCCGGTATTAAATATCACACATAAATAGTTTAAAGAACGAACGATGTAGTAAAATCTTTCGGAATCCAATGCATAAAGATAACAACATAACTTCCATGCAACTTTAAGGAAATGCATGTGGCATATCTTAACATCAGACAATGCAACTTTAATACTACAAATTAAAGCTTTGACAAAAGTGTGTTGAGTTTGTGGATTCCTCTTGCTTTTTTTGCATGAATATGCAGAGTCATGTACACAGGTCCATTTTCTTTTTTGCTTTAATTTCTTCCTTTATAAAAGCTTTGCTTAATGAAAGAATACAATATTATCTATAAAAATATTTATATATAGAGTAAAAGGCAACATTAAAAATGGTAGAGCAATAATAATGTCATATTTAAAGAGAAGCAAGAATGGATGGAAAGTAGACATTATGTAGAGGAAAAAAAAAAGATGAGAAGGGTTGGCGTATGTAAAAGTAGCCATTTTTTTTGGGATGTAAAGTCGTTGATAACTTAACCATTTATTTACCTGTGAAAGAGAAAGAAATAGAATTAATATTATTATGTAGAAAAGATAATTATCACGTTATTATGTAGTTTTGACTTATAATATGACAACTAAATTCGAATACAAGCAGTGTAAAGGATTATATAGCTTACTGCTTCCAGCGAAGACTCGGCAAATGAAAGTGAGAAATATGATGACAATCACAATTGCAGCTAGTAGTCCAATTACCAGTGCAAAATTTTTCACTCCCCTATTTTTGTCGTCGGATCCTCCTACAAAGAAAAGGAAAATAAAGATAAAATGAGTAAGTCAAATGCATAAAGTAATGTTACAATGATATGGATCCTAGTCATTAGTCACCACAAAAAAATACTGATTATATTAGGTCCAAGCATCCAACTATGTAAATGGACATTTTCGAAAAAGTAACTTCACATATACATAGTATTTTGTTGTTGAATGACTCTTGCTTTAATTAGAGTATATTCATAACATGCATGAATTATTTTGCTAAATCTTGCCTTTTTGTAATTTTACTTTAAGCTATATTTTTAAAAGCAACATGTTTTTCCAGTGTATCAAGAGCCACAAATGTCAAGTAATGTAGGTAGACAAAATATATACGATTATGAATCTTTGATATCAGCAACCAATACATTAACCAATTAATTTAGTTGACATCTATTACAAGTACAAACATAGATTGTTAGACTCTAAAATTATAATATATACGGGAGTATGTACTTTGTAATTTGTAAGTTCATTGACTATGTAATGTACGTACGAGTAGAAAATACCAAAAATTGACGTATTTCTCCATTTATATTATGTTGTTTCCATAAGTTATTCTATTTTTCAATTACGATAACAAAACCAAAACCGGGTTAAGATATAAGTATTAATATTGTCATTAAATTTATAAGTAACATGTTATATCTAAATGTCAAGCATATTGTTGAGAATTACAAGTAATGAATTCGTATTGCACTAGCTAAAAAAAAAGAACGGAGAGAGTATCGATTAAATCATTAAAACAAAAAAAGTGACTAGATATTTATTTAATTTATGTATAGGAAAACTTACCAATACCATTATTATTGAAATATCCACGACCACCTCCAATAGTATACCTAACGTAACATTTTCCCAAATACATATCACCATTACCACTCGTAGCACATTCCATCTTTACTTGATCAACACTCTCTTTCAAGCAATCTTGACATTGCCCTTCACTCAGATCCCCTACACACTGCGCAATCACCGCCACATCCTTCGACCCGCCGGCTCGATAAAACCCTCCTCCGTTCCCCACCACCCCTTCCAACACCGCGTCTCGGTTCACAATCTTATCTTGGTTCCCCGTAGGCTGTCCACACTTTTTCATCACCACGGTCTTATCCTCGGCCCCAATGAATGTGTCGTTGTCGTACTTAACGTAGCACCCTTGGAGTTGGATGGCCCCGCCGCATGACCCGGGGCATAAGGCTCCTAGACGGCTTACCGAGTTGGCTACGCACGTGGCGCAGTCCGGCATGGGGAGGTCGCCTCGGCATTGGTAGAGGCCGTAGACGACCTCGTGCATGGAGGTACCGGCAATGGCGAAGTGGTTGTAGGCCATGTAGGTGGCTGAGTTGACTAGGGAGGTGAGGAGGGAGTTGAGGTTTGAGGTGTAGGCGACGTCGGAGGAGGAGTACTTGATTTGGGAGCAGCCGCCGTAGACGAAGGAGTTGAGGGTGGAGGAGTCAGAGGCGGTGGCGAGGGAGAGGATGAGTAAGAGAGGGAGTATTGGAAGTGAAGTTGCCATGTGATAATAATGTAAGGGTTTGAGCTTGGGAGAAAAAGGGAAAGAAAATGATGTAGAGAATGAAGTTGGTGTTGGAAGCTTACATGAGCATATATCACTTGCTAGGGTTAGTTGTTTTTTCTAATGTTATGCTTCCAAGGTCTTTAAGGATAATGTTAGGGGTATTATTGTAAAACTATAGGGATACATATACTTCCTAATATATAGAGTACGTAGACCCTGTTCTTTTGAGTTGTTCTGCTCTGCTCTGCCTTGCTCTGCTCTGTTCTACCCTGCCCTGCTTTGCCCCTACTCTACATGCTTTGCTTAAAATAATAATTAATAATAATAATAATAATTAATATTTAATAAAAATAATAATATTTATTATTAATATTTAATAATAATAACTAATATTTATAGATAATAATAATTTATATTTTATAATAATAATAATAATAATTAATATATTATATTATTTACACATTTTATAATGTTATAAAAAGAGTAAAAAAAAATCTAAAAATAATCAAATAATAATAATAACAATAATAATAATAATAAATAATTAATGGTAATAATGCGATGATGATAATAATAATAATAATAATAATAATAATAATAATAATAATAATAATAATTAATGGTAATAATGTGATGATGATGATGATGATGATAATAATAATAATAATAATAATTAATGGTAATAATGCGATAATAATAATAACAATAATAATAATAATAATAATAATAATAATAATAATAATAATAATAATAATAATAATCTGCTCTGCTCTGCTTTGCTGAAATCTGCTCTACTCTGCCCAAAAGCTCAAAAGAACAGGGTTGTAGTATATTATCATTGATATTATATAATTATGTGGTCGTCTTTCTTTAATTCATTATTGATAAATCATGTAAAATAAAATAGGACAGCAAATTGAGATTAGTAATAGTGCTCCCTATGTTTCATTTAATTTTTAATCTAAATTGCTAACTCTATACACACATTATATATTCTCTACATCATTGGATTTTCTTAGGTTCAATCCAATAGTATGATTTTGAGTTTGCCCCAATTAGTCCTAGTGATAAACATTTTTTTTTAATTTAATTTTATTTTATTTTTATTTATCACATGACATTTTCGTAAATAAATCAACAATTTTATCCAATCAACATCAACTGTGGAGCCCACATTAATTAAAAAGTTGTTGATTTATTTACGAAAATGCCATGTGATAAACTGTTTTTGTTTCTCACTGAGAGTAACATGTATTTTCTCTATGATTTTTACACAAGAAAACAATTGAAATTTAAAAAAAACAAAAGCTATTTCATTATCTATCAAATATAATCTGGCTTCATTTTAACTATGAAATATACTTGTACTAGAAATGGTATCAATTTCACACCAATTCCAAGATAGACTCCACACTTAGCTTAATTATTAAATTGGTCTTAACTAGTTTAAAGTCAAATCACAAACAATAAAATCGGACTTGTAACCGGGTCATAGAATTTGGGTTGTATATTCGGTCTAACTCCCTTTTACTTTAATTTTTTTGGTTGATATGACTTATCAACATAATTGGACATCATATTCATACATATTCATATATATTCATTTATTAGTAGCTTTTAGGTGAGAGAGATTCGGTTTGTTCAAATAAAGCTTAAATCCTTAAGAAATAAAGGTTCTTCATTTGAATTATATAAAAAGCATAGGTAAAGGCTAAAGGGAGAGCACACTATAATGTATATACTCAAATCTCATTGGAAGAAACTTGAAAAAAAGATGCCTAAAGATTAAAGGATCATCTGTTGCTCGCTTTATAAAAGTTTATCTAATAAGAATATTATGATTTAATGGCTGCTTTTAGTAATCTAATGAATGATACAGCTTATATGTTGGACCATTTGTAGAAGGCCCATTAGCCCATAATCTCTAGACTAGCCTTGGACGGACTCGCTTTGGATAAAGCTGTCAAATCGGGTGTGCAGATCAAGTTTGATTTAAATCTGGTCAAGTCATATTATATTTGGTTTATGTTGGGTCAATGAGTTCATGCAAATCAAATACAAAGTATGAGTTAAAGTTCTATTTGGATAGTTCTTGGCTTGGATAGCACTAGAATGTGGATCGTCAAATTATGATGCTTTCTTCATGCCGAATAAGGGTGATTGAAACTCGAGCAGCTCAACTCTTGCCCTTTAATGAGTGCAATACAACGCTTAATCCCTTTCTTTGACCCTTCAATGATTTCATCCCTAGCTATGTTATACAGACACAAATGCGCTTGAATGAAGAAGATGACGGACAATGGACAACTTAATTGCGATCAAAAGGACGAGCTTTCCCATCCCCAAGAGAATCTCGCAAGCAATGATCTACACCAACTGGGCAACATGACTAGTTTGATATCACATACTTGCCCTTGCCTACCAAATTGTACAATGTACAAATGAGTGTACTATACTACAAGTGATATATTAAGGCCAAGTATTCGGCGTTCAGAGGGGATCAACTAGCCAAGGCACCAACTATCTCATGTAACTATACTACAAGTATTTGATATCCTGGAACCAATTACTTTCTAAGTATACTAAACTAATTCTTTTATGCGGTTAGTGGCAGAGTCAGAATTTTTACAATGATAGGGCACCGTACCATCTAAAACCCTTTTATCAAGGCCTTAAAAATCGTTTTTAAAAAGTAATAAGACACATTTACGTGCCGCATATCAATAATGAAATAATGTTTTAATATCAAGATTCAAAATTACTTAGCAATCGTACTTTTCAAAATGAATATTGGGCAAGAGATTAGAACCCCATGACCTTTGATAGAAAAGGTAATATTCTAACCACTAGGCTGCTGGTAAGCTTGAACATAATAATGCACTTTGTATTTTATTTAAACAAAATTTGAACTTACTTTTTTTTTTTTTTTTTCTTCCTAGTAGGACACAAGGTGGCTCCACCACGGTATGCGGCACAGGCCACAATATTACTCTGTAGTTGAGTAGAATGTGACACTGTGACCGATTGATTCAAATAATGTTGTTGACAATGCATATATAAAATTAGTAAATTACAAATAGAATTATTACCAACCATGCATAAATGAGGTTACTAATGAAGTTGCGGAATCGTAGATGAAACAATGTTGAATGGTGCTGAGAGTGAATGTAATGGTGTTGGGCAGTTGATGTTTATCTGTAAGACTGTAAGAGTGATATTAATGGATAAACTCCCAAGCAGGTGGGTGACACACAAATTCAGTTTCCTTGGTTAATCCTAAATTAAAGCATATAAAATATTTCATATTCTACTACTCCAACACACACCCACGTCATCATATTACATCTAATCCAAATTTGGCACGTCAAAATTTTATACTCCCAACACATTCACACATCATACTACTCCGTAGTAAATATTACAATATCTATCCCCATTATTATACTTTGCACTTATAAAAGTTGTCTCCTTCTTTCTCACACAGTCATAATACACAAAATTTAGGATGGCATTTTAGATTTTACACACTCTACCAACCAATATTACTTGGATAATTTATTCTTTTTGTTCCTTAAAATGTCCATTATAAATTTTCACTTTATTAATTACACTTATAGCCACAAACTCACAATGTAGATTTGTTATTCAATATGTGAGATGATAAATTTACGAAGAGTAATTCCAAAGGCTATTCTCACTAAAATGAATATGAATCTGAGATCTGGCCCATATTATTAAAAAAGAAAATAGGTCAATTTTTAAGGAACGAAGAAGTACTTAATCTCTTGTGTTCAACTAGAAAAATGGTACAATGACATAACACATAAGGGGCAATTGTCAATCATAATACACCCAATAGACAAATTGAAGTGAGTACAAAATTACACCCGAATATAGATGATTAATCGTAATAATATACTTATGTACAATATCAATGAATAATTAAAAAGTCTAATTAATAAACAGAACACTAAAGAACAGAAAGGGTACCCTCAAAGTTGGGAGGAAAAATTATTAATAACACTAAAATGTAAGCAAAGTTTGGAATATGTGCCAGACTTCAATTATGTAATCATAAATACGCAAACAAATGGAAGGCTAGAGATGGGCATATCAGGCTCCCACTTCTCTCTGTATATAAAAAGCCAACCTCTGCTTCTGCTAACTTTCTATATTTTACCACATTTAGCTTTTGAAACTTGAAACTCATTTTTTTCCTTATAAAAGAAAAAAATAGTACAATTGAGTTTATCTTATCTGGGTTTTAAAGATAAGAATCAATCAGATCGTATCTCATCTGGGTTTTTGTTTTGGAAAGAAAGAGAGAAAATGTTGGAAGGTAAAGCTCTGATAGAGGACACTGATATGCCTTTGAAGATGCAGATCCAAGCTATGGCTTCTGCTTCTCATGCTCTTGATCTCTTTGATGTTTTTGACTACAAATCCATTGCTGCTCACATTAAAAAGGTATTGTACAAATAAACCCGACTCGTGTTTTTTTATTTCCTCCAGTGCTCATCTACTCATGTCGGACATAGGTACATGTCAAAGTGTCAAGCTTAGTGATATTATGAAACAATTTCATGGTTTGGGTATAAACAAAGTGTTAAATGTCCGTTATGTCAAATCTCACACAGGTGGGGTATTTGAGGGTTTAATGAAAAGTCCGAGTAACATAGCTTAGTACTATGACTCATATAATATGTACAAGTAATTGTTTTCTAATATGATATGTGCAAAATGTAACAGGATTTTGACAAGAAATATGGAGGAGGATGGCAATGTGTGGTGGGATCAAATTTTGGGTGTTTCTTTACACATTCAAAAGGAAGTTTCATCTACTTCACACTTGAGACACTCAAATTTCTCATCTTCAAAGGGGCTGTTTCATCTTCTTGACTTAGATAGCAAATAGCAAAGAAAAAAAATAAAGGGGGAAAGTGCAATTAATTACCCTTTTATTATTCTTATGTTTGTTATTTTGTTTAACTTTCTAGGCTTTGTTAATGTCATCCCACTTTGAAGTGTAACTGGGTGATTTTCATCTGCCCAGTTTCACCAGTTTGTAAATATTACTGCATTATAATCTAATAATCTTTAATCTTTATTCATCCTAATTTTTTTATGGAATATTATTATTGTTATTATTATAATTAGTCAAATAAATAGTCTCACTACGGCATGTCTGCATTAATTGTTTTGATGAGTATACGTTAAGATTGAGATTTCTTATAAATTTAAGAAATCTAAGCGTGTGGGAGTCTTCTTTTTCTAATTTGGATAGATAATGGTGATTATATTGTATTGATGAAATTTTAAGAAATGGGAGTACTACTTTAAATGACTCATTCAATTGGATAAAATCCTGGGGTGCGTTCAAGCCTCAAGTGTCATGCATCTACCCTCACCATTATCATCTCTAATTAGATACATTCATAGCAAATTTTTCCGAACATTACAAGATATTACTTCATTATACGAGTATCATTTTAGGACGGAGAGTGTATAGAGGTCGTAAGTCCATAGTGCTGGAACCTTCCTCCAAATTCTAATTTATAAAAGAGCCAATACATGTTCTCCAACTTTATAAAACGAACAAAAAGAGATAGACCCCTACACATTGACATTGACGTGCCTAAAAAAATTGAATCAAGAATCACTTATTCATCCACTATACACATAAATGATTATTAAATCATGCCAAATTAACATAATTAAGTTCTATTAATCAGTTGGTTCAGTGCATCTTCCAAAACCCCAAAAAAGTAAGGCCTATTATCGAGTAATTTTTACAGTTAAACTAAACAAAATACATGTGCTCTAAGATGCTAATTCATGGATAAGGTGAGCCACCTAATGTTTTAGCTAGTCTTAAGGATGAGGTGAGCAACCTACCCATACATGCATATTCTGTGATGCAGAAGATAATAAAGCGGGTGATATGGAGGTGCAGGAAATGGCCTTAAACTCACATCATCATGTCAAAGGGTTGTCAACTAGTTATTCCAATCCGTCAAGTCTGGCTAACTGACTAACCCTCTCGTTATTTACTTATTTCAGTCCAACGAATCTGGCTAATTGCCTAACAATTACACAACTAACCGAGACTTGATATCAATGGTGCTTTTACTTTAGATTAACAATAGTTCACTAATTTTAGGTTTTAGAACATAACATCCACAGTTTGCTGCGGTTCTGCCTAGCTTATAATGGTTCGATCTTCTCGGTGTCTCCATCAGAAGTGCTAGTACATAACAGACTGTGAAACGGATGATAAAATTACTACTTGCATTAGTTTTAAGGATAACAAAGTTGAATCACTGAAAAATGAAGTTTTGTTGCAACTTTGTACATCCAGAATCAGATCAACAATTTGTCATTTGACTATCTAAGAGGTTTAGACAAGAAGCTAAATCTTAAACTAAAGGAGATTGCAAAAAAACTGTGATATGGTAAATGAAAATTTTATGTTAAAAAAAAGGCAGATCATGTGTGTATGTATGAAAATCAATGATGCCTTTCATCGCCTCAGATTACTGCAAAGATGAGAGAAAGCTCAAGCAATATGAGGCATCTCAGTGAAAAATCAGAGAATTACCAGAATCTCAGGCGAGCAGAGCCTTTTCATAGCTAATGCGGCGATAAAACAGATTGTGTTGATCTCAATGATCCAAAGTCTTCCATGCCTTCAGATAATGTTAAATAACTGGAGTCAACAATGGCTCTTTTCGGAAATGTGCCTCCAGATTTCTGATCACGAGATCAGCCATGGCCTTGCAAGTTTCAACAGTGTCACTTCCAACATGAGATAACATCACCACGTTATCAAGCTTCAACAGTTCTTCAGGAACGTTTGGCTCATTCTCAAACACATCAAGCCCTGCACCACCTAATCTACCTTCAAGCAGAGCAGATACAAGCTCAGCTTCAACAACATGAGCACCTCTTCCAATGTTTATGAGGATACTCTTTGGACCCAGTGCATCAATGACATCACGGTTGATGATATGACGGGTTTCTTCAGTTAGGGAGCATGAAACGACAAGGATTTCACAGTTAGCTGCCAAGTCAATAACCTTTTCATAGTATTTGTACTGCACATCAGGTTTCTTAGACCTGGAGCAGTAACTAACTTGGCATCCAAATGCTCCTGCTCTCTTTGCAATAGCAGAGCCAATCCTGCCCAATCCAAGAATTCCCACTGATTTACCAGTGAACTGGAAAGATATAATAGGAGAAAAAGAACGAATATGAGAAAGACTATACAGATGACCAATCACAATTATGTTCCACTAATGTCAAAGCTGACCTATGACATCATAACATTTGTAAAAGATAGTAAAGCATACAACTATAACAGACAGTTAGCATCTTATTAAAAACTGGCATTGCATCTTTAATATCATATACTTCTTTTTGTAGTAATTAGTAAATCTAAGCAAACATTTACAGTTTGGAAAGGAAGGCAAGTCAAATGAAAGTTATGACCAAGCTTCTCATTTTAAAGAATATAATCAACAAGCTGAAGATTTAACACAGTAGGCTTGAGGACCAGTTAGATGGCTCTGATCAACTTTTAAATGAAACTGTTATCTTCGGTCAATCATACCGATACCGAAGAAAGAAAACTTACTTGCTCAATGTTGCTAAATCTTGTTCTATAATACTTTGTATTGAACAGCTGAATCTACTGGCTTAAAAGTGTTTGGCAACTTAATTAAAATGACTTACAAGTCCTATGAGATTAAGCAGCTTAATAATGCTGGCTGACTAGCTTAAAAAGGTATAAAAGATGGCATTATCATCTTATTTACAATGGTATTTCTTTCATCAGATATCCAACCATTACATTTTGGTTGCTGATGAGTGATGACTTTTGCAAATGTTAATGGACCTTCATCTCCTATAAGTCTTCACTTTTACGTAGGGATGGGGGGTTTTCTCTAATCGAAGGGAAATACGAGTACTAGTTTATTTCTTCTAACAGGCTGGTATTTGTCTCTGTACAAATGAAACTCATGAGGTCAAATTTTTTCTTCATAATTATTCCTATCCCTTTTATCTCAGGATTTTATTGAGCAATTTATCACAGAGAAATAAAATACAGTTCCAACGCAAAACCTGTTATGGGTCCAGCCCAATTTGTGGTAAAATGTATTTTGTATTTGGCCCATTTTACTTGGTCAAATTTTATTACATTTTGCTAGTTTGTAGTAAGTCTTTTTGGGCTTATTTTTGGTGGCTTTCTTAGAAAGCTTTGGGGTAAAATTTTTGTGAGATTAGGGCAGCAGCCAAGTGAAGTGAGGAGTGGAATTCATTCACAAAAAATGACAACACACAAAAGAGAGAGAAAGTGAGTATTTCATTTTCGGATTTTTCTGGACAGCCTTTAGAGATTTGTCCGTTGCCAGAAATTCAACCGTTGGATCATCCTCAAATTTTGACAGCTTGTTCCTGACATCAAGGGCTTCATTTTGGACGGTGGAGATCGTCGTTTGAGCTCTAGTTTGGTCAGAATCGTCCTTGGACAGAAGCACTGTTTTTGGGTGATTTCTACTCCTCTTGTTCTCTAATTTTCATCTCTTATTGTTTGTTGTTGTTGATGGGTGTATAAACCTTTTGTAGACTGATTTGGGTTTATTTTACCCTCAACTATCAATAAGAGAAGTTAGGGTGGACTCCTTAACGGTCCCGTGGTTTTTTATCCTTCACATCGAAGGGGTTTTCCACGTAAAAGTCTCGTGTGTTGATTATTATCTTTTCTTCCTATTATTGTTGGTGCTATTGTTATTTTGCTACTGCATTATTGCTGGTTGTGTGTGTGGTTATTTGGTTGTGAAATAATTTGGGTTGATTTGTTTGAATTATTGGTTGATTGTCTTGAGTTGGTGATTTTGTGAGAGTCGTAGTGACCTCTTCCGATCCCTACAACTTGGTATCAGAGCCGTGGTTAATATAATCACATTATGGAGTCGAGTAGTAGTAGCTCGATGGTTAAATTGACATCAACTAATTATTCAATTTGGAGACCTATGATGGAAGACTTGTTATATTGCAAGGACTTGTTTGACCCTATTGACTCTGTCACTGATAAAGATGGAAATGTTTCTAAACCATCTAAACCGGATAAAATGGAAGTTAAAGATTGGGAAAAGTTGAAAAGGAAGACTTTGGGGACAATTAGGCAATGGGTTGATATTAGCATATTCAACCATGTGTCACAAGAGTCCGACCCTTATGAGTTGTGGAAGAAGTTAGAAGGTCTTTATGAAAGGAAGACCGCCCATAATAAAGCTTCATTGATTAAAAGACTTGTTAATTTGAAATTGAAAAATGGAAAGTCTGTTTCTGAGCATCTTAATGATTTTCAGGATATTATTAACAAGTTGACTACTATGAAAGTTACTCTTGATGATGAGCTGCAGGCTTTGTTTTTGTTGAGTTCTTTGCCAGATAGTTGGGAGACCTTGGTTGTGACTATTAGTAACTCTGCTCCAGATGGTGTGTTATCTTTGGATGTGATCAAAGATAGCATGTTTAATGAAGAAATCAGAAGAAAGGAGATGGGAGTTGATAATTCACATGCTCTTGTTGTTGAGAATAGAGGAAGAGGCAAGAGTAAGGGTCCCAAAGGTCGTGATAACTCAAGGAGTAGGTCCAAATCCAATGATGGAAGAAATGTGAATACCTGCCACTACTGCAAGAAGCCTGGTCATATCAAGAAGTATTGTTTCCGTTTGAAAAAGGAACAGAGAAAGAAGAATGATTCACAAAAAGAGGGAGATGATAAAAACACTGCAGCAACAGCTTCCAAAAGTGATGATGAGGTCACTTTGATTTGTGCAACTAGTGAGTGTCATCATGTTGACAGTTCAGACACAGAGTGGTTAGTAGATACAGGGGCTTCATACCATTGTGTTCCCAAGAGAGAGTACTTCATGAACTACAAGTCTGGTGATTTTGGTAGTGTGAAGATGGGAAATCAGAGCTCAGCAAGCATTGTTGGGCTAGGTGATATTCGTGTGAAGACAAGTGTTGGGTGCGTGCTTACATTGAAGAATGTGCGCCATATTCCTGATCTACGCCTTAATTTGTTGTCTGCTAATGTTCTTGATTTAGAGGGTTTCCGACATACCTTTGGTGATGGTAAGTGGAAGTTGTCTAAGGGTTCGATGACAGTCGCTCGGGGTGAGTTGTGTTGCTCTTTGTACAAGACATATTTGAGTGTATGTTCTGGTGAGATTAATGCAGTGGAAGAGAAGAATTCTCCTAATTTGTGGCATCGAAGATTGGGACATATGAGTGACAAGGGATTAAAACTTTTAGCAGGTAAAACATTGATTCCTGTTGATAAAACTGTTTCTCTTGACCCTTGTGATCATTGTTTGGCAGGAAAGCAGCATAGAGCTTTCTTTTCCAGGAAGTCTACTAGAAAGCAAGCCAAGTTGGAGTTAGTACACTCCGATGTTTGTGGTCCCATTGAAGTTGAATCTCTTGGTGGCAATAGATATTTTGTCACTTTCATTGATGATGCTACTCGAAGAACTTGGGTGTATATGTTGAAGACAAAATGCCAAGTGTTCGAGGTCTTCCAGAAATTTCATTCCATGGTAGAAAGGGAGACAGAAAGAAAGTTGAAGCGTCTTCGAACTGACAATGGTGGTGAGTACACTTCGAAAGAGTTCAAGTATTATTGCTCACAGCATGGCATAAGACATGAGAAGACAGAGCCTGGTACACCACAACACAATGGAGTTGCAGAAAGGATGAACAGAACCATTATGGAGAAAGTGAGATGTATGCTTAGAATGTCTGACCTTCCTAAGACATTCTGGGCTGAAGCAGTTCAGTGTGCCGTTTATTTGATCAACCGTTCTCCATCAGTTCCTCTTGGTTTTGACATTCCTGATAGAGCATGGAAAGGGTGTGATCCTTCATATTCACACTTGAGAGTCTTTGGATGCAAGGCATTCATGCATGTGCCGAAAGATCAAAGATCGAAGCTTGATTCCAAGACTAATCCATGTGTCTTTGTTGGCTATGGTGATGAAGAGTATGGTTTCAGACTATATGATCCTGAAAAAAAGAAGGTTGTGAGAAGTAGAGATGTAGTATTCTTTGAGCATGAGAAGGGTGCAGATCTTCTGAGTACAAGGTATTCTTCTACTTCAGAATTGTCTTTTGATACTACTGATGATGTTTCTTCTCCTACACCTGTAAATCAGCCTGCAAATGAGAATGTTGAGGAGAATCATGAAGATGTTGGTGAGGTACAACCTGATGGTGATGTACCAATTCATCATAATGATGATGGCGTTCATGAGGATGATGGTGTTGATCATGATGAGTCTTCATCAAATGAGGAAGAAGTACATGAAGAGGTTCATGAGCAGGGGGAGCAACCTACCCCTCAAGTTGTGGATACACATGTTCGAAGGTCAACCAGAGAGCACAAGCCTTCAACAAGGTATCCAAGCTCAGAGTTCATTCTACTCACCGAGGATGGAGAGCCAGAAAATTATCGAGAAGTGTTGTCTCTTGAAGAGAAAGATTTGTGGCTCGATGCAATGAAGGAAGAAATGGATTCCTTACAGAAGAATGAAACTTATGAGTTGGTGAAGCCTCCCAAGGGTAAGAAAGTCTTGAAAAACAGGTGGGTTTTCAAGAACAAGAAAGATGGTGAGAAGATTGTGAAGAGGAAAGCCAGATTGGTGGTCAAGGGATGTAACCAGAAAAAGGGCATTGACTTTGATGAGATCTTCTCTCCAGTTGTCAAAATGACTTCTATCAGAACTGTGCTAGGGTTAGCTGCAAGTCTTGATCTTGAGTTAGAACAGCTTGATGTTAAAACTGCCTTTTTACATGGTGACTTGCATGAAGAAATCTACATGGAGCAACCTGAAGGATTTGAGGAAAAGGGGAAAGAAAATCTTGTTTGCAAGTTAAAAAAGAGTCTTTATGGGCTTAAACAGGCACCAAGGCAGTGGTACCGAAAATTTGATTCGTTTATGACAAGTAATGGTTATAAGCGGACTTCTGCAGATCCTTGTGTGTACTTTAAGAGGTTCCCTGGTGGCAAGTTCATTATCCTTCTTTTGTATGTAGATGATATGCTGATAGTTGGACAAGATTCAGAGATGATTAGCAACTTGAAGAAAAACTTGTCCAAGTCATTTGACATGAAAGACTTGGGTCCCGCAAAGCAAATCTTAGGCATGGAGATTGCTCGTGATAGGAAAGCGGGAAAATTATGGCTATCACAAGAAAAGTATATTGAACGGGTTCTTGAAAGGTTCAATATGAAGCATGCCAAGCCTGTTAGTACACCACTTGCACCACATTTCAAGCTAAGCAAGAAAGCTTGTCCTACAACAGAGAAGGAGAAAGCAAGTATGTCTTCTATTCCATATTCTTCTGCTGTTGGTTCTTTGATGTATGCTATGGTTTGTACTAGGCCAGATATTGCACATTCTGTTGGATTAGTGAGTAGATACTTATCCAATCCGGGTAAGGCTCATTGGGAAGCAGTAAAGTGGATCTTCAGATACTTGCGGGGCACTTCCAAGTTAAGTTTGTGTTATGGAAGTGGCAAACCTTTACTTGAAGGATATACAGATGCAGACATGGCAGGTGATCTTGATAACAGAAAGTCTACCTCAGGTTATGTGTTTACTTTTTCAGGGGGAGCCATCTCATGGCAATCCAAGCTACAAAAATGTGTAGCATTGTCAACAACTGAGGCAGAGTATATTGCAGCTGTGGAAGCTGGCAAAGAGATGCTATGGCTTAAAAGGTTCCTTCGTGAGTTGGGTTTGAAGCAAGGAGAATATGTAGTGCTTTGTGATAGTCAAAGTGCTATGGATTTGAGTAAGAATGCAATGTACCATTCTCGTACCAAGCATATTGATGTTCGATATCATTGGTTACGAGATGTGATTGAAGAAAGGCATTTGAAACTGAAGAAAGTCCACACCGACAAGAATGGTGCAGATATGTTGACTAAGATGGTTCCCGGAAGCAAGCTTGATGTTTGTAGCAAGCTTGTGGGAATGAGCTTCAAGTGATGCTTGAAGCGTGTTGGTCTTCCCCGTGTTGGGCTGGAGGGGGAGATTGTTATGGGTCCAGCCCAATTTGTGGTAAAATGTATTTTGTATTTGGCCCATTTTACTTGGTCAAATTTTATTACATTTTGCTAGTTTGTAGTAAGTCTTTTTGGGCTTATTTTTGGTGGCTTTCTTAGAAAGCTTTGGGGTAAAATTTTTGTGAGATTAGGGCAGCAGCCAAGTGAAGTGAGGAGTGGAATTCATTCACAAAAAATGACAACACACAAAAGAGAGAGAAAGTGAGTATTTCATTTTCGGATTTTTCTGGACAGCCTTTAGAGATTTGTCCGTTGCCAGAAATTCAACCGTTGGATCATCCTCAAATTTTGACAGCTTGTTCCTGACATCAAGGGCTTCATTTTGGACGGTGGAGATCGTCGTTTGAGCTCTAGTTTGGTCAGAATCGTCCTTGGACAGAAGCACTGTTTTTGGGTGATTTCTACTCCTCTTGTTCTCTAATTTTCATCTCTTATTGTTTGTTGTTGTTGATGGGTGTATAAACCTTTTGTAGACTGATTTGGGTTTATTTTACCCTCAACTATCAATAAGAGAAGTTAGGGTGGACTCCTTAACGGTCCCGTGGTTTTTTATCCTTCACATCGAAGGGGTTTTCCACGTAAAAGTCTCGTGTGTTGATTATTATCTTTTCTTCCTATTATTGTTGGTGCTATTGTTATTTTGCTACTGCATTATTGCTGGTTGTGTGTGTGGTTATTTGGTTGTGAAATAATTTGGGTTGATTTGTTTGAATTATTGGTTGATTGTCTTGAGTTGGTGATTTTGTGAGAGTCGTAGTGACCTCTTCCGATCCCTACAAAACCTTCTCTCATAAATGTCCCATAAAAAAAACTCAAACAAGACCATCATGTTATCAACTATCTCCTAGTAAAGGGGGGCGCGGGGGGAGTAATGCACATCTAAGCTTGTTCATACGACACAGAATCTGCATAAGCTTAACCTTAGAAAGTCCTTAATCCAAATACAAGAACACATTGATCAATAATCTTTTGGTGGCAGGAAACCAAATGGAACATGAAACATTTTACGAAATTTAAACGAGTTGTCCAGGGTCAATAACCACATGGTGCGATTAAATCCCAAGTCTTCAATACCACCTCCCAAGACTCAACGAACTCACTAATTGGCAATTTTGGCATTCCCTCATTCTCAAAAAGCTCAAACACTCAAGTAACAACAAATGCATATAATAAAGTCATAAACACCACCAATCAAAAACCTAAGAATGAATCAAATAACATCAATCAAACAAATACTTAGTAAATGAATAATCTTTATATAAAATCTAATTATAAGAATAAGAGAACAACCTTAGTAGACAGAGGAAAAGCAGAATTCTTCCAACACCCATTTCTGACAAAAGCATCAGCAACGCAAACCCTTCGAAGAGTACTCAAAATCAACCCAATAGCTAAATCAGCAACATCATCAGTAAGAACATCAGGAGTATTAGTAACCTTAATTTCTCTCTTTTTACACAAACCCAGATCTATTTTATCAACCCCAACACTGTAGCTTGCGACAATCTCTAAATTGGGGAGGAATTCGATCACTTCAGCATTGGCACCGTTTGCTGCATTGCTTACAATTGCGTGGATTGAGTTTGAGTTTTGTTTGAGAAATTGTGGGGTTGAGCAAGGTTTTTCCCAGATTTTGAAGAGGGTGAAGCGGGAATTGAGTTCGTGTTCTAAGTAGGAGGACATTGGGGAGGTCATTAGTACGCCTTTCTTCTCCATTTGTAAAGTAGAGATGTGAGAGAAAAGGAGTGAATAACCTGGGCACCGTGCCGGGCCGGGCCGCCGCGGGCCGTGCCTGGCGGGCCACGGGCTGGTTCGTGTCGTGCCCGTCGTGCCGGCGGGCCCAGGATTTCGTGCCGTGCCGTGCCGGCCATTTTCACAGGCCAGCCCACGGCACGGCACGGCCTGGCGGGCTCGTGCCGTGCCGGCCTGCGGGCTGGTGCAGTTTTCAAATAATTTTTTTTTTTTTTTATATGACAACATTATAAATTAATAAGTTTATAATGTATATAAGTTATAAAATTATAATTATAAGTTTTATAAGGTTATAACTTATAAGTTTATAACTTATAAGTTATAAGTTATTAAGTTATGAATTTTATAATTATAAGTTGAATATTTATGTTTTATAATTTGTATATTCAATATTTATATTTATATATTTACTTTATACTATTACTTTAAAATTTAATGTTTATGATTTATTAGTAATTGGTATAATTTTATTTTATTTTAATATGAATTTACAAATTGTAACAAAACGGGGAAAAAAGGCAAATTGGACTTTGGATGTGAATAATGCGTACTTTATATTATTATTACTTGAGTTGAGAAAATTGTACAATGATAACAATGATAAAAATCATACAATGATGGTATTAAACAAAAATTGGAAAATGATAAAATTGATATTTTTAAAATCGTACTATATACAATAATTGTCTATTCTTCTTCTCCTTCTTCTTGCTCGTCTTCGTCTTCGTCTTCGTCTTCGCCTTCGCCTTCAAGGTCATCGGCTAGTTGCATAGATTGGGAACTAGCCGAACCCGAACCGGAAGCGGAGGTTCCTTCTTCGTTGTCGTTGTGGTCGTAAGAACGGTCTTGTGAGCGATTTTCCGCATCCAACCAATCTTTGAAACACACGCACATTTCTAGTGTTTCGGGTTTTAGACTTGTTCTTCTATCGTCTAAAACCCTTCCGGATGCGCTGAAAGCTCGTTCGGAGGCGACGGAGGAAACTTGGATAGCAAGAATGTCTCGTGCCATTGCCGCCAAAGTTGGATGCTTCGAGCTTTGTTGTTTCCACCATGCAAGGAGGTCGAGGTTGTTTATCTCATCGTCGTCCATGCCTTTGGTGAAGTCGTAACTCAGGTACATCTGCAACTCCGAGACGTCGCTTTGCGTTCTCCTGATTGATGAATCACCTTAAAACCTTGAAATCAAGTTAGTAGCTTGTGAAAATAAATGTTTGGCCTTCTTACTTACGTTTTTGGATGGTTGGGAAGGCCCTGAGCGAGGAACGGTGCCATATTTGGCTTCATAGACTCTATATAAAGCAAAAAACTGATCCTTCACATTAGTCTTATAGTTTTCTACATCATCGTCAAGAAACATGCATTGAAAGTAAATGTCAACTAACATAAATGTGTTTTCATACTTTTGCCTAGGATCTAATATGGAAGCAAAAATATAAATCAAAGGAATCTCACTATAATATTTACGCCACTTTTTTTCCATTGCTGGAAGATACTGATCATAATCACTTTGATGGCGATGATCAGCGAAAAGTTGGGCGAGTAAGCATGCATTAGAAAGAAAGTTTTGAGCACAAGGATTGTAAACAGTAGAAAAACAATACGTCATGTTATATAATAACTGTAAAAATTGCATATATCTTTCACAGTTATTCCAATCATCATCATACAAAGCATTTTGTGGAAATTTTTGGTTGTAAAATAATGTTAACGGGCCCTTGTACTCAATTGCCTTTGTTAACATGTCATAGGTGGAATTCCACCTAGTTGGGCAATCGGTTCTAATTTTTATTACCCTTATCTTTTGTTGTTTTAGAAAGCTCTTCCATTCTTGGTATCTCATGTTAGAGCTATTAATAGACATAATAGCATCTCTGATTTTGCTGTAGTATGGGCCAATTGCCCGAACTCCATCCTGTACACATAAGTTAAGTACATGGCAAACACATCTAGTATGAAGAGCTTCACCGTCTAATAGTACATCGGTTAAGTTTTGTTTGATAAGATTAGCTGTGTATGTCATAGAGGTTGCATTATCAAAAGTCATAGACATCATTTTATCTCGAAGGTTGTATTCGTCTATTGCTTGCATTAAATGGTGAGCAATGTTAATGCCGGTGTGTGGGTATTCCAGCATTTTGAAATGTATTATTCTTTTTTGTAACATCCATTGATCATCTACCCAATGGCAAGTCACACATAAATAGTGATATTTATAACCACTATCCCAAGAATCGGCTGTTAAAGATACTCTACAGTTAAGGTTACTCAATTCGGCTTGTAACCGGACTTTGTACTCTAGGAAATTTTTCATTGCGGCGGAATGAACGGTTTTCCTAGAGATTCTTTTATGTTGGGGTTGTAGTGCTTTGTTAATGTAGGTGTTGAATGCGTCACTTTCCGAGAAAAGAAAAGGTTGTTCGGCGTGTACTATCATTTTTCCTAGTTCATCCCTATCCCTCTCATAGTTGTATGTAAAGCCGTATGGATGGAATTGGGAAATTTTGGGCTGGGTTGGATCACTAGCTGGTTTTGCACAAGCTTTCATGTGTCTAGATAAGTGTCCCGTCCCGTTTTTGGTAACTGCCGTGAATACACTATTACATGTTTTACATTTTGCCCATTGTTCACCATCTTTACTTAGGACAAAATAACGCCATACCTCACTCCTTCGGTTTTTCAAAAGTAGCATCTCAGTTTCGGTTAACCATTCATGATGTGTGTGATGGTTAGTAGTGGGACTAGTGGGAGTGGCAGTAGAAGGGGTAGAACCGGAGGGAATTCGGGTACTTTCTTGGCTACCTTGGCTAGAACAATAGTTTTGTTGATCACCGATATAATTAGGTGGAAATTGGTATGGTGGTAGTGGAAATTGGTTTAGTGGTGGTGCTGGAAATCCCGACGTATTATATGGCTCATAGCCCGGGGGGAAGTAAATGGGGTCATTGGTTTGACTCGTAATTTGGGGGCTCGTTGTATTTGGTGGTTCCCTAGAACTACTACTACGGATAAGTCGGCCTTTCCCCCTAGACCTAGATGATGGGTTGTTCGATGCCATAATTAACAATTAATTTTTTAATAAAAAGTGGTTAACTATAATAATAATAATTAATAACAACAATTTTAACAATAAAAATATCAATAATATTAATTAATAACAACAACTATAACAATAACAATAACAACAAAAATAAATAATAACAACAATTGTAACAATAATAATAATTAATAACAACAATTATAACAACAACAATAACAATTAACAACAATAATAATTAAACAAGATTATTCTAATAATAACAATAAAACAATAATAAATTTAAGATTAGTTTAGATCTTACAACCGTGCTTCAACGCTCCACTAATTACGATTACGAACTTTTTAATTTTTTCCGATATTAGGAAAATAATTAGAGAATTTAAGAGAATAATTAGAGAATTTAAGAAAATAAGGATTATTAGAGATTTAGAGAATATAAGAGATAAGAAGAAGAGATTGTGATTTGGGAATGAAATGGAGGTGAGTATTTATAGAATTTTTGGGGAGCAAATTGGCAAAAAACTAGCCGTTTTTTAGCCGTTTTTTTGGCTTATTAAGGAGCTAGAATAAACGGTAACATTACCGTTGGCCCGCGGGCCGTGCCTGCGGGTCGGCACGGCGGGCCATGCCCGTGCTTGTGCCGGGCCGTGCCTGGGAATTCTCAACCTTGTCCGTGGCACGGCTCGTGGCACGGGAGTTGAACTTCGTGCCGTGCCGTGCTTGAATTCGGGCCGTGCCGGGCTGCGCCGAACGGCGGGCCGTGCCGGGCGGCACGCGGGCCAACCCGGCCCGTGCCCAGGTTTAGTGATTAGCGAAGACTTGCTAATATATAACTACTCCCTCCCTCCATCCCCGAAACTTCGACCCTTTTGGGTTGATTTCGCGGGTATTAAGAAGTTAAATTGAAAGTGTATGGGAAAACTAAGAAAAATACATTGAGGGAAATTTACATTGGAATTGCAAAAAAGTAGAGAGAAAAAGTAATAGAAGTATATAGAAAAAGCAAAATTTGCATGGGGAAGCTAATTTTGCACAAATATTATTGCAAATTAAAGGGTATTAAAATGCAAATGGGATGAACATTTTGGGACTAAATTTAGGCCATAAGTGTCGAAGTTTCGGGGACGGAGGGAGTATGATTTATGGTTTATTTTGTTTGGTAAATTGGTTTCTTTTGGTGTTTAGCCAGCAACGAAATTAATGATATAGACAACTAAGACAAGATTCAATTTGAGGTAATATTTTTGAGGTTATGAGTATCAACTCTAAGGTTTTATATGACTAAATTATTTGGTAACACTTATTTTAGGCTTTATGGGCTTGAAGCCTTGAATTGATATTTTGATAACGTACATTGAGTATCTGATATGTCAATTGATCGCATACAAGTATACAAGCTACTTAATAACTTATGACATAAATATATGAATGGTGTACCTTGTTAATTTGTTATGGTATTATAACCTATTCCTTGAAAATGCCTCATACCCTGTTAATGGTGTACTAGAACTGACCTACTCCGTATTATACAGGCAATGGTGTACAAATGCCGAGAATGATAAGAAACAATACTTGGGAGTTGGGAGATCTTATTTACTCATGTCTATCACAAAGGAACAGGGCTGTACACTGGTTAGCAAATGCCTGGATCAATCAAAATGCAAGAATAGAGCTTGACCAACTCCCCGAATTAGGGAGAATTTATTCTTCATCATGACATTAATAGTTACAGAGTACGGAGTAATTCTCTGTTTGAGGCCTAGCCCCCTCTTTAGCACCCAAAAAAGAAAAAAAAAGCCAAGTACTTAAAAAAAAGACTATTTTTATGACCCAAACTGATCTTGGGAATAAATAATGTTAAGCAGGGAATTCAATTTGCAATATAATACAACCGTGCTCAGTCAAACGATAAACGGTTCATTTCCCTAACAAAATAGTTTGTCCACAATCAGGAATCATATATTAATGGCCTACGATTACCCTGAACAATCAAACAACTGGTGTCAACAGCGGTTTTCCATTGAAGTGAGCCTCCAAGTTCCCAATAACAAGATTAGCCATGTCAGTACGAGTCTCCTCAGTCCCACTTGCAACATGAGGCAAGAGTACTACATTGTCAAGCTTGAACAACTCTTCAGGAACATGAGGTTCATTTGCAAAGACATCAAGCCCAGCCCCACCTAGCCGGCCTTCAGAAAGTGCTTTTACTAACTCTGGTTCATCAACATGAGGGCCCCTTCCAATGTTGATCAGAACACCTTTAGGCCCCAAAGCGTCTATTACTTCACGGTTGACAATATGTCGTGTTTCTTCAGTTAAGGCACAAGCAACTACCAGTATGTCGCAGTTGGAGGCAAGCTCGATGACACTGGGATAGTAAGTATAGTTTGAATCTGCCTTCTTAGTTCTTGAGTAATAAGAAATTGGACAGTCAAATGCTTCAGCTCTCTTGGCAACTGCAGCACCAATCCTACCCAAGCCGATAATTCCAACCCTTTTGCCACTAAACTGGAAAGACAAAGCAAAAGAGCAGTTAATGCTGAGCTCTTAATCAAGGAACCCACTCATGGATATAAGATACAAAGGTAGAAAGTTGTCAACAGGTTTAATCAGAAAGATTGTTCGATACTCAATGCATTTAATATCCAGGGGATAAGTCCCTAATATATAAAGTGCAGCACGTAAATATCAATGAGGCATCCAACAAAGTTCAGCATGTGGAATAAACCGATTGGCATATATGCTCTATAAAGCAAGCAACTCAATGGTATGATTGATATGCCAGTAATAGGTTAAAACTTGCCCAAGTTATCCAACTAGCTACAGCTTCATGGTATGGTAAAGTATAGATGTAGGCTCCAACTTCATAATGAACATCGTTAAAGATAACCAAAGGTTTACTATTTAAAAAAAAAAAATATGAAAATGAACAACAAACAAAAAGAGGAATTTACATGAGGAAATGGAGGATCAGTATCAATTTGCGCAGGCAATTTAAAGACTGAGTGTTTAACATCACCAATCATATTGTTAGTAACACATTAAATTATTTACCACATAACGATCTCCCGTCCTTCTCCAGTCCAACATAACCAAAGCACAGATCATAAAATGACTGCTAATTTTATAAACGGCTAAAGCACAAGGAGGATATCTAGAGATTCTGCTTAAATGAAATCTCCTTTTATTGAGAACCTCATAATAACATGTCTTAGATTGAGTAATCCAATATGAACTTCGCTGTTCATCATCCAGTGGGTGCGAACATGAAGTCTAATCTCATAGTCAACAAAAATTCCAAGCCCAAGTCCTCCCCAACCACAACCCATCCCATTTTGTGGTTCATGAAGACAGAGCCAGTTAAATGTTCAGTGTTGATATACAGAACCCTAATTAAAGTTTAACATCCATGCTTGTATTCGCTATTTTAAACACCTATATGCTCTCAAGTTTCATGCATAACAGCTAAATTTTTAAGTTTCTAAACGGCAGTTTTTCTAAGTTTTTGATAAGCTTCAAGCTAATAGGCTAATAGTTATGTGAGTGACAATGATAAATTGATGATTAAGACTCGCAGTTAGGTTTTAATAAACCATAATTAATCAGACAATTGTGGATATGTTAAACTTCTAAATATGACAGAATTGGAACTTTGCAGAATTACCCCAACTACAAGGTCAGCAGCAGCAACAACAAATATCATAGTGATATGTTAATAAATACGAATAGGAAATTCAGCAAAATATAAGAATCCAATTTCTGAAGTAGCAAAAGTTAGTATGTTATCCCAAATTACACTAATTTCTACAAAACTCAAAGAAAAAGTCAACAATGCTAACAGAATTTCAAAACTCACCATTAACACATGTTAAAAACAATAAGATGATAACCCAAATTGAATGTGATATTGGCTTTTACTCAATTCACATTAAACCAAAGCATAACCAATTCAATATCAAAAGAGCCAAATTGTACCAAAGCATATCAATTCAATGTGATATAGTTCCCCTTTTCACTCAAATTACCGAACTCGAAATCCACTGTGACATTAATTCCTTTCTACTGAAATTACATTAAAAAAAATCAATCCAACTTCAACACAATCACATCAACCATCAAACTACACCAAAAACAATCAACATAATGTAATTCAGTAATTCATCATCAACAGTTCAACACAGGGAAATTGGGTACTATTTAACTCAAATTAAACCAAATCACAATCAATCAAGCTTCACCATAATTTTAACAACCATAATTCAATCAAAAAAAATGAATCAAACCCAATTTTATAAACAAAAGGGGAATTCAATCAAATTTAATTAAATGAACATACCCTAGTAGTTAATCGAAAATCCCCTTTCTTCCACAACCCATTTCGAACATAAAGATCACACTGAGGAATCCTTCGCAAAACAGCAAGCATAAGCCCAATCGCCAAATCCGCAACATCATCAGTCAAAACATCAGGGGTATTCGTAACCTTAATTCCTCTTTCTTTGCATTTACCCAGATCAATTTTATCAAGTCCGACGCTAAAACTCGACACGATCTCGAGCTTCGGCAAAGCGTCGATAAGGGCGGCGTCGGCTCCGGCGAAAGCGTTACCGACGACGGCGCGAATGGAGTTGGAGTGTTGAGAGAGGAATTGGGTGCGGTCTGGAAAGTTCCAGAAGCGGAAGAGATTGTAGCGTTTGGTGAGTTCTTCTTCAAGGTAGGAATTCATTGGGCATGCTAATAGTACTCCTATTGACTCCATTTTTGTTGGTGATGATGTTGTTGATTGAGTTGAGTGTGTTTTTGTGAGGGTGTATTTTATGGATTGTGAATGAATTTGTGTGGGACTAGTGGTAGGAAATTAGAGTTGGTTTTGGCTGTGTCTTGTGTGATTGTTTGTTGTGTTATGTTGGGCATGTAGCATATATTCGGTGACACGTTCTTGAAGATTTGGGAGACCTTGATGATAGGAATGAATTGCTGAGGCGCTAAGGGCTTGGTCAAGTAGTTACGAATTTACGACTGAGGATATGTATTCGAGTCTCATACAAGTATGTTTATTTGTAATTTGTATTGTCGAATCATTTACATAAAAAAAGAAATGGAGTAATAACAATGGTGGTATTGATATTCTCTAGCGTAATTAGACAACTAAATATTGAGAATTAGGTGGTTCTTATTTACGAACATTGCAATTTAAGAGTTTATTCCTCTCTCTACTCACTTGAAAGTTTCCTAAGGAGATTCTAGTTTTCTTCACTTTAGGAGATATCTCATGTTTGGGAATCTTGGGATGCCATGAGATAGAGAGCCCACAAACTCCTTTATGAGAAAATTTCAACTCAAGAGTGGGTTCGCTCTAAAGGGAAATTTCTCTTTATCACTAGCATAATTTGTTGTCACCTAGCACCACAACTTCAAAACCTTGTCAATATTGATCCTAAACCACCAAACTTAACACAAAGAAGAGCCGACTACTTTCATAATAATTAGACAACTAATAAGGGCGAAATGTCAATAGTGCGTGGTTCAAGGCCCCAATTCTTATCTTTTTTTTTTTAACCTTTAAAGTCTTGAACTCATCGTGTAATACTTTTTTCTGTAAAGGTGACTTAAATACTTTAATGGTTTGACTTATGTTAGTGACCTACCTAATTAGACAAATTGACTTTTTCCACCATAAACCATCAATCCACCATTGCAATTGTGATCACCATTGGCGGACTTGGCCTTATGCCTGGTGGGTCAAATGACTCACCAGGGCCCAAAATATTTTTTAAGTTTTTTTAAAAAAAATAAATAAATAAATTATTTTCTAAGTTTTTTTTTTTAAAAAAAAAATACTAACTTTGAACCTTTTGTTAATGTTGTTGGGTTTTTGATGAAATGTGAACTTAATGCTTGTACAAATTTTAATCTTGTCAATTATTAGTTTGTTAATTATTAGAGAGCTAAGCTTGTCATGTTGTCAATTATTAGCTTGTTAATTATTAGTTTGTTAATTTTAGTCTTGTCAATTTTAAGCTTGTTAATTATTAGTTAGTACTGTAATCTTGTCAATTTTCTATTTGGATGATCTTTGTAAATAATTTTTCTTGGGAATTTTGGTAAATTTTTTCTTTTTACATATTTGGTTATCAATTATGACTCACCAGTCGGAAATTCCTGAGTCCGCCACTGGTGATCACCTACCACATCAATACCAAGAGATGGTCGGATCAACCCAATATAATGGGTAGACAAATTATATCTATCCTACAAGATAGAATCAAAGTTTAGTAATACTAATCATTTTCCTTAATTACTTTCTACAAATTAGGAAGAAACTTGTGATTAATATTAGTACAATAGTACTTGTACTCATTTTTTTTTTAATATATGATGAATATTGTAAGCTCAGTGGACCTATATGCATGTTTGACGTACTCTATTGAATTGTTCCATTTTAATTTTCCCATTTTTGATTTTTTAATCTCCTAAAAAGATTTCAAATAAGAAAATAAAAATTGAAGGGAGTATATATAGGTAACATAGAATTATAAGATGATTAACTAATACTCATACAACATACTAATACTATCGTTTTTTTTTAAATGCATCAGTTTGAATTTTGCACTATTCACATGCTATGTTTGACTGAATTTTTTTGCTATTATAAAATAAATAAATGTTATTATATTAAGTATCGTTAGATTCGTCACAATGTCTACTTTCATAATATAATTTTGTTACAATTTTACTAATAGACAATTGAAGATATTAATAGTCAAAGTTACACCTTGACAAATGTGCCGGTCAAATTGATGCATTAAAAAAAAAGGAAAAAAAAAAAGAGGGAGTAATAATTAATTGGCTTATATTTTTTATTTTGTTGAAATATTGAAAATATTCCTTTCTAAATTTGACAAGAGGTCTTTTTCGAGTTTTTATTTTTGTTATTTCCTAAGTGAAAGTGTGAAACACTAGTATTTATGAATTATGATGGTGCAAGAGCGCCTGTCGTATATGTAGCTTTGCGTTAAGGTAGACTGGTAGAGCACCATTCTCAATGTTCTGGTACGAATACATTACATAGATGTTGTAAACTTGTAATAGACGATCCAACATATACTTATGTATGTTAATTATATATCAAACGATACAATAACTAATTTCTTTAAAACAAAGCTTCTCTATATGTTGGCCATAAAATGGTACACTCTTAAAATGCATTTATAATTAACGTACATAATAACAATATCATCTAACATACTCATAACATAATTATATAGATACACCTTATATTGTTCCCTATGAAAATGAAGAAATAGTTGCGTATCCATTATTAATCAATCATGATGATGCCTTAGACGTGGCTGTTCGTTGGACTTTCTTGACTGTCCAAAACACTAATTAGCCAAAAATCCAAACATTATTCTCCTTATCCTTAGATAAAACTTCCACTTTACCCTTAATCACCCCCTAGTTAAATATTAATCAAATCTTAATTATAAAATTCTCTCTTTCATGACAACTTGTAACTTTTCCTCCCAAAACATGCACCCCACGTTCTTAACATCCTTTCTTTTCAAAAATAGTAAACTATCACAAAAACAATCATCCTACCAATTCTTTGCCAGCCTAAACTATGCTTGAATTTTCTCTTCCCTCTTAGCAATTTATCATTTTTGTTACAAAAATTTTTTAAAAAAATTAAAAAAAAAATAAAAAAAAACAAAAGTCAAACAAAGATTTCTTCTTCATTACAAACTTTTCTTCCTCTCTCCTTAATCTTATTATACTTCATGACACAAAAACATCCTTGTTGTTGCCATTAACAAAATTTTCTTTTTTTTGTGTCATGCAAAATTTTTTGTTCCAACCACAAACACATCCATTCCATGATAGTTAACACAAATTTAGCTAGGAAGGAAATGGTGCGCGCGTCGTTGGAGCAAGAACAAGAGAATTACAAGGCGAGGCTAAACCAAATTCGAGGAATGAATAGAGAAAGTGTTGGGAATAATAGCATGAGGCGCGGCCATTCACGAAGTATGATCCTAGAGAGCTCGAGCGCAGAGGACTTGGTAGAGGATCCAAGGGGTACCAAAAGTTATGCTTCTAAGGTAGAACAACCTTTGTTGATTAGCCATAGGATTGGTTCAAGCTTAGAGAAGGATCAAGGTCCTGGTCCGCGATCAAGGTTGACCGCGTATGGTGGAGGTGATAGAGATGGCCTTCAGAAAGGTATGAACATAATCCTTAACATATTCTACATTGTTGTTCATGTAAAATTATTAGATCATAATATTTATGGTTTTCGACGATACATTATTACCATGTTATCGTTACATTGTTATTACTTTATGGTTTTAATTTATGGTTTTAGATATGGAAATGATGAAGGAGAGGTTTGCCAAGTTGCTCCTAGGCGAGGATATGTCTGGTGGAGGAAAGGGTGTGTCCTCGGCTTTGGCTTTATCCAACGCCGTCACCAATTTGGCAGGTAAGGCCTACAACAACCCGAAAATATTTCTGTTTTGTGGTTGTTTTTTTTCAACAGAGGTCTACAATTGGAATAATATCAGATGGAATTGAAGTAAAATTAAAGGTTGGATAAACTTATAGGAAAATGGATTTAGATTGTTCATGTTGTATATATGTGTATACGATCATTATTGCACAAGCTTAATGCACAAGTGTGCATTTTGAGACTTTAGAAAAGTAAATTTTGTTAGAATTGCATTTTAACCTTCAAACATAGGCTTATGTATAAGCTTGATGTCTAATTTATGTATATCCATATTTATCTAGAACAATATCCAAATACATAGAGTACATTTCACAAACCATAGCGATGATTTGAGCAATAGCACGCGAGTGCAAGGCCTGCAGGGCAATTTCTTGAGGCCACCACCTGCCCTGCATCACATTGAGAAAGTATATTTGAATGGTCAATAGATTAGTTTCATGATTAACTTACGCAAAGTAGTACCTTGTGCATTATTATGCAGCATCTGTGTTTGGAGAACAGAGGAAACTAGAGCCAATGGCCCCGGAAAACAGGTCTAGATGGAAGAAGGAAATCGATTGGCTGTTATCTGTTACCGATCATATAGTTGAATTTGTTCCTTCTCAACAAAAATCCGCGAATGGAACTAATATGGAGGCAAGTATCTTCTTATCTAACACTTCATTTTGTTAAATTTGTTCATACTTTAGTACAAGTTGGACTAATTGTATTATCATATCTTTGTAACAGATCATGATAACAAAACAAAGAACGGATCTCCAAATGAATATCCCTGCCCTTCGAAAGCTTGACGCCATGCTAATTGTAAGTATTCAAATTAGGCTAAATTCATATATTATCATTTCATATATACTATTGTACATGGAAGTATTTTGGTTTATAAAACAGAATTTGAATTGCTTGTATGTATCATGAATATAGGACTGTCTAGACAATTTCAAGGACCAAAACGAATTCTATTACGTAGCTAAAGATGCTGATGATTCAGAGAAAGGGTCTAAAAGAGATGATAAATGGTGGTTACCTACAGTCAAAGTTCCTACAAATGGTCTATCTGAAGTCACAAAGAAATGGCTGCAGTTTCAGAAGGATTCTGTTAACCAAGTGCTTAAGGCCGCAATGGCTATCAATGCACAAGTCTTATCAGAAATGGAAATCCCCGAAAACTACATTGAATCCCTGCCTAAGGTTTTAATACTAAAGAACAGAATTCTTTGTTTTTGAAATACAAGTTTCCTAGATTTTTGCTGGTTTTTTGCTGATAAAAATGTCGCGTTTTCTTGGTAGAATGGAAGAGCTAGCCTTGGAGATGCACTATACAAAAGCATAACAGTTGAATATTTTGATCCTGAGCAATTTTTTACAATAATGGACTTGTCATCTGAGCACAAAATTCTCGATCTCAAGAACAGAATTGAGGCTTCAGTAGTGATTTGGAGACGAAAGATGACCAACAAGGATGCTAAGTCTCCTTGGGGTTCAGCCGTGAGTATAGAGAAGAGGGAACTATTTGAAGAGAGGGCGGAGACCATTTTGATTATCATCAAGCAGCGATTCCCTGGAATTTCTCAATCCCAACTCGATATCAGCAAGATTCAATTTAACAAGGTAAAAATCCATGCTTACCAAGGGCTCCTTACATGTCATTTTTCAGCTTTATCGGCTCTTATCTGAACTTATTTTTTTTATACTAAACTTACGAAGTATGAAGTTTAAATTAGGGGAGTTAGTTTTCAGACAACTCGAAACAAGAAACCTAAATAGGTTTGTGTAATGTGGTAATTTTATGGCTTTTGCAGGATATTGGTCATGCACTTCTTGAGAGTTACTCAAGAATCCTAGAGAGCTTGGCACACACAGTCTTATCTCGAATAGAAGATGTACTGTATGCAGATTCTCTTGCTCAAAACCCATCACTCGCGCAAAAGAAGAGGAATCCCCTAGCAGATATCAAGATCACTTCAACAAAGTTCCCTAATGCAGATGAAGAAATAGAGAGGCTAAATGCTGTAGGAACACCGCCATCAATGACACTATCAGATTTCATGGGCTGGACTATGGATAACGGCGAAGGAGACTTAAAAGCAAAGGAAGGAGCAGGAAATGAGGACATAAAAGATATAAGTGACTTAAAAGTTGGAAAACTCGCGAACATTGCAGTTCCTAAGAAGGTATCCTACCTAGAGAATTTGGGAGGTTTGAGAAGTCCAACAGCTCGACATTGACAAGAGACAGTTAAGATTACATTCCGAAATGATTGTAACTTCGATCTTGAGAGATATAATGGAGAGAGCGAGAGAGAAAGCACTTGTTAACAGAGCTTAATTAGAGAGATATATGCTCAAACCACATGTAACTAATTATAGCTAAGCTAGTTTCCTCAACAGTTTTAACTTCCCTTGTTTTTTGTGGTTGGGGAAGCTAATGCATTGGGTTTGACAGCAAACAAATTGTTCTTTCTTCGGCGTATAAGTACTGATGATGCATGTACACTGAATCTTTAGACATAATCAGCTAATTCAGATGTTAAGTTGTTGATCATTACTTCATTTGTCATTAAAATTTATAATTCTTAGTTTTACAACATGATTAATGGTACATGTCTAACATGAGCATAAGAGGGCTTAGGAGGTTGTTGTCATAGGCGAGGCCAGGATTTTGAAGATAGGGTGTCAATATTATGACCACCACAAGTAAAACAAATTAAACTCATGCTTCTAATGGTGTTTAGGCTTACATTTTCCAATTTCCAAGAAATCATCTTTAAATTCACATTTAAGTCCCTTGCAACATTTAACACCCGTGAAGTCGCCACAAAGTTGGTCCTTTTTCTTACACAGTTTCCCTTTCTTACAAACTCCACCAGTATGCGGAACATCGCCTAGCGGTATGCAATGTAATCCTTTGCAACACTTGTATCCGGCAAGGCCTCCACAAAACTCGTTCTTCTTCTTACACTTCGGGTTTTTTGGTATACATTTTCCAATCGCGTTTTTGAAATCATCTTTACGTACACACTTCAATTTTTTGCAACATTTTGCTTCTGTGATGCCTCCACAAAAATCATAGGCCTTCTTACATTTTGTACTTTTCGGTATACATTTTCCGATTTCATCCGGAGAATCATCTTTAGTAATGCACTTGAGTCCTTTGCAACATTTTTTTCCGGTATCACCTCCACATAAGTCGTATGCTTGCTTACATTTCTTTGATTTAGCAGCAACTATAAGGGTTGAGTTGAATAAGTAAGAAAGAAATTTAACTAGTCAAACATAAAGTTTAATTTGTGAAGTAATAATCACTTGAAAAAATTACGTTTTTAAATATCAAAATTCTCAAATTATTAATTCAATTCATTTGAAATATGAAGCAAAATCCATATAGATATACAACATGAATATTAATTATTGAACATAATGGAGAACGGAGAATAATCATCTCAATAAAAAATATGCTACCCGTGTTATATTTTGTTCTATTCACTTTAGTTTAATTCAATTTTAAAAATCCTTTTAAAGTCTTTATAATCTTATCTAACAATATTAACACATATTTTTCGGTCATTCTTACTTTACTACTCTTTTCTTACATTCACTCACTTTTTTCTTACACTCACTTGTCTTTTTAAAACAAAATCAAAACTTTTGAATCTACATTAATTGAGAAAACCAAATTAAGGTTAAGTTGTACAATCATTTGATCGGAATATTGTGGTACTCCTAGATCACGATATCCTAGCTAACCTCCCAAGTGTACATAATTTATCGAGCAGGTGCAATGCCCTAGTGATACATAAGAAGGAGGGTAACTTTACCTGATATGGTTTGGATAGCCACTAGCATAATAGTAGTGATGAAAATTGTAGTGAGAACTCTAGCCATTTGCAAATTATGATCGTCAGTGATAAAGCAAAGTATGACCAGGGTAGAATCAAAGACTCGAGTACTATTAATGTGTATATAAGAGTTGATTATGAGTTTTGTTAAGCTTGTATAAAATAAAACAATATAATAAATGCAAATAAAATTACTAATAAGATTAAAACTATATATATAGAGTAGTACGTATGCTATGATATAATTAAGTTTGACTAAATGAGTAGTACGTTATTGTTATGTGGACGTCTAAAAATTCATCATCTTGCGGTCACGTTCTTTATTTTGCAGTTCATCCGCTTCACAAATTTGTTACTTTGCTATTCTTTTAATTCTCTGTATTGTGAGCTTGGTATCAGATATGTATAACTAGTAGCAGTAGACCGGTGTGCTAACTAACTAGATACATACTGGCCTTGTGATATGCTTTACCCGTCTCATTTTATTTGTCTCTATTTAACGTATATACTTTTGCTCATTAAAATTGAATAGCGAGTATTTTCTAAACACAGTGTTAGGTATAAAATGCTAATTAACGTACGTACTTTGACACAATAAAAAAAGAAGAAGAAAAAAAAAAAGAAAATAGGGATTATATGGTAGAAAAGATTAAATTATAGAGAAATATTAGTCCGGCCATGAATAAACAGACTTCAACAATTTAAATACACTTGATTCTTCGATTAATTAAATTCGAAATTGAGTATATGACACCCATGTTCATTTCAGTGTAGTATGTTACCTTTTTTTTCTTCTCATTTTTTCTAACCACTTAATAACTAACTTTATAATACAAGTAAAATCATGCAGATGAGTTTAATTTGGCTTGTTACTTATTGGCTAATTTGCATTAACATCGGCTTGCTTACAATTATCACTTGCATTAGGAAGTTTAACATTAAGATTTTATCTAAAAGTCGCGCATTGCATGAACAAATCTACTTATTTAAATTAAAAATACATCATATCACATTAACCTTTACAATTTTACATGACTTGTATAAACATAGCAAGAAATTTACTACCCTTATAGGTTCAGGAAATTGAGTAATTAAACTAACTCATTAATGCACAAAGTACCACTAATTCATCATCAATTGGTTTTTCTTTGTTTGATTAAATTTTTTCAGGTTTAGGCATTAGTGTAATTAACTTTTCTTACAATTTAAGTGTTGTTTTATAATAAGATACATTTTATATTATGAGCTAAACTCGAATAAACTCTAAGCTTGATGACACAACACGACTAACCATATTTATTTAATTATGTCCTACTAATTACAGACCCAACTCAGGCTAAACATAAGATATAGCAACACTAATGACTTGGAATCATGGATATATAGCCTGTGCTTAACTCGATCACATTACAGTAGCTATATAAGAGAATACAGAATCGAAAAGCAAAGCTTATGAATCTAGAAACTGATTATAAAGAAAGAAAAACATATTAATACTTCTAAATTTATTTCATTCAACTAACTAAGCAATATTCTTGACAAATTTGTTACAATCAACTAACTCAGCAATGTTCTTGGCACAAATCAAACGCTAACAACTGATGAAAATCAATCAGCAAACACACTGACTGACTGACTGACAGTCTGACACACACACATACACACACTATTATGCATAATTAGAAAACTCAGCATCAACCTAAAACTGAGTGTAATCATACTTATTGACAATTGACATACTAAGTAATATCAAATCACTAACATACTAAAACACCTAGAATTAAAGACTGATTATAATCTGTAGTCTGACATAAAAGAATTGATACCTAGGAAAAGTTTAGTATTGTACTAAAGAATCAAATCGAGCCTAGGCCATGATCACAAGTTCTTGCGTATGATCGACGACATTTTTGACAGCTTCTGAAGCCAAATAGGCTTGCTTCTTCCTCTTCCTCCTCCCTGCATCATTCCGCGCAGCCTCTCATCTGCATCAGCTATACCTGCACTGCTCAACCCTGTTCGTATGCCTTCAAAATTAGCCTCCGAGTGAATCAACGGGTCTCTCAAAAGATCAGATGCTGCAGATCTGTCATGTGGAAGTGCCAGACAGACATCAATGAACTCCCTAATCTCAGGATCTGTCACTTTTTCAAACGCAGCAGGCCTTAAACCCCTCTGAACACGCGACTGAATCTCATCGCGATTCTTGCATTCGCTGTAAATCTTTTCTTTACTCATCATCTGAACCACGCACATCCCGAAAGAATACATGTCAGCCCGCTGATCATAGTCCAACAGAAAAACCTCTGGTGCCATGTACTCTGGTGCATCAGGATAGTCCTGTAAATCAGCACCCTCTTCAAGCCTTCTCGCGGCACCAAACTCTCCTAGCTTAACCTCGCCTGTATTCCCATTAATAAAGATGTTCTCGAGGCTAACATCACGGTGCATAATCGGTGGGGTTTGACTGTGAAGATAGTCCAATGCTAAGAGAATCTGTTTACACCATCTCCTGATTGCTTGCTTATTACCAACCAGATCATATTTCAGACTGTAATCCCTCAAATTCTCTGAAGAAAAAGCCTCAGTAATCATATGAACAGTCTTCAGGATTTTATCAGGCCAATAATGGAAACATTTTACTATATTTTCATGTTGTAAAGACTGTAACAACTTAGGCTCAACACAGTAATCTTTGAATTTCTTCTTCTTCTTGACTTCTTCTGTTGAAAGTCCTAAGACAATCTTACACCAATAGATTTGTATACCAGTAACTGTATCAATTCCTTCATAAACTAATTTCATGGGGTGGGGGTGTGATATGCTCATGTGGTACCTTTCGTATCGCCCCTCGGAATCTGTCTCCGCTACACCACGTCGTAGCATCGCTTGTGAACTCGAACCCGAACCCGACATGGCTGCGTACTGATGAAGGAGTGATTAACAGAAGAAGAGAAGAAAACAGAACAGAAACAAAGAGATTTCTTAGGATTTTTGGTGATGAAAGTAATGTTTCTGAAAATGTTGCTGTAACAATGAAGAGTGCTTGAAAAAGGGTTGAGGAATGATTTGATTTATAATGGTGGGTTGATATTTATAAGGGTAGTTTAGCTGTTACAGAATCAAGATTTATCCAAACGAATTTATCTTATTTGGTCTGAGAGTTTGTTATGGCAGTTAGTTAATTCGGTTATGATCAAGAAATGAAAAAACCCTTTCTTGATTTTCGTTTTTTTTTAAGGAACCCTAATTGGCTACCTTAACTAGTTTGATTTGTAACAAGAATGAAGTCGGTTATGTCAGTAATTTAAAACAAAGGAGCATTTCTTTAATAAAAAATAAAAATAAAAGAGCAAAATTAAGTTTTAAATAAGAAAGTATGCAAAAGAAAAAACAATGTAATGGTAGAGATAGGATTGTAGTATTGTACTAGCTAGAATTAAGTATATAAGAATTGCTTACAAAATATTTTAAAATATGGACTTACATTGTAAGATCACTACATCAATAGTTCAACTAGTTATACTTCATTAGCTATACTCAATCGATTATTTTTATGCTATTGCGTATGAACCGTTATGGAATAAGTGTATGGCCTGGTAAATCTCTTGTACTTGTGTCCACTTTTAAAGCTTTGCTCCATACACAATTGAGAACATCTGTATGGATTGAACTCTTAAACTTCTCATTTTTCACTATAAATATGATATACTTCGCATTTGATTTTGAGATGAGTGTAATTTTTTTATTATATACTCGGTATCAATATACTTTTATGTCACTATATACACTAGAAGATCTCCATATGAAAATAAACATCACTATATAATTAATTAAAAACTTCACTATTACTATAATAAAGCTAAAGGTATCTATATTAAAAATAAAAATAAAAACCCTTTTACTTGTATTAGGTTATGTGTAAGTTTGTTGCAACTTATTTTTACTATAACAACAATTATTTATACTCCGATCTTTAGTGTTTTTTTTTTCTTTGCTAAAAATAAAAAAAAATAAAAATAAAAAGAATTTTTTCTCTTAAAGAGAGGTAAACTTTCACCGTGCATATACATCTATTTATGCTTTGGTCTAATTTAAGAAAAAAGTTACAATACTTCATATACTTCATCCGTTCTTTTTTATCGTATCATAGAGCTTTGACGGCAAAATTTGATAGGGGTAAAATTACAAAATTATCCTTGTATTAGCAAAAAAAATGAGACCCACCAAAACCTGGAATCTGCAAACACAGCATATAATGTGCTGTAATCCATTACCCAAAAGTCACCAAAATTCTGACTTAACTCCACCCACCAACTGTGAAACAGTGAAAATACAATACATTTACCCACCAAATTTCAGTTTTACTTTACCCACCACATTTCAGTGTTAGATTACCCACCAAAATTTTCTAAACTGAAAATTTAAAAAACCACCAAACACCAAAATTCTGAAAATTCAAAATCACCCGCCAAAATTCCAGATTCTGAAATTCAGAACACTAACCCCTACAACTTAAACTTCACTATAAAAGGAGTGAGTAACTCAGTCCATCTACAACACTTAACATCGTTTCTTCTGTCATCACAGCACACACAGCACATTGGGGAATAGATTCTGAGGGGTTTGAGGACGTATAACAGCTTTACAATTTGTAACAGTCATAACGGTTTCATGAAGATTACGAGGTACTGTTTTCTTCTGAATCTGAATCTGATACTAATATAGAATTAGAAAATTATGGTAATCCAGCAACTGTAGTTATCGAATTAGAACATGATAATGTCATAGTAGAGAAAAATGGAAAAAAAACATTTGAATTAAGTGACAAACAAAGACAACATATTGTTCAAGAACTAATTCTAGCACAAGAAGGAAAAAGGTACTGCCCGGGGGGGGGGGGGATCAGTACCAAGGGGTTCAATTAAAAAATTAGCATACAAATATAATGTACATAGGACAACTATTGGTAGAATTTGGGCAAAAGCTAAGGGCCAATTTAGGGGAAATAGAGTGATTGATGTGTGCAGCAGAAAAAGACAAAGGGGAAGGAAGAAATTAGACTTTGATCACGCTGTTTTAGCAGCAATACCAATTGAAAAAAGAACCACAATTAGAGGGTTAGCTGAGGCACTGCACTTAAGTCATACAACAGTGTATAGGTTGCTAAGGACTGGCACACTTAGGGCACACACAAATAGCATAAAACCATCACTTAAGCATCACCATAAAGTTAAAAGAGTGCAATTTATAATGGATAGTGTCATTCCGGGAACGGTAAATGAACTTCCTAAGTTTAGTGCAATGTATAACATGGTGCATATTGATGAAAAATGGTTTTATATGAGTGATAAGACTCAAAGATTTTATCTTTTCCCGTGGGAGGATGACTCATACAGAGCAAGTCAGTGTAAAATTTCATGGAAAAGGTTATGGTTATGGCTGGGACTGCTAGACCTCATATTTGTAATAATAGGGAAATATTTTGGGATGGAAAATTGGTGTTTTTCCTTTCACAAAACAGGTAGCAGCAAAGAAAAACTCAAAGATTAGAGTGGCAGGCACAGTACAGTTGAGACAAAGGCTTTGCAATCAGTTACTAAATCTGTTATCAGATCAGTGTTAATTGATAAAATGCTTCCAGCAATCAGATCGAAATGCCCATTAGGAGCATGCAAGGATATATTATGGATACAATAAGACAATGCTAGACCCCACATCAGTCCTAATGATACATATATCTTAAAAGCTGCAACTATGGATGGCTTCAACATCAGGTTTATAAACCAGCCAGCCCAAAGCCCAGACTTGAATATACTGGATTTGGGTTTTTTTAGAGCCATTCAATCAATACAGTATAAGGAATTCCCAAGAAGTTTAGAAGAGTTACTACAAGCAATTGAAAATGCATACAATACATATGACCCGAAGTCTTTGAATTTCACTTGGTTGCACATGCAGTATTGTATGCTGGAAATACTTAAGGTAAATGGCGGAAATGGTTATAAAAACCCTCACAATGGAAAGAGAAGGCTGGAAAGAATGGGACAACTGCGGTTCAAATAGAAGTACCAAATGAATTAATGCTTCAAGGTCTAAGTTTTATTGAACAGGGACAAATTGATGTTAGTATTACCCAATCGACTAATACTAAATACAATATGTCTCAAGGGATTTAAGAAAAGAATTGAAGACAATTGCATTTTGAAGGCTTTAATAGTGGAAATAGCCAACAGGGACTACCACACATAACCAACATTTTGTTGATACAATGGGTTTGTAAGTTATTTTAATTAACTTTGGTTATGTGTACTTTTGTATCTTGTAAGTTTTTGTCTAAGGCAGTCATCATGTTAGAAGACATTTTGTGAAGGGACTCAATATGTAGCTAATTTTAAAATGGTATGAAGTCTTCTTAGTAGTATTTTGTATGAAAGTCACCTTTTCTTTTTTGCACATTTACAAGCATTCATACATTACTTCCAAGTCACATTTAACAAAGGGTGGATGATCTATCATAGGGTGTCATTTTTTCTCAAAAAAAAAAAAGCCCAAACCATGTTACCTCAATACTAAGTGCGGCACAACACTAAAACTGGAGCAACCCATAGTTTGGACCACTTTTAATCAATTGAGTCCCTTCATCATATGGATTACTAATGGGCATGACAATCTGAAATAGGGACTCATTCCACTAGGGACAAATACCTAAAAAAAGGGACTGAATAGGCAACATGGAAGGACTGAATAGGAACTAGGGAGGGACTCAATGCACTGCATACTCACTTGCAAATAAAGTGTTCTCTCAAATATTGTCATCGAGAACAAGAATTAAAATTGCTCATACACACCATTCATCAATAATAGTCCCTCATATGCAAGGCATCAGGCAACATTGAGCATGCATTGAACACTACGCAACATGCATTTAAGAGCAAGCAACTTAACAAAAAATAATAGTCAACATGCAACCACAATGGCAGGGGACTCATTCATCAACATCATCTAACAAAAAAGGCAACATCAGCATAAATTACCAACAAAGGCGACATCAGCATAAACTACCAACAAAGGCAACACCAACATAACCTACCAACAACATCAACATATTAAACATAACCAACCAACCAACAACAACATCAGCATAATCCAATCATAACAGCAACAACAGCTTAATCTACCACCCTTCTGGCATCCATTGCCATTCACACAAACAACACTTCACCAATCAACCCAGTACATAACAAAAAAAAAAAAAAAAAAAAAAAAAAAAAAAAAACCAGAATTTATGGATTAGAAATTGTTACTCCCAGGCCAAATTTCATTCGCTTAATTACTCTCAGGTCAATAAGTAGGAAGACCAAATTTCATTCTCTTACTCTCTGGCATAGCAACAGATTCACCAACAGCAGGAGGGGACTCATGTTTTTCATCGTCATCGTAAATTGGTGTTATCTTAGCACCAATCCCATACATTCTTCTCATTTGTGCAACAGAGACCCTAGGAATCATCTTAGGATAGTGGTTAGGTCTAGGTCTGTTAAAAGACTATGATTTGGGTTTTTTAGCATGACCCAACCCAAAATTTGCACCCATCTCAGAAATAGATCTGAGTCCTTTTGAAGGATCCGAACTCGAACCAGCATTGTTCTCAGAAAAAGTAGTGAGTTGTTGTGAAGAACAACCCGACCAAGACATTCCGGCAACCTTAACAGGTTCGGATTTCAGCTCCCCTTCCCTAACATTCGAGGCAACTGCACTTAATTTCTGAGCGGCTTCCTCATCTTCAATAGATCTGAGTACTTTACCAATCGCAGCGAAGGTTCGTTGGCTGAAAATTTCGCCACCTTTGCCTGACATAAAGAACAAATTAGGCCAGGAAGCCCGTTCTTCAAAAGCTTCGATGAGAGCAACAATGAAACCCTGCTCAATTTCATCGTCAGTCGGGAATAGGGCTTCGTGTAGTGGAGATAGATCTATTCAATAAGAAGGAAGAAAGGAGAAAGAAGGAGGCAAGATCTATTCAAGAGGAGAGAGAAAGAGGAATAGAGGAGAGAGAATGAGCCAAGATCGATTGTTCAAGGAGGAAGAGAGGAGAGAGAAAGACCCAGGTGAGGAAGATGAAGAAACTTCAAGAACTAGGGTTTCTGATCCGGAATTGATCCTTGACCAAGACCTTGTGCAACCTAATGAGTCTAATGGTTCAAAGAGTCCAAATACACGGTCTAAGGTCAAACAAAATCAAGTTCCTCTTGTCCATGTGCTGCTCCTACGAGGGTCCAAAGTGTCCAATGTTCCATGCATAGGTTTCAACATAGCTCCATCATTGTACAAGTCATGCGTAACTTGGATGCATGAGTAAGCAAGGTAGTTATTTTTGCCTTGGATTCTTGTCCGTATGAGCTTAACATAGAGCAGGAATATTCTCTTATTCCTAATCAGTCCACAAGCAAGATTTGAAGGCAAAAGACAAGGCATTGAAGCTAAGGGGGGTTACACGCATATTATGATGGTTCTTAATGGGAGAGTTACTCTCTTGTTGGGTGTTATTTTTAAGTGTAATTGCTTAGTAATTTGCCTTGTATTCCTTAGTTAAATAGCTGTTTTATTTTCAGTTTATAGCAGTAAATAGCTTAGCATTAAATTGCTGTAATAAAATGTCAACCGTTACAAGGGAGAACACTACTAGAAAACATGCCATTTCCGACGGCAAATTTCCTTCGGAAACATCCTGAAATCCGTCGGAAAAGGTCGTTTCCGACGGAAATTCCGTCGGAACCAGTTGTCGAAAACACTTTTGTGTTTTCGATGGAATTCCAACGAAAATTTTTCGTCGGAAGAGGTTTTTCCGGTACCGGAAAGTCCGTCGGAAATTTCCGACGGAATTTAAAACCGCCGGAAAGTTCCAACGGATATTCCGTCGGAAAATTTAAAATAAAAAAATAAAAAAAAAGCCCACCCCTGCACCACCCACCTTAACTGAACCCACCCCCCTAACCCACAACCCAACATCACTACAACCTACCACTGCACCACCAAAACCTCCACACACCACCACCGACACCACCACACCACCACTGACACCACCACACACCACCACCGACACCACCAAACCACCACACAACCACCATTCCAAAAAATTAACCCAAAAAATCAAAATTAACCCAAAAAAAACCAAAAAACCAAAACAACCACCGAAACAACATCCAAAATCGAAACAACAAACAAAACAACAACCAAATCTCGAAAAAATTTAAATCAAACAAAGAAAAGAAATTAAAAAAAACAACATTAAAATTATATCAAAAATTAATTATTATCAAAATTGTTTATACATTACATAATCCAGATCTACAAACTTAAAATCTATAATCTTACTTAACAATTTCCTAATGAACGACAATGAAGAGTGAGACGAGCTGCTTGACGGTGAACGAGAACGACAAAGACGATGGTGGACGACGGTGCTTCTCCGGTGTGCTTTGACGACGGGGCTATTCTTCATGCTTTGACGGGGCTTTGAATGAGAAACAGAAGAAGGAGGCGAGATTGAGAAGAGGACAGGAGAGAGAAAGATCGAAAAGAAAAGAAAGATGAAGGAGGAGATAGAATGAAGGAGGAAGAGAAGAGGAGAGGAGAAAAAAGAAAAAGAGGCGGAAGAGAGGAGAGAGAAAAACAAGGGTTTCCGGGTTTTGTAGGTTTTTTTTTTTTTTTTTTAAGTCAAAATTCCGTCGGAAAAGGGTTAAATTTCCGACGGAAATCAATTCCGTCGGAAAATATAAAGCCTCCGAAAATTGAAACGGATTTAAACTCCGTAGGAATTTAATATGTTCCAACGGATTAATTTTCCTTCGAAATATAAAGCCTCCGACGGAAATTTCCGTCGAAAGGAATTTTCCGAGGGAATATTCCGTCGGAAGCAGTAAATTCCGAGGGAAAAAAATTCCGTCGGAATATTTTCGAGGGATTTTCCGTCGAAACAAATATTTTCCGACGGACTTTTCTGACAGACCCAAATTTCGTCGCAAAATACGACGGAAAATAAGTCCGTCGGAACGATTCCGTCGGATAAAGGCCTATTTCTAGTAGTGGAAGTTGGGCGCAGCTACCGCGAGTTCCTTAAGGAACTGGTTAAGGAATTCCTGAAGGAACAACAACAGTTATTAGTCTTCAATGTGTGACGGTTTGCATGGAACTGTTACAATGAGGGGCTGCTCATTGTGGTGACTTTTGAGTTTCCTTTTGTTGGTGACTTTTAAGTTCCTTTTTAATTACTTTAGTTAAGTAGATAATTAATGTAACTAGTTACTTCCTTAGCCTATAAAAGGAAGTCTTATCTAGCTTATAATAGAGCAGACTTTGATGAATGAAAATTTTTACATTTGAAATTTACTTTTGAGTATTTTTCTTATTTTAAACTTGTGGATTCAAGTTTAGCTTGAACTCGTGGATTCAAGTTTGTGAATTTAATCCGGAGTGTTCGGGATTAGCTTGTCTATGGTTAGTAGAGTGAGTGTTCAACTCTAACCATACTTATCCTTGATTAGTACTGCGAGTGTTCCTTGCTAATCAACCCTCGAGTTCCTCGCTGTCAGGAACTTCGATCTTTCCTTACCCAGTTCCCACAGAAACACCTAGCCTAAACACATAACCCATCACCCCAAAACCTTAACCCATATCCGTTTCCGCATCAGTTTCAATTCATCAGATCTGATGAATTGTTGCTTTAATCAAAGGGATTTAATTTGGTAGGTGGGAGAATAATTAGTTAGTTCATTATGTTATAGTAATAAGAGTAAAAAAGTAATTGTACAAGGAAAAATTTGCCAAATAAGAAATTGATGCAATAAATAGGAAACTTCATAAACTAGTAAGTGATGCAATAAAAAAAGAACGGAGGAAGTATTAAATTTTTTGTTTTGTCTTGACATGCAAGTTTAACATATTTGTGCTCCAATTTTCTTTTAAATTACTCCTCATATTAAAATCCAAATGACACAAATAAAAATGAATGATTAAAATATTGAGTGAAGGGTGTAGAAATGACTTAAATCCTTTGTTATTTGGAAACTTTGGAGGACAAATATATTAAACTTTGGCTTGGAGAAATGAGGGAACTTTCTGCCAATCTCAACAAACCCATTGAAAAATCCTACTTGGAAGCTCAAGCTTTAGCTTGGGAATTTCACGCCTTTAAGCAGAATTCGTTGGGTCCCTCTCTCTCTACCGCTCCTCTTTTTCATTGGATACCTCCCCTTGACCTATGGCTAAAATTGAACTGTGATACTTCCTTCACAAATGCTTCTCAAGCTGCAGCCATTGCTGGTATTTTTCGAGATGAACAGGGAAATTAGATTCTTGGTTTTCAACAAAAATGTCGACTAAGATCAACTTTGATGGGTGAACTCAGAGCCATCCAACTGGGTCTGCAAATTGTAGCAGAGAAGGGCTGGACTAACATCGTGATAAGCTCGGATTCAAGCCAAGCTGTGGACCTTATTTCCCGCAATGAAAGTGTGAAAGATGCTAACCTTTTGATCATACAAAAATGCAAGGACCTTATGGAGAGTATCAGGGAATTAAGTTATGCTACGAAGGGAGATCTGCTGATATTTTAGCTAAAAATTGTAGGAAAAGTGTCTCACAAGACTTTATTGTTCTTCATTTAAATCACCCTCCTAGGTGCATTTGCTGATATAATTTTGGAGGATAAACCTCCCTAACCTTGCTTTTTAAGTCTATTGGATTTTCCTAGCTTGCATCAAAAATAAAAAGAAATGACTTAAATCTAAATTCAAAAGAAAAAGAAAAGGAAAGAAAAAAAAAGTGTTTTTTTGGCGGGAAATATCATAAGGCATACAAAGGACAATGGGAGAGAGAATAATTGGAGAAGTTCAGTGAAGTCAATCCCAATACTCACAAAGTTTGATCATTTGTTCTTCATTTTTCAGGAGAAACAAGTTTTGCGATCAAGTAATTCCACTAATCTCTTCTTCAATTACTATTTTAATTATCGTCCTTATGATTGCGTTACATTTTAATGAAATTATTAATCTAACTTTTATTTGGACTTGATAATCTCTTATTTATTATATTGATCTGAGAGAATAATTAGCCTGTATTTGCGCAATTTGTAGATTATTATATTTTGTTATATGCTTGTCTACCTAAATATAATCGTAGAACAAAAAAATTAATTACTAATGTAAAACCCTAATTATAATTAGTGTTGTTTTGCTTTTGAAAACAAAATTGAATAGTTGATTACGAATCTTAGTATAATTTAAATTCGTAACCATATCTAGGGTTGATGCACACATTTTTGGGGTTTTTATGGTTGTTTAGACTAGTATGTTATGAAATTGTAAGTACATTTATAACATTTTATGAAAAATTAGGGTTTTATACAGGAATTAGGAGGAAATAAATAATTGAGATTTGAATTCTGAGTTGAGTACTCGAGTGACGAGTCTATGTGATGGTGACATGGGGTTTTACTGCCTCAATTGTGCCTTGAAAATGTTATGGATCTTTTGCGTATTAGAAGTCCGTCTTTGTACTATATCCTTGTAGAGGAAAATGCTTTTGGTTGAAGAGCGTATGTTTGGGCCTTGGGAATGATTTTTAAGTAAAGCGGACAAAATACTTTTGCACTACCTCTTTGTTACATGCCTCGAGCAGATTGTGTTGGGGATTTTCTGTGTGTACAAGGTAACATTAAGTGTTTAAAAATCGCGTGGTGAGTGACATTCCATCCCAAAACCATGGAAACAGGGAGTGACAAGGAGGAAAGAAAGGCCCACAACCCAAGTAAGGTTCCATTTCAAAACCATATGGTAACATAATGAGTAGCTCACTTAGGTTATAAACTAGTTGTTCCTTGTTTAATTTTTCCATGTGGGACTATAACTCACACTTGCAACTTAAGACGTGGCCCTAAGCTACATATAGTTGCTCCATACAATCTGTAGGGAGGATTGAAATTTGTTTTTAGCATGACAATATGGCATAAAATTGTTCTTTGCATAGATTTATTTTATAAGAAACTATTTCCTTATTTAATGAAAGATGAAATTAATATTTGTTCTGATTTGTAGGTAGTATGGATTAATGTGTGTACAACGAACTTTAACATTGTACAAACGAAACATGACATCCTAATGACCTAATCACATAAGCAGCTTTTGTTCATTTAGTTGGGAATTGTATAATCAATCGAATGGTTATAATGTTTGATAATGGTTTCATACACACATGTTGCAGAAAATGATGTTCCTTCTTTTTGAGCTTAAAAAACAATATGTAGGGTCATATAGTGATATAATGTTACAAATAGATTGTCGAAGACTATGAAAGTAGGTTGAGTATATTGCTACTTTGTTAGTATCTGTTAGTTGAGTATCGAGTCATTTGTCTCTTCACCTGTAATTTAGTAATGTTGATGTTGTTTTTCTTCTTTGTTTTGTCCGATGAAGGAGAAGTATATGCAGACCATGTCTTCAAGCCCCCGATGCTTTGCGAGTTCAAAGCAAGCTAAATTAGCTGAAGGGACTGACAGAATTAGCAGTTTACCAGATGAAATTCTTGGGCACATACTTTCTTTTCTTCCAACAAAGCATGCAGTCGGAACTAGTGTTTTATCACACAGGTGGCAGTATCTTTTTACTCTGATTTTAACGAGACACTCATGTTTTCTTCTAGAGGTTCAGTGGCTAGCTATCATGATCTGTCATAGTCGAAATTACATAGTCTGCATGAAAAATATTCAAAGGGATATACCAGATTCAAGTATTTTGTGAATCGAGTTCTGATGCTCTGCAAGCCCACAAAAATTAACAAATTCTGCCTTAACCGTGCTAAGTCACCTGATGTTAATGGTAATAAAAGTTGGATAGAGTTTGCATTACTCAAAGGTGTTTCAGAGCTTGATATCTTCACATATCGGTTTAATTCAAGTGTTACACAACAACTTTTCATGTGTGCAACATTGGTGGTGCTGAAGTTACATGCAAAATCCGAAATGAAATTACCTGATGAATCTTACTTTTTGCCAAATCTGAAGTTCCTGCAACTTGAGTTTGCCAAATTTCCAGTGAACTTCCCTTTGACCAGGCTGATATCTGGCTGTCCAATGCTGGAGGATTTGGTCCTTGAAGGCGGATGGGAAGATTTTAATGTTATTAACATTTCTTCTCCTACTCTGATAAATTTGACCTTGGATTTTATATCCTTTGGGTATCAGTATGACCGGCCTACGACTGATGTTTTGCTTGATCTTCCCAATCTGCTTCATTTCAATTATGAGGATCACTTGGCAATCATTACTGCATGAATTTCAATTCTCTTGTGAAAGCTCATATCAGAACAGTATAGTATAGACTATATATATATGAGAATCCTGAGAATTTCCATGATTCTATGATAGAACTATTACACGGAGTCTCTAGTGTTAAACATCTATACCTCTCCGGACATTTGGAGGTAGCTCTTTCACTTCCTGCCCTTTGTTTTAGACTTTGATTTTTCTATTAGTTTTTTGACCAATGTATATTCTTAACGTTTTTTTTTCTTTTTTCTTTTTTTTTTTTTTTTAATGGTTGTATGTAGGCTCTGAATTGTAGTGAATATTAGCTTCCGACCTTTAATTACCTGTCCTGCTTAAACCTAGATTTGAGTGGCCTATGTGATAACTGGAGACAATTCCTGCCGGCATATCTGCACAGCTCTCCCATGCTTGAGAATCTTGTGTTTCCTGGGGTTAGTAGATCTCTTCTGCATACATCAATTGTCCGACATTACAATTGAATTTGTTTTCCTAATTTTCTTCCATTCTGTCAACTTGTATAGGGACTTTCACTTCACAAATTAAATTTTTACTATGATCACACATCCTTCTGGAGTGATTTGGAAACATCGTCTTCTTGTCTTTCATCTCACCTCAAGACTATTACAATTGCTTCATTTCATGGCAAGGTTGATGAAGTGCTGAATATAACAAAGTATCTTCTCAGGTATGGGAAAGTGCTGACAAAGCTGATATTATGCTGTAAATTGAAATCGAAAAAGGAGTATACAGAGATAAAGGAGCTGTTTATGATAGGAAGGTTAGCCTCCAAGGAATGTTCACTTGATTTGATGATAGAATAATCTTTGCAGCCCTCCATTGTCGTTGAATTGGTTCGGGAAATTGAGTATTCAAACTAACTTGGCAACTAACTTATTAATGCACAAAGTATCACTAATTCATGATCAATTGGTTTTTCTTGGTTTAATTTAATTTTTTCAGGTTTAAGCATTAGTGTAATTAACTTTTCTCACATTTTAAGTGTTATGTTATTATAAGATACATTTTATATTATTAATTAAAATGAATAAACTCTAAGCTTGATGACACAACAAGACTAACCATACTTAATTGTTCATACTAATAATATGATCACGCACCTGACTCAAGCTAAACATTCAATTTAGCAACTCTAATGACTTGGAATCTTGGATGTATAGCCTGTGATTAACTCACATTACAGTATAGTTATGAGAGAATACACAATCGAAAAGCAATGCTTATGAATCCAGAAGAAAGAAAAACAAATTACTTAATACTAAATTTATTACATTAAACTAACTCAACAATGTTCTTGACAAATTTGTTACAATCGACTAACTCTGCAATGTTCTTGACACAAGTCAAACACTTATAACTTATGAAAATCAATCAATAAACACAGACACTGACTGATTGATGACACACAAACAGTACCATGCATGATTAGAAACCTAAAACTGAGTAGTCATACTTATTGACACACTAATTAATATCATATTACTAACATACTACCTAGAATTAAAGACTGATTTTAATTTGTAGTCTGATATAAAAGAATAGATACCTAGGAAAAGTTTAGTATTGTAATAAAGAATCAAATTGAGCCTAGGATCATTTCTTCTTGCGCATGATCGACGACAATTTTGACAGCTTCTGACGCCAAAGAGGCTTGCTTCCTCCTCCTCCTCCTCCCAGAGTCATTTCACACTGCCTCTCATCTGCATCTGCTGAACCGCTGCTGCTCTTCCCTGTTTGTATGCCTTGAAAACCATCCTCTGATAGAATAAGTGGGTTTCTCAACAGATCAGATGCTGCAGGTCTGTCATTTTGACCAGCCAGACAGAAATCAATGAAACGCCTAATCTCAGTATCTGTCACTCGTTCTAGCGCATCAGGCTTTACACCCCTTTGAACACGCGACTGAATCTCAACGCGATTCCTGCACTCGCTGTAAATCTTGTCCCTACTCATCATCTGAATCACGCACATCCCGAAAGAATATATGTCAGCCTTCTGATTATAGTCCAACTGAAAAATCTCTGGTGCCATGTACTCTGGTGCACCAGCAAACTCCTGTAAATCAGCACCCTCTTCAAGCTTTATTGCGGCACCAAACTCTCCTAGCTTAACCTTGCCTGTATTCCCATTAATAAAGATGTTCTCGAGGCTAACATCACGGTGCATAATTGGCGGGTTTTGACTGTGAAGATAATCCAAAGCTGAAAGAATCTGTTTACACCATCTCCTGATTGCTTGCTTATTACCAACAAGATTATATTTCAGACTGTAATCCCTCAAATTCTCTGAAGAAAAAGCCTCAGTAATCATATGAACAGTATTCAGGGTATGGGTATCATCAGGCCAATAATTGTAGCATATTATTATATTTTCATGTTGTAACGACTGTAACAACCAAGGTTCATCACAATAATCATTGAATTTTTTCTTCCTGGTTTCTTCTTCTTCTGTTGAAAGTCCTAAGACTATCTTACACCAATTAATTTTTATACCAGTAAGTTGATCAATTCCTTCATAAACTATTTTCATGGGGTGGGGGTTTGATATGCTCATATGGTACCTTTCATATCGTCCCGTGGAATCTGCCTCCGCTACACCGCATCGTAGCATTGCTTGTGATGAACTCGAACCCGACATGGCTACTGATGACAGAGTGATTAACAGTTGAAGAGAAGAGAACAGAACAGAAACAGAGAGATTTCTGAGGATTTTTGGTGATGAAAGTAGTATTTCTGAAAATGTTGCTATAATAATGAAGAGTAGTGCTTGAAAAAGGGTTGGGAAATGATTTGATTAATAAGGGTGGGTTGATATTTATAAGTGTAGTTTGGTTGTTAGAGAATTCAAGATTTGTCCAAACTAATTTATCTTGTTTGGTCTGAGAGTTTGTTATGGCAGTTAGTTAAGTCGGTTATCAAGAAATGAAAATACCCTTTCTTGATTTTTTTTTTTTTTGTTGAAGGAACCCTTTCTTGATTTTTATTTAATAATTTTCTTTAATCCTTGGGCTTTTTTTTTCCTATTAATAAAAACAGGAAGTGGCTACCTTGACTAGTTTGATTTGTAAAGAGAAAGAAGTCGGTTATGTCAGTAATTTAAACCAAAGGAGCGTTTCTTAAAAAAATAATAATAAATAAATAAAATAATAATAATAATGATATGCGCACTTTTCTATGCGCACTTGTCCTCCTCGTCTTTTTGAAGCGGCCCAGGTTTTTTTTGATATGGCCCTTCGAGTTTCTTTGGAGCGCATTGTAACTGCTTCGGGGCCGGGTTTTGGTGATTAACAATGGCGACTTGCCACCTTACTTTTTTCTTATGGTGGATTGGGTGTCTATCTATTCAGCGGGAGATGTTCGGCACTATGCTTTCCTTGCGTCACGTTTGCAGTCTTCTGATCTTCAGGCTACGCTTCTTCGCAATTCTGGTATTGTTGGTCCAGGGCTGGCATTCGATGGTGCTCTTAGTCTTTTTAATAGGATTGTGGAGACTGACCTTATGCGTAACCCTAGTGAGATCGCTGCCCCCAAACTCATGAAGAAATTGGCAGATATATATTTCACAAAGGTACTGCATCTATAGAATCCACTTTCTCCTTATCTCTGCGTCAGGTTGCCTTATGAAAGTCCCAGCAGGGGGATCACACTTCTTCCTGGTTGCAAGCGGTCCCAATATCAGGTTTGGTTTAGACTATGAACGGTAAGACTTACCGTTGTGTTCTTTACTATCGATTGGGTGTTCCCTTGTTCTCCGTTTCGACACTGTGTTCTGCTTGCTCAAGGGTTTTTGATGGGGATATATATGGGGATCATGCAGTGTCTTTGTGCTGGGATGGTGGGTATTAAACATCGGCAAAACGTTGTTCGTGATACCCTTGTTGATATTTGTTTTCGCTCTGGGATTTCTGCAAGAAAGGAGGTTAACGTTGGGTTGACTGGAGGGAACGATAGGGCTCTTCGACCAGCATATGTGTTGCTTTATTCATATGATAGAGGCCTTGATGTATGTGTTGACTTGACGGGGTCTTCTCTTTTGGGTGTTCCCTTGTTCTCCGTTTCGACACTGTGTTCTGCTTGCTCAAGGGTTTTTGATGGGGATATATATGGGGATCATGCAGTGTCTTGTGCTGGGATGGTGGGTATTAAACATCGGCAAAACGTTGTTCGTGATACCCTTGTTGATATTTGTTTTCGCTCTGGGATTTCTGCAAGAAAGGAGGTTAACGTTGGGTTGACTGGAGGGAACGATAGGGCTCTTCGACCAGCATATGTGTTGCTTTATTCATAGGATAGATGCCTTGATGTATGTGTTGACTTGACGGGGTCTTCTCTTTTGACACAAACTGGGTTGTCTGACTTCGTTCCTGGTCGTGTTGTGTCGGTTGCGGCTCAGCGGAAGCGAGAAAAGTATGGGGCGCGTTGCAGGGCTATTGGCTATGGTTTTCTTCCTTTCTCCTTTTCTTCAGTGGGGGAATTAGAGAAGGATGTTGTTGCGTTGCTGAAGCGGATTTAGGCGTACGCTAAGACTCAGGATATTGGTGCTCGTGTAGCTGCTCACATCTTCAACAGGATCGGGTTCGCTATAACTAGAGGGGTAGAGGCCCAGATTGTATTTCGGATCCCCACTAATTTCTTGTAAATTGCTTGACTATGTAGGTTTTTATAATAATAATAATAATAATAATAATAATAATAATAATAATAATAGTAATAATAAATCAATAAATAAATAATAGTTAAGCAAAAGAAGAAGCAATATAATTGTAGAGATAGGATTGTACTAGCTAAAATTCAGTATATAAGGAATTGCTTACATAATATTTTAAAACATGGACTTACATTGTAAAATCACTACCCACGTTTACATTTCAACTAGTTGTACTTCATCAGCTATACTTAATCATTTACGAAATAAGTGTATGGCCTGGTAAACCTCTTGAGTTGTACTTGTATTCACTTTTGAAGCTTTGCTTTGCACACAAATGACGAAACTTATATGAATTGAATTCGATCTTAAACTTCACAGTTTTCTCAATAGAAGTAACATAGTCCGTATTTAATTTCGAGATGAGTGTACATTATTTACCATATAGCCAATTTACTTGTTTAATTTGATTAGTCTACATATATAAAAAGGTCACCATATGAAAATAAACGTCACTATATATTTAAAAATTCACTATTACTATAATAAAGCTAGAGGTAGCTATACATTTTTTTGTAAAAAATATCATTATACTTGTATTAGGTTATGTGTAAATTTGTTGTAACTTATTTTTACTATATTTATGCTTCGATCTCTAGATTTATGCGGGTTTTTTTTAATATGTGTCGTATTTAGAGCTTTTTCACTTGAAAAGCGATAAACTGTCACCGTGAATGTATCCATTTATACTTCGTCTAATTTAAGAACAAAAAAAGACTTGGTACATTAAATTCTTAGTTTTGTCTTGACATGTAAGTTCAATATACTTGTGCTCCAATGTGCATTAAGTATTACTGTATATAAAAATCCAAATGAGACAAATAAAAATGATTAATTGAAATATTGAGTGAAGGGTGTAATTGTAAATGACTATAATCTAAATCCAAAATAAAAAGAAAGAAAGAGAAAGGAAAAAAAAAAAAAAAAAGAGTATTTTTTGGCGGGAAATATCCTACGGCATATAAAGGAGTGGGAGAGAGAATAATCGGAGAAGTTCCAGTGAAGTCTATCCCACTAAAGACTACTCACAAAGTTTGATCATTTGTTCTTCATTTTTCAGGAGAAACAAGTTTTGCGATCAAGTCATTCTATTAATCTCTTCTTTAATTTTTATTTTATTACTAATGGCTTAAATTAATATCTTCAATTTCTATTTTAATCATCATTCTTATGATCGCGTTACATTTGAATGAAATTATTAATCAAATTTTTATTTGGACTTGATCATCTCTAATTTATTTTATTGATTTGAGAGAATATTTAACCTGTTTTTGCGCAATTTGTTGATTATAATATGTTGTTAGTGCTTTATGCTTGTATACCTAAACCTAATCTTGGAAAAAAAAAAATTAATTTTGATTTCTATCGTAAAACCCTAATAAAATTAGTATTGTTTTGAAAAGACTAAATTGAATTTGGTAATAGTTGATTACGAATCTTAGTATAATTTTGAATTCGTAACCATATCGAGGGTTGATGCACACATTTTTGGGGTTTTTTTTATGGTTGTTTGGACTAGTACGTTATGAAATTGTAAGGATATTTATAACATTTTATGGAAAATTAAGGCTTAATATAGGAAATTAGGGAAGGAATAAATAAGTGAGATTCGAATTCTGAGTCGAGTCTATTAATTGGGTTCATGGGTTTTACTGCCTCATTGTACCTTTTGAATGTTATGGATTTTTTTTTTTGCATATTAGAAATCCGTCTTTGTATCATCGTAGAGGAAAATGCATTTGGTTGAACATATTTTTAAGGATTGATTTCTAATTACGGCGGACAAAATACTTTTAGGCTACCTCTTTGTTACATGCCTCGATCGAGCAGATTGTGTTGGGGATTTTGTGTGTGTGTATCTTCATTTAGTGTATATAAATCTTCATTTGACTTTTATGTGGATCGTCTCTCCTCTTGTCATGAGCATTTATGCATGGCCCTACATATAGTGCTTTATACAATCTGTAGGAAAGATAGAAACTTGTTTTTAGCATGACAGTATGGCATAAAATTGTTCTTTGGTGAGGATTTATTTTATAGGAAACCATTTCCTAATTTAATGAAAGATGAAAATTAAATTATAATACTACATATTTGTTCTGATTTGTAGGTACTAGGTAGTATGGATTAATAAGTGTACAATTTAAACACTGTACAAGTGAAACATGACATCCTAATGACCTAATCACATAAGCACCTTTTGGTTCATTTAGATGGAAATTGTATAATCAATCGAATGGGTAATGTTTGATAACGGTTTCATACACACATGTTGCAGAAAATGATTTACCTTTACTATGTAAAAGTATTATGCAATAGAAGATTTTGATATTTTAATTAAATTTGATTTTGTTAGGCCTTGTTTAATTCACCTTATTTTTACTTATTTCAGAAAAAATAAGTTTAGATCAGATCAGATCAGAAAAAATAAGTTCAGTTCAGATCTTTATATGTAGTTTTTTATCACTAAATATCTTTGATTTTGTAATGAAATAAATTATGAAAATCACATATTAATAAAATACACATTATTATGAATCTAACAAGACCCCACTTGATATATTTTTTCCGTATAGATTATCGTATATTTAAGGTCAAAGTTTGATCAAATTTGACATTCAGATTAGACCACATCAGATTAGATCAGCAAAAATAAGGTGAACCAAACAAGCCCTTACATAGTACATGACTTCTTTTCATTTCTATAAGAACTTTTGATGTAAAGCCATCTCTATTTTGAGCTTCTTAGTTTTATGAAGGCTCAGTAAGAAAAGATGTTATATACGGCTTAACACAGACATGAACTTATATAATAATACTCCGCAAGTGTTGTTGAATTGGATGGCTCACTTAATCATCAGTAGGTTGAGTTCATTGTGAGAACCTATTGAATGTCGATCAATATTCCTCTTTCATTACATTAACAATGTGCTATCAACCTTAACTATAGATGCTGTTGGTTTCTTCTTACTTTTGTTTGACAAAGGAAGTGTATCTTGCAGACCATGAGATCAAGCTCTAAATGCTTTGAGAGTTCAAAAAAGGTCAAATGTGATGAAGGGATTGACAGAATCAATAGCTTGCCAGATAAAATACTTGTGCATATACTTTCCTTTCTTCCAACAAAGCATGCAGTGGGCAGTAGCATTTTATCACGCAGGTGGCGCTATCTTTTCACTCTATTAACCAACTTTGATTTTGACGAGACACTCACATTTGGTCCTAATGATCATATTGGAAAACTTGCAGTGGCTAAAGCTCGCATACTCCAAAGCCTTGGTATAGAGGGTTTGAAGTGGTGTAGCACTTTCAAGGATTTTGTGGATAGAGTTTTAATGCTCTGCAAGTCCACACACATCAGTAGCTTTCGCCTAAAATGTGGTTTGGGATTTGACTGTTCAAATGTCAATTCATGGAAACAGGTTGCTCTACATCGTGGAGTTACAGAGCTTGATATCTCAACACTTGCATATGAATCAAGTGTGCTGCCATTATCTCTTTTCGTATGTGAAACACTGGTGTCACTAAAGATAGGTGGAGAGTTTGAAATGAAATTTCCTGCTTGCCTTTTGCCTCATCTCAAAACTCTACAACTCCATTCTGTTACATTTTCTGAAGCCTGCTCTCTCAACAGGCTCATTTCTGGCTGTCCTGTACTTGAGGATTTAGTCCTTGCAGGCTCATGGCAATATGTTGAAACTATCAACATTTCTTGCCCTTGGCTAACCAGTTTGACTATGGACTTCAGTGACATATTTATGTCTTGCTACCATAGAACTAGTGTTGTGCTCGATCTTCCCAATTTGCTGCATTTTAACTATGTGGATTACTTGGCAGAGAAATACTGCATAAAGAATATTAAGTCCCTCAAGGATGCTCGTATTGACATTTTGTTGGACATAGAAAATGCGGATTGGTTGACTTTCAGTGATTCAGTTTTAGGACTCATGAATGGAGTCTCTAGTGCCAGGCATCTGTACTTGTCTGGTAAATGAATGGAGGTATACAGCTCTTCTAACTCCTTATGCCTACTCTCTTTTCCCTACATTCTTTATAATGTGTAGTTGATGTCAAATTCTAATCTCATTTTTCTTTGATGGGTGGAGGCTCTAACTAGCGGGCCTTGCTGCCAATTTAAGCTGCCAACCTTCAATAACTTGTCTTGCTTAGAACTTGGATGGAGTCGATGTATTAACTGGAGAGACGTATTGCCTGACATTCTGCATAGCTCACCTATGCTTGAGCATCTCGTCTTTCCTGAGGTTAGTGGATTTGTTTTGCAAATTCTACCAATAACTAGTTAACATTATTAGCCTCATTTCTCTTCAATTTTGTCAACACTTCAGATACTTCTAAATCGTGTACTTGATGATGACTACGAGGATAAGAAATTTTGGAGCAGACTGCGAAAATCACCCTACTGTCTTTCCTCAAGCCTCAAGACTATTACTATAGACTGCTTTCATGGGTTTAATGAAGAGCTGGAGATAGCAAAGTATCTTGTCAGACATGGGAAGGTTTTGACAAAGCTGATTATATACTGGCAAATTAGCTCGAAGAAAGAGTATCAAGACCTGATGAAGTTGTTGAAGATTGGAAGATTAGCCACCAAAGAATGTGCAATTGAAGTAGGGGGATACTAATCCTTGCTGCCAACATCTCCCTTTATCATTTAGTTGTCTGCTGCTGAATAATGTGGATATCAAAACTCATACTGGGTCAATTACGGTTTGATCTAATGGTTGCATCTGTAGTGCAGCCGTGCAGGTGAGGCTGTGCAGTTAAATCTTAGTTTTAATTCCGTATTTAACATGGATTTTTGTTTATACTCAAGCAACTATGCTGTGGTTTGATACTTTGATAACATGAAGTATTGTGGAAGGAAATAAACCTTAGTTTTTGTTAATTCATTAATCATACTATGCAATTTATCTTTAACAGGATTTCTTAATTCATTAATCATACTATGCACAAGCTAAATATCAAAATACATTTGATCGATGTGATGGCATATTCAGCTGTTGAGCCGAGTATACGTTCAAGTAAACATTCAAACTTTCTTATATCTGAAGTAATTACTAATGATTAAGTTAAAGATGCTTCGTATGTCTTAGAACAACCCATGTTAACCAGATATTAAAGACAAAATCACACGTTTTTCGGGATCCGATGACTGTATGAACTAGTACTATGATTGAGGACCTTCTGGGGTCACGGAAGGTCCAAGTGTCCAACATATATGAGTAATTAATTTACCGTTCATGATTATGTTTCTTTCCCATGATATCATCCATTAGAGGTGTCCACCGTGCGAGTCGTGCGAGCTGGGTTAGGGTTAGGTGGGTCGCGGGTTGGGGTTTCATGACACACGGCACGACACACGTAGGGTAGGGTGGGCCGGGTCGTGGGTTGGGTCGGAGAAGTTGGACACACCAGGGTTAGGTTCGTGGGTTAGACGAGTCGTGGGTGGGTCGAGCTGGGTTTGTGGGTTAGACGGATCGTGGGTGGGTCGAGCTGGGTTTGTGGGTTAGACGGGTCATGGGTGGGTCGAGCTAGGTTCGTGGGTTAGACGGGTCAAGGTGGGTTAGTGAGTTAGGGTGGGTCGAAGGGTGGGTTAGTGGGTTAGGGTCGGGTGGGTTTGTGGGTTAGGTGGGTTAGGGTCGGGTGGGTTAGGGTCGGGTGGGTTTGTGGGTTAGGTGGGTTAGGGTCGGGTGGGTTTGTGGGTTAGGGTCGGGTGGGTTCGTGGGTTAGGGTCGGGTGGGTTGTGTGGTGTTTTAATTTTTACAAAATTAACAATTTGATGGCTTGCTCTTAATTAAGATGCCTACGTATCCTTATATTATAAAATAAGGAATCAAAGCCAGCGTAGTTCTTATATTGTACTTCTTTTGAAATTTGGGGGGGGGGGGGGCTTGGACCTATCTTTAGAAAACTAAAATTTAATTTTGCAATTAAATTGTAATTTTCGAAAAATAAGTTGCCTACGTATCCCGAAAGAATCAAAGCCCACGTAGTTCTTAGCGTACCTGATTTAGACTTTTCTAGCCACCCATGTTTGTTGCATCATCATCCCCGGAAGCTGCATCATCCGTTGACGACTCCAATATCATCACAGGATCATCTTCATCGTCTTCGTCTTCCTTTAAACCTTGAGTTCTTCTTTCAGCTTGATCCCAATCTTTCTTACAAACACAAATTTGAATGCTTTCCGGAGTTAAGCGAGATCTTTTTTCATCTAACACTCTTCTACCTGCACTAAAAGCAGACTCGGAAGCAACAGATGAAGCGGGAACTGCAAGTATATCTTTTGCAATTCTCGCCAATATAGGAAAACTTTTTTTATGTTCTTGCCACCATTTTATAATTTGAAAGTTGTTGTTGGTCTCATGTTGATATGACAAATAATCATTAATAGCAAGTGTTGAAGAAGATGATGATGAGAATGATGTAGATGCTTTGTGTTTTTTTTTCATAACTTTATCAAGAAAACCAAATCTAGAATCGGAAGTGCTAGTAGTAGTTGGTGTTGCCAAATCAAAACCATAAATAGATGCATAATGATCATAAAGGTCTCCCAAAACAGATTTGCATTTGTTAATATATTCACTAACATCATAATCGATACTTAAACTTGTATAATAAAATTCTAAAAGATTTTCCAAACCTTCAGCTTTGACACCGGGGTCAAGAATAGCAGCAATTCCATAAATGATTGGAAATTCACTAAAATAAGTATGCCACTTACGTTTCATGCTATCAAGAACGGGACGAAGTCCATCAATCTTCATATGCTCTTCGATGGTGTGAACAACTTTAACACACTCAATTATGACTAAATGAACGTTAGGCTCATAAATATAAGAGAAAATATGAGTTGCACTATCAAAAGCAGTTAAAACATCACGAACAAAAGAAGCATTAGTCCGATGACTTTCGGTTATTAACTCAGTAGGATCAACACGAGTCTCATTGTAAAGTTGGGTCAAAATATCACGATACTTTATAGCATCACTCAACAACTTGAAAGTAGAATTCCAACGGGTAGGGGTATCAATAGACCATTGTCTTTTCTTAAGACCTCTCTCTTTACACATAGCTATGTACTTTCTTCTAACTGACTGAGTAATCCTAATCCATTTTATAACTGTTCTAATTGGGTTTAGCAATGGTTGCAACTCAGCGAGACCCTCTTGAACAGACAAATTCAAAATATGAGCACAACATCTAACATGCAAGAGACTACCACCCAACAACAAATTCAACTCGGAGTCATTTTTCAAATAGTCAATACACTTTGTGTTTGCAGTTGCATTATCAAGAGACAAAGAAAAAACTTTATTATTCAAGTGAAATTCTTTTAAACAATCCAAAATACGAACTTTGATGTTAAAACCGGTATGCCTTTCTTCCATAGCTTGAAAACATAGTATACGTTTTTGAATAAACCAATCATCATCCACCCAATGAGCAGTAATGCAAAGAAAAGGTTCGCCAAAACTAGAAGTCCATGTATCACTTGTAAAACTAACACGACCATCAAAAGTACGAAATAATTCAATCAAACCACTCCTATACTTATAATAAGAAGTTTGTGTATAACGTCTTAGGGTATTTCGGGGGACACGAGTAAATGCAGGTTGTAATGCAACTTTATTAAAATGCTCAACGTTTGCATTTTCACCGTAACTAAAAGGGTATTCATTAGCAATAACTAAAGTACTCATTTCATCAATCATTCTATCTTTATTATAAATGAAAGGTGTACCTCCGCCGGGTTGGTTCATGTATCCACCCAATTGTGTTTGGACGCCACCCCCCGAAGGACGGGGGCCATTTTCGAACAAGTCGTGTTTATTTTGCAAATGCCGACTCAAGGTTCCGGTTCCATCTCCCGTTTTCCAATTATATGACTTGACATTTGCACCTAGCGCCTTGCAAACTAGGCATGTACACGTGAACCTCTTTGGTTGACCAGGTTGCCATCCCGGGCGTGTGACCTCAACTCGTTCAAAATGTTTCCACACCCAAGAAAAATGTGCTCGACCTCTACTTTCACCGCCACCACCTTTCATAAATCAAATTATTAAAATTAATTTTTAAATGCTATTCATGAAAATAAGCTTTTAAATTTTTAATATTTTAATTATACTTATTTAAACGCATTTTTCATGGTAATTAACTAATTGTAAATCATAGAAAATTGGAAACTAAACTAACTTTATAATCATTAATAATAGTTTTTTTAAATATTCATAACAATAAAAATTTAATTAGAAATTACCTTGAGATGAAGGTTGAGATGTTGGTTGCGATGGAGGTGGCATAGTTGAACTTGATGATTGGTGGGACTCGTGGGAGAAATGTTGTGGTGGAGACGTTTGAATATTTTGCCTATCTCCTAAACCATAATCTCCATATTCATTGACAAATTGGTTTAAATTTTCCGTATTAATTTCATACGAAAAATTTGCACCACCACTCCTTTGGCTACCACTTCGACCACCACTTTGACTCCTTCCCATTCCTCCTCTTGAGCTCATTTTTTTTTGTATGATTACTAATTATAATATGGAGAAGAACTTTTTTTTTTTAGAATCTTAAGAATACTAATAATAATATTAAGGAGATTTTTTTTAACAAAAATATAACTCTATATAACACTTGAGAATTTGAGAACAATAAGAATTTTTAAGTAAGAGAGAAAGAAAGCTTGAATTTGTGTGGAAATTTGAGTGAAATGGAATTGGTATTTATAGGAAAAATAGAATGGATGATCATACACTTAAAAAACTAGCCGTTAGATACAAAAAACTAGCCGTTAGATACAAAAAACTAGCCGTTTTTTTTTAAAATGGATGTTAGGCCGTGCGGGCCGTGCGGGTCGTGCGAATTGTGCGGGCTGTGCGGGCCGTGCGGGTTGTGCGGGCCGTGCGGGTTGTGCCGGCCGTGCGGGTTGGGTGGGTCATGCGTGCGGGTTGGGTGGGTCATGCGTGCGGGTTAGGTGGGTTGGCTCGTGCGGGTTGGGTGGGTCATTCGTGCGGGTGGGCCGTGCGGGCTGGGTTGTGCCAGGTGGGTCGGGTTAGGTGGGTTCACGGGCTAGGTGTGTCGAATTAAATGAGTCAAAACGGGTTGTGCGATTTGGGTCGAATCAAACGGGTTAAACTGAGCTGGGTTGAAATGGGTTGTGTCGAAAATTTTGGACCCACGACACAACCCGGATTAAATCCGAGCTGTGCCGGATTGAAACCGGGTCGGACCCACGTGACCCACCAGCCGTGCGAGTTAGGGTGGGCTGGGTCCAACCCGGCCCACTGGCCACCTCTATCCATTACTATCATCACTAAAACGATATTACTACAGGGAATATATTGTTTGTTTTCAGGATTCAATATACTACGTATAAAACATAGCACTACACATTCTTCTACATTCTATTAAGGAAAATAAATATATTGCTATTGTCATATAATTAGCACTATCTATATAATTTTCTTGTAATAATATTTATATACTACTTTTTTTTGAAAAAAAAGGTAATATATATAGCAATAATATTATTCATCGACATGTTATAAATAGAATATAAAATAGGCTATACTCATATTATAATATATGAGGAAAAAAATAATCGTAGTAAAGATTCTATACATTCAAATTTAATTATTTTTTGAATTTTTGTGTGTAGAAACTTTTAAATTTGATTAGTCATATTGTTTATTGGAAATGTCACTATCATAGTAGAATCTAATCACAAATAGCACATTAAAAATAAATTATCTATAAAATTCCATTAGTGATGTACGCTGTTTTATTATTTTACTATAGTAGAAATATATAAATATACACTATATAAACGGAGGAAGTTTTTTTAGGGGGAAAATACAACAAAAAAAAAAATTAAATAAATAAAATAAAAAATTAAAAAAAACCGTAGTGTATATCAAAAGGTTGAGAGTTGATTGTGTTTTCATTTGCATATGCTTGTGCGATGGAGAACTTCAGTAATGTTTCTATCCTTTTTCCATAGATTTTTACTTGATTGTCCATAAATTTTATGCCTTGCTTTCTTCTATTTCTTGTTTAATAATTATATTTTATCTATTGCTTGCGTTGTGCATTTCATTTCCGTCACCACAAAAAAAAAAAAAAAAAACATTGTGAAATTCTCTTTTGAAATTTTGAGTGTAACTTCGTTGAGTAGTATAGTACGAAGTATTGGTTACGAATATATAATTTCTTTTTATTTGATATTATTATTATTTTCTAATAGTAAGGAGAAAACCCTGATTAAAGTTGAACTCTAATAGTTTATTGGTCGAGTCGAGCTAAGCACTAAACCAATACAATAGTTGATTGAATGGACGATACTCCGGATACGTCAAGACCTCAAATCTCGAGAAAATACAATTGGCTACCCATGTTTTCAAGGAATTTTATATGTTGATATGCTTAGAATGGGGGTGTTGAATAGGGGTTAAATAGAGTCGAAAATAATAATAATAATTATTATTATTATTATTATTATGGGGGTGTTGAATAGGGATATTAACAGAGCAGGACTCAGCAGAGCATAGCAGAGGAAATTTCATTATTATTATTATTATTATTATTATTATTATTATTATTATTATTATTATTATTATTATAAACAAAAACCTACAAAGTCAATCGATTTACAAGAAATTAGTGGGGAGGCGAGATACAATCTGGGCCCCCACCCCTCTAGCTATAGCAAACCCGATCTTGTTGAAGATGTGAGCAGCTGCATGAGCACCAATATCTTGAGACCTAGCGAACGCCTGAACCCGCTTCAGCAACGCAACAACATCCCTCTCTAATTCCCCCAAAGAAGAAAAGAAGAAAGGAATTGAAGAAAACCATAGCCAATAGCCCTGCAACACGCCCCATACGTGTCTCGCTTCCGCTGAGCCGCAACCGACACAACACGACCAGGGACGAAGTCAGACAACCCAGATTGCGTCCAAGGGGAAGACCCCGTCAAGTCAACACATACATCAAGGCCTCTATCCCAGGAATTAAGCAACACATTTGCTGGTCGAAGAGCCCTGTCGTTCCCTCTAGTCAACCCAACGTTAACCTCCTTTCTTGCAGAAATCCCAGAGCTAAACAAATATCAACAAGGGTATCACGAACAACGTTGTGCCGATGTTTAATACCCACCAACCCAGCACAGGACACTGCATGATCCCCATAAATATCCCCATCAAAAAACCTTGAGCAAGCAGAACACGGTGTCGAAACAGAGAACAAGGGAACACCCAATCGGTAGCAAAGAACACAATGGTAAATCTTACCATTCATAGTCTGACCCAAACCTAATATTGGGACCGCTCTCAACCAGACAGAAGTGCGATCCCCTTGCTGGGATTTCCATAAGGCAACCTGACGCGGAGATAAGGAGAAAGTGGATTCTACAGATGCAGTGACCTTCGTGAAATATATATCTGCCAATTTCTTCATGAGTTTGGGGGTAGCGATCTCACCAGGGTTACGCATAAGGTCGGTCTCCACAGTCCTATTAAAAAAAAAAAAAGCACCATCGAAGGCTGGTCCTAGATCAACAATACCAGAATTGCGAAGAAGCGAAGCCTGAAGACCAGAAGACTGCAAACGCGACGCAAGGAAAGCATAATGCCAGACATCACCCGCTGAATAAACACCCAATCCACTAGAAGAAAAAGGTAAGGTGGCAAGTCGCCATTGCCAATCACCAAAACTTGGCCACGAAGCAGTTACAATGCGCTCCAAAGAAGCTCGAAGGGCCATATCAAAAGAAATCTGGGCCGCTTCAAAAGATGAGGAGGACAAGTGCGCATAGAAAAGTAGAGTTTTGGAACCCCAGTACATGCACGAAGTAGTAACAACTCACATTGGGGATCATCAAACTTAGCAACAGCATCCATTAACACGATGGTCTTTGACACTCTCTGCGAAACAAGCTCACCACAGAAAAAGGAATCCGCACTGACAGGACCACCAAGCAACTTAACTCCATGAACAAGACGAGCAATATTTGGAGGAAAGACACTGACCAAACGGCTACGTGGGTCCTCCGTGGGCCAGAAAACTTCCGTTTTTTGAACGTTTACATGGAGGCCGAGACGAGGTCCCTCCACTAAAATCAACTCCATAACCTTTCCTACTACCAAAGTGTCACCAATAATAGTGCCATCATCCAAATACCAAGCCTGCAAACACAAGTCAAAAGAATTCCTGATTCGGCACACCAACGGATGGAGCACCAAAGCAAAAAGCAAAGGGCCAAGAGGATCATCCTGCTGCACTCCCTGACATGACCTTAAGGTATGCTCCCCATAAAACAGTCTGGCTGGAGAAGAGTAACAGAATTTAACCCAACGCGAGAGAGCTGGACAACAGAGACGGACCTCACGCAGTAAAGCCGTGTGGTCAACCAAATTAAGGCATTCTGGAAATCCACCAGCAACATAGAGAGGCCAAAATCACCACCACGAGCCTCAACCAAACGATTAACAACATGAAGAATAGCCTCACCACCCGCCGGCACACCAACACCAAACTGAAGACCTCCTAGATAGCTTCCTAGACGTGGACCAATTAAAGCAGCCCCGACCTTTGAAACCAGACGCCTCCAAATGGTACCCACAGCAATAGGCCGAATACCACCACTAGGCTTAACAAGAGGCGTAAGAGGAACACTAGCAATGTATTCTCCCAACTCAGCAGGACATTTCCCAGCGAGAAAGAGATTAACCACCTGCGTAATAAAGTCTACCAACTCATCCGAATTAGCAACCGCAGCACCACTCAAGAAATCCATAAGGTGTTGAGCACGCAAGCCGTCTCTACCGCATGACGTACCACGCGGAAAACCCTTAATCTGATCCAAAACAACAGCAGGAGAAGCAATAAGGTGCTGATCAACGGGAATATCCGGGAAGATAGGAGCCGGAAAGGAAGGGTGCTTTGCTTGTAATTCTGCAAGAGTAGCATAATTGTAAGGGGCAAGACCAGAAGACGAAAGAACCCTAACCGCAGCAGTGTTATGACCGTCACAAATATTTCTCTTACATTGCTTAATATTACGCTCAGAAAAATCATGCTCATCATCAGCATCCAACAAAGGTGGAGACACATCGGAAAACCACTGGAAAGACGCCGGAAAACCTCGCAAAAACGACTGGAAATCGCCCTCAAGACTGCACTAGCGAAGCCCGACTCCACAAGAATTACGCCCAAAAAAAACACCTAAAATGCCTTGAAATCGCCGGACCTGAAAGCACGACCACCGAGAACTAAATTACGCCGGGAAATTTGCCAAAAAAATGACGTGGAATGCCCTACCCTTCCCTAATTGCCCCTAACCGAGAGGAAACCGTTTATTATTATTATTACCGCATTATCATTATTATTATTATTATTATTATATTTATTATTATTATTATTATTATTACTATTACTATTACTATTACTATTACTATTATTATTATTATTATTACCGCATTATTATTATTATTATTATTATTATTATTATTATTGTTATTGTTATTATTATTATTATTATTATTACTATTTTTATTATTATTATTATTATTATTATTATCGCATTATTATTATTATTATTATTATTATTATTATCACATTATTACCATTAATTATTTACCATTATTATTATTATTATTATTATTATTATTATTATTATTATTATTATTATTATTATTATTATTATTATCATCGCATTACTTAAAGGTGTTTCAGAGCTTGATGTCTTCACATATCAGTTTAATTCAAGTGTTACACAACAACTTTTCATGTGTGCAACATTGGTGGTGCTGAAGTTACATGCAAAATTCGAAATGAAATTACCTAAATCTTACTTTTTGCCAAATCTGAAGTTCCTGCAACTTAAGTCTGCCACATTCCCAGAGAACTTCCCTTTGACCATGCTGATATCTGGCTGTCCAATGCTGAAAGATTTGGTCGTTGAAGGCAGATGGGGAAATGATGTCGAAGTTATTAACATTTCTTCTCCTACTCTGATAAATTTGACCTTGAATTTTACAACCTTTATTAGGTTTGAGCGGCCTAGGACTGATGTTTTGCTCGATCTTCCCAATCTGCTTCATTTCAATTATGAGGATCGCTTGGCTCGTATCAGAACACTATTGATGCGAACATATGATGCTCCTCAGATTTTCCTTGATTCTATGATAAAACTCTTACATGGAGTCTCTAGTGTCAAACATCTATACCTCTCCGGACATTTGGAGGTAGCTCTTTTAACTTCCCGCCTTTTGTTTTGGACTTTGATTTTTCTATTAATTTTTTTATCAATGTAAATTCTTAACGTGTTTGCTTTGATGGTTGTATGTAGGCTTTGAATTATTGTGGTGAATATAAGCTTTCGACCTTCAATAACCTGTCCTGCTTATACCTAGATTTGAGTGGCCCATGTGAAAACTGGAGACACTTCCTGCCGGCGTTTCTGCATAGCTCTCCCATGCTTGAGAATCTTGTGTTTCCTGGGGTTACTACACTTTGGGAAGCAAAAGATAGCTTTGTGCAATGGCCACGTGCTTGAGTAAGGTTGATCAACGAGGTAAGATTTTTAAATTTTGTGTTGAATAACCAATCTATACTCACTCACTTTTCCTCAAAAAAAAATTTAAAAAAAATCTGCACTCACTCAAGACTCCCCAGCCCCCATCTCCGCTGCCTGGCTTCTGCGGCCTGGGCTGCTTCGGCCTAGGCTGCTGCAGCCTGTGCTGCTACGGCTTGGGCATCTTCTGCCTGGGCTGCTGCTGCCTGAGCTGCTTCAGTTCACTCTTTACTCTTTGCGCGGTTGTCTTCCTTAGAGTTGGATGGATTTCTTTTCTAACTAATTGCGTGATTTGTTTTATCAGATTTCGAATAAAAGCCAAACTTCAAAGAGAAAGAGGGTGAAGAAGCCTAAAAACATTGATCAACCTACAAAGAAGATGAGTGAACAACGGTCGAAGAGTGAACAAGCGTCGAAGACGAACTCTTCGAGAGGTTCAACCATGCAAGCTACTCCACTTGTTGAAGGCACAATCCTTCAATCGCTCTCTAAGGATTTAACTTTTCTACACAATCGTGTTAGTCTGTTGCCTAGTGACAATCCCATTGAAGTTGCACTACCTAAGGCATTGTTCCACTATGATGAGGATGCAGTTACATGGATTAGCAAAGAAGATGTGAAGGAATTTCTAAGTGGTTTAATGCTTAACATTTCTCTCATTAAAACATTCATGAGGTACTTCAATGCCGCTTAAATTATGTTATTCAGATTAATGGTGATTATTCTTCATTTTTCCATTAATATTCTATTATCGTACATGCAGATCACTACAGGATCACTATCGTGACATTGATTCTTCTTGTCAAGTTGGGTGGTTATGCCCCGAGCAGACCACCACTACTAGAATCTTAGCTAACCACCCTGACGTGATGTACTATGCTAAACAGAGTATTAAGGAATCAGTGCGTGCGGGAGACAAGTTCACATTCGCCCCATGTTATGAGGAGTACGTCTAACCATGTCAAATTCAATCGTTTCCCCTAATTATATGTTGACTCCTAATTATTGATTTGTTTGTATATTGTGAATTTATGTAGTTTGCATTGGACCCTTATGGTGATTTGTGATTCCAATAACACAATCTTCATATTTGATTCAGCTTGATTGCCTCAACCAAAAAAGTTGCTCATGAAGACCATACTACAAAAATAAATATAGCTACCTAGTGTTGATTATCATTACCTAACTCATTTATTTGTCATACTAATCAAATTTGAACTTACTTTTCTATAGTGTTATGAAAAAGCTAAATTGTCGTGCTCCTCAGGGTCCTACATGGAAATCACCGATGGTAATGGCACATGATATTTTGATTTTCGTGATTAACAATGCGTAAGATGTTGCTAATTTGCTATGCATGTTTGATTGATGTACTTTGTTCCTATGCTAGTGCGCACAACAAGATACCGAAGCTGATTGTGGCCTATACATGATGAGATTCATGTTTGATATAGTGAGTCGTTGTACGGACACACTACAGCTTGATGAGGTATGCCATTGACTTAGTTAAATGCTCTTTTGATGTGATTTCAAGCCTTAGCCACTTAAAACTAAGTAATATTGACATGTTATGAGAAAGAATGAATTCATCTGATAAGAAATGTAGAAAATAGGCAAAGTTGAAGTCATATAGGCCTTATTTGGGCCATTTTGGATGAAAATGCGTCCTAAAACTTAGTAAATTGCTCTTTTCATGTGATTTCAAGCCTTAGCTGCCTAAAACTAAGTAATATTATAATAGATTGTTGTCAAGCTCTCAATGCTTTGAGAGTTCAAAGCAAGCCAAATTAGCTGAAGGGACTGACAGAATTAGTGGTCTACCAGATGAAATTCTTGTGCACATACTTTCTTTTCTTCCAACAAAGCATGCAGTCGGAACTAGTGTTTTATCACGCAGATGGCAGTATCTTTTTACTCTGATGACCAACTTTGATTTCGATGAGGAACTCGTGTTTTCTTCTCAGTGGCTTATCATGATCTGTCAGAGTCGAAATTACACAGCCTACATTCTGAGTATTCAAAGGGGTATAGCACATTCAATTATTTTATGAATCGAGTTTTGATGCTTTGCAAGTCCACACACATCAACAAGTTTCGCCTTAAATTTGGTACATTATCTGATTGTTCTAATTATAATATTGAAAGTTGGATAGAATTTGCATTACTTAAAAGTGTTTCAGAGTTTGATATCTGCACATATCGGTTTGAGTCAAGTGTTACACGACAACTTTTCGTCTGTGAAAACCTGGTGGTGCTGAAGCTGGATGGAAACTTCGAAATGAAATGTCCTGAATCTCCATTTTTGCCAAATCTGAAGGTCCTGGAACTTAAGCCTGTCAAATTCCTGGAGAACTGCCCTTTGAATAGGCTGATATCTGGCTGTCCAATGCTGGAGGATTTGGTCCTTGAAGGTGGATGGAAGGATGCCAAAGTTGTTCAAATTTCTTCTCCTACTCTGATAAATTTGACCTTGAAAATTAGAACTACCTTAAGGCATGGCTATCCTATGACTGATGTTTTGCTTGATCTTCCCAATCTGCTTCATTTCAATTATCAGGATTTCTTGGCATTACATTACTACATGAATTTCAATTCTCTTGTGGATGCTTGTATCAGAACAGCATTGAAGTATACACATGATGCTCCTCCTAATAAACATTATTCTATGATAGAACTCTTACATGGAGTCTCAAGAGGTGTGTTTTTGCAATGCATAAGTACGCGGTTTATATAGAGAAGTTTGATCATTAACTTCCATACTGTCCACTAGCATGTCAATCCCCACTAACTAGTAATGGAGAATCGTGACAGTGGACTAGATAATGGAAGTTTCTCAAACTTCTCCTCATCCTACGTACCCAACTATCTTGCTGAAGAATAGGTCAAACAAAAACTGTTTTTTGAAATATTCATCCAACGTTGTATTTGACTTGTTCAAATATTCTGTTTTAAAAAGATTTTCTTTAAAAGATTTTATTATGAAAAGATATTTTATAAATTATTTTATTTAAAAACTAAGATAATTATTAATATTAAAAAGATAATTATTTATTTGAAACTAGATTAATTTATAAAATATATTTTCTTAAACAATGTTATAATAAATCTTTTAAAACAGTTTTTATTCCAGTAACTTTATTAATAACGTGAGTCATCGAATTCCTAACTGACATATATTTTGAGTGCTTACATTTTATAACTAGATCGTAAGATTTTGCATGAGGCCTTTTGATGCTACTCCGCATCCTTTGTATCAAGTTCCTACTCCGGTACGAACTGCTTGAACCCTTTATTCACCAAAGACTTAAAAGCTCTCGTTAGTCAAGTTTGTCGGTTTGTCCATCAAAACCAAAAGGGTCAACAAATTCCCCCTTTTTGATGATGACAAACACCGACAAACTTAGGTAAATAAAAGTCGTCCAAGCATGCAAACATGTGAAATTAAAAACAAGCTAATTAAAGAACTTAGGTTTTAATATTTTATTCAAGACTAGGAAAACTTTATTATATGCATGAAAAAAAAATAAACTAAGGAAAAAATTAGACTACGGAAGTAAACTAAGGACTTTATTATTAGTTTCATGAACTAAGCAATTATTTTTATACCTTTGAGGTGTGAGATCTTGGTAACACCGTAGCCGCCATGAAGTTTGTCTTTTCCCCCTTTTGGCATTATCAAAAGAGCAAAAATAACAGTATGCTATACTCCCACTAGACTACGGAGGGAATAGTAAGCACAAATATAGCAAGGCAAAAACAAGTTAGGCATTAATCCATCAACAAGCACACATCATCGTATGCTAAAAATAAGTGCCAAGTTCCCATAAAAATAAAAATAAGGCTAAGAAAGTGTAGCAAAATTCAGAGATTACAGACTGAAACATAATAAAACAAACAAAACCAAAAGAAATTCAAAGTGTCAAGTTTGAAACTGCAATCATGGTGAATAGGTAGGTTCATCGGATGGGTTGGTAGAGTCATTGGAGGCTTCCTCCACTTCCTCAAAAGCCACCCTGTTGATCGTCTCCAAGATCTCCTGAGTGCTCCCCATGATTGTCTTCTCAGCAGCAGCAACTCTTTCTTCAATCCCAGTAATATTGGTTGCCTGGGTTTCTGCCACAGCCTGCACTTGGCGCTGAAGAGTAGTCAGCTCTTCGCCATTTCCTCTAACTTTGAGCTCACCATCTTTGTCAGCTTCTCCATATCTATTTTCACCTGTTGAATATAAAAAATAGAAGCACTTGATCCAGAGAAGGCAGCAAAGCCAGTAGGCCGTGATGGAGGAGAAGGCTGGGAAGGAGAAGTTTGTTTTGGAGATGGAACAGGAATAGAAGAAGGTTCAGTTTGTTTTGGTGAGGGATTAGGAATAGAGGAAGGTTCAGAAGCAAAAGGAACTTGGTGAGGAGTGAAGTCAGGATCAGAGTGGTCTGAAGAACTGATGTCTTCTACAATCACTGGCTTTGTAGCAGGAAAGGTGGTTTTGACAATTTTTCTCTTACTCCTTCTGAGTTTCCCCTTAAACACAGGAATGAAAGGAATTTCAAGACTCTCAGTCACTGAACTAGGTTCCCCCTCACTCTGTGTTTTCTCTCCTTTCTTAGGTTCTGCTTCCTATGCTTCCCCCTCAGAAATATCTTCCTCTTCTTTGTCTCCCTCACTGTTTTCTTTACTCTCTTCTTTTTCTGATTCACTGCCCTCTTCTTCCGAATCACTTGTATGTCCCTCTACAACCGGTGTTTTTCCCTTTCCTCTATTTTTCTCCTCACCACCTCTAGGCAAGAAAGAAATTTTCCCACTCTCAAGTTTAAGGCTCAGGTGAAGCAAAGATTGTTCAGAAAGGATGTTCTCAGGTTTAAGGTAAGTGGGTGAATCACTTTCGACATCAATGCCGAAGGACTTAAACACCACAGTAAGAAGAGACCCATAAGGAATAGTTGTTTTAGCAGCATAAAAAAGCAAGTGTTCAATCATCAATTTTGGAAAATTTATTTTTATTTTACGTGCAAGGCAAAAGATGATTGTTGCATCGAGTAGAGACACTGTGCTGCGTTTTTGCAAACGAGGTACAATACCTCTCCATGTGAAATTGAATAATAATTTGTGAAGAGGAGAGAGTATGTTGTGATGTGAAGTCTTGATTTTAGGGTTACCACCTATGAACTTGATTATTCTATTCTCATCATAATGCTCGATTTGCACAATTTGCTTATGTTTTAGATATGAACAATAGCTAGAGGTTGGAACTTGAAACAAATTCCCTAAATATGCAACATCAAATTCGATTTGAGTATCTTTGACTATGGCCGTGCATACACCATTATTGTATTTGAAAGTGTTTTTAAACTCGAACAAAAGCTTAGGGTATATGGGATAATGAGAACAATTTTGGAACAAATGCACCCATTCTTGATAATCAATTAAAGAGGTGAATTCCGAAAACTTACTTGTTGCACACCAATCGTAATTGATGTGGTAGCCATGAGTGTAGTTCCATGTCGGAAATTTTTGAGAGCTCCGCCGCTTCCTGTCACCTCCTTTCACGGTTGTAGCCTTCCTCTTCGGTGGAGCTGGTGGGTGAACTACAGCAATTGGGACCGGTTCTGGTGAGCCGTCAGTGGATGGAGGTTTAGATGGTAGAGTTCGTGTTTTTGGTGGTTTCGGTGTGGTGTTGAGGTTGGTTTTCATGGTGTGGAAGGGTGTAAGGATGAGAGGATCTTGGTTGTGGAAGGTAAGAGAAGATGAATAGTGAAAGGGAGAGTGAATGCAATGCCGGTTTAATTGATTTGGTTGGTGAGGGTGAAGTGTGGAAGTGGAAAAGTAAATTGGGGAAGTGTGAGAAGTAACGGGTGACGGTTTAATATGGTGAGTTTTAGAGGTAGTGGGATTTAATAGGGTGAGTGACGGTTTAAGGGTATGAATTTGGATGTGTTTTAATGTAAGTGATAATTGCAATTTTCAAACTTAACAAAACAAAAGATAAACTAAAAATTCGGAAGTTAAGGAGTAGTGGGTATACAAGCTCCTTATCTTACGGTGAAAATCTTTTTGTATTTTTGAATTTTATGATGAATGGAAAGATTTAAAGCAAGAAAATAAAAGATAAGAATAAGGAAAGAATAAAAGATAACAACAAATAAATTTGAAATAAAAGAAAAATAATGAATAAAAGATATGTACAGATAAATCGTAAATTATGATGATAATTTACGTGACCAGAATACAGAGTTTATGATTATATAGGAAAAGGGAACTTGAAACAACACGGCTCATAATTTTCAACATATAAACAACATACACAAGTGACTTTTTAATACTGTCACAAATCTTCCCCCTGGGTAATTTGAACTGTGTTGTTAGGAACTTCAGCATGTTCATGTTCATCATTTTCAGCAACTCGAGTAGGCTGCTTTCTGGGAATTGATTCTTCATCTTGGTCTGTTGAACGAGTGAGGCCAATTTCAAAATCTCCATCTTCATATTCCTGTATACAATCATAGTTGTTAGTTTCATCAAAAATAACATGTATACTTTCTTCTACACACATAGTTCTCTTATTGTATACTTTATAAGCTTTACTATTAGATGCATATCCTAAAAAGACTGCTTCATCACTTCTTTCATCAAATTTTCCAAGGTTCCTTTTATCATTATTGTGAACAAAGCATTTGCATCCAAAGGCTCTTAAATGAGCAATATTAGGTTTTCTTCCTTTTAACAATTCATAAGGTGTCTTGTCCAACATTGGTCTAAGCATGGCCCGGTTGATGATATAGCATGCTGTGTTGACGGCTTCTGCCCAAAAGTTCCTTGGAAGCCCACTTGCTATTAGCATCGTTCTTGCCATGTCTTCCAATGTTAGATTCTTTCTCTCAACTACACCATTTTGTTGTGGTGTTCTTGGTGCTGAGAAATTGTGACTTATTCCCTGTTCCCTGCAAAATTCAACAAACTTGGAATTTTTGAATTCCGTGCCATGGTCAGTTCTCATATGAATAAGTTGATTACCTATTGATGTCTGGGTCTTTTTCAAGAAGGTCATAAACATATCAAAAGTTTCATCTTTACCGTGTAAGAATATGACCCACGTAAATCTAGAATAATCATCCACAAGAACTAAGACATATCTTTTTCCACTTCTACTTTGAATTCTTACGGGGCCACACAAATCCATATGAATGAGTTCCAATGGTTTTGTGGTGCTTACCATTTTCTTTGATTTAAACGATGATCGAATATGCTTTCCTTTAATACAGGCTTCACAAATTCTGTCATTTAGGAACTTGATAGAAGGTAGTCCAATTACCAAGCCCTTTGACCTTAATTTGTCAAGCAGTGAAAGACTAGTATGTCCAAAACTTTTATGCCATAGAAGCGGATCATCCTCAATAACACTCAAACAAGATAGATTGTATTTTGGAACTTTGTTAAGGTCCACGGTATACGTGTTCCCTTTACGAGTTCCTTCCAAAACGATTTTTCCAGTGTTATTGTTGATGATTCTGCATTTTTCAGAAGAAAAACTTACAGAGTTTCCTTTATCACAAAATTGAGAAATACCGAGTAGACTATGCTTCAAACCCTCGACTAAAAATACATTGTCAATTGCATGGGAACTTGACCTTCCAACTTTGCCAACTGCAACAATGTTGCCTTTCTTATTGTCTCCAAAGGTCACAGTTCCTCCTGTATAGGCCGTCAGTGAGAGAAATCTAGATTCATCTCCTTTCATGTGCTTAGAACAACCGCTATCGAGGTACCACTGGTTGTTCCCCCTCACTACGACCTGCAAAAGACATCAAGGGTTAATAGCAGGAACCCCTTCTTTCATGGGTTCCTGTGTTGACACAGTTGAAACAGATTTCTTCTGCCAAACAAAATTCACTTTTTTATTGTACAGATTAACTTTCTTAGTACACTCTTCACTACGATGTTCCTTTTTACCACAAAATGAACAGACAATCTCACTAGGCAAGTCCATGTACTTCTTTTTCTTTCCATTGGACTTCTTCTTGTGGACATAGCCTAGACCTTCTTTTTGTTTGAGCTTCCTGTACCCATTTAGGAACACCCATGCTTACAGTACTTCTACTTCTTCTTGCAATTTCTAAGTCCTTTTCTAGTTTCTCATTTTTATCATTGAATCCTTTAACTCTTTCTTAACATGTTCTAACTCAGTATTGAACATAATTAAAGGAACTTCAAGAATCAATGTTAGTACACAACATTTTATACTGAGTCAATTCAACATTCAACATTATGTTATCACTCTTGGCTCTTTCAAGGGATTCTTTTAACATGATATTTTTATCCAATAATTCAAAGAATCTACCTTGCACATCATTTCTTGAGTTATTCAAGTACTTGACATGATCTCTACAAATTCCAGTGGCCTTTTCGGCTTGCCTTAGTTTTTCACATAATTCTTTATATTCATCTAAGGTCTCTAATAACAGAGAGATCAATTTTTCTTTTGAGAGAGATTTCAAATAACTAGGTTGAATGTTTACCTCATCATTATGTTTCGCCATTAGACAGAGATTGGCTACTTCATCATCAGTGTGTTTCGGTTCCTCTTCTTTGGAACTCGAGTCTCCCTGCGTGGAAATCATAGCTTTCCTGAAATTAGATTTAGAAAAGTTAGGTTTTGAGTTTCTGCTTTGATCAGCTTCTTTTCCTTTGCCTTTCTCAGATTCCCATAAGGGACACTCCTTGATGAAGTGGTTGGTGCTTCCACACTTGTGACAAGAGGACTTGACTTTGGAATCTTGATTTCTTTTACTGTATCCTTTCTTCTTGTCTGAAAACTTGTTGTTACGGTAGAACTTTTTCAGCCTTCTCACCAACATTGCAGCTTCTTCTTCATCAATGTCAGACTTCTCTTCGGATTCTTCATTGGCATTCAGTGCTAGCCCTTGACTTTTGATAGTCTCCTGAGTCCGGTTGTTCAACTGGATCTCGTGGGTAATGAGGGAACCTGCAAGCTGTTCTAGATTGAACTTGGTGAAGTCTTTTGATTCCTGCACAGCTGCAACCTTTGCTCTCCATCTGTCATTCTCTGGAAGACTTCTTAAGACCTTTCTAACCTGCTCATCTATAGGAATTATCTTACCAAGACACGTTAGTTCGTTAGTGATATTCTTAAATCGAGTGAACATGTCTTTAATATATTCTTTGTTTCCCATTTCAAAGCGCTCATACTGAGATAAAAGAATATCAATTTTGGAATGTTTAACATCTGACGTTCCTTCATGCGCAACTTCCAGAAGATCCCAAATTTCCTTTGCGGACTTGCACCCTTTGACACGAGTATGTTCATCAGGTCCAAGTCCCCAAATTAAAAACTTTTTGGCAGTAGCATTCAATTCTAGTTTTTCAAAATCAGTTTTCTCATATTCATCCATAGGCTTAGGAATTACCTCATTGTTTGCGTTTGTTTTAGTAATTTCGTAATCTCCTACTTGAATAATTCGCCATACCTGATAGTTCTCTGATTGGACAAAGATTTCCATCTTATCCTTCCAATAAGAGTAATACTTGTCGTTGAAATATGGAGGCCTTTAAATGGATGAACTCCCGAGTTCCCTTTCCTCTGCGTAAGCCATTTTCCCAGGAACTTGCTCAACAGGGTTGCCTGCGTTTTCTGAGTTCCTGCTCTGATACCAACTGAAAGTCTAACTAGCTTCTACAAGAGGGGGGGTGAATTGTAGAGTAGGTGAAGTTTACAACTTTTTGCGGAATTTAACTAAGTAAAACAGTAAAGAGAGATGATGTAGGCTTTTGTAAATTTCCACTATGTTAATAAACTCTTTTACAAGTGAAGATTCAAACCCGTAACAAGTTCCACAAGATTGGAACTTATTCCCAACTCTCACAGAAACTTCGACTATTTAGTTTCCTTAACCTCACTGATACAAAACTCACAATCCCAAACCCCAAGTACTTGATTACAAATTGTAATTACAAATACCTAGTACACTCAAGAATACAAGAACAACTAAGAACTCTCTTACGTTATTTTGTTTAGTGGAATTATTGAAGCTCAAGAGGTGTGTTTTTGCAATGCATAGGTACGCGGTTTATATAGAGAAGTTTGATCATTAACTTCCATACTGTCCACTAGCATGTCAATCCCCACTAACTAGTAATGGAGAATCGTGACAGTGGACTAGATAATGGAAGTTTCTCAAACTTCTCCTCATCCTACGTACCCAACTATCTTGCTGAAGAATAGGTCAAACAAAAACTGTTTTTTGAAATATTCATCCAACGTTGTATTTGACTTGTTCAAATATTCTGTTTTAAAAAGATTTTCTTTAAAAGATTTTATTATGAAAAGATATTTTATAAATTATTTTATTTAAAAACTAAGATAATTACTAATATTAAAAAGATAATTATTTATTTGAAACTAGATTAATTTATAAAATATATTTTCTTAAACAATGTTATAATAAATCTTTTAAAACGGTTTTTATTCCAGTAACTTTATTAATAACGTGAGTCATCGAATTCCTAACTGACGTATATTTTGAGTGCTTACATTTCATAACTAGATCGTAAGATTTTGCATGAGGCCTTTTGATGCTACTCCGCATCATTTGTATCAATTTCCTACTCCGGAACGAACTGCTTGAACCCTTTATTCACCAAAGACTTAAAAGCTCTCGTTAGTCAAGTTTGTCGGTTTGTCCATCAAAACCAAAAGGGTCAACAAGTAGCTAGGAGAAGGGTTTCGAGTTTGGGTTTGGGTTTGTGGCGGGGTAAGTGGTGGCGGAGGTGGTGGCGGCTAAGTTGCAGGCTGATTGCGAGGGGGTGGCTAAGTTGCGGGCTGGTTGACAGGGAAGGAGGGGGTAGTGGGGCGGGCTGGTTGATGAGAAAATGAGTTAGGCTGACTGTGAGGTGAGGTGGTGCACGGTGGTGGCAAGGTTGAGAGAGGTGAAGGAGCCATTGTTAATGGCAGGAAGTTTGAATAGGGGAGAAGGAAGGAGGGAAAAATTAAGGAAAATGAAAAAAGTTACCTAAAGTTCAAGTAATCGGTCAAATAGGCTCGGTATAAGAAAATAAGTATTATCTCCATTTCATATTTTTTGCAACTTTAAAATATTTTATATCTCACGAATAATACGCTAAAAAATATGAAACGGAGATAGTAATAAACTAGATTATTCATTGTTAATGGAAAGGATTATTTTAGGATAATTCTTGTTAAATTTTCCGGTTCAATATCACAATTTATAAAAAAATAAATAAATAAAATAATAAGCATTTGTACGGTCAAAAGCCTTGTTTTACTCAAAATATCACCTTTTCGGAATTCCAAAAAAGGAAACCTCCTGCCAAATTCTCTCCTCTCTCTACTTTCTCTCTCCTCCATCTTCTTCACTCAGAAAGTGAGAATTCTCCGAACGAAAATGGCAACGACGTCGTATTTCTCATCACTACTACTCAGTAGTGTAACCTCGAGTTCACTCAATTCAACTCATCGGAAAAGTGTCATTTCTCCGGTTGAATGCGGTTCAATTTCGGGTCAAAATGGGCCGATACGACTCAGAACTGGTTCCGGGTCATCAACTCGGAGGTGGGCTAAGGTTGAAGACAGAGGAGAAATATTGGAGAGTAATTGTGGGTTTCCTGTAGATATTAATGATGATGATGAACAATTTGTTGTTGATTCTTCTAAAGAGGAGGTAATTTCTTGATTTTAATATTACGTGTTTGTGTAATCAGTAATATGTAATGCGACAACTGAATCCGAAAAGGAGGTAGTAGTTGGTGATGGGTTTGATGATGTTCTTTGTTTTGCGTTTGATTTTTATGTACTTTGTTAGAATTGTTTGGATGAGAATAGAATTAAGTAGTTCAAATCTTGGTTTTGATTGCAGATGAAATTGTTGTTGGGAGTTATATGAAATTATTGGTAAATTGTGCGTGTAGTCTTTTGAATATGTTCATAAAAAAATCAAAACAAGTACTCTTTCCATTCGGATTTAATAGTCGTTTTGATAGTGAATGCGGAGAAATTTGGTATGTTGGGAGAATATGATAAATGGGTTTGTAAATGAGGTGTTGTTATCTTGGGTTTGATCTTGATGTGTCCTAGTATAATAACATTTGTAGACATTTGATGATTGATGGAGGGGTTTGCAAGAGCATGTAGGATTAGATTAAAGGGAACGAAGGAGGTACGACATGTGGGGGATCACAGGGTTTATGTAGCCGGCCCCGTCCTTTTGGATATAAGGCTTTGATTTTGTTGCAATGAAGAGTCCTCCCAGCACTATAAAAGTATAAAGCTAGAAGACTGATAAAATGACAACCATTTAGAACGTAGTGATACTGGAATAAGAAATTCAAGATTTGGGAGGTAAGTTTCTTTCTTTGTCCTTGACCAAGGTTACATTGGATAACATGTTAACATAGCAATGTACTTTTAATATTCTGATGATGTATCAGTTGGATGCATTACTCCCCCTTTTGGTGTTTTTTATAACTTTGTGATGACGATCTAGTGAAATTGCTTGTCAATTATGGATTTTTTTTTTTCTACTTTAAACCCCCCTTCATAATGGACTAAGCATATTCCCAGTAAAAGAGATTAGATTATTGTCCTCGAGTACTGAATTGTAGCCTAACAATTCTTCTATCAGTTATAGTATTCCTTCTTGTTTCCAGTTAGATTTTTATGTGGAGCACCTAGCCACCCTATAAAGTCCCTTGAAGTGTATTCTGTTCATCTTCTATACGAAGTATATCATAGTCTGACAGCTCTTCAACTGGTTCTCAAATCTAATTTTCTTGAATATATATTTTCTGCTTTCAGGTTGTAGAGACAATCCCAGAGATTCCAGAACGTGATTATGCTGGAACACCTTATGTCCCTGTTTATGTGATGTTGCCAGTAAGTTTGATTTGTCTTTATTTCATATATCTCTGAATACTTTGTGCTTCTTTTCATTGCATTGCTCAACTCAATTTGTCTATTAGTCTCCCTAACCCCTAGTCCCTAGTTCCACTTGCATGTAGGCTTCTATTATTTTTATCACTTAGTCCTATTGTTTAATTTACCTCGAGTTCATACTTTCTCCTGTAACAGTTAAATACAATTGACATGAACTGTGGGCTGGTGGATCCACAAAACCTCATCGAGCAACTAAAAATCTTGAAGTCGATTAATGTTGATGGTGTTATGGTTGATTGCTGGTGGGGCATAGTTGAGGCACTTGCTCCTCAAAAATATAATTGGAGTGGTTACAAGGAATTGTTTCAAGTCGTGCGTGATTTTGGACTTAAATTGCAGGTATTCTATATTTCCATGCTCTTGTGTGGTTATGTACTATGAAGGATATGTAGCTCATGATTCAAGCTTCATTTCTGACTTTATGATCCTTCCTACTGGTGTTTTTAAGACTAGTGGAATTCTAAAGGCTTGTCATGGTTACACTTCACTGCTTCATAGGTCTTTAGATACATATCATTAAGCAATATTCAGTTTTGAGTGAAACAACGATTTTTTTTTTTTTTTTTTTTTTTTTTTGTACATGCCATCTAGTATTATTCTTGAGTAAACTATACTTCAGCTGTTTTGGCAAGCTTGTAACTAATTCGTTGTCATGTTAAATGACGGTTGTTTGTAATGCTAATTTTGAGCAGAAATGAAAACTGTCTCAGATCATGAGATGCTTATCTCCAAGAGATTAGGGGTACCTGTGTGCTTATTTGGGACTTATTTACGGGTGAGGAATGGAGTCAAAAAGCTTCTTGCACTAACATGCAACCTTACCCCTGATAAAAATAGATTGACTAGTAAAGTAGTAATAGATGACACACAATGAGAAATCTTATTAAATCAATAGGTTTTTAACTAAGAAATCTTATTAAATTAATAGGTTTATATATCATCATCAAAGGATTTGTGCTCAGATTTTTTGTTACACCTTTCATGAATTTTACTTGCAGAATTTCAAATAGTTGTTCTATTATAGGTTGTTATGTCTTTCCATGCATGTGGAGGCAATGTTGGGGATGATGTGCATATTCCTCTCCCTCATTGGATCACAGAAATCGGTCAGAGTAATCCTGATATATATTTCACGGATAAAGAAGGTAGGCGCAATACTGAAAGCCTTTCTTGGGGAATAGACAAAGAGCGTGTTTTAAGAGGCCGTACAGCAGTTGAGGTAACACAATCTATGGATATATTAATGGCAGTTTGCTTCTGTATTTGTTCATCTCTTAGTACAATACATGCACTTTTATTCCCTTTTTTAGGGTTTAGATGGAAAATGTTTTTTTGGTAATCTGTCTATAGCCCAAACTTAGTTACAATCTCATGGAAATTGCATCACAGTCCTATGTTAATTAAAATACCATAGTCTACTGTGAACTCCCTAGTTTGGATGGATTTGTGAACCATATTTCTGAAATTCTTCTGGGTGACACGACAGGTTTACTATGATTACATGAGAAGCTTCCGTGCGGAATTCAACGAGTTCTTTGAAGGTGGAACCATCTCTGAGATCGAGGTTGGGCTAGGTCCATGTGGGGAGCTACGTTATCCATCCTATCCTGCAAATCATGGCTGGAAATATCCAGGCATTGGTGAATTCCAGGTAAAAACCTATCTCCATACTATAAATAGTTTTCTACATAGTTGCTTGCCTGCATATTGTTGAAAGTTCTCATAGATTCCAAATATTCCCCGTCCCAACAGTTTCTGAATGCTTCAACTGTTGCAACATGTGCAAGGACATATAAAAAAGAAGAAATTTAATAAATAGGATAATTCAATTCATAAATAGGATAATACAATTCATAGCGCAGAAGAAGTTGCTGCTAGGATATTCTTAAAAAGGATAATACAAAGCATGGTATATACTGAAGAAACCTGACATGAATTAAAACTTGCCTTCTGCAGTGTTATGACAAATATCTAATGAAGAGTCTTCAGAAGGCAGCTGAAGTGAGGGGACATGTGTCTTGGGGCAGAGCGCCTGATAATTCAGGTTCTTATAATTCTTGGCCACACAAGACAGGTTTTTTTCGTGATGGTGGTGATTATGACAGCTATTATGGTAGATTTTTCCTTAATTGGTATTCTAAGGTTCTTATTGATCATGGAGGTCGTGTACTTACCCTGGCCAACCAAGCCTTTGAAGGCTTCCCTATTGCTGCAAAGGTGAGGAAGCAATGTTTTAGGCCTGATTTACAGGCATTTATGATTTCAATGTGCTATCTACAGTTGAAGGTTGGAATGTTCTTTCATTACTGAAGTCAAGACTTTTGTTTGGTGCGCAGCTGTCAGGAATTCATTGGTGGTACAAGACAGCCAGTCATGCTGCTGAGCTGACTGCTGGGTTCTACAATTCTTCCAATCGTGATGGCTATGCTCCGATTGCAGCAATGTTGAAGCAACATGAAGCTGCTCTGAACTTTACATGTGTGGAATTACGCACAATGGACCAGCATGAGTCTTACCCAGAAGCACTAGCAGACCCTGAGGCGTTGGTTTGGCAGGTTAGCTCATAGTAGACTTCAACTTTCCGCTATCAGTTCCTGTGAATCTATGATTATCTAGTGAGGTCAAGTGACCTAATGAGACCATTTTGTTTTCTTTTCTTCCCCTTTTTTCTTGATAAGAGTGTATGTTTTTCCTCCATTTGAGATGACGGTGAGATCATTTATGTAATAATGGTCTGGTGCATTCACAAACTTAGAGATTTCTTGCAAAGCCCTACTATATTGCTATGATTCTTCCATCTCAGCCTTAGAAATCATCCCAATGTGATTGTTTGGATCCACTTTTCAATAACGCTCTGCTATTGTGTTTGAATTCAAATTTTATTGTTCTTTTTTTATTTTTAAGTTTTAGATTTTGAGAAATGTGGTTTGGCAGAAGCACTAAAATCATATTTTGATGACTTTACTTTTGGTCATTTTGTTTCAGTTCTCTGAAGCGCAATTGTTTTCTTTCACAACGAGAAATCTTTAACGTTTTAGACATTTGTGAAATCTGTAGAGTGTAGATCCCTAACAATTATTATTTTATTTCAGGTCCTGAATGCTGCATGGGATGTGTGCATACCAGTTGCTAGTGAGAATGCTCTTACTTGTTATGACAGAGAAGGCTATAACAAAATATTGAAAAATGCTAAGCCTCATGATGATCCTGATGGAAAGCATCTATCTGCTTTCACATATCTCAGACTTAATCCTGCATTAATGGAAGAATACAACTTCATGGAGTTTGAAAGATTTGTCAAAAGAATGCATGGTACAATTACAAATCCCTTCACTCGCATTTCATCAATAGATTCACACTCAAATGCACTGATCTTCCCTTTTTTGTCAAATATTGTTAATAAAATGAGAACTACCATGAAATGGAGTTTGATGTTTTAAATATTTTTTCAGGTGAATCTGTCCCAGATCTTAATTGCCCAAGGGAAATATCGTTACCTGAAAGTCAGGAGGATTCTCAAGAGCCAGAACCGGAACCTGAAATCAAACTTGAAGGTGTCTAAGTGGCTACTATGAAGAATAGTAAATCAATCACTGATCTTATACAGCTACATTAGTTGATTTTACCCCCAAGTTGTATATCTCTATTTTTTGTATAGATCATAAACTACGTAGTTGACATTATACGACTTGCTGAAGTGCCAAACATGTATAGTGATTTGTCACATACATAATATTTTTTGTAGCTTGCATCCCTTCTTTATGGGACAAATTATAATCCCAATTCATTCAATTTTTACCATTAGTTGAATTTCAGGAAGTCTCTCACGTTGGTGGTGCTGAAGTTGCGTGGAAAATTTGAAATGAAATTACCTGAATCTCACTTTTTTGCCAAATCTGAAGTTCCTGCAACTCCATTCTGTCGAGTTTCCAGAGAACTGCTCTTTGAACAGGCTGATTTCTGGCTGTCCAAAGCTGGAGGACATGGTCCTTGAAGGTAGTTGGGAAGATGTCGAAGCTATAAACATTTCTTCTCCTACTGTGAGAAGTTTGACCTTGAATTTCGAGGAAGTATTTATGTCTGGCAAACATAGAACTAATGTTGTGCTCGATCTTCTCAATCTGCTTCATTTTAATTATGTGGATTACTTGGCAATACATTACAGCATGAATTTCAATTATCTTGTGGATGCTCGCATTGACATAGTGTTGGACTTAGAAAACTTAATGCAAATATCTGAGGTTTTCTCTGATTCTATGGTAGAACTCTTACATGGAGTCTCTAGTGCCAAACATTTGTACCTCTCTGGAAAGTGCATGGAGGTAACTCTTTTAACTCCTTTCTTATTTATTCATGGTCAATGTAAATTCTTATCTATTTTCTTTGATGGGTTTATGTAGGCTCTCAATTGTGGTCAACCTAAGCTTCCAACCTTCAATAACCTGTCTTGCTTAAACCTGGTTTGACAAGATTTGTTGACTGGAGACGTGTCCTGCCTGAGCTTCTGCACAGCTCGCCCATGCTTGATTATCTTGTCTTTCCTGGGGTTAGTGGCCTGGATTTCTTTTGCATGTATCATTTGACATTAAAATTCCAGTTCGTTTGCTTAATCTTCTTTCGCTCTGTCAACTTGTTTAGGGATTTCTGTATCGTGAAGATGATGATATTATGATGACAAATACTTCTGGGGCAGATTTCAAAAGCCACCTACATGTCTTTCCACTCACCTCAAGACTATTTTCATCGATTCATATGATGGCGAGTTCGATGAAGAGCTGAAGATAATAAAGTATCTTCTCCGAAATGGGAAGGTGCTAACAAAGCTGATGTTAGGCTGGACAAGGAGATCAGAAAAAGGATACAAGGAAATAAAGAAGTTGTTGAAGTTAGGAAGGTTGGCCTCCGGGGAATGCTCACTTGCTGTGATAATAGACTAGTCTTTGCAGCCCCTCCGTTATCATTGATTTGTTTTTTTTGTCAACAGCAGCTTCGATTAGTAACTAAGTGCAGGCGCACTTATGGTCTGATCTTTTGAGGTTCTTGCATCCGGTGCAGGTGAACCTGAGTTTCTATTAATATGGAATGCTTATTTTGAACATGTGGACAAAAACTGTTTTTCTTGTTGTATGCTATTGGTATTATGAACTTCTGCATCTAGGTGAAGGTGAGTCTTAGTCTTTCGAGTCTATTGCTTATTAATGATATAAATGTTCTATGGCATTAGACATATGGCTTTATTCTTTTGATGTGCAGTAGTGCCTTTTTGCTTTGTTCTAAGTTCCTATATCTTACTTATCTCTGTATGAAATTGTTATTCAAAGAATATACCATTTGGAAGGGTTAAAAGGCCTGCAAGGCTGCAAGTGCAAGAATCTAACACGGAACAATTAACATGGATGAGGGTTTGATATCCATAATTATGTTATGCAAAACTTCAAAACCTTTCTAGAATTTGTCAATCTATCAGCTGCGATGAACAGGACTTGTTTCTGAAGTGTCTTCCTGTTTCTGAATTCTGACTGACCTAAGACCAGAGATTTCATTGCGCTCCATGTTGTTTAGTCCAAATTGCAAACTCGCCTAATGTCTGTCAATACGCCTCTCATCTTACCATGCTTTGTTAGTGTCGTCTTCAAAGCAGAATAACTTAACAGTCTTACAAATTAATCATTTGTGCTAGTATAATGTATGTGCATTGCAAATCAGATCAATCCAATTATTTCGTAGTGATGTTCTTGGTTTTTATAATTATGGCTGGTATTAAGTACACTTTTCAGATTTCAGAATCTACACGAAAATTCAGGACAATTTGTTGAAGCTGGAGTTCTGTTATGCATGTACAGAATGTTTTCAGACATTTAGTCATTTAGCTAATTCAGATGTAAAGATGTTGATCATTGCTTCATTTTGTCATTAAAAGAAGATAATTCTACTCTGAAAGCAAAAGAAAAATAATTCAGAACACAGGTGCCCTTAAAATTGTACATTCAATTAAAGATAATTTCCAGTTTTACAATATGATTAATAGTACATGAGAATAAGAAGTTCTTAGATCTTCCCACGAGGTCCGAGCTTAGGAGGTTGTTGAGGACCCCTTGTGATGGGTAGCACATCGGGAGGAGCGGTGGCACTGACGTATGTGAGCAAGGAACCACCTCCCAATATCAAAAATTTGAGCAACAATCCTCTCTTGGTGAATGGAGCTGCAAATGTCTCAAAGAATTTGCTCTGCAATAGGATGCACAAATCATTTACATACAGCCTAATGTAACCAATTCCTAGTCTTTAATGAGTTAATGTTAAAGATTTCGAGTGTAAGATAGTAAAGCTTAGAAATATGCACATCTTAAATCGATCATCTCTACTACTTCTAAATCTACCACAAGTATATGACAGTCAGCAGTCTCATTAAAACATAGAGTATATAACATTGAACAATATGAAAATGAGCAAAAAAAACCGAGTTAACATTACATTATGTGAATAATGTGATGAACAAAACCTCTTAAACCAGCTGATAGCTATTTCAATCTTAAGTCTTAACACAATCGTTGCTAGCATAATCAGGATCAAAGAATATCTAATATATGCGAAAAAAGTTCATTACATCAGCACTAAGTTTTGCCTGTTCTATAGAGCAGTTTGATAGTAACTGTTGTACAATGACACACAGTAGTACTATTTCCATCTTCCGTCTAGATTTAGTTGTCACAAAAATGGTTCAAATTAGATTTAGTTGTCATAAAAATGGTCAAATTACAATATCAACGTGACAATTAACTTATGAATGGGGTTAGGAGCTCTTTACTTGAACACTAATTGTGTGACATGTGAACATAGAGTAAAAAATCATTAAGAAAGTGAAAATAAACCTGAAGAGAGTTGTAAGGTGAAGGAGCATCTGATCCATAGACATCCCATTGACCAGTGGTGTTAGCTATATCTTCCAAATCAAAGTAAACACTCTTGTCACCATACTTAGCAACCACTGCACCACTCCTGTATGTTACCACAAAATTACCATTTAACATAAAGTAATCATAATTATTATTTATAAGACTCATAATATTTATTTGTTACATGAGTATTTATATTTAGTTACAAGTTTGTTACGAGTACTGTCTAAATTACACTGTCAACACGACTATTAATTCCGAATAAAGAGAGTATTTACCTGGCGTTTTTGAGCTTGAAGCTCTGGCGGGCAGGCTTGATGTGAAGCTTAGTACCGGTGATGGAACTTCCGGCAAGGCCCTTGATGGTGGTGGGCTGTACGGCAGCCAAGATTGCTAGAGAAGCCATTAAATTGGGTATGTATGTGTTTGTACCAAGTGAAGATTTTTCTTTTTTTCTTTCTCTGATTATCACTTGGCTAAAATTAGTATATAGCCAATGTTAAGTTTTTGTGGAACAGAATGAATCTAAGTTGTCCACGTGGCATTGCTGATTTTCTTGGGATAGATATGAACTCCTACCAGGTTGTGACACTTGGATTTTGAGCTGGATAAGGCTATCTAATTTGATTCTCCTTGCTTTGGTTTGTATTTTTGCTTAGGTTCTTTTAAATGAACTTATTAAAAGATTTAATTTTAAAGTTCAAAGATTTGGATATCAACCAATGGTGGTTTAAACTTAAAAGTCAGAGTATTTCAAAGACAAAAAATTAATATCGTCTATATCATTATCTTTTATGACTCTCTATATGCCAAAAACAAAAATATAGTAAAAAATTAAATATTAGAATTAATGATCATAACCCATAACGACATAAAACTAGTTAGGATAATTACTTTGACCTCTAGCGACTATTTCTAGTCCTCTATAACTGAATTCTACCACCACAATCATTTGATATATTTGCATTAGACATAAAACAGTAAACACATACACAACAATTATGCAAAGCCATGATGAGTTCAAACATATAAATTGATTGGGCTTAAAATCGACGGTAATTAGGCTAAGCCTGAATTAGAACTTATGAATGGCTTGGGCATAAAATCGATGTTATTAAAGCTAAGCCATGAATTAGACAATTTTATGGGTTGAAATGCGGGATCCAAACTAATATGAAGTATTGATCATCTCTTATACGAGTACTCCGTATATACTAATTGATGACTTCTTGACCTAGTAGCAAAGACTAAGAAGCTATGTACAATTGTACAATAGATCAGTAGAATTAAAACGGGTCGGGTTAAAATATGTTACCGGATGATTCGACATTGGTGCATTGACTTTGCCTATAGCCCACTACATATAAAACTTGATTCGAACCATGAAACTAAGTACCAGTCCAGCCCACAACAAACACACACTTCCTGATCCTCTTCTTCTTTCACCCAAACAAAAAGATGAGGTAATCCCCTCATCCTCAATCCAAATTTCCAACAATGTCTCTCACTTTCTCTCTCCTCAAACCCCCTCTCTCCTCATCCAAACCCACCACCCCATTCCTCCATGGCACCACCAAGTTCTCTCTCCTCCCATCATTCTCCGCCCTCTCTCTCTCCACCCCACCACCCTCCTCCGCCACAACTTCCACCTTCCCAATCATTAAAGCCATGAGATCAATGCAAGGCAAAGTCGTCTGCGCCACCAACGACAAAACCGTTAACGTCGAGGTTACTCGTCTCGCACCCCACCCCAAATATAAGCGTCGGGTCAGGAAGAAGAAGAAGTACCAGGCCCATGACCCGGATAACAGATTCAAAGTCGGTGATTGGGTTCAGCTTGAAAAATGTCGGCCCATTAGTAAAACCAAGACTTTTCTTGCTGTTTTTCCTGAAGGTAGGCAGCTTCCTGGGCCCAGGCCCAACCCCGTTGTTGCTGATGCTGATGCTCCGAATGAACTTGGGATTCCTCTGGAATCTCAGGCTGGTGAAGGGGATAAGACTGTGTGAGTTTAGGTTTTGAATTTTGTGGTTTTAGGATGTGTTTGTAAGGTGTTTGCTGAAATGCCTGACTGGAGATTGGGGGGGTTTTGGTTCAATTGTAATGATAACATTTGTATGTTTTTCTACTGTCTAAAATGTAAGATTTTGTTTAATTTTGTATTTTTTTTCCAGTGATTTACTGCAGTTTCTTTCAATATGAAATGAGTATAATAGTATATAGTGTTTGATGAGAATCTAAGTACTGAACATCTTGAATTTTATTTTTTATTTTTCTGTGATAATACTGTATGTTTTATGTTAATTTTGAATATTCTATTGAAGTTAAGGCATTGTTTGGTTGACACAAAAAAGCAAAAATAAAAAAAGTGGAAATTCATGGGAATTACTTAGCCCCCAGGATCAATCAAAATTCAATCCATGGGAATTACCTAGCCCCCAATATCAATCAAAATTCATGGGATTTCTAAATTTCCACGTTGCCAACCAAACAAATTTAGAAAATTCCTAGGAATTTCATTAGGGAATAACTTCCCATGAAATGCAATTTCTATGGAAATTTAATTCCCATATCAACCAAACAAGGCCTAAAAACACAATATTTATGTATACTCATATATTACTAATTACTGAAAGTGAGGGATAGCTTAATTGGTTAGAGCTTCCTTCTTGATCGAAACTATATCAAATGCTTTCAATCTATCAAATTAAGTGAATTGAACTTTCAAAGGTGGATATTTTTCGTATGCAGATTTTGGTGATCATTCTGCGTATTTGAAACTATGTCAAAGCGTAGTATTTTAAAAATAAAAATGCTCTGGCTTGATAACAATGTTTTGTAAAGAAAAACCAGTCAAAACTTGAAAAGATCAGATCATATTGTTATGTAAAGGAATGGAAACCAAGTCAAAAACAATGCATTTTCATGTTGCAAATAATCTGATCTGATTCCATTAGTGCAGATTGAAATGGAAAAAGAAGAAGAAAGCAAAGAATTGCTCGACTAATGCTGGGAGATGATCTTTGATCGTCTCAAGTATAAAAGCGATCAAGAATCAATCAGTTTAGTCTGCAAGAGATTCCTGTCAATCACCAATTCCTTAAAAGTTAGCATAAAGTTCCCAGAATATACTACAATCTCAACCATCTCTAGGCTGGTCCAACGATTCCCCAACCTTAAGCAGAGATGGTTCATTGACTTCCGAGGAGACCTGAATGAAGCTGTTGTTGCAATTGCACGGTCCGGGTTGGACTTGGAAGAGTTGTTGGACATGGCACATGACCGGTATCAGCGAGCAGTTTGGTTAGAGGAGCTGGGATCAAACATGAAGAATCTGAAAGTACTGAGGTTTGCAGGTGGAGAGGGAGATGCTGATCTTGTCAGGGTAGGGTAGCAGACTCGTTCCCTCAGCTCGAGGAACTGCATATCAGGGACCGTTATAAGGATGATGATGGTAAAATCATTGTTGCGACTGATAAAGGGATAGATTATATGTCATTGAAGCTCAAGAGATTACGCAAGATAGAGCTTTCGGATAAAATATATATTACAGATAAGTCCCTTGTTTCACTGTCAAAAAACTGCCATTACTAGAGGAAATTGCAGTTAGTGATTATGGTTCTGTCACAGAAGAAGGAATTTCATTCCTTGTTAACAATAGCCATAATTTGAATTCATTATACCTATCTGCATACAAGATTAAATCATTCGGTGTCAAAGGCTCTACTAATTTCCTAACCAACTTACGATCTCTAATGTTATCAAATGTTGAAATATCGGATGAGTTTCTTGTTTCTATAACAGAAGCAAGAATTTCTCTTTCTTGCTTGATTCTAGCATTTTGTGAAGGCTATACGTTTAGTGGGATTTCAAGGCTCCTACAACACTCTTCACATTCTCTAAAATCTTTAGCCTTGGGGGGTGTAGAATTCCTCACAGATGAGCATATAGAGTACTTGTCCTCTTTTCTCCAAAACCTGACATCAATTAAGCTCTGTTGTTGTTCCAATCTGTCTGATTCAGCTTTTGTTATGATCACACAAAGATGCCCTCGTCTCTGCCATTTTGCAATGACTGGTTCAAGCCTCGGAAGAGAAGAATACACATATGATGGCCTATTGAAGAAGAACCGTGCAATAAAGTACTTGGACCTATCATTACATAAAAACTTTAGCCCTACAGCTCTGAAAAGGCTTCTTAACGTATGTCCCGAAGTGGAGAAGCTAGATCTAAGTTATTGTTTATTCTTACTCCACGATCAACTGAATGTTCCTGATATCCTTGAGTGCAACAGGAGCCTTGTAAAATTGGATTTGACTGGATCTGATCATGTGAAAGATTACGGAAAAGACATGGGAGTTACAGCTCTCAGTGTTAGAGGAGTTGATTGTGAGTGATTCAGGGATAAATGATAAATTGCTTACAAAGTTAGGGAAGATCAGCCCTAGATTGATTCGCCTGGATCTGGGGGGTTGCAAGAGTGTGACAGAAAAAGGGGTTAAGGAAGTGGTGAAATCGTGTAAATGACTGAGATACTTGAACATAAGTTATTGTGATAAACTGGATATTAACATAATAGCATGGATACTGACCAACAGATCATCCCTGAGAAAACTGGTCTCTTTAACATCATATCACAAAGACCAAGTCGACGATAACCTGAAACTCTTCCTGCAGCAAGGCTGTCTTGTCCTCAAGGATACAAACTTCTTAGAACTATGAGTTGTTTAGTAGTACTATGTATAAGGTAGAGTTTGAAACTGTATTTATTGTAATAATTAAGTACACTAGTAGATTGTATTCGCAATTTACTATGTCCAAATGTTTAATTTCCGCTTTCATGGTCAAAACTTGTATGAAACTCCCATTTCTTTTATTCTGCTGTAAATTTTACCTTGCCCTGGCTTAAATTTGAGGGTAATTCTGTTGATTTTTAAGTTATAAATGCAATTTACACAAGAAATTAACAAGACAGGGAACTTCCAGTTGGCAGTTAAGTAACCTGGTGCTTTACAATACATGTAACATTTTAAAGGGTACAACTCTGTGAAAGAACTAAATGAGTGAATTGCAGACAATTAAAATTTAAGCAGAGACTAGTGCCAAAGTTTATGGCATGTAATACAGATCTTGAGTCTCAGTATCCTGAATATAATCTCGGTCTCATGTACTACTCTTGTAGTGATTTTCAGCTTTGGATTCTAGACATGAACCAATATTTTCGCGCTACATGTTTGTATTCTATCCAAATTTAAATTACTTTGAACTATATAGACTTCTTGTTGACTTCGAATGAATTAGTTCTGCTGTCTGCAAGCTTCTTGGCATGTTTAGTTAAACTGAATTAAGAAGTCATTATTCATTAGTGATTACGTAGCAGGTGTCTCAAGAGCGGACTCTTCCCCTGGGTTATGGAATACACTGGTTGTTTCTCCATTCTCTTATACAAGAATGATGTCCACTATATACATTTATTTGTATGATGACACAAGTACTCCAATGTCCGTGATGTCTTCTAGTAATTTAGATTCGTTTATGTCAAGATAATTCCTTCTCAAAGATGGGCGAAATCATTGTGACCACTTTGTGCTGGATTCTAAATGCATTGTTGGTGTCAAGAACAATTGGAATGTGCTTCATGAGAGGCAAGGATAGTAGGTTGGAGTTGGTAAGTATATGTTACTTATGCATTTATGTATTTAATCATCTTTCATGAACCGCTAATGCTTTCTTGCACATGATGTTGCTTGTGTGTTATTGATTTCTGCTCTGTTTCATTTTTCATCTTTTGCCAAAATTTGAGTAAATCAAATGCTTCCCAACTATAAAAAAACATATAAAATGAGGCAAATGTTTGTAGAATATCTAATCTATTTTGTTAGATTATATTTTGCTTCTAATATGATGCCTCATATAATTCTCCCTTGTTCTGTACCTTGAAAAAGAGGCACAAATTCATGTTACAAGTTCGAAAGATCTATAAGAACTTGGGGAGATGAGATGGCAAAATAAATTGGACTGATACACCAAGCAGAGACATCAAGGGTAAATCTATAATTTTTTACAGCTATAGATCTCTACCTAATTACAGGAAATCTGAGTATAGCTCATCCATCCTCGCATTCCAAGCTTGTCTTAATTTTCCCAAGTATGCATGCTATAACTGAGCTAACTGGCTCTACAGATTCCACAGTGAGCTTCGCTGCAGGAGAGCTATTTGTGACTACTTGTAAAGCTATTGTGAGCAAAGACCCTCCTTCGGAGCTTCTCTCTTCTTGCCTCGAAGTAAGCACAAGGGGTCTTGACTCTGATCCATCTGGAAGGATTGAAAATCCGGAAGGCAAAACCGCAACATTGCCAGAGTCACAGCCTGTCATGACTGACTGCAGGCCTGATATTTCCACAGGGGCATAGACCACCATAGATTCATAAGCATTTGTGCTGCTATCTTGGAGTACCCAGTTCATGTTTTCCTTAGACTTCATTGTCTGGCATCAAAGTGCAGAGGATAGTGTCACATATAAAGGCAAACAGTCAAATACAAAGTTCTGATATTACACAACACAGGAAATCAAAGTGACCTGAATGCTCACTGAATTGCCTCGATCCTGCCCTTTTGCTAAGTTTGCAATCAACTGTACTTGACCTCCGTTTGCCATTACATCCCACTGCATTGAAATGCAAGAATATTTCAGGAAGTTAATGGCGAAATTTTGGACAACAAATATTTTATAGAGTGTTGAACCTCATGCCGGCGTGAGTCATCTCTTAAGAAATCAAATAGAAGACTGGGAGATACAGGAAGCCACACAGATGAGACGGCACATAGGATAACTCCAATAGGTTCACAGGGATCATTCAAGTTTTTTCGCGATGATACTCTAACATCTTCACCTGTTTTAGTTGTGATCTTGGTCCATGAGTTGGAAGTGGATGCTCCTAGTGCTCGGCAGAAGCTCCATGTCATTCTCTGTGCTAACTTTAGTACGCTCTTCCTCCCAGCTAATGTGCCAACACCTACAAACAGATAATGATATTACTCTGCTTGCCATAACATATTCTTAAAAAATAATTAATTTTTGGGAGAAAATATCTAGTTTACCACTTGAATCCTTGGTAGGAACATTAGTAGCCATGAAGAAAACCAGGCGTTCGCATTGAAGTTGCAGAGTAGCCATCCAATGCTTTGCACCAAAGGCAAGGCCACTGTTAACTATGGTTCTGTACAGGGAATGGACTGCGCTCTTTTGGTATTCCACATGTTCTACCCAAGTAACCTAATAATCATATTCATATTAACACATTAGTTAAACTTGTATTTTGTACAATTAGTTTGGACTATCGAAATTCTTAAAACTAAGCATCTTTTGTATGTATGTGCACCTTGCAATGGCCATTTGATTTATCTTCTATGATGCATCCAGAAGGCCGTTTTCTACACTTTATTAGTGAAGCATCAATGTTATCTTCAAGATTGTCTATGGACACATCAACAATCGCCCACTGCTCCAGAGTCAGTTGTTTGCAACATCGCACAAAGTACACCTCTCTTGTAGGAACCATTGGTGTCAACATTTGCAACTCAGCATACATCTGCATAGGATGTACTCAAATAAGCTATATTGTCTAAAACAATGTCGTGAAATTTCGCACAGTAGATAATTACATGATTCTTCTTAAATTCTATGAGGCTTTATTCTTTTAACCTTAAAAGAATAGAATAATGAGTTGGTTTACATAATGGATAACAAGTTCCAAGTTTAGATAAGGGCCGATATGTTCAAATAGTTCATACAAGGATATAAGTTCCAATAAGGGCTAATACTTTCAAATAAGGATCACAAGTTCATATAGATAAAGCCTAGACCCCATATACCCATATTCAACCTCGTGATACTTAAATTCAGCAAGACACTACGACATCTAAGTCTGAATACAACAAGGTTCCAACTTAACAAAAAAAACGTATGTAAATTTACTGAAGTCAAAGAGTGTAATCATGAGCCATCTTTATATACTAAGTACTACCAACATTTGGTGCAACATGAAAGTATTGTTTGATTGATATATGCAACATTGCTTTAAGAGTAATTTCGCAAAAGCTATTTCATAAATTGGGAACAAAATGCTCTTGACTTATTCGTTAAAATCATCAATTATAGCTAAAATGTCAAATAAAAGGTCTTTTTAACATTGAGTTGGGTGGTAGTCATGAGAAAAAGGTTGAATCTGTTAAATTAGGGAGTATTCTATGTGAGAATGATTATGTTTTTGTTGCACCCTACTTTTAAAAAATAAATAAATAAATAAAAAAGAGCACCTGAAATTTCCTCAACTACACTAAGAAAGAGCCAAAAACTCGTACGTCCTAATCATTCTAATCATAATGCAATTTATTTTCAATGTTTAATAATGATGACTACTTACCAACTGAACTGCACCATCTCTATTGAGACCTTCACCATTGCAGATAACATCGACCAAAGCCGCCTTGGAAATCAAGCATGGGAATATCTCCTTCCATTGATTCTACGAAAAAATTCAAATTCATCAAGGATTAGTATCCTCTCCAATAACTCGATGGTCTAGTAACCAAGGATGATCCCCTTTTATCAATGAACACTAACAAAAGAAAACTATATTGCTTATAAATCCATGTCTAGAGAATTAATGCTAAGGGCATGCTTGGATTGGGGGAGATGTATTACTAGGGTAATAAAAGTTAAACTAAGCAAAATGAAAGTGAAAATAGGGAAGGAGGAGATAGTGATGGTGTGATTGTAAGGAAAATTATGTAGTAATGGTGTGGTATGGGGTGAAGAAAGAAGAACTAATACCCTCATTTTGGGGGTAATAGTTACACTAGGGGAAGGGTGGGTAACTATTACCCTCATTATGATAATTCCTCCATCTCTCTCTTTTCCTCATGGCACAATTACTTTATTTCATTTGTAAACACCATGCATCCTACAACAACACTTCTAATTACTTATGTTTTTTCAAGTTTGACTTTTTATTACCCCCTTAATTTATTATCCCCAATCCAAGCAAGGCCTAATAGTTATTATCTTACCACGTCCATGAAGCTTTGAACTAGTCTTGGAAGATCCACGAAAACAACTCTACTTTCCCTTGAGGCCTCTATTGATCTCCGAGGCTTTGCACCATCACTTGAGTTCTCGACGGAAAACTCTTTGATATACTCATCGTAGTTTAGTATTTCTCGGTCAGTCTCCACACTTTTCAACCACAATGGCTCCCCTAAAGTCGCCATCTTTTTTAGTTCTTCCAATGATTTATCCACAGCATCCATAATCTTTGACTTGTCAATGCCAAAGACCCCAGTGTACAAATCTAAGGAGCTTCTACTATCTTGATCATTTGAAGTCGAACATGAAGCTGTTGGAGAGACTCTTCCTGGTGGGTATTTGCCCACCACTGCTCGAAGTTTCTCAACCTACATAACATGAAAGAACAGATATAATTATGTTTGTTTTGTTTAAATTTTATAGTGAAAAGGTTTTAAATGAAATAAATATACCTCAGCTTTAAGTCTAGCATTTTCAAGCTTCAGCTGCTGCTGATCATCAGCTGTTGCAGTATTGTCTCTACTAGTGGTAGCAAAACCACAGTTGGGGCAAGATGATTTATGTGTGTTATCTCTCAAGGACTTGTTCTCCTCTTTTAGCTTTTCTAGCTCCGTTTTCAGTAAAGAATTTTCATGGCGCTCTTGTATAGCCTGATACATAAGAAGCATGCACGTACGTAAGATGCAGTGTAACGTTACATGTGTGTGCTACACGTTCCGTTCAAAATTAATAGTCATGTATATCAGAGGTTAATACAATGTAACAACTGTTTTAGATGGATGGATTATAGACATTAAGTAAAAATTACCTTAATCTGAGTTCGGCGATTTTGAAACCAGAATTTGACTTGCCTAGGATGGAGGCCTAATTGTTTGCTAAGTTGTTGCCTTTGCTTCTCATCTGGATGTGGTGACTCTTTAAACAACCTGCATTGTTGTTTGTGTATTAATTATATTGCAATATCAAATACAACTTCAAGTGATGCAACAAACTAATTGAAGTACCTAAAACATTATTTTTTAGCTAAATTAAGGGCCATTTGTATTAATTACTCCATGTCAGTTGCATACAAAATTGTAATTTGAATAAATAAACTGTTCTCATCTAATGATAAGTTGCAAGTGCAACCAATTTAAACCTTTCTAGAGTAAATTAGACCTTAAATAATTTAAATTGGAACACCTTATTTAAAGTAGAGTAGTATACGTAATATGATTCATATAATACTTGCATGTTATTGGGGAACAAAATCGAATGGGAGTTGAAGTTGATGATATAATAATCACGGATCTACAAGTCAATTTGATGATTGCAAATTTGTTGCATTAATTTAGGTTTTGGGAGGACCTATTCAATCATAAGAAGATAAAAAGATTTGTGGGACTGGACTAACTTGAGAGATCAAATTAGGAAGAAAAAAAAAATTGAGGTTTAATGAGTGCACTTAAAACAATATTATCATGATACACACTAAAAAGGTTGTCTGATCAATGGGACTTTTGTGCAAGATGAAATTAATAAGGGAAAAAAAAATTATAAAACTCGGAAAAATATATAGCCTTATTTGTGCTTACTCTAAAAATAATAATATATAAAATTTTATTTGACATAAATATTACGAGTACTTATTAAAGATATTACTCCCTCCATATCACTTTAATAGGCCAGATTTTATTTAGAACGTCTCAGATTAATAACGCTTTTCTCACAGTTATATAAATAAATCAATGGTAATTATGATAATTCAAACTAAATCCTTGAAAATGATCTAGAACTAAATGTGACCTATTCATAAGAGAGACCTAGTAATAAACAGTACAGTACTCAATTGATAATGATAGTTTGATAGATTAGACTCTAATTAAAAATAAATAATTAAACCTTTTGGTAGATTAGACATTCGACTGGTATATCTGCCCAATTATTTACTGTGGTACAGCAGAAATTTAATGTCAATAGTGTTTTCTTTATAAATAAAAATTGGGCCACAACCAAAGACTAGCCAAAGTCAGGTAAACTTTAAAATAAAATTAAGTAGAAACTGTAATCCGTATAATTCAAAATTATGACATACCCCGTATCAAGGAGTATTATCGTAATAATAATGTATACAAAAAAAATACGGAGTATATAGTATAATAACTTAAATTAATATAAAATATTGATTTATATATGCATGACAATATCATAAGTAAAACTCATAATTGACAGGATTAAGACCTTGTTGAATACACTAAATTTAAATTATTAAGAAAAATAAATTCGTATAAAGGTTAACAATTTAATTATCTTCCCGACTATGCTAAGCATTAAGAAAATTGATTCTTCCCCAACGATTAATTTCATTCCTGAATCATTTTGATGTGTACATAAAATGCAACATGACGATAAACAATTGTTAGAAATTTAGAATCTAGATTCCGAGGAAATAGCTTTTCACGAGTGGAAGAATAAAGAGCTACCAGACAACAAAGATAAATAAAAAGGGCAATAAACAAAGTGCAAGTAGAAATTTTCCAATAATCCAATTATAACTTCTACTTTTCTTTCTTTTTTGTACTTCAAAATTATGAAGTACTTGAGAAATTTCCTTGATCGTAGTTGCATAATAATTCAATTCAATACAATAACTAACTTTATAATTAAAGTTAGCTAGTAAATTACCTAATTAGTGTTTTAGCACGCAATTAGTAATTAGCTAGCTAGCTAGAGGCTAATCACTAGCTTAATCAAGAGTTAGAGACAAAGCATGAACGTGTACGTTTTTTAATTTGGACCACTTTTTTGTTCTTTTTTCATTCTATATTAAAAACACGTTTGTTAGACAGAGAAAAAAATTTAGATAAAGAAAATAATTACAAAATAAACACATAAAATTAGAAGAAAAAATAAATTACATATTGTTTCTTACATTAATTTAGGAGCATGTAGCTCCATTTCTTTCACGAAAAATATTATTAATAAATTGAAGGTAGTGAATTGAATAAAGGTTTATATATATATATATATATATATAGAAGCTATAAGAACATCGAATATACTTTGTATTATTATTGTAATAAGCTATTCATCTTGAAACAATGGTTTCCCAAAATTTAATGGTGTTAAACTATAAAAGTAAAGAGAATATTCTAATAGTGGAGTACTTTTGGAATAAATAAATTGGTTTAAATACAAGTTAATATGTTATTGAATTTAATGGTGTTAAACTGTTAAATTCACTACTTACTCCTACAATGCAATAAATTCCCAATAATTAGAAAACGTACCACAGAGTAGTACTTTAGAATAGAAAATGTACGATTGGAGTATTATACTGTATATGTATGTTATTATGAGTAATAATTAATGATTATAATGAAAAAGAGTACCGTATCAACTTATTTTCTTTCCTATGGTGTAGAGAGAAGAGTCATAACGACAAATAATATAAATGCGATTTAATTTCATATTTTGAGCAATACGCACATATATTTTAATTGATAAAAGGTAGTTAGCAATTACATGAAAAAAGTATCATGATTCATGTTATAATGGATTAACATTTTAATGTTTCTAACAAATGAACTTACTTCCAAAGGTTAGGTAAGGGGGAATAGCATTTAATTTATTGCCAAATAAAATTATTTTGAGGATATAAATTACGAAACGTGGGAAAAAATTAGGCATTACACCATTAAATTTGATGAGGAAAGGAAAAGGCTATTATGTGGGGTGGATATATATTACTCCGTAGTACTTCTTAATTACAGCCAACGAACAACATTAACTGCTTACTTTTTAGCAATTAATTGTGATTTGTAGCCCGGTAGAAAATGACGATAAAAGCTTTCATTATTATTACGAGTATTATTAATATTGAGTATTATTCTGATTAGTCATTTCTCAACAAGTATTCACGAGAGCAAGATCAAATCAAAGATCAAAAAAGGTAGATTTTGCAGATTTTATTTTCAACACGAACATAAAAACGTCACCGGCCATGCACAGACTTACCTTAATAAACTTAACGTCACTTTCACCCAACCCACCCCTCCTCGGAAAAGACGACAACGATGAACTTACTAATTAAGCGATACAACTCTCTCACAATCCTCCGTCTCAAAACACGAAGAAAAAGGAAATATTTTTTACTAGGTAAGGAGTATAACTTCTTTTTCATTAACTTAATAATTGTATTAGCGATACAACTCTCTCACAATCCTCCGTCTCAAAACACGAAGAAAAAGGAAATATTTTTTACTAGGTAAGGAGTATAACTTCTTTTTCATTAACTTAATAATTGTATTAGCGATACAACTCTCTCACAATCCTCCGTCTCAAAACACGAAGAAAAAGGAAATATTTTTTACTAGGTAAGGAGTATAACTTCTTTTTCATTAACTTAATAATTGTATTAGCGATACAACTCTCTCACAATCCTCCGTCTCAAAACACGAAGAAAAAGGAAATATTTTTTACTAGGTAAGGAGTATAACTTCTTTTTCATTAACTTAATAATTGTATTAGCGATACAACTCTCTCACAATCCTCCGTCTCAAAACACGAAGAAAAAGGAAATATTTTTTACTAGGTAAGGAGTATAACTTCTTTTTCATTAACTTAATAATTGTATTAGCGATACAACTCTCTCACAATCCTCCGTCTCAAAACACGAAGAAAAAGGAAATATTTTTTACTAGGTAAGGAGTATAACTTCTTTTTCATTAACTTAATAATTGTATTAGCGATACAACTCTCTCACAATCCTTATTAGAGAAGAGAATTTTTTATTAATCGACTTGATGAAGATATATTATATAGATGCAACTACTCGTTTTAATTTTTTGAGTGTATATATACTTCATATTTTTTTTATCGATTTGTAGCGTAAACGATTGCATTAGATATTTTATGGTTTTACCACCTTTCCTAGTCAACTCGACCTCACTATTTAACAATAAATAAAACAAATGAACAATAGTAGTGGTGGATCATAAATTAATTACCATAACAAAACAAAAAAAAAAAAAAAAAGAGTTTTAAGGAGAATGAACATACGCTTCCATTTCACGAATTTGTTCAGTAGTATGACGATGATATTTTTTCCTCTTCTTTTTCTTCCCTTTATCATCACCACCACCACCGTCTTCGTCATCATCGTCGTCATCATTAGCATTAATCATAAAATCATCCTCCGACCTCGAACGAGCAAGGCCGGAGTTCTCACTACTAATCTCAACCGTATCTTCACGCCTTCCGCCACCGCTCCCCTCTTCACCCTCCTCCACTTCCGTACTCTTTGCTTTAGCCGTTGTATCATCCGCGCCTCGAAAAATCCCAGCCTTGCATCAACGGAATAAATAATCAGTAAAAAAAAAAAAAAAAAAAAAAAAAAAAAAAAGGTGTTAAGTACAATTATAGTCATATAAGTAATAATTTGATAATTGAAATGAAAAGAAGAGAGGATTATTGTTATTATTACTAGGGAAAGAGAGAGAGCAGGGGAAGAGAAGAAGTCTTTAGGGAATTGGGAATTTGGGGGATTGTTAGACATATCGACGCCCATTTGCGACGAAAATGAAGAAATAATAAGCAATTTTGTAATTGAAGGTTTTATTTATTTATTTGGTGATGAAATTTGGAGAGAGAGAGAAGAGAGGACGTGCAGATGAAGGGGGGAAGTGGGGTCGGGTAGAGTTAAGGATATAAAAACAAAAAAAGGTTTTAGAGAGAGAGAGAGAGAGAGAATGTGGGCTGGTAGAGGTTGACTGGTAGCAATTGAGGGAGCAGCTTTGAGAATTGAGATGAGAGAGAAAATGATGAACAAGGGTTGGATTATGAGTTTATGTGCTTATTGCAATTTCTTTGGAGAGATTGGATTATGGTATGTGTGGTAATTTGTCAAACCATCAATTAGTTAATGCATATAGTCCATCCTACATTTGGGCGTGAGTCATTCGTAACGGGTTGGATTTAAAAAATGACGTGATTCAAGCACCATCTAGATATGATATAAGAGGTACACCGATGGATCATAATTTATAACCTCATTTTATATTTCTTTTGTTCTGTTTTTTATTTGACGTGTTTCCTTTATCACATTTGTCAATGCAAAATTTTAACGATCAATAACTTTAATTCTCCATAAGTAAAAAATTATAAAAGTTATATATTATGATAGTACTCGTCTCAAAAAGATCTCACATGAATACGTTTTTCCTTACATATTATTCACAAAAGACAATTAAATGAGGGGTGGTGAATAGTGTAAAAGTCAAAGCGAGTCAAGTAAAAAAAAAACAGAGGAAGTAGGATTTTTTATTTATGGATATTATTTCAAATTTTTATTTATGTTGAATTACATATATTTTTGGAAAAATATATATGCAACCCTAAGGGCTGCATATAAAAAGCTAAAAGTGAAAAGAATAGACAATAAATAAACATTTATTATACCGATTTACTCATTAATTGTCGATAAATTCCCAGCTTAATACTAAAAAAGAAAGTATATTAAATGCTTATAGGCAGCCCTATAACATTATCCTATATTTTTAACCAATTTGTAAAATATAGTAAAATAATTATAAAGGCCCTGCTGACACGACAATATTTATGAAATATTGGCACGTATCGGGCATGACATGACGTAACTTTTTTCTTAGCGTAACTTGTTTTTAACACAGAGTAAATTCGATACGCAGAGCTCCCCCCGGCGGTTGGGGGGTCGCGTCCTCTAAATTTGAATTGTTTTAGATGGCATATACAAGTCTCCGTGTTGTCAATAAGGCTTTCAGGGCAGTCATCCGGTGAGAGTCAAGCGACAATAATGGCGAAGTAAATAAACTCTATCGTCCAAACGACTCTGATTTTTATCCCCTTCTGGTAGTTCGATCACTTTGAAAGTTAGCTACATCATAGTTGACCCTGTTAAACTTACATGGCTTAAACTATAATACTAAGTATAATAATACACAAGCAAAAAAATAAAAAAAAATAAAAAAATAAAATAAAATAAAAATCAAACTAAATAAAATAAAATAATTTCTGATTACTGTTTCATGACGTTTGTATTATTATATGATTGTTTGTTTGTATATAAAAGTCATTTGTTTTAACTGTTTATGTTCTTCACTTCATATTCCTTAAAAATAAATAAAAATTGTTATTGAGTTCACTTCAATTTCCGGTTAATGTTGAGTTGTTGACTTGTGTCGGCTTGGTTTTGTGTCCATTATTTTAGTCTTTTAGATGAAGGAGTACCAATGGATTTGGACTACACTTGTTTAATATTTCAATATTTGACAATTGACACAATCATGTTCCGGGAAACCATAAAATCAAAGATGAAATAATTATATAAGTTGGTTAGTACTTAAAATAGTACTTCTTCCGATTTTTTTATAAGTTAGAGTTAATATTTTCGTTCGTTTTTTTTTATAAGTTAAAGTTCTATTTTTTGAAATTATTACAATTTAATAATATATCTTTACCCACTAATGTTCCCATTCTTTCTTACTTTATCATTTCTCACTCCTCCAATATTCCCCACTCCCTCTCACACCACTTTACTTTTTAATAAAATAATAACCTTATTTACCCCACTAACATCTTATTTTATTAAACCACTTAAAATTCCGCGCAATCCTATCTCTAGCCTATAAAAAAAACGGAGGGAGTAACATTAGTAAGGCTTTGTTCTTTTGAGCTTCTAGGCAGAGGTTTCAGCAAAGCAGAGCAGGTGTCAGCAGAGCACATTAGATTTCAGCAGAGAAAAGTAAAGCAGAGCAGATTATTAATTATTAATTATTAATTAATTAATAATTATTAATTATTAATAACTATTTATTAATGATTAATTATTAACAACTAATGATAATGATTAATTACTATTTATTAATTATTATTTATTACTTATTAATTACTCCCTCCGTCCCCAAAAGTTTGACCCTTTTGGCCTAATTTTAGTCCCAAAATGTTCATCCCATTTGCATTTTAATACCCACTAATTTGCAATAATATTTGTGCAAAATTAGCTTCCCCATGCAAATTTTGCTTTTTCTATATACTTTTATTACTTTCTCTCTCTACTTTTTTGCAATTCCAATATAAAATTCTCTTTTCAATATATTTTTCTTAACTTCCTCATACACTTGTACTTCCAATTTAACTTTCTTAATACCCACGAAATCAACCCAAAAGGGTCGTTCTTTCGGGGACGGAGGGAGTATTATTTATAACTTATTAATTATTATTTATTAATTTTATTATTTATTACTTATTATTTTTACTAATTATTATTTATTTAATATTAATTTTATCATATTATTTTATTTATTATTAATTTTATAATTAATAATTTTATTAATTATTAATATTATTACTAAGCTGAGTAGAGTAGACCAGGACAGGGCAGACCAAAGCAGAGTAGAGTAGAGTGGCAGACCAAAGCAGAGTAGGACAGGAGAGCAGAGCAGATTTCAGCAGAGTAGAGCAGCTTTAAAGAATAGGGCCTAAGAAAACATATTACGGAGTACCTTTGTTTTCATGATTTTTACTCATTTTTCGTATTTATTTATTTTCTTATTAACTTATTTCAACATTCTTTTTCTAATGAAATAAAGGAGTTATTAGCTCGAATAAAAGTCATTCAACATTTACAATCATATTGTACTAATAACATCGATATTAATCTACTTTTGAATAGTTTTTTGATATTTGTACATCGTTCTTTTTTTTTTTTTAAAGAAAAACAGTGGACTTTATCCATTCAAAGAAGACAAAATTGGTCGCAACACTCTGAAGTATGGCTTAGGTGCACTGAGCACCCTGAACTTTGCGTAATAGCCAAAACACCACCAACTATGATGTAAGGTGCGACGCGTGCCTTAAATGAAAAATTCCGGCCGCTTATTTCACCGAAGGAGGTGAATCCGAGCGTGGGAAGTGGATGGGAATTGTTCACCATTTCATTAAACTGTTTTGGAGAGTGAATATTCACTTCCTCCGGTGAAATAAGTGGCTGAAAATTTTCATTTAAGGCACGTGTCGCACCTAACACTATAGTTAGTGGTGTTTTAGCTACTACGCAAAGTTCAGAGTGCTCAGTACACCTAAGCCATACTTCAGGGTGTTTCGACCAATCTTGCGAAAGAAGTATATAAGCCATTGGCAAAGAACCATTGATGTAAAGTTGCAAAGATAATAAGTTTGATTGTTCTTCATAAAACAAATTAAATACGTACGACAACTTTTCCAAGTGTACAACCCTGTACCGATAGACACTTAGAAATTAGAGCTTAACATTGAATTGACAAATATACCAATGGCACCCCTTAGATTTAAGTATTTAACGATAGGATAAGGAATAATAGAGTATAATTAATGGGTTTAAGTAGTTGGTTGAAACCCAAAAATAGTTTTGTTTTGTTTTTTTTTTTTTTTTAATATTTTTTTTAATATTTTTTTAGGGATTAAGCATAATAATAGCCTAATAGGAGAGATTTTTAATGTAAATTAAACTACATTTAGTATAGATATATTTATAGTTTGTTAGTAGGAGAGAAAAATAATACTCCCTCCGTCCCTTATTTTCGTGCCTATTTTTAACATTTATTACTAACATAATAAAGAGAAATAGGCATGTAAATAAGGGACGGAGGGAGTACGTAGTAAAAAAAAAAAAAAAACTAGTTTAAACGGAGTTGATAAGAGAGAGGAAAAAAAAACAGCGGTGAATATTTTTCAAAATAAAAAAGTGTTGCAAATATTATAAAACGAACATAACAAAATTTTTATGGTTATTACAAAACAAGCAAGGATTATTTTTACTATTACTATTAAATTATTATTATTATTATTATTATCACTACTAGAAATAGGCCAATTTACGACGAACGAGTTCCGACGGACATGAAATCCGTCGGAAAGTTCCGATGGAATTAAAATCTGTCGGAAATTTACGACGGATTTCCTACGGAATACAAATCCGTTGGAATTTATGGGTTTTCCGACGGAATATTCCGTCGGAACAGTAATGTTTCGACGGAAATAAAATCCGTCGGAAATTTCCGAGGGATTATTCCGTCGGAACAATAATGTTTCGACGGAAATAAAATCCCTCGGAGATTTCCGACGGAATATTCCGTCGGAACATCTATTTTCCGACGGAAATTAAATCCGTCGGAAGTTTCAGACGGAATTTTCCGTCGGAAAATATTTACATAATAAAAAAAAAAACCTAACAAACACTAATAATAAAAAAAAAAAAAAAAAAAAAAACCCTAAAAAAAAACCCATAGCGCCTCTCTCCTCCCTCATTTCTCTTTCTCCTCTTTCATTTCTCTTTCTCTCTCCTGTGCGCCTCCCTCATTTCTCTTTCATTTCTCTTTCTCTCTCCTGTGCGCCTCCCTCATTTCTCTTTCATTTCTCTTTCTCTCTCCTGTGCGCCTCTCTTTCCTCTTCTCTTTCCCCTTCTTTTTCCATCAACGAAAATCACAAAAAAATCAATATTTTTAATTCGATCTTCCTCCTCTCATGCTAGTTCAAGCAACTTCGAGCGAAAATCTGAGCAACTCGAGCCAAATCTCAGCAATTCCAGCCAAAATTCGAGCCATCAACAACATGTTCGTTCGTCAGAGGAATTTTATTCGTTTTTGTAGATTTCCGATTTGTATTCTGTTTTTTGTATTATTAACTTGCATAGATCTGGTTTGAATATAATTTTCGTTCAGATTTGTATTCGTTCGTCTGCTCTAATTTGTATAAAATACGATTTTTTTTTTCAATTTTTTTTCGGATCTGTATTTTTTTTTCAATACTTTTCGTTTTTTTTTTTTAATTTTTGCCGTCTGGGTTAGCTAGGGTGGTTCTGTGGTGTGGGTTATGGTTAGGTAGGGTGGTGGTGGGTCTGGGTGGGTTAGTTGTGGGTCAGGGTTATTGGTGGGGTGGTGGGTATGTGGTATGGGTTAGTGGTGGGTTGGTGGGTCTGGGGTTATTAGTGGGGTGGTGGGTTGGTGAGCGTGGGGCTGGGTGTGGGTGGGTGTGCGTGAGGGTGGGGCTGGGTGTGGGTGGTCTGGACAGGAGGGGTGGTTTGGGTGTGGGTGTGGGTGGGGGGTGGGGATCTGGGTAAGTTAGGAGGGTAGGGGGCTGGTGGTGGGCTGGGGTGGGCTGGTGGTGGTGGGGCTGGGTAGGGGTAAGGGGGTAGGGGGTGGGCTGGTGGTGGGGATCTGGGTTGTGGGGGTATTGTGGGTGGTGGTCTGAGGTTGAGGGTAAGGGGGCAGGGGGTGGGCTGGTGTTGGGGGTGGGGTGGGGCTTTTTTTTTTTTTTTTTTTAACTTTCAGATGGAATTTTCCGTTGGAAAATACCGCCTCCGACGGAATATTCCGTCGGAACATCTACCCCACCGACGGAATTTTCCGTCGGAAAATATCCCACTTCGATGGAAAATTCCGTCGGAACCTTGCGACGGATTTACGCTGAAATTCAACAAAAGCGCCGACAGAACAAAATCCGTCGGAAATTTCGTCGAAATCGACCTTTCCGGCGGAATTTCCAACGGAATATCGCAAAATACCTACAAAGGGTCTTCCGACAATGTTTTCCGACGGAATTCCGACGGATTTTTTCCGCCGTTGATTGAGTGTTTTCTAGTAGTGTATTATTATTATTATTATTTGATAAACATTATTATTATTATTTCTCAAAAACAGACAAAGTCATACAACCTACAAAAAAATTAATGAAAAGTCGAGATACACTCTGGTCCCCCACTCCTCTAGTTATAGCAAATCCTATCCTAGTGAAGATATTATTATTATTATTATTATTATTATTATTATTATTATTATTATATCTCAAAAACAGACAAAGTCATACAACTTACAAAAAATTAGTGGGAAGCCGAGATACAATCTAGGCCCCCACTCCTCTAAGTATAGCAAATCCTACCCTAGTAAATATATGAGCAGCAGCATGGGCCCCAATATCTTGCATCATCGAGATCTTCTGAACTCACTTCAGCAATGAAACAGCCTCCTTCTCTAATTCCCCAAATGGAGAAAATGAGAAGGGAATGAAACCATAACCAATCGCCTGACAGCTTGATTCGTACTTGAATCGCTTCCGATGAGCCGCATCAGCCACAACCTGTCCAGGAACAAAGTCAGATAGCCCAAACTGTATCAAAAGAGAAAACCCTGTCAAGTCAACACAGACATCGCGACCACGATCCCAGAAATAAAGTAACACATCTGCAGGTCTGAGGGCCCCGTCGTTCCCTCCAGACAACCCAATGTCAACCTCCTTTCTCGCTGAAATTTCAAATCGATAGCAAACATCAACAACGGTATCCCGAACAACATTATGCCGATGTTTAATACCCACCATACCAGCACACAACACCGCATGATCACCGAAAATATCCCCAGAAAAAACCCTTGAACAAACAGAGCATGACGTCGAGACAGAGAACAATGGAACACCCAACCAGTAGCATAACACACATTGGTAAATCTTTTCGTTCATCGTCTGACCCAACCTCGAAATAGGAATTGCCCAAAGCCAAGCAGAGGTGTAATCTTTACGAATATTATTATTATTCCTTAACTTCTTGTACATATAATATATACTCTATATTATTTATTCAGAAAAAATAATAATAATAAAAATATATACTCTGTATTGTCTTACAATCTTGCTAGTTTTACGGATGAAACCTCAAGTTTTTCATTGGCAACCTTAACAAGAAAAAGGCGAAAGGCCAATCAATCGCTTTAGGCTTTAGCCGAGCCAAGCTAGCTAACAACGCCAAATAAAAGCAGCACAAAAAAGTGCCAAAAGAAAGAAGAAGAAGAAGAAAAAAAAAAAAAAAAACCATCAAGTCAGAACTAAAGTCTTAAAATAGTTTCAACTCCATTAATGCTACAAACAAGCATTCTCCAATAAGATGATTTTTTTTTTTTTTTTTTTTTTTTTAAAAAAAATTTTTTAAAATACACAAATGGTGAAAATGAGACACTGTGTCTTCTTGTCATTAATTGGGCTCAAAGAATCTCAAGTATTTAATGAATTTACCTCCAAAGCTTTTCATGTGTTCCAGGGGACCTGCATAACCATCATTTTACTGTATACATATATGTACCATTATTATTATTATGACGGAGTCGTCATAAAATCTACATGTACTAATGCACGAGATATTTATTATATGTAATGATATAAAATTTTGCTTAAAAAATTCAAATGTAAAAGATGTTTGTGTTTTTTTTTTTTTTTTTTAATTTTTTTTTATATTGTAATAAAAATTAATTATGAATTATGGAGTATTGAACGGTTTGATGAATAGTTTCGGAGGTTACTAATGTTGGATTTTTTTTTTTTAAAAGGAAAAAAAATAGAGTGCATAAATTTTAAGTAATTGAATTGGAAAGGTTCGTGGTTGAAATTTGGGAAAAAATTTCATACCATGTACGATACATGAGAGTTCAAAATAAGTTGAAACAAACAAAAAAGAATAAATGTTCGAAGAGACAAAGGGAGTTTTCACTAAAGATAATTAATTATGATGTGTAAAAATAAGTATCAAACAGTAAAAATTGATCAGAATTAGTAAAATTAAGATTTACTGTAGTTATTTCGCAAAAAAAAAATCTATTCTAGTTGATAAATTAATTATTACAGAGTATTTTTTAGGTGTGAAGAGAGTTGCAAGGGCTAGACAAGATTTGATATTAAGTGTTGGCAGGTACCAAATTACTACCAATGTACCACCCCCTAATACTTTAATCAAATAAGCTAGTTGAAATTTACATAAAATCGATTTTATATCAATGCAAATAATTTTTAATCAGTTATAAAATGACGTCAATAAAATTGTGGAAATTATAGAACCTTAAGAAAAAAATAAGGTAAGTAAATAGGCTGAAGAGATAGCCATATACGAGTACCTAATTATTATTTTTTTGGTGTTCCATCCGTTTCACCCTTTGGGCTAATCCAGATTCGGGGATCAGTTCTTGATGGTTATTTTCAGTCCCCTCCCAATTGTTGTTGCGGAGGATCGAATATAGGTCCTCCCTATCAAGTGCAGTCCGAATCACCACTGCACCAACAATTAATACGAGTACCTAATTTTGTAATTATGAAAGTTTAATTAATTTGGTAGGGGACGAATTGCATTAAATTTAACCATAAAATTTATTTGATTTAACATTATTATAATCAATAATTGTATAACTCGGATGGAGCTCCATAAGTACTCTGTATTATTGAATACTCCGTATAAACTACTTCCTTCGATCCGTTTTTTTTTTAAAAAAAAATGTTCTTATTGTAAATACGCATGGTTGTCATTTATCAATGCACTTTTTTAACATAATTGTCTTTAATTATACATTAGCAAGAGTTATAAACATTTAACTTTGTTTGACATTGTTAAAATATTTATTAAGACGAATCAAATAATGTCATGCATGACTATGTTTTTTCTTATATTTTAGAAATATATAGATACTTTTCTAAAATTGTGAATAGTAGTAGCAAGATTTTGAACAAAAACATAAAAAAAAATAAAATAAATAAATAAATAAAATGGAGCTGTTAGAAGATAAGTCTAATAAGTGAATGCCAATTATTGATTTGATTACACAATGCTCATATAGGTCCAAACACTTGTGAACTCATATGGCTCTATGTGAGTAATTATTGTATTATTAGTGTAACTCATGGCTATAAATACAATGCCATAGAAGTAAGAATACAATGATAACACTACAACAATTTCACCCATCTTCTTTCACTCTTTTACTCCTTTTATTAATCAAAACTTTTCTATCGGTAAATTCTTTAACACGTTATCAGCACCAGTTTTCAGTCAGGTATATTTATACCTACTTCTAAAAATTTATAACAAATAATACTATCTACTTCTAAATGTTTCGAGGAGTATGCTCTATAGTTGCCCATATTTGGGATCCTCTATAACAGAAACTCAAACATTTACTATATATACCTCAAAAACAACGGTGAAAGTTCTCTTACTTGTGAATTTACTACTATCATCTTTTGTTTATTCATGTTGATGTTTCTTTGTTTGATCCATGTTGATATTACATACTCATTTTACGTAAATTTTTATCTTAGTTATTATAATTGCTAAGTAGTAGCTTTGCATGCATATTATTATTAACTAGATTAACAAAAAGATGCAGCCTTTTACACTTATTATTTTTCTTACTTTTACATACTTTTTGTGTTTCTTTCCGTTTTCGAACCCATGATCTTTTATAGATATTAGGGCTCTCGGACCACTATGGCTTGCATTCCCAGTGTGATAACCTTTTACAATTATAAATATATATATATGGACCATAATTTTATGCCAGTACGTTAGACTATTATATGATATTTTTACAGTTGTACAGAACAGTAACGGATAAACCTACCTCTATAAAAGACGGATTTTTCCCCCAATTTCACCACAAATCCCTTATCCTTTCCCACTTTTTATCCAAAAATCACCTAAAAAAAAAAAAAAAAAAAAAAAAAAATTCACCCCCTTCTTCTCCGATATGTTCCCCGACGACGGCAACCAAAACACCCAAAACACCCACAACTTCACTTTTGAGGAAGATTTAATGAAGATAAAACAATATTTCCTTCTAATTACGGCGCTTGTAATTTTATTAGTAGCAATATTAATTTTTGTCATTATGTATAAGTAAAACTCACTTATTTTGTCGTTTTAGTATATTAAAAGCTTGTTTTTGTTTTATTATGTATGTTTGTTGTTATTAATCATCATTGTATAATATTACCGTTATCATTATAATTATTGTTACTACTGTCATTGTTGTCGTTTTGCTGTTTTTTTTGCAACTAACATGATTAATTTTTGTCTAATCATATAATTACTCACAATAATAAACCAAGGGGGAGAAAAGACTATATTATTTATGGTTTATTATTATCAAATTTAATTATCACGTGTCTTATTAACTTAATTATAAATATGGAAGAACTAAACATGTGAGTTGTACATATAATTTGTTATTATAAACTAATTATCACGAAATTTGTTGTAGCTAAAATGGGAGACCTTATGAAAAGACAGTTCAGCATCTTAGATTTATCTGGAAAGAAATTTCTGGAATGGAAAGTGGACGCAATGATGAATTTGAAAGCTCAAGGCTTGGAGCACACTGTTAAAGAAAATAAAAGTCCCTCTGGTCAAACAACTGATACTACCACTTCTGCAATGACTGTTGCAAAACCTGTTACTGAACAAGATAAGGCAAAAGCCTTAGTGTTGTTAAGGCATCATTTACATGAAGGCCTTAAAACTGAGTACATGATGGTTGAAGATCCCAAAGAATTATGGGATTGCCTTAATGAAAGATTTGGACACCACAAAAGGGTGCTCCTTCCTAAGGCATTATTTGACTGGACAAATTTACGGTTCCAGGATTTCAAATCTGTAATTGATTATAATTCAACCATACATGAGATAGTGTCTATATTGAGATATTGTGATCATCCAGTTTCGGATGAACAGATGATTGAAAAAACACTCACTACCTTTCATGCAAGTAACATACTGTTGCAAGAACAATATCGTGAAAGAGGTTTTAAAAAGTTCAATGAATTAATGAGTGTATTGCTTGTTGCGGAACAAAATAGTGAACTTTTGTTGAAAAATCATAACCTGAGACCAACTGGGTCTTTGGCCACTCATCATGAGGCAAATGCAACAAATTCCTATCCACCCGAGTCAAATGCTACAAGAAGAGGTGGACGTGGAAATTACAATGGCCGTGGAAAAGGCCGTGGAAATTATCGCGGACGAGGCCGAGGACGTGGTAGAAACAATTTTCAAAGAAACAGTAATTTCAAAAATTTTGAAAAACAGAAAGGACAGTCATCTGGAAGCCACAAACAAACTCTTTCAAAAGGAAAAGACACATGTTACAGATGTGGCATGACAGGACATTGGGGACGTACCTGTCGTACGGCCAAACATTTGGTAGACCTTTACCAGGCTTCTGTAAAAGGCAAAGAGAAAAATGCAGAAGCAAATTATGTTAATGAAGAAAATGCTCCATGTCCTACCCTTGATGTGTCCGATTTCTTCATGGACAATGCTGAAACTGGGAATGATTTCATTCTTGGAGAAAACAACAATGCTTAGGTTCCCCATCTACTAATGTAACATATGCTATGTTTTAATGTATTTTCTTAGTTCCCTGTATTTTTAAATTTCTAGTCATGTACTTTAAATCTTTATCATCAATAAACGTTTGTATGATATTATTCTAAACTAATCTTAAATTTATTTTATGAAGATATGGATCTACCTGAAGTTAGTTCCGAATATCAATGCCTTTTGGACAGTGGAACAACACATACTATCTTAAAAGATAGAAAATATTTTTCACAACTAAAGTTGTTTCAAGCAAATGTAAACACCATTTCCGGGTCAGCTAAATTAATTGAAGGATCTGGAAAGGCTTGTATAATGCTTCCAAATGGAACAAAATTAATAATCAATAATGCTTTATATTCGAGTAAATCTCGAAGAAATCTCATAAGCTTTAAAGATGTACGCCAAAATGGCTATCATCTAGAAACAATGACGACAGATCAAAAAGAGTATATATGCCTCACGGCAGAAAAACATGGCAAGAAACATATATATGAGAAATTGCCAGCATACTCTTCGGGGTTATACCGTATAAACATACGACCCGTGGAAATCAATATGATATCTAACCAGAAGTTAGATGACAAACATTTGATTATTTTATGGCATGATCGTTTGGGACATCCAGCAACTGGGATGATGCAAAGAATAATAGCACATTCAGTTGGACATTCAATAAGAAATGTCAAAATTCCCCGATCAGATGAATTAACATGCTCTGCATGTTCACTTGGCAAATTAATAATAAGGCCATCTATGAACAAAATTGCTACTGAATCTCCAAAATTCTTGGAAAGAATTCAGGGAGATATATGTGGGCCAATTAATCCAGCATGTGGACCATTTCGATATTTCATGGTTTTAATTGATGCCTCTACACGATGGTCACATGTTAGTCTACTTTCAAGTAGAAATGTTGCCTTAGCAAAATTACTTGCCCAAATCATCAAATTAAGAGCACAATTCCCAGATCATACAATAAAGAAAATAAGACTTGACAATGCTGGGGAATTTACATCCCAAACATTTAATGATTATTGTATGTCGATTGGAATTGATGTTGAACACCCAGTAGCTCATGTTCATACACAAAATGGCCTAGCTGAATCACTAATTAAGAGATTACAATTGATTGCAAGACCATTATTAATGAGGTCAAGATTGCCATCATCTGCTTGGGGACATGCTATAATACATGCAGCAGCGCTAATTAGATTGAGACCTACAGCTTATCATAAATTCTCACCACTACAACTTGTTTGTGGTCGAGAACCAAGTATCTCACATCTAAAAATCTTTGGTTGTGCTGTATATGTTCCCATTGCTCCACCCCAACGAACAAAAATGGGTCCACAAAGAAGGCTGGGAATTTATGTCGGGTTTGAATCCCCCTCTATAATTAAATACCTTGAACCATTGACTGGTGACTTATTTACGGCTAGATTTGTGGACTGTCACTTTAATGAAACAGTATTCCCAGCCTTAGGGGGAGAGAAAGTGGACCCACATAAGAAAGAAATTGAACTCATTTGGAATGCAACACAACTGTTGATGTTAGACCCACGAACAAATATGTGTGAACAAGAAGTTAAGAAAATTGTTCATTTACAAAGTGTCGCAAATCAATTGCCCGATGCATTTGTAGACACAAAGAAGGTGACAAAATCACATATACCAGCAGAAAATGCCCCTGCACGTATTGAAATCCCAACTGGTAATAAGGCCATAGAAAATGAATCTCAGGCACGCAGAAAGCGTGGAAGACCACTTGGTTCAAAAGATTCTAAGCCAAGGAAACTAAAAAGATTGGATGGAATAGAAAATGAGACTAATAATGTTCCCCCGTCAGAAGGTCAAGAAAGACCAAATGTGGATGAAAGTAAAGAAAATGATGATAATCCAAAAGGGGACGAACAAGAAGACAACCCTACGGGGAATGAACAAGATGTTCAAAACATCGATAACAATGAAATTTCAATGAATTACGTCTCTACAAAGACTCAGTGGAATAGGAAAGATGTTATCGTTAATGAAACATTTGCAAATTCCATCGCAATCGACATCGTGTCTGATGAAAATGATGTTGAACCAAGAACTGTAGAAGAATGTCGACGTAGGAGTGATTGGCCAAAGTGGAAGGAGGCAATGCTGGCTGAGTTAAAGTCACTTGAAAAACGAGAAGTTTTTGGGAAAATAACCCTTACACCGGCAGGTGTAAAACCCGTTGGATACAAATGGGTATTTGTAAGAAAACGTAATGAGAAAAATGAAATAGTTAGATACAAGGCAAGACTTGTAGCCCAAGGATTTTCTCAAATTCCAGGGATTGATTATGAAGAAACATATTCTCCAGTGGTTGATGCAACTACATTAAGATTTCTGGTAAGTTTGACAGTCACAAAAGGACTGCAAATGCGATTAATGGATGTAGTGACTGCGTATTTGTATGGGTCACTCGATACGGACATTTACATGAAAGTCCCCGAAGGACTAAAACTACCAGAAAACCACAAGCCTAGACAACTGCTTTCCATAAAACTAAAAAGGTCACTTTATGGATTGAAACAATCTGGAAGGATGTGGTACAACCGTCTGAGTGAATACCTTATGAGAGAAGGATTCAAAAACAACCAAGTTAGTCCCTGTGTTTTCATAAAGCGATCACAATCAGGATTCGCTATCATTGCAGTTTATGTTGATGATTTAAATATCATCGGAACCCCAAATGAACTCGAGAAAACTGCAAAATACTTGATGAAAGAATTTGAGATGAAAGACCTTGGGAAAACTAAATTTTGCCTTGGACTACAAATTGAGCACTTGAGTCATGGCATTTTTGTCCATCAATCAAATTATACAGAAAGAGTTTTGAAACGTTTCTTCATGGACAAAGCAACCCCAACCAACTTCCCAATGGTTGTTCGTTCTTTGAATATGAAAAATGATCCATTCAGACCCCGAGAAGAAAATGAAGAGATTCTGGGTCCAGAAGTACCATACTTAAGTGCAATTGGAGCCTTAATGTACTTAGCTAACAATACTAGACCCGACATAGCTTTCTCTGTGAATTTGTTAGCCAGGCACAGCAATGCACCAACATATAGGCATTGGAAGGGAGTTCGACACTTACTCCGGTACCTACGAGGGACACAAGACCTTGGTTTATATTACCAACCAAAACAAGATGCTGCTCTCATTGGGTATGCAGACGCTGGATACTTATCAGATCCTCAAAATGCCAAGTCACAAAATGGATATGTATTCACTTATGGCGGCACTGCAATATCATGGAAATCAACAAAGCAGACATTGACCGCGACATCATCAAATCATGCAGAGTTGATAGCCCTCTATGAAGCAGGACGGGAATGTGTGTGGCTGAGGTCGATGATCAGTAATATCCAAAAGGAGTGTGGAATGAACGCAATAACAGAAGACCCAACCATCATCTTTGAAGACAATACAGCATGTATCGCTCAAGTAACTGAAGGATATATTAAAGGAGATAAAACGAAACATATTGCCCCAAAACTGTTCTTCACACATGATCTGCAAAAGGACGAGGAAATAAATATCCAGCAAATTCAGTCTTGTGAAAATCTTGCCGACCTTTTCACCAAATCACTTCCTTCGAAGAAATTTGAACAGTTAGTTCACAAAATCGGAATGCGACATCTTCGTGAACTATGCTGAGATCAGGGGGAGTATTATATGTACTGCACTCTTTTTCCCTTCGATCAGGTTTTTATCCCACCGGGTTTTTCCTGACAAGGTTTTTAACGAGGCAGTATACCAAAGCATATAATACAATAATATTGGTGTACTCTTTTGGCTATGGGTCTTGTCCCATAAAGTTTTGCCTAACAAGATCTTTAGTGGCATTCAAGGGGGAGTGTTAGAAGATAAGTCTAATAAGTGAATGCCAATTATTGATTTGATTACACAATGCTCATATAGGTCCAAACACTTGTGAACTCATATGGCTCTATGTGAGTAATTATTGTATTATTAGTGTAACTCATGGCTATAAATACAATGCCATAGAAGTAAGAATACAATGATAACACTACAACAATTTCACCCATCTTCTTTCACTCTTTTACTCCTTTTATTAATCAAAACTTTTCTATCGGTAAATTCTTTAACAGGAGCAAGTATGTTAAATATGCTACTATTATAAGCAAGTCATATGCTCAATACAAGTATATATTACCATAGTACTCCGTATATTTTATTTTCAATTTTATAATATCTTGCTATTTTTTATTTTAAGTTGGTCCCTCAAAAATTTAATTAGTTGCTTTTTCTCATGTACTTGTTATAATTCTTCCCAAAGATTATGAACCAACAAACCTATAGAAATGGTTATAATAAGCCCACGAAATACATGCCTGAAAATTAGGTCTAGATCCAATTGTTGTATTAGCAATAAATCACTATAGGGACCAGAGAAGGAATTAGACCAATCACAGAATAGAAGCAACATATAGCAGTCAAATATGCTGTGGTTATATATCTTGTACAATAAGATAAACATTTATATATAGCTTTGTAGGTTAATTATTTGTTCCTAATGTTAGAATAGTTTGAACTATATATGTGTGTGCCAATAATAATTTACTTAAGACAATAATTTTGATTAGGAGTATGTGGTCTAATTTTTTAATCTCCGCCGCAAGGGCAGCATCCTCTTAACTACATGGAGGCTTTGACGCGGATGCAACCACCTAGTACAGTTGAGGTTGTAACCGCGGACGCTACCCTTGCGGTAAATTTAAAAAAAAAAATGATGGTAAGCATACTATATGCTGCCTCTTTAGATCACTTCTTGCAAGTTTACCAAGATATCAATCTTTTTTATTGATAATATTTTCTTTTGTATTTCTTTTGATAAATTAGGCTTTAATCTTTTTTTTTTTTGAAACAAATCAATTTATTAATCAAAAGCTATACGACATCTACAGATAAATGAAATCTAAATCAACAAATACATAAAATAACATTGAATCATATAAGGGTTTCCTTCATCAAAGCTACGATCGTTGAATAGATCTTGCAATGTGGTACATCTCTCGCACACATCGCTGGAATATACAACCTTTTCGGAGAGACAGTTTAACGATTTGTTGTAGGCGTAAGGATGATTTTCATCTGATTCACTTGAACGCTTTTGAAGATTTGACAATCGTTGCGATCCCGGACAACTCTTTACCAACGAACTGATAATAGGGAAAAAGATGATTACCTTTTTAATAAACCCTAACACACAAAAAGAAACCCTAAACAAAAACAAATAACAAATAACAAAACTAACAAAAACTAACGACTCCACCATACGAAGAAATTAGACTATTTCCGACCTAAATGGCCAAGAATTTGAAGAAATCCTAGAACAGAGGAGGAGAGAAGAGGAGAGGAGAGGAGAGGTGTTTGTTATTTTTTTATTTTTTTATTTTTTTTGAGGCTTTAATCTTATTAAGGGAATAATTCCCTAACTTACGCTATACTGAAAAAAAAATTAAAAAAAAAAATCATAATATTATTATTAAAAATATTTAATTTATAGGAAGAAGCAAGATAAAGTCCAAACTTGATCAATAATATAATTATCTTCAACCCTTCAAAGAATAATGAAGTATTCTTTATCGAATGAACAAATTTACTAGAATTAGGAACATGAAGATGTTTACATGTTAGACAGTTAGAGATACTTAGAGATATGAATACTAGTACAAATTGCCAATACAATGCTAAAAAGAATCTTTCCTTAATATTAGTAATAGTTAGTACTAATTCCTACTATCAATTTGGTTGTTATGAATGGTAGATGATAAGCTGTAATGATCACATGGCATATGAGCATAACAACCATGTCGAAAGTAGAAATCCATTTTAATTAATTGATCTTCTTGTTGATCACTAGTCTTCGTTCATTCCTTTTCCCTCCCATGCCATGCAACATGTCTTCTTTTACATCTAATTTGTTAAGCAAAGTAAGACAAAGAAAATACCAAATGAGATTTTGACCTAGTGGTTAAAATTGATGATTCGTGCAGTGTACAATATAGATCGTTGGTTCAAATCTTCCTATCCCCGAGTAATTTGTATTGCCCTTGTGGCTCAATCAGACTAAAAACAATATAGAACAAAGAAACTAAAGTAACACCGCGGACTAAACATATCTAGTTAATCATTTACAAAGGAGATATTAACCATAGGACCAAAATATGTGGTGTGTTTATTCAATATCCACCCATCGATTTAGCTAGGAAAATTAAAACACGGTTGCATAATTTATTTCCGAAGATAGACTTATTGATAGTGCTCTTAATTAAATTAATTAACCTATATCACGATCAATTAGTTAATTAGCTACGAAGTACAAACTTATCTCTAGTTGTCTTGTATTACAATCCTTTGACTTGTGCAAAAGGGACTTGGTGGAAAAGTAGAAAACGACCAGAAAGACCACGAAAGAAAGAGCAAAGATTACAAACAAGAAAAGATGAAAAAAGTGAGTGACCAAAAAAACATGAACTACTTTCACTAAATTGGTGTTTTCGTATAAAGTATCCAAGTGATGAAATGTGCATTTGACGTCTATTTTAGTAAATCTAAAGAAATGAAACTGAGATACTTCATAGTTCATACTAGTTGTACAATCTTTCAACCTCCTTTTTTTCATGTCGTCACACAAGTAAAAGGAATCGTTATTGACCTTTGTATGTAAAAGGAAAAAGATAGGGCAAGAAATAAAGTTTTTGTGTAGATTTATTGCAAACTGTACTAGTTTACTTGTTCTAACATGTAAGCATTAATTAACATTACTTGATACCCATTAAATCAAGAGTTTACAAAGTTTACGTGCAAATTAGGTAATTGATTTATTTATCATTGTACAGTAACATACTTTTTTCGTTTTTCAACACATGCAACAAATTGACTTTTAATGACAGTAAATAATAAAGGAAACTTGTTTGATGTATTAAGAAATGAAGGAAAACTTTCTTTTACTTATCTCATATATTAATCAAACATGCTTGTCAATGCATATCTTTAAAAAGTGGCGCATCTTGGACTAAAAATAGAGGGGAACAAGATTTCAACCTTAACTTCATCGACCTTATAATTTAAAATATAAATACTTAACCATTGTTACACAATTTTTTATACGTAGTATAAATATTTCAGGCAACATATTCTTTTGTACTCAAGGGGATCTAAGCCCCTATGAGTCTCAATGAAGCTCCATCCTTACACTTTGAACATCAATATATATGCTTGACACATTAATAAGAGTAGTAAAAGTGGTTTTAAAAAAAAAAGAGTAGGAGAAGTTATAAAATTCAATTTTTTGAAAATATAATTTAAAATAAACTCAAGAATATATCACACACTTTTTATTGGGAAAAAAAAATACATATTATTGATTATATTATTTTAAAAATTAATTTAATTTAGAATATTTGTTTTAAGTGTAGTATTCCATGTTTATACAAAAGCTAGTGTTATGTAATTGACTGAGACTGGTGAGAGAGGACTCCTGACTCTTAAAAAGGGAGGATTCGTTGCAAGCAATATGAGATGAAGTGAAGAGAAATAGAGAATCATTGATAAAAAATCTGATTATGATCCAGCCATGAATGACTCATCACTCAAATGTGAATGAATTTAATTAATTAACTATAGACCTCCTCTAATTAAATTCTCAAATTTATTTTCAACTCATGAAGAGTATAGAGCTTACTTCTTAAAGGTTTACATGGACAACATAGTACACTAGTTCATTGAGTAACGTTGTAGCCAATTTAATTAATTTCAACAAAATAACAAGTACTCGTAGTAGTTTAGTGCTAATATTTATTTGAGTAGAAAATGCTTTTCTTTTTTCTTATTGTTTTGGAGGGTAAGAGATGCTTTTCTTAAGGATTGTCTACCATCATAATGACTAAACATCGTGTCATACATTTGATCTTTCCCGCTCATCTCCCCACCCCACCCCACCTCTTTCTTTTTCTTCTTAGAATCTTGTTATATATTGCAAATTTTAGAAAACACATCAAAAAATGTCATATTCCATTCGACTTAATGGAAATTAATATCGAATTCCATCGTCCCATCACATTTCAATTACTCGTCTTATTTCAATAACGTAATCTGAATTAGTAATATTATAAGTATGCAATAACTAATTTATTTTAGATAATGATTGTAATTTTCTAAGAAGTTAACTTAAGATATAAGTAATCCAAACCCTAAAGTCTACCTAATCAAAGCCATCTGGTCACACATTAATTACATGTCCTATTGCAATACTGTAATTTAAACTAGTTATGTAGTAATGTAATTTGAACAAGTAATGTGAGCATACAATAACTTATTCTGAATAATGACGGTAATTCAAATAAGAACTTAAGGTATAATTAGTCCAAACCCTAAATTCGGCCTGTCCATAGTTATCCACGTTAACATATTAGGCATCATACAATTTTTTTGGAGGGGGATAAAGACATCAAATTCATAATAATAAAAAACAAAACCCACGAGGAGAATGAGAAATAATAATAGGTGGTTGTAAATTTATTTATGAAATGTAGAAAAACTAAAAAAGAGGCAGACAAATGAGTATGACCCACGCCTTCAATATTTATTGTACACAGAACTCAGTAGTACATTACATAAACTAACGAAAGCTCCATCACATTAAATCATCAATATCTGATTTAATACAAAAACTATTGTAATTATCAAAGTACAAAAATATGATCAGTGTAACCACCGCCATATATGATTTATGTTAATCTAATGGAAAAAGAAGTTGGTGCACATTCTTATTTCTTTCTCTCTCTTCCTTTCCAACTGTCTCTGTTTGCTTTCAGCCTTTCACCATCTTCCTCCTTAGTCTTCCTCATAATGATAAACCTAACAAATTTGAAACATAATGTACCAAACATTACAAAAGGTCAATTAGCATATGCTCAAGATATCAATTTGTAATAACTAATAAGCATTATTAATATGGCAACAGGCATCAACCGACTGCCGTCTTATTGTAAAGGTTTTTTATCTTAGCGCGGCTGTGTACGACAGCCCCAAACCTAGCAACATTGCCTGGGAAAGTGGTTACATGGATATAATCAAGGTTTTCGATCTTACCGCGACTATGTATGACACTATGACATCCCCAAACGCAGCAACATTACCTGCAAAAGTGGTTACATGACCATTATCATGTTTGCAACTGTGCTTGAGATTAATGGGGTGATCTCACAGTTTTGACAATAAGTGAAGCCAGCAAAAAAAAATTAATGACAATAATTGGGACTAATTATGAGTGCCGTGACGGTAATTCTTATAAGCAGTTAATGAAGATACTGGCAAGATCATATATTTAATAAATTTCCTAAGTTCCTTTTCCTTTCAAGAAACAATCTAACTTTGTTATTGAGGTTCAACAAACAGTCATTAGTTGATGTCTTGAAAATAAGATATGATGGTTGTTTTGGACAAGCAGATGAAAAACTACCCACGTACCAAACTTAATTATATGCCTTTAGATGATAAAAATGATGATTATGAATGTGCAAGAGATATTTAGGGACCCTGCAAATAAAAGACAAACAATGTGACCACAATTTAACAAAAGAAAAAGGGCTTATAGGAACAATGGCTTTGATGATTGTCCTTGCATATATATGTCACTCATTCATGAATGCAATCACAGGCCACAATAGCTCAAGTTTCAAAGGAAATAAATTCTTCAACCTATATTTGTCCCTTCATATTAATTGAAACTAATAGTAACAACCCTCCTCCCTGCCACAAAAAAACCTATTCCTTGAATAATTATTGGATGGTCCTGGACCAAAACTTCATCCGTCCATTAGATCATTACGACACGTTATTAAGGTCTAAATAACATTGATACTAATTAATGGCATTGCATATCCATTCGCCACAGCCAGAACAATTTCCGTGGTATTCTCCATAATCCTAGACTAACAGTGTGTAAACAGATATGGAGAGAGGGAAAGGAACGGAAATAGACGTATAAATTTTCCTTTCCCAATCAAGAAAACATATCCTAATGTTAAAATGATTAGGAAGGAAAACACAAACCCACCACTTACCTTCCACAGCCAATTATATAAACTCGAACATTTTTAGTCCCTTTCTCTTGACACTAATAGCATAAAAACCTATAAGTTTGATATAGTCCCCAACCTAACAAGAATTATATAAGGTTTCAAAAGGTGGTATCTATCAACATGGTGAAAAAGCAATATGAATATTTGCTAAAGACAGGTAAGGATACTAAGGAAATATTGATATATAAGAAGCCTTAGGTCAAGTATATGCAGCACAACAGGTACCTAAAAGAGATCTCATCTGAACAAAATTACACTTATTCACCTACACAATTACTTTAACTCCGAATATACTCATCAAGTTTGCATATGCAACGATACCAATCAAACATCAACACAAATTACACAATACTTGTGAGCAAAGAGCAACAGAGACAAAGAAAGGAAAAAAGTTGTTATGTTAATGTAATTCAGAAAGGGTGAATGTAAACATAAACGTTGAGAGCATGACACCAGAAAAATAGAAAACGTAAGACAGTGAAAGAAACAATGGTTTAAGAAAGTATTGATGCTTGTACTACGGTAAAGTAAGCTAATTAAGGTGACAATTTTTATCACAATCAACATCTATTAAGATTAAGCTCAAAGTGCAAATTCCGTGTTCCGCAGAAAGTGTAGCAAAACAAGTAATAGTTTCGGACACGAAACGCCCTTCGATCTTTTGCCAAATTCAAATTTTTATCTCATCTTTCCATTGTGGGAATATGAGTTTCCACAGCAGTGATGATGCTTTTAGTTTTCATGATGCTCATAATTAATAAAGATCAAGTAGGCAAAGATCATCTACCAGTCCCAACTAACAGTCCAATTCAGTCAATATTCCAATGAATAACTCCTAATCATAACCCAATCCCAATACCAGAACTTATTAGATTACAAAGTAATTATTACTATACAAACATGTAAAGTGTATCTCAGTAATCTCACTAAGCAATAAATTGTATACAAACATGTAAAATGCAGTATGTACACTACAGAACACTGAATATTATAGTGGGAGCTTCAATTTATAGCATCCAGCAGCTAGGAAACATTAGAGGGTGGGCCTAAAGATACCAGTTGCTGAAGGCCCATATTTCGTATGCAACCATAATCAAATGCCAATTTCTGATTGCAAGCATTAGTGCTAGTCAAGATATTACGCACGAAATGAATATACCAAATGCTGCAAAAAGACATCTTGCACAACAGAAAACACATGCAATTTCCTTCACTATTTGCTACATTTTCCCAGGATTATGAGCAATAGTTATAGAATTTAAGGATTTTATCAGAGCAATGGGATAGAAAACGGATGAGATGCATATCTTTACACGTATGGAAACCAAAGACAATTTAATGTTCAAATGGTCAAAACTTGAATCACAGCCTGACAGTGGAGAGCTAGTGGCCCAGCCATTAGTTAGGTTTCTCTCACAAGCCATCTTTCGTGAAAAACAAACGTGGCATCTCACAAGCCATCTTTTGTGAAAAACAAACACGACAAAGGTAATTTTAGCATACAATAAAAATTTGCCTGTTTAAGCATGAATGAGAATCCTATTCATTGTGCCCTTGTGTTGGTGCATGTGAAATAGTAGTAGTAAACATTTTAAGTTCAATTAAAATTATGAACAAGACAAACCTTTTACAAGCACGGGAATTAAAAATTCAAGCTCTGTCTGGCACTCTGGCACATTGAATATGCTGTAATTTTAGCCAAGAACCTAATATCTGTACATGGTAATGAAAGGTATCAACTAGCACAATTCAGCACACACACACCAACAAAAAAAAAAAAAAAAAAAAAGAGGCAGGTAAAGTTTTGCCATTTAGACTAATACTGTCAGGCAGCCAGCTAAAGCTTATATATTTTGAAACATGTAACTGCTTGAACAAAGTTGCATATTGTTTTGGTTAGCTTTAGGTACAGAAACTAATATTCCGTATTAAGCAATTAAAAACCAGCAATATCTGAAACTAAATTTTCACCAATTTAAAATGCTAATATTGGGGTTCTGGAAAACTGGAAATGCATAGATCAAATTGATGAACTACCCAATTTCTGAAAGCTGGTACCAACATTTCCACAGTGAAAACATTTCTATGAGCTTATCAGTGACCTTATTTTTTTACAAACTATAAAGAGTTCAAAGATATATGTTCTCAGTTCCCAGTATAAAAATAAATAATTCCTATTGAACTATACTGTAAAATCAGGTAACAAATTTGTTTATCGTAATTGGACCTGAGTTGGGTGAAACTTTGGCTAAAGATCACTCATGGACTGGAGAAAGGTAGAAGTGGAGGGTGATACACAGATTGTGATTCAAGCCTTGAAAGAGCAATGTAGGCATGGGGGCGACTAAGCTACCAACTTATTTTTGAAGGTGCCTTAGCCCCAAGGAATTTTGATTCCTTGTCTTTCTCTTTTTGCTTTGGTGACTGTCATGAGGCTGCTCGCTGTCTAGCTAGATTGACGTAACTAATATCCCGGGACAATCCTAGGGGTTGCCAAATTTGCTTATCCGCAATTCTGAACTTGATTCATTGATCTGAATCGCGGATCAGCACTGATACAAATCAGACTAGGGCCACTAGGCAGCCAAATTTGGTTTTCTTCAAGAATTTAGTAGTAGTTGGTTTGCTTAGTTACTTGACCTAGCTGGTATTCTACATTCCATAATAGTGATCAGTTCCAGGCCACACTGGTTCTAGCTAACTTCCTCTTTATCTACTCTAGTAAAGCGTAGTTAGAGGCCTAAACCCAAAGGCTCCTTTCACACTCTTTATAGGCCACAACATCATATTAGGTCTGGGTAACATAGGTTTTGATATTAAACATGTATGATTAGAAAAATTCGATACATTTGAAAGTCAAAGAAGAAAATAGATGCACAAAATAATTGCAGTTGCAATATATTGCGTATTTTCCCCATAACTACCGAATGAAGAGCATAATACAACCACCTGTTTTGTATCTCAAGATGTCACAATTCTTACTCCTAAAATCCTAAGTGCTCAAAACTAACACATGGGCTATTCACATATATCTTTGGGGAGTACATACCTAAGAAACAGAAGAGGTGTAAGGGTACTATGAGAAAAGATGTCAAATATTCTAAAATTTATAGTCTAGGAGGAGAAATAATAGAAGCTATAGATATTGAGTGTCCAGTGATAATCCTGATAATTTAGAAACTTAAATTATAAATGATCAGTCAAGACACAAATCAGAATAGCCAAAGCTCGTGTGAACAAGCATGAGCATCCACTGACCATCAGCATGGGAGATTCGAATATAGGTAACATGCAATCATATGAACAAGTTTTTGGGTCAAGGAATTGCAGTCTAGATTGCTAGACAGCTTGGAGGCAAAATTTAGTAGAAACCAACCATCATATTGTAGGATGTCAGATTACAGAGTCTCATACTTATATCTCTAAAATACACTTAATTTCCATTGTCCAAAACTAATAGTCGTTTGTTAATCCATTCACATTCCCAGAGGGGACACGTCAACGCATAAAACATTCACCAACTCGCCATAGTTTGAAATGTTTCTATGTAGTAACAAAATGTACGAAAATTTCAAATGGCACACTATTTTGCACCAAATTTGTCTAATCACAGTCCTACTGTAATTTTGACTAACACCAGTGATATCAAATTTGATCATTTAGAAAAAAGAAAGAATTCCAACACAGGAAGAAAATTCTGACAAAGTTAAAGATTTAATTAAGCATTTTAATTAGTGTAATCAAAGTCTAAATAGGTTCTTTCTTCATCACAATAACACTGCATGAAGCAGCATAAAAACATAACAGACGACGATTGTTCAGTAACAAAAAGATTCCTATTATCAGAAAATCCTGTCAAAAAATGTGGTCTGTCTGTGAAGAGTGTGAGCTAAGACATTAATAATAACAAGTCAGAGAAAACAAAATAGGCTACTAAGCACTACCTAGCATGAGAGTTTAGCTATTTTCATTATAAACAGGCAAAACTATAAATAGATGACGAAGTTTCTGTCTGATGAGTACTGCACAGAAATTGTTGTAAGGGTTAAGATAGAAAAGGTGTTAACAAGTTTGCAATAAATACTGCAATTTTCACAACAAGAGTTATTTCCTAACAAAATTTGAACCACGCCAAGAACAGGAAAAATACGAAAGTATAATTATAAATTCTGACATTAAAGTCAATACAGTAGAGAGCTGAGAACTAGAATAATTCTCCATGGGACTGAGATTACCTGCACCGATGACGCTGGTAAGCATAACAATCATGAGAGGATTGCAAGGTCAATTCTCCTCGTCATTGATGCTAAAATTTCTCAAAATTACAAGCACTGGTATATACCCTTGTCGCTTATTCAGTTTTAAACTCAAACAAGATCAAGCACCTGCAGGATACCATTGCTTCTCAACATGAAAATTTCAACAATTTATCAGGTAGCCACCAATAAAGGCAGCTATTGACAGCCCAAATTCACCAAGCCAGATCAATAGCCTTAAACAAAGTTGCTACCATCCATTTGAAATCGAAACTTTAAAGACTCCCAATACCAACAAAAGGCGTGGCTGCTGGTCATCTTATAAGCACTGTACTGATGTCAACGCATCCTCTCAGAGAAATAGCAGTCTAGCACTACAATAGAGTTACTACTTCCAGTAGATTTGTTGATAGAGCATGTTTGAATAATGAGATATAATCTTAGGTCCTCAAAGGCATAGGATGAACTAGCAGGCAAATAACATATTCCATCCGTTCATCTGAAGAGCTTGGCAATAAACAACATGTCCAGGGAACTCATCACAACTGTCCACCTTAACAAAACGTCTATAAAACAACAATACTGAAAGGATTTTAAAACGAGAATCTTGAAATGGGATAGCTGCAGCAGAACTTCGTTCAATCCAAACAGCAGTGGAAAGAAAATCCTTCATTTAAATTTAAAAATTCTGAGAATTGATTTTAGGATTTGAGTATTTTCTCCATCACAAAGATCTCACTTTAAGGAGGAAATTAAGTAACCCAAAAAGAGAAAATCACAACAGTCTAACCACCAGTTGCTACTCTACTTCATATATCCCCTTTAGCCCCTGCATTCACCCAGAGCAATACTTTCTGATAGTTAAGCACCTCAACCTGTCAATTCTTAACCACGACATAATTCTGCTTATCATGCCAACAAATTAATCAAGGAAACTAAACCCAGTACAGCCACATTGTAGTTAAAATCCAATGGCATATTGGCATTCAAGCAACTACACACAACGGCCAATAATCCTCGGTTCTGTATAAACATATATGAATATCTCCATCATCAATAAAACTCGATCAAGAACTCCATAAACCGACCGTAATGATGATTACACAAACAATATCAGATTAATCCAATAACCAATTAATCACAATGGCAATACTCAAAATCGTAAAATGTCGTTTCACTGGACCAAATACAAGCATTCAATCCACAACTTGAACCTAATACAAGACAAAAGCCAAAAAAAAAAAAAAAAAGGTAAATTGTTTAGGGTTTTAATATATATCAACAAAATTAAACTACTGGATTCGAAAAACATAATGCTCAGTGAAATGAAAACTGGAATTCGATAAGAAAGATCGTGTAAGCAAATAAATTCTTTGTTTAAAGCAAAAGAACCCTAATTTCTAAATTAAATCAGTTTTACAGTACTAAATAGAAAAAAAGTTAATATGCAATTTCGAATTAGCTAAATTGAGGTAAAATCAAGATGAAGAAGAAGGTTACCAATGTTCGAAGATTGTCGGAAGCTGCATTGCATCGCCCAAAATTGGCTGGCGATGTTCGTCGGCGACGAGACAGCTCCATCAATGTGTTTTCAAACTTATGTAAATGATCATATTGATGATAATAAAAGTACTGTACTTCTAATTGTTCCAATAAAACCTATTCCCTCCGTTTTCTTAACAGAATCTTCCGCCCTTAAAAGTTAAAATTAACAATTACTCAAATGTTGCACTAGGTTTTCACATTCATACTCCCTCCATCTATCTTTGTAGAGTTCAAGACCCACTACCAACACTTGAAGGGTGTTGTTCACGTGGTTTATGTTTTGTTTAAGTGGAAATATCTTCCCATCTGTCAAAGCTTGTAGAATAAGGCAAGTAATAGGTAGTGTGTTATATAAGTCATAGCATGTTTTTTTTGTAGAAGTAGCACAAGTAGAAAAAAGGTACTTACTCTAAGGTTTTGAGAGAAAACATAAGAGAGTGAGTAGTTATAGTCAGTAGCTTGTGAGTGCGAATACTAGAGATCTTGTGAGCTTATTAAGAGTGTTTGTACATGTGGTTTGGAAGGCTAAATACAATTGTTGATTGTGTTTGAAAAGGGTAACAAAGTTACCCATAAATTGCTTGTGTTGTTTTTTGTTGTTCTTTGGCATTGTTGTTTGTTTTTTGCTTGATTTCGAACCCGAATTCTTAACAAATTAGTGTCAGAGCGGAGGTCGTTTCGGGGGTAATTTGAAGGCCAAAGACATATTCGTTGAGGTAGAAAAGGTGTGGGAAAGTTGTGGTAAGCTTGGGTATTGAAAAATGGGTGATTTGTCAAAGTATTCAATTCCTTTGTTTGATGGAAAGATGAACTTTCAAGTGTGAAAAAGTTCAGTTGAAGACTTGTTTGGTGCAACAAGGTCTTGATGATGCTCTTGAAGAAGAGAAGCCCACTAACATGGAGGATGTTAAATGGACATCAAAGAAGAAGAAGGCAGTGAGTACAATCCGACTTGCGATTGCGTCGGAAATCAAGTACAACTACCTTAGCGAGACGAATCCTAAGGCGTTGTTGGAGAATTGAAGCAACAAGCGGTGTATGCTTCGAAGTCCTTGACAAACAAACTTTGTCTAAGGTGGCAGTTGTATCAACTCATGAAGGAGGATAATACAAGTATGCAAGATCACATTAATATGTTTAATCAATTAGTTTGTCAATTGTTGAATGCCGATGAAAAGATTTTGGATCAAGAGCAAGCATTTTTGTTGTTAGCATCTCTTCCTAAAGAGTATAGAACAATTGTTCAAACTATGGTAGTTGGAAGAAGTGAGATTACTCTTGATCAAGCTTTGGCAGTGTTAAGAGAAAATGAGAGGTTAATGACCAAAATTGATGGTGAGAAGAAGTCATCGGAGTATGGGCTAGTTGCGGAAGGTTCTTATCGGGGAAGAACTCAAGAGAGGAAAAAGGATGGCCAACGAGAAAGGTCGAAGTCTCAACCAAGGAAAGACTATAGTGACTTGGAGTGTTACTATTGTCACAAGAAGGGCCACATTCAATACTCTTGCAAGGCCATGAAAGAAGACCTCAAGAAATTGAAATCCTTGACGATGAAGGAGACCGAAAAGGAGGGGGAGGCATCTTTTTCTCATAGTGATGAGAAAGATGATGACCAAATCTTCTTGTTCGAAGAAGAGGGAAGTAGTAATGGAGGCAAGTGGATCATATCATGGATACGGGTTGCTCATACCATGTGTGCTATGACAAGAAGAAGTTCAAGAATTTTAAAGCTTGTGAAAATGTTTTGGTGCTTCCAAATGAAGAGAAGGTGCAAGTTGAAGGCATTGGAGAAGTGGAGGTTGTGACACATGATGGTCTCAAAAGAAAGCTTGGAGGTGTGAGGTATGCTCCTAAGGTTGGTAGGAACTTGATCTCACTTGGTAGGCTTGAGGCAAGAGGTTGTTCCATCAAAGCAATTGATGGACAAATGAAGATTTGTAGAGGGAATTTGGTGGTCATGAGAGGTTCACGAAATAGAAGGAACTTGTATGAATTGCAAGAGTGGAATGGGAAGGCTAAGTCCAACCATGAAGTTGAAGTAAAGAAGTCATCAAAGAGGGTGTAATTCATGAATGATTTGCACTGTAAATCATCATAGAGAAGAGTGGATTCAAGGTGTTCGGGGTAGTGGTCTTGAGGGGGAGATTTGTAGAGCGAGTTCAAGACCCACTACCAACACTTGAAGGGTGTTGCTCACGTGGTTTTTGTTTTGTTTAAGTAGAAGATATTGTAATATCTTCCCAACTATCAAAGCTTGTAGAATAAGGCAAGTAATAGGTAGTGTGTTATATAAGTCATAGCATGTTTTTTGTAGAAGTAGCACAAGCAGAAGAGAGAGAAAAAACGTACTTACTCTAAGGTTTTGACAGAAAACATAAGAGAGTGAGTAGTTATAGTCAGTAGCTTGTGAGTGCAAATACTAGAGAGCTTGTGAGCTTATTAAGATTGTTTGTACATGTGGTTTGGAAGCTTAAATACAATTGTTGATTGTGTTTGAGAAGGATAACAAAGTTACCCATAAATTGCTTGTGTTTTTTTTTTGTTGGTATTTGGCATTGTTGTTAACAATCTTATATAATATAATAATAATATATATATATATTATTATTATTATTATTATTATTATTATATATATATATATATATATATATATATATATATAGGATCATGTAAAAACAAGTGTTAAACTGAAAACTGAAAACTTTTAATCTGAGCCGTTCATCAAATCGTATGGCTGAGATTTGTTTCCTCTTATTTTCAGACATATCTGAATTTCTCTCTCCTCTTTAATTTTCACAGGTTATTTTCTCTCTCCACTCTCTTCTCTCTTTTCTTTCGTACTTTTTCTCTCTTCAACTAGCTTCTCTGTTTTCTCTCTCTACTGTGTGTTTCTCTTTCTTCATTCTCTCTCTAAATGCGGCGGAAGGAGGAAGGCGGCGAGTTTGGTGGATTCGAGTTTCAGGAGAAGCGGCTAAGGTATTTTTGGAGGTTCGATTTGATTTTTTTAATTTTTTTGGTTTTTTGATATCTCGAAAATTAGGTTTTCGGTGCATGTCTGATGTTAGGGCTTCTTTAATGTTTAGTTTCTAATCCGTGTTGTTGTTATGTTATTGTATATTGTGGAATTTGCTGGAACTTTGATTTGATTTTCTCAATTTCCAGTGAGATTTTGCGACTTTTGCTCATCAATTTTTTCGACTTTTTTTTCATCAATTTTGTTCGATTTTGTTTGAATTTGCGATTTTCTGTTCGATTTTGTTCAATTTAGTTCGATTTCCTGTTTTACTAATCGATTAACTTTAGTTTCTTCCTTAATTTCATTGAATCGAAAAAAAGGAATTACGTTTAATTTAGGCGAATTTTGAGTAATTCGAAGTGTTTTTAGTGGATTTGAAAATGAAGAGCCTGTCTTTCGAGTTGGATTAGGTGATGAATTCTCACTTAGTTTGGGCCTCGGGTTTGGAATTTGGCTTGGCCTTGTCTGAATTGTCTCTGAAGTTGGCCTTGAAGCTGGCATTGAACTTGGCTGCAAGGATTACATGCATAGACAAGCTGTTAATCATTTATGTAATTAGTATAATCATGCAAAGTAACATGTCAGATTTGGCAGAATTATGTAATGGAATAACCAATACAACTAACATGAAGTATATGAAACATAGGTTTCTTACATTAGAAGGTGCAGGGACTTGTTTGGCTTCAGTGCTTTTGATCAGCTGCATTAACTCCAAATGTTCGTGATATGCTATCTCCCTCTTAATTGCAAGCTCAGCTGAAATCTCATACTTACCCCTTGAACTACCCATATTTTAATTTTCAAAAGACTGTCAAAATCAGATTACCAGGAAGATATGGAAGAAAAGACTGTTAGGATATTATATATAGTCTGAGTGTCTATGTAGTGGGATCTCAAAGATGGTGCATATATATTTTTCTGATGAAGAATATGGAGGCTATTCTTGTGATTTGTTTTATTTGTCCTTTGGGAGATTGTATGTATGTATTCCTTTTGCTCCTTTTGGTCTGGCACGTAGTAATATCTATAGGTTATTGAGTAGGCCCCTGTGGGGTTTTAATATACTAGAGTTGTTGAGGTTGTACAATGCTTTCAAGACCATTTATAGAATGTTTGTCGAAGGGTTTAGCAATTGAGACCCTCATGTCATGGACACGAAATGAGAACCAGATCCTATTGGCTTATTAGTTTGAGGCTTGTTCTTGTCCCTAGCTTATAATTTTTAGTGATGATCATAAATCATTCACCCTTGTATAAAAATTAATTATAGATTGTAGGTCCCTATGTCATTATAAAGGTTACTATATTATTCTAATTCTGAATAATTCTGAATTGTTATAATTTCTAATTTACGTGTTATAGGTACAATAATTCTGAATTGTTATGGCTTTGCTCAACAATTGTACTATGGGTTGGTCATTGTATATATTATATTCGTAATAATTCTGAATGATTTTCTCACTTTTTGTTCATTTTTATTCGATTTGGATTAGATTGTATTCATATGGTGAGAACTAGAGGTGGTGCGACTTTTAAAAAAAGGAGAGGCCTTCATAGCTCAACAGGAGTTAATTTGCAAGATATAGGAGGTATGATGAATGTTTGATTTTTTGATTATTATACCTTAATATTCAATTTTTTGAATTATATGATGTTAATGTATTGGAGTTAACTAGTAACACCTGTTAATATAGCTAGTTGCCTCTGTTATGATAGACTCCTAATACTATAGAATGTAGGTCCCTATATCAATATAAAAGTTATTATATTATTAGTTCCCTATGTAACTGAAAAAGGTCACTAGATAATGACAATGATTATTATTTAAGTTATTATATTGCTATATTATAATTATTTGCTAGATAAAAATGAAGATAAGTGTATATATAATTATATGCTTGAGTGTTTTTGGTATGCTTATTCTTATTTAAATTATTTGTTTTGCATGTATCAATCTCGATGATGAAGATGAAGAACATATTGATGGTGGAAGCAAAATGATTGATGATGATACTAACAGAGATAAAGGGAAAAAAATAGAGACTGTCAAAGATGTTGAAATTGATAAAGATGCTTGGATTAGTAAGATGCCAGGGATGCCAAAAAAAAGGATTGAAAAAGAAAACTATCACTAAGAAGGGGAATGAGTCTTGTTCTTCACATGCTATTGTTTTGTCAGCTAAGAAGAGAAAGTTGGATAAAAATGAAGGTCGTAAAGTGAAGAAAGTGAAGGCAAATAAGGATAAGGAAATTGTGATTCATGGGCAAGAATCTGTAATCATAGATGGTGATGTACATATGTAAGTGATTTTTTTTTTTTTTTGAAGTTTTGTTTCAAAAAAAAAGGTCATTATGTTATAAAAAGAAGCAACTACGTAAAAATAGTCTTTAGATGTTATGTTTTATTAATATTATTGTTATATAGTATATTTAAATATAATACTAGTGACATGCATTCATTTTTACTTCTTTTGTTATACCTTCTAGACTTGGTAATTTTATTAATAAATACTTTGGTTTCTTATTTTCTCCTCCTTTTTTTTTCTTTTTTTATTAACCTGTTATTAGGTATCTTTGTTATTTTCTTAATGTGATTCTTTCTATGATACTAATTGTTTATCTTATCGTATGTCTTATTACAGGGTGCAACGAGGATTTAAAACACGTTGTAGGCCATTTCATTTAGTAGAGATGATTAAATTTGGCTTTGGAGGTTTGTTATCTTTGAAGGTGAAACGAACTGCAACTAATATGCTATCATGGTTGGTAGATTGTTTTGATCATGGTAGTTGCATGATTACTACTGATAGTAAAAAGGATTTTGTCGTGACTGAATTTGATGTGCATGATGTTTTTTGCCTTCCTTGCAAAACATCTAAGAAAGTTGAAGAAATTTCTCGTTGTGCTAATGTCATCAACCCTGATTATGATTTAAAGGTTAAATGGAGGTCTCATTTTGGTTTTATGGGTGAGAATGATCAGATTCCTTTGGGTTTTTTGGAATCTAAGATCCCTTTACTAATAGATGGCAGGGAAGAATTCAGACAACTTTTTATCATGCATGCTTTTTCAAGTTTTTTAGCACCTACGTCCAACAGAACTGTGGATTTGAGAATTGTAAAATGTTTGGTTGATGTTAATCAAATAAGAACTTATGATTGGTCAAAATATGTCTTAGATAGACTTTGTGAACCTGTGAAGAGCTACAAAGAAGGAAATATAGAATAGTTTTGTGGTTGTGTTTTGATGTTAGAGATTATCTATTTTCATCGATTGAGGTTTAGGAATGTTGTGTTAAATTCTACAATACCTTTAATTCAACATTGGATTGATGTGAATATAAGAGATAGAATTACAAAAGAAAAGTTGTCTAAGGGTTTTGGGTGTGGCATTCTTGAGTTTGATACATATCCAGTGAGTGAGAAGTTTCAATTTGAGGATGGACAAGTTGTTAATAATCAATTCAAGGAAGCTCCTGAAAAAGAATCTATTGTTTATGAAGGTGTTCGTAGCAATGTTAAGGGTGTTATTTAGTTTGAGCTACCTGCTAGTTCAAGGTCTAATGAGGAAATCCGTCCAAGCGCTATTGATGTAAGTTTTTACCCTTTAATTCTGTGTTTTTTTTTGTTTTTTTGTCACAAATTATTTTACTAAATCTAAGTGCTACATTTTTTTTTTCACAGGAAGTTTATGAGAAGTTTTTGCTCATGAAAAGAGATTTGGAAGTGGTATCAAACTTCTACATGGATGAGTTGAAAGTCTTATTTCAGACTCGTAAACTTAATGATGCTTCCACTTTGACACCTCCAATCTCCCAAACTGATTTATTCTTTATGGATCCTCGTGTTCATGAAATTGTTGATGAGATTGTGTCTCTTGTAAGTTGGGTAAGCAAAGTGCCTAATGGTTTGGATGATGCTGATATTGATGATAATGGTGCACCTGCAAAAGAGATTAATGTTGTAGTTGGTGAAGTTCCAAGGATAGGTTTTGAGCATGTTTTGAGTAATGGAAAATCTAAATGTTCCCCTGCTATGGATGTTAGTCTCTTTGGTGATAAAGTTACATATGTAACTCAATATATGAAAGTAATAAGGATATGAAGGTTTTGGATGTAGTTGTCCAGGAACTTGTTGACTATTGCATTAGTGATTACCATGGTTTCGATCTTAAGTAAGTCATGTCATTGTTCTTTTTGTTATTTATTTTTCAAATTTTAATAATAAGTGACTATGCTAATATACATGTGTCTTTTTATTCCCTTGTACAGTGAGTTGTTGGTATGTTTTGGCATCCCATTTGAGATTACAAGGAATGAATTCCTTTCATTAGGTGAACCGACTATTGCTATATCTTCTGGTATTATTGATTGTTGGGCTTTGTTGCTTAATGAAAACCAGAAGAGTAGTGCACATGGCCCTCAAAAACTATATTTTGGTGTCCCTCAAAGTGTAAGTATCTTTCGGCTATTTAGCTACTATATTATTATAAAGGTAGTTGTTCATTATAAAAAATTCATAAATTAATTTCACTATGTAATGAAAACAGTCACTATGATTCATAAATTAATTTCACTATGTAATGAAAACAGTCACTATGTAATTCAAGTAATCACATTTAAAGATAATAACTCTACCTTCTATATGTTTTAATATTTATTAATGTTTGATCTTTTTTGGGCTTTTTTACTGGAAGTTGCAAACAAAGATAGTAACACACAAGACATTGACAAGCTATTTGACATTTGGTCATGATGGTTGTTCATTCCTTGCAATGATTTTGATATTGCAAATTTTGAGTTGGTAATACATTGCAAATGTTGACAATCATTTTTAGGATATGCTGCATGGAACCTGAAGTATTATTATATTTTGCCTAGAGTGATATGCTGAGTACTTTTCTTGATCAACGCCTTCCTCAAAGTAATGACTCAGTGAAGAACATGGTTGAGTATACTTTGGAGTCACCTTCTCTAAATTGGAAGTCTGGAAAACAGAAGAATAATGATAGTGGCATATATACTATGGTCAGCATGCTTTACTTTGATAGAGCTGATGAGTTCAACTGCAATGTTTTGAAAATGGTTATCTCGTCTCATTTTTTTTATTTGGCTCTCAATTTTTATTATATTAACTATTTCCTCCATGAAATTTAACTAGCTTTTTTATTCTAATTTTTGCTTAAATTAATATATTAGGTTTCAACTAGACCGGCATTGAGAGCTCAGATTGCTGCTACTCTGGTATTGTCTGATATGAACATTGTCAGAGATGAAGTTCTTAAAAAGCTATATGAATTCAGATTAATAAGGAGTCAAGTTGCAAAAGATGTTTTTAATGGGATGAAGAAGAAAACAAAGCAAGGTAAAAAGGAAAAGAAAGTATAGGCAGGCTAACAAATATGTGGATGAAGTTTTTTGCTCAGAATTTTTTTGCACAAAAGTAGGAAATCTAATGTAATGATGTAGTTTGCATCAACAAATGGATAATCTAACGAATTTGTATAAGTGTTAATGTAGAACAATATGATATGATTCCAGTTCATACAAAGCTTTTGAATTGGTGGTATTGGTAGTTATTTTGATATGTAATCCTTAATTGACATTCAAGAAGTTTAGTGAAATATATATTAGTTATAAATTGGGCGCCTATGTTATAAAAAATGGTATCTATGTTATTTAAAAAGGTATCTATGTTATTTAAAAGGTTTCTATATTATAAGGTCACTATGTATTTAAAAAGGTATCTTTGTTATTTAAAAGGTTTCTATATTATAAAGTCACTATGTATTTAAAATGTTATTAGTTCAATGTGTTATATATAATTAAGTTATAATGCAAAGTTATCACCATATTCATTATTCTATTTTGTACACATATGTGACAAGTTTTCAAGGACCTATGATAAATATGTACCTAAAAATGCCTAACTTTTTTTTTATCTCTTAAAAAAGAAAAAAAAAACTTGAAAAAGGATATTATATGACTTTTTATAGTCACTATGTAAGTAAAATGACATTATATGAGGTAAAAATTTCCAATTACTATGCGATGCAAAAGGATCACTATGAGATGCAAGAGCGTTACTATGTGATTAAAAAGATTTCTATAATAATTTGTCTCTATCTAAATAAAAGGTCACTATGTAAGGTAAAAGTGTCGTATATATATTAATCTATTCTTAAGCTATTCAATTAGTATATCAATTAAAAGAACGAGCCCCTCCTTCCCTAACTTTTTATTGGCTTAATCGATGTGGGTTAGAAGAATTGTTAAAATGTGAGTATTTTTTTATAACGGTTGCTATATCATAATAAAGGTCATTATATCACTAAAAAGGTTACCACGGAATAAGGTTCCAATACGATGAAAAAAAGTCACTATGACATTAAAAACACATGTTATAATATAAATTGAAGTTATCATATGCCAATATGTCACTACATCAACATAACAATATAAAGGTCAATAAAAAGTTTAATAATAAAAGGTCACCCTATCAATAAAATTTTAACAATAAAAGGTCCATGTTTAATATATGTGAAATAATAACAGTCACTGTATCAATAAAAAGGGCACTATAGCACTATGTTCTTTCTCTCCTCTCATCTCCTCTATTTCAGCACTAGGCCGTCAGTAGCTAATGTTGCTTCTTGTAAATATGAAGTCGTTTTGCAGCCTTTCTACTCTTTTTTAAAATCCTGAAATCATGTACATGAACATATATAAAGAGAAAATCTAGTGGGAAGTAAACATAGTACAAAATTTATTTATTTTTTCCTAACAAAATACCTCATTCAAGTTGGAATTTTTTTGCGGACAATTCCGACTATCATGGTTTGTTCTCTGACCACAAGTTCTACAAAGTCTATCTTTCCTTTGGCTTTCCTCAATAGCTATCTCTTTGTCGGATTTTTTCCTTTTCCCACTACCACTACCTTTGTTGGAAGACTTGTTTGGAGGAAGAATATCAACAACTATGTCATTAGATCCAACAAATAATTCGATGTGTTTATTTTTTGCCTCACGTTTATCAACTGGACTTATAGAATCTAAGTCTTTCATCTCATTTTCAAAAGATATTAGCTTAGACAACAATGACTCAAGGTATTCAACTTTTTCCTCACAAAGACTTACACATGAAAAAAACTTGTACCATAAATCACCAACTAGCTTTTGCTTCTTATCCTTCTCTGCCCCATCAAACAAGTTGTTTAAGCCAAAAATTGGTTTCTTCATAGCTTCTTTAGTCCAACAATGCAAAACATATTGCCTTGGAATCTCAAATAAGAACTTTCCTTTCATGACAAAGAGAATGTGACGACATTATATTCCAACAGATTCAAACATTTTACAAGAGCATGAAGCATCATTAGAACACAAAACATATGTGACATGATAGCTTTTTTTCCTTGTGTTGTCAACAATTCTATATTGCTCAATCCCTTCTTCTTCTTTGATGGTAACACTACTTATACCATAATTGTACAAAGCATGCTTGAACTCCTTTTGGAATATGTAAAATACATTATGAGTGTAAACTAATGCAACATGCTTTTCCAAGTGCAGGGGGGTGACAAGTTGGGGATGTGTAGTTTTTGAAGTAGCATTCAACTTGTCTTGTGTGTGCCTTTGAGCATCGATTGCAAATTCATAGCGAAACCACAACTCAACCAATAACAAATGTTGATTGGTGAAATTAGTGAAAAAGCTATTTTCACTCTCTGATCTTTGAGTTGACCTTAAAACCCTACCCATAAAAAGGTCACGAATGTAGGAAGGAATCCACATATTCCTTATATTATACATATTTTTAAACCAATCTTCATTCACTAAATCAAATTCAGACATCACAGACTGCCAACCAATTTCAAATTCTTCTGGTTCAAGGTCTCTATTCCACACAACAGAGTTCAGTTTATGAAGAAAGTCAGTTTCTAAGCATAATTTGGGCCCTACCTTTTGTGGCACTTTTTTCATAATGTGCCACATACATAACCTATGTTTTGCCTTATCAAGAACTTTTTTCAATTGCCACTTTCATTGCAGGGTCTTGATCTGTCATGATACAGGTAGGCTGACAGTTATTCATCGCCTTTAAGAAAGTTTCAAATAACCATTCAAAGGATTCAATATCCTCCTTTGCAAGTTAGCCTATCCCAAAAGTTACACACTTACCATGGTGATCAAGACCCGTAAATGGGGCAAAAACCATAGAGTATTTGTTGGTGTCAAATGTTGTATCAGATGTAATCATATCACTGAACAACGAATAACTTTTTCTACTAATTGCATCTGCCTAAAATACTCTTGTCAAGCGTAGATGTTCATCCATACAATGCTCATTGAAAAAGGCACCTTCACTGTTTTCAGCTTTATCTTTCAAATTGTTTATAAACATCGAAGCATCTTTCTCTTGTATGTAAGCTTTCAAATCTCAATTAAAGTTCTTGAAATCATTCAATGTTGCACCTATATTATCATAGCTACCAAGATGTTCTTTCATCAACTTATAAGACTTGTTTGGACCAATGTTCAATCTAGAGTTGTCAAAAATGAATTTTTTCTGGCCAAATTTAAGGTTTCCAACATTTGCCAAAAAATTCATTGTGTTGGGAGAAGCAAGATTGTGGCTATGAGATTCATGAAAGACATAAACCATCCATTTCCGTCTGAACGTTCTCTAAACCCAATCATTGCATTACATCCAACACGATTTATAGTTCTTTTTTTAGCTTTAGGCTTTTCATCTTTCTTAGAAACTTTTGCTTTAGTTTCACCATCCTTCGTAAACCCTTGTTTATTACAATATAAATATTTCAAGTATACTTTATTACTATCTTTAATTCTCTTTTCAGTACCTAGTCTTACCACAAACCCACCAAATCTAGCATATCGCTTATAAAAATCAACACCTTTAAGTAAGGAATCAAAAAGCATACCTAGTGTAGGCTTTAGCTCAGGGGGACAACACGGTATAAACTCTTTTGTTCCTCTAGGAGTGTAACACACACTTGGGCCCTTTAGTGACGGCAAGTTTTCAGCAACATTGGTAGTTGTAGATGTATTTGAGCAACTACCTTCTTCTGATTCCTCTTGCATTATTTGCATATAATATCAAATAATATGTTTTAAAATGGGTACTATAATAAAATAAATATGATCCATTCCATGGTGCAACTAACTGAGCACCAACAAAACAGTCTACAATATATGGTTATGGTATCATAAAAAAGAGTTACTATATGGTATTGAGCAAGGTGTTAGTCATTAAGCAAATACACAAATACCTTATGTGCAACAATTTCTCCTAGTGTCTAATATCATATATCCAAGAAAAAAAAAACTTCAATACAAAAAAAAATATTTATATTGCAAATTATATTGGTTGAATCGTTACAAAAACGAAAAAAGAGCATAGAAAAAAAAATGAAAGGATTAGGATTGCCAGTAAGTAAATAAGAAGTAAGCATCATAAGTTAAAGTATATACTTAAATGAAATCAATAACTCCTCCTGTTGTTTCAATGCTTTAAGGATAGACAAAGGAAGTGTGGTACATGCAAACTACGAAGGCTACATTGTTGATGAGATTGAAACTAAATTTGAAACTAAAAAACAGAGCAAATAAAGTCATTCAAGCAAAATCACAAACACCTTATGTGCAACAATAAAAACCTTCACAGATGAAATGATTGAAACTTGTAACTAGAACAATCAAGGAAATAATATCAAAATAGCATATTTATATGAAAAAATCAACATAATATAAACTTAAATTCATGAAAAACGAATAAAAATCAAACATGATACATAGATAGTGATTTCAGCAACATTGATAGTGAAACGAATTGGATGAAAAAAAAATACCTCAGAATAGATTCGTCAATTTGATCTAGCAATTCGTGATTCTTAATTGAAAACTTTTCATGGAAATTTTGATAATTAATCAAGGAATTTTTCGTAACAAAAATTGGGGGAAAAAGGTTAGCTGTAGGAGAGAAAAAGCTGAAATTTCTGGGTTGTATTTCAACCGTGAGATTATCTCATTAATCATCAACGGTTGAGATTTGTTGTTTTTAGTTTTCACCATATGCCCTGTTTTCAGCGGAACCCTCCCATATATATATATATATATATATATATATATATATATATATACACTTAAGTAAAACATTTTAATTTAATAAAAACTTACAATAATTTATAAAAAATATTTTAAATTATATATAAATATATAAATATTTTAAATTATATATATATATATATATCGGATTTTTCACCATATACCACTGAGTTAAAGCTTAATTCACCATATACCATAGAAAACTTTCTAATACACCATATAACCTTCAGTTTTACGAAAATTTCACAACTTGCCCTTTCCGTTAACTCAGTTAGTCATTAACGTTAATTGTGCCACATGGCAGCTTATAATTGGTTCTTAATAATATTCTTTATTTAATTAACTAATTTTAGAGAAATTATTTTAAATTTTTTTTAAAAAAAACACCACCACCTTAGCCATCGCCGCCACCAGCCTAGCCCTGACCCTACCCCCAGCTGGCCGGCGATCGTCCCCCCTCCCCGCTGGTGAAATTCCTGACCCCAGCCACCTTTCCCTCCGGAATTCCCAGCCACCACCTGCGAGTATCCCTATCCCTCTCGAATTCCCAAGCACCACCTACGAATTCCCCTTTCCCTCCCGAAATCTCCAGCCACCACCTTCGTGCGGCAGCCTAAATCCACTCCCACACGTCGCCGCCGCCTAACTTGCCGAAAACCACCACCCCGAAACCCTAAAACACCAAAATCGAAACCCTAGATTTTGGTTTTAGGATTTCGACATACGTGGTGGTTTAGTTTGGGGTGGAAATGGCACCAATACGGGCGAAATTGATTCGTCGGCGCGGGGGAGGGGGGTTTGGGCGCTGACCGATGGTTAGCGAAGGGTTCTTCGAGGGAGATGGGCTGTTTTGTGACCGGTGGTTCGATTGTTCTTCTAGGATTTCGCTGGTGGTTCAAGAGAAAGGGAGTACGGCGGCCCGACAGGGGTGTTCTCGTCGAATTTCAGGTCAGTGTGGGGGTTGTGGTCGGAATTCGGCGCCAACGCAAGGGTTATGGTCGAGTTTTTCGCCGACCGATGGTGGCTGGCTGGGTGGAGGGACGTGGGTGGCTGGAGGGATGGTGGTGGCTAGCTGGAGGGACGTGGGTGGCTGGGTTTTTTTCTTTTTTTTTTTCTTTTTTTTAATTAAAATTATATAATTATTTTAAAATTAAGTAATTTAAAAGGGAACCAATCATATGTTGCCACGTGGCCTTATTAGCCTTAATGACTAACGGTGTTAACGTCCGTTAGTCATTAATGGCATGTTGTGACATTTTAGTTAAACTGAAGGTTATACGGTGTATTAGAAAGTTTTCTATGGTATATGGTGAATTAAGCTTTAACTCAGTGGTATTTGGTGAAAAATCCGTATATATATATATATATATATATATATATATATATATATATATATATATATATATATATATATATATATATATATATACATATATACACACACACACACTTAAGTAATCAACGGAGTTATCCCTAAAGTACACGTGTCACATTCACAGCAAAAACATTTTAATTTTTCCTTATTTCTGTAAAAAATAACATGATAAAAAAGTTAATGAATAAAAACTTACAATAATTTATAAAAATATTTTAAATTATATATCTAACAATAGAGGTTTTTTTTTTTTTTTTTTTTTTGATGATGGAAACAATAGAGTTTTAAAGGTAGACATTAAATAAATTCAATTTTGTTTAAAAAAAAATTATATAAGTCATTTCATTTAAACTAACTTCATTTTAATTAACTTTTACTTATTTACAAGCCTTACTACTATGAGTCCATGCACAGCATGGGGAAACAACTAGTTTTGTAATAATCGCAGTATCAAGTATTGCACAAAGTTTTAGAAATATAGGGTTTGACAATATGGGAATTTTATAATGCGGAGTATAAAGTATAGTATAGTGCGAACTTTCATTAAGTTATTGTAAGACGGGTTAAAATTCCCCTGAAAGTTATGGTATAAAGTTTCCAGTTCATAAAAAAAAATAATAAAAAAAAAATAAAAAGCCATTTTTTTAAACATAAATTTACTCTTAGAAAAACAATTGGTTACCATAAAAATTGTTAAATTTACTCTTAGATTTACCGTCTTTCAATAAAATTAACGTCAATCTGCCTTATACAAGACTTATTATAAAATAGTAGTGGGTCCTTAATAAATAAGGAACCGTTGCAAATATTACGAAACGAATGTAAGAGGAAAGTGTTGTGATTATTACGAAATCGTAGTTTGGTAAAAGTCATGAAAATTAAGGCTAACAAAATTATCCGAAAAATCGAAAACCCGAACTGTAATAGAACCGAAAATTAGGGTACCTGTTCAGATAACCATAACGGTTTGGGTACCCTATCCGATAATTTGTTATCGGGTACAATTATTAGGTATCATTTTAAAATTAACAGTTACCCGATCTGATCCGATAAGCAATTTTTTCATTTTTTTTTCCTACTTAAATCTATCTATCCAAAATCTAAACTCTTACTTTACTTCATAATCACTCATAATTTAAATGGTTAGTAATATTATTAGTAATTTGGTCATGATCATGTGGTATTATTGTTAATTAGTGTTGAATGATATCATAATAACTAGATTATAAAGTCTAAATTTTCATTATTAGATAGCATATTGGGTACCCTATAACCGATCCGAAAATCCTACCCGAACTTATCGATTCGGTTAATGGATATCATATTTAGTGTTATTGGTTATTGGGTACCTAAACCGATAACGTTAACGGTACAGGTACCCGACCATGCTCACCCCTAATGAAAATGGCAGTTTGGGGGAGTTAACGTTTGAGGAAACATCAATACGTAGAATGCTTAGGCTTTGTTATGGATTTGTCAGCTAAAGGGGATTTCACTTTTGTGTAGCCACAGATTGTGAAGTAGAGGGGGGTTTCGTTGAGGGGAAAAACGTTCGCGCAAATCGGAGGACAATTATGCCACGGTAAACCACGCTCTCTTCTCAACAATGGAAGTTGAGGAATCCTCAATTCTGTAACAATGGAACTTGAGGAAATCAATGGAGGATGGAAAATTCAAAAGCAAATGATAAATACCTTCCCTTTCGGGATAACCATACCCTTTATTTGTACATTTTTCTCAGGGTTTTCATTGTTTTGCCGTCGACATTGTGGTGTTGGGTTTGAGGTTTGTTATGGTGTTGGGTTTACTATTTGATGTGCTAATGAATCGTATCCGCTATTCTTGTTGAGATATGAAGAAGGAAGAAGGGAGAAAGAAGAAAGAAGGAAGAAGACGACGTGATGTATGTCCAAGAAAAACCAAAAGACTATTCCAAAAAAAAAAAAAAAAAAACTGAAGAATTACAACAATGCCACTTGAGTAACACATTTTGTAACTCATATTGAGTAACCTTGGCAGTGTTGGCACACTAGTTTATGACAAAGTTATAAATAAATATCCTAAAATTTACACCATATATGATAAAATAGGGTAAAATTACTAATGATTTTTGCGGTATTATTAGCGGTTCGAACAATACAAATTTTTTAGGGTATAACTGCTAGTAGTGTTACTGTGTTAGCACTTACCACTACAATAGTGAAAAAGATTTTGTGGGTCTTGACTATTGAGTTATGTGGTGAGGTGTGTTGAATATGAGCCACTCAAACACTTTGAAATTCTTCAACCTGTCTTCTTCCACTCTATACTGTCTCCGGTCATTCCCACCTCCGGCTTACAATCTCTCTTCTCAACTTCACTCTACTGAAAAACAACAAAGGCAAATTCGTCTTCTTCATCTCACATAATTTCTCTCTCGTTTTTCAATTGTATAACTTGTAGAATTTTATCTAAAGTTTGTAACTCCTTTAATTTTTACAGGCTTGTGGAATTGTGATTATGGCTTCTATAATTGCAAATCTTTCTCTTCCCATTTTGATGAATGGGGTAAAACCCTCTTTGAAACCCACTTCAAACTTTCCAGTTTGTGCATTCCCAGGTGATTTTCTTCTTGTTTACTGTCTTTTATTAAGCTGTAATTTGTTAATCATTGTCTGAAATTTATTCTATGAATGTAGTTGTTTTTGGATTATGTGTTATTACTGACACCTGGGAGTTGATGAATGTTCATTTTGTTTTCTGATTTGGAAAGTTTATACTCTAACTGATTGTTTGTGAGTTACTATTTGGGTTCGGATTAATTGTCACGTTGATGGTGTAATTCAAACTAGTAATGTGATAACTAAATTTGGAACGGTGGTAGTATTATGAAATTGATTGTAATGCATCTTAAGACTTAAGCTGCTATTGGGTTGATGAAGTGACTATAAGCAGAGAGGGAAATCAACAGATCTCATAACTCAATTGTAGACAACCTTAACAGGATAGCAAACACCTAATATAATATATCGTCTGACTACAGACTGTGGGGGCTGAAACCCAACCTATAGTTGCTGTTTCTATTGTCTAAATACACAAATTTTGATGAAGTCATAATTAGATACTATTCTCAGACATTCCTAAATTCCAGCTCACAAAACTTATAAGTATGCTGTTAAAATTTCATTTACTGGCATTGAAGGCACCACAGTAACAAAGTCAGAAATAGCAGATCAGAAAGAGAAGTTGACCACCATGGCTAACTAAATTGGCCGATGAATAGTCAGTGATAAGGTATAGGAACTAGGAAAAGCTTTCTTAGAAGCCCATTTCTAGGCTTGACACCATATGCCTTGTCTCAATTTTCAATTTATGTATCTTGATACATAAAGTGTGTTAAGGGATGAGGATTCATCTTAAATGCCTTTATTATTGTTGGTGCATATCATGAGAGTGTATATTGGCCAAAATGTAATAAGGCAGAGTAATAACTAACTGTTATCTCTTGGTACCTCTGGTGTTTATCATCCATAAGAGATTAAAGTCAATGGTAATATTAGGGTAAGACAGTTTGGAAGCTTCAATAGAAAACCAGTTGTTGCCTTTTGGATACATGTCTTCTAGAAATAGGTGATCTAAGTGAAGAGATGAGTGGTCCATTTCTAGACTTGCTGGGGTTAGGGAGGAGTGCATGAAGATACACTTGCAGAAAGGAAAAAAATGTTCAACTGGAATTGTTTGTTTGTAATGTAGACTTTCCATTAATGGATTTCAATTGCATTTATGTCTATTATGTTAATACACCAGAAACTATTCACAACTGGTTAGAAATGGCTTAAGAAACCTGGACCAACCCCCAACCACACCCCACCCCCCCCCCCCCCCCCCAAAACCCAATGGGAATCCTTTCTCAAGCTCAGTTCGTGTTTCATATATCATGTTCATGTACTGTAGTTTATGTACATCGCTTCTAATTTTTATGTTTTAAAATCATGTAAATTTGAATTTTCTTGCTTATCTTGATGGGTGCTTCTTTTCAGAAAGACGAGGCCGTGTGGCAGTTGTTGTGAAAGCAACAAGTGACAGTTCTGATTCTTCAACGTCTTTGAATGTTGTCGAATCAGTTCAGAATCTTGTGAGCATCCTCTTGCACCCTCCCTACCTTCTGTTTTGCGTCCACTTTGATGGTCATGTAGTATTTACCTTCTCAAGAGATACCTTCCTAAAATAATGCGAGTAGAATTGAAACTTCAAAGTTAAAAATTGCTTTTGTGTTGGTCGGCTGGTCCATCTAGCACAATTAACTAGTTATAATCAATACCAAATTTCTAACTTCTTCTCCCTTTATTTTTGGCATTCAAATGTGTAACTTTTTGGACTATTGTTGATGCAGTGGGATAGCCCTGAAGATCGAATTGCTGTTATTGGTTTGGGGTTGACAGCCGTTATTGCATTTTGGGCCTCACTAAATGTCATTGCGGTAAGTGCTATGGACTTTTTATTTTGCATTATGTGAGCTTAAAGCATGGTAGTGCGTGGGTATATTTAAGAACTATACTTAAGGATTGTACTGAGAAGATCTGTATACTCTATATTGTACTTGCTCTCTTTTATTTTGCTCTGACTAGGACTTTACCATTCTGACAATACCTTAAATTAGTTAATGCTCTGATAATCTATCTGTTGGTTTTTGACAAACAATTCCCAATTATGGGCAACAGGGGAAATTTTTTGAAAAATAGAAGTATTGTAAACAGAACCTCTGGAGATGTCCATAGATAGTATAGATTTTTTTCCAACAAAACATGAAGGGGGAAGTATAGAGAAGCCCGGAGATTATTTTACCATTGTAATTTGATTGATATTTTCTTACATAAGCTAACATTTTGTAATGAACTAGCTTAAGGGAAAGGGGTAGTGCAGGCAATGCAATACTTAATCAGTTATAATAAGCTTTTAGGAAAAGCTAGTCTGGTATTTAGATATAAGAAGACTATATAAAGAGAAGACGATGGAAGAAAGACCATGATGAACAAGCCTCTCAAAACCTTATATCAACTGTTATTTCCAGTTTTTATTGCAAATTTTCATCTTCTTCTTTCTTTCAAATTGTGATAGTTAAGACATAAGTAGGCTATATAAAGTGAAGACTAATGAGAGAAAAACCATGATGAACAAGCCTCTTGAAAGCTTGTATTACCTGTTATTTCCAGATTTAAATGCAAATTTTCATCTTCTTTCTTTCAATTTCTGCACAAATTTTCAGTTAATAAAACATCTATCTTGTATTATTCTGTTATAGAATGCCATAAGTCGGCAGTATTTAAAGTGGGAAGATAAGGATTAGTGGAACAAGAAGATAATCGTGATTAATTTTTGGGTAGCAGCAATAATAAAAGATTATACAAGCTTTTGACAAGCTTTCTCTCTTCAAAATTGTAAAACAAGCTAAAGAAAACATTCAATAATGTTCATCATGAATACTGTTGATAAATCAGGCATTACATTGGTCAAGCTCTCAAAGTGTTGCATTCATGATACTGACTTGGATGTTAAAAGCTGTTTCTTTCAAAAAGCTAAGCATCTTACTGGAAACCTTTCATTTGCTTGGATGAAATTTGCTCACAATGATTTTAGGGTCTCCTTCTGGCTATAATGCATATTGTGGTTATCTTGGAGATGACGAGAAAGAGAGAGGAAGAAGGAATGGTAATGAGGGAGAGATAATGGAGAGGTATGGAGAGGGGAGAAGAAGGCGTAGCTTGGGATGAATCAGAACCGTGAAAGACAGATGTAGAATGAGGAGGGAAATGGGATTTTTTTTTTTTTTTTTTTCTAATTTTATTTAATGGCATTAGTATTACTTTGTGTATTGGCAAAATACAATAACCTCTATTACCATACGTGATTACTGGGTTTATTTGAGAATATTCTAAATCTCATTGTCATCATGGAGACATGGAAAATTGTCCTAAATTTTATGGATGTTGATTGTTTTTGAGTTATATAACTTTTGTACAATTTGGTCATATTTATCTAGTCTTGCTCAACACTTCTTGGAATCTGGGTTTTTGATTCGTTTTTGCAATTCTCTCACTTTCTTGGCATTCATGTCATTTTGTAACTGTTCTGTAGTTGTGAACTTGTGATTTGCAATTCTATATAGATAACCAGTCATCTTTTTGGCTTTGAATTATGGCTAAGAAGATTTTCGGATTTCCCTTCTTTTGACTCTGTTATATCTGTTTTATGAACAGGCAGTCGACAAGCTTCCTTTGATTCCAGGTTTCTTGGAATTTGTTGGGATATTGTTCTCTTCGGTAAGTATATCCTACTATGCTTGCTTAAAACTTGCAAGTGTTGGCAATGACTACTCTGTAATATTTATATCAATCTGTTATCTAACTTCAACCTTCTATCTGGTGATTGATTAATCTTTATGAGACTCATATTGGTGGTAGCTAGACTGCTAAGCTGTTGTGTCAGGACTGAATGATATCACAGAAACTAGAAGCCCTGGGAGGGGGGGGGGTGTCAGGAGAGGAAATGTGGACATTGGACCTTAAATTATGATTCTGGTTTCTTATTTTAACAGTCATGAGCTCATGACTACTTGTTACTATTCATATGTTTGCTTAACCAAAAGACTTTCAAAACAGAAGGCAAAGCTTCCCCTTCAATGCTTTATTGTTGGATGAATTTTGCTGTTAGGTGAGATACATCAGTTCTCATTTGCGCAAGTAATTAAAAGAAGTTGGTGGCTGAGTTTGTAGGTCTATAGAATCATATACTTATGTGATTTGAGAAGCTGGGTAGATTTGTTTGTCCTCCCACAGTAAAATCTCTAAAACTTTCTTTACATTGAATGTTGTTCTAAATGATGGCCAATCCTTCTAATCACATCCTTTTCGTTAAGAGACGTGAACTATACATAAGGTAATTGGATAAAGGCCATGTATAGCAGCAACCCGTATGTTGTTTCACACTTCATTTTCATGCTTAAAAGTTGAAACCTCAATAATTTACCTGACCTTCTAGTCTTATGATGAAGAGACTCTCCTGATTAGTCATCATGTATTTACTAAAAACCTCTGACCTTATTCTTCTTCTTGTTTAATGTTAGTTTGATCCAAATTGGTTTCCGATATATAACTTCATATGTAATATTTTTTTTGTTTCCAGTGGTTTATTTATCGGTATCTCTTGTTCAAGCCTGACAGGTGAGTAAAAGTTTCTCTTCATCCTTTCTTTATCTATTGCCTGATTTCTTTTCATCAAGTCTGTCTAATTTTGAAATTTTATTGGGGGCCTTGCGTTATCATAGAGAGGAGCTGTTTAGGAACATCAACAAGTCGGTATCAAACATCTTGGGCCAGTGAACGACACCATCATCTGTTGATTAGGTATTGATGCGTTTGTCTCGGTTTTTGCTGGATGATACATCAGCTCTGGGAATCGAACGACCAAAATTAAACCCTTTATTTGTATAGCATATTTTACTTAGTGACATGATATCATGTTATAGCATAGTAGTACTTGCCTAAGTTTCTTCTTTGTAACCTGCATCTTCAATCAAAAAGTACTAAATTATCCCCCTTAAATTACAGTATAATCAAAGCATGATGAATTTCCTTGCACCCAAAAAAAAAAAAAAAAAAACAAACATGATGAATTTCTACTAGACGGGCTTTGTAGGAGCCATGGTCCAGTTTGGGGTTCTAGATTAACGAAACAATCATAAGTACAAAATCTTTTGGGTACACCGTACACCCGATAAATGGTACTCTTATTAAACAATGTTCAATTGTAATATACGAACTAATTTTTAACTAATTTTGGGTAACCTATAACCTGGTTTGGGTTACTATAATCGATTAAAAAAAATTATTACGAAGGATGAATTACAGAGTATTTATATTTTTAAGAAATGAACTTTATAAAAAGGGGTAGGATTGCAATTATGCAGTATGAATGTATGATTGATTTTTACAGGGTAATTTCTTGTGAAGAGTAATTTATATCTACAAAAAATAAGTAACTTATAATACGGAGTATTAATTTTATAAATTTTTTTTGACACAAATTAATTTTATAGATAGATTTGCAAATAACAATCATAAAAAAATATCTGCACTTAGGGCACATCTGTTTGGATATTTTTAAACAATGTAATATACTTTTATGATTATATATCGATATGATAATAATTTCTTTATCTTCATTTTATTATTATTTTTGAACTGATGTAAAAAAAAAAAAAAAAAAAAAAAAAAAAGAGTATGTCTTGAAAAAAGGTCTAAAAGGGTACCATATCCAATCCATATTAGGTTAAGTATCAAATGTTACTTAATATGCAAGATACAAGTAACCACAACTAATGCAAATTCTATATACTCCACAAATTATTGCGATCGATTTGTTTTTCCTTAAACAGAAATTAAACCTTCGTTATTCTCTACAAAATAGTGCCCTTTATTAGTTTTTCCAGATACAAGCAATTCAACAACCTTGCTTGATTATTTTTCAACAACAATAATGGAGTCAACAGCTTCCAATTCTTCTCCTTCATACTCCCCATATTCAAGATTCTCATCGTACTCAACGGTGTCACCCGAGTACACCCCGTCGTCTCCTGTATACACACCGGAGTCACCTGAATACACCCCGTCGTCTCCTGAATACACACGAAAGTCACCCGAATACACCCCGTCATCTCCTGAATACACACCAAAGTCACCCGAATACACCCCGTCGTCTCCTGAATACACACCAAAGTCACCCGAATATACCCCATCGTCTCCTAAATACACTCTCAACACAACCAAATTCACACCATCATCTCCTGGATATACACCTAAGTCACCCGAATACACTCCGTCATCACCTGAATACACACCAAAGTCACCCGAATACACTCCATCCTCCCCTGAATACACACCAAAGTCACCTGAATACACCCCGTCGTCTCCTAATTATTCGTCCAAGATACCCGAGTATACACCATCATGGGTATCTTCTCTTGAGTATTCACCTAAATCACCCGAGTACACCCCGTCATCTCCTGAATACACACCAAAGTCATCCGAATATACCCCGTCATCTCCTGTTTACACGCTGATATCTCCTGAATATACTCCATCTTCACCAGTTTGTTCGCGGTGTAAGAGACGAGGAGACCCACCTTTTTGGTGTAGATCAAGAAGAGAAAAACAAGCAAGGTACCTTTGATTTTTATGGAAGTTTAGTGTTAATAATTGATTAGATATTGTTACTGTAAAAGCAATAATGTTGGTAGAAATTTCTGTATCTTGATATATTATTATGAGTTATAAAGTTTCGTTTGACATTCATTTTAATGTTGACCGGAAATATTGAACAATGTTGCTTAGCTTTTTTGTTACTTTGTTCGTTAATTCCAAGACAAATTCTATCTTTTACATTCTTATTAGCTTGTTTATGAATTCAGATTGTTTGTAAAAAAAAAAAATATATACAAGCGTATATTATGTACTTAGATTGAGGTTGATTTTTGAAACTCAAGCTTTGAATTTCGTTGCAAGAACAATTCAAGTAGACACCTTGAGCTCCCTGTGGGCACGTATGTCGATACAGATTTTTGATTAGTAATATCTTTAATTATCAACTAGTATGTACCCCGGGCGATGTCTCGGGTTCCCTCCACAAATACTTGTCTATCCTTATGTTTTAAAAAATCCTTAATTGGCTACTTATAAAATAATTATTAAGTAATAAATATTTTCTCAAAGGCATTATCACTAATGTCTAAATCTATTCGCGTTTGAAACATTTGTTGTTTTAAATGTTTATAATCGGATGAGTAATTTATTTACGGTTACATTGCCATTTAATAATTTGAGTACTCCTAGAATTTATTTAAAACTGTACTCTCAGTTCGAAAGTAAGTCTTCGACTTCCGGAGTTTTAGATTTTCTACTCATGAGTTAATAATCACTTGACAATCATACTTGTAATATAAAAAATTATAGTACTATCGCTCATAAAGTTGTGGGTTATAATTTTTATTGTATACATAAATGGAATTATTTTGAAGTACTTTTTATCACGAATATTATGATATAAAAATAGTAAATTATTAAAATAATAACTATTGAAATTTATAATTTATTTTTTATAATAGGGTTATAATTTAATTTGTACATATTAAATATTGGTATTTTATCAAAAATAAAACTCTAAATAGCAATTTTATCCTAAAAATCTACCCAAATTTTATTGAAAATAAAACTCTAAACTAACTTTTTTATCTTATAAAATCTATCCAACATGTGTCATACTAATAATTAATTGTTGCCTAAATGGCGTGACACTTCCCCGTGCGATGCCTGGGTTGTTTATTGAATTTTAAAATAAAACTTTTTATCTAATATATATACTAGTATGTTATTTGAATTTTCTACTCATGGATCAATAACCACTTGACAATCATACTTGTCTGTTTATGGGTATTTTATGGATTAATTATCACTTGACAATCTAAAAAAAATTAGAAGTAATAATGTACAACTAAAAAGAACGGTTGTCTAAAACTGTAATCTCCTTTCATTTTCTCTGAACATCTAGGGAAAGGCTGGTTGCATGTTAAGACTTAAGGGAACGGTTATATAATAACATGTCTCTTTGATTTTTTTTTTATTTTTTCCTTTTGTACCCCTTTGGATCAGCCATTTTGTATAAAAATATTGGTATTTTATTGAAAATAAAATTCTAAATCAAAGTTTTATTGAAAATAAACTCTAAAATAATTTTTTTATCATACTAAATCTATTCAAATTTTATTGAAAATAAAACTCTAAAATAACTTTTTTATCCTATTCTACAAAAAATATATTCAAATAAATCCTACGTGTCATATTAATAATTAATTGTAGCCTACGTAGCGCGACACTTGGCGAAAAGTTGGAATGCCAAGTATTGATATCTCGTGGTCTGGCTAAAAGTTTAGCTTTATATATATGTTACTAGTTTTGTGCCCGGACGTTGTCCAGATGGTTGATAAAATTTTAAAATAACATTTTTACTTGAATGTTAAATACGGTCAACTAATTCGTTCTGATAATGTAGGATATTTAGACATACGATATCATATGGCTTATATTTATATACTGGTGTACTTTTTGTAGTTTTGTGTGTAAATAGATATATATGTTATTATTGACTTGAAAGTATTTTTATTGAACTTAAAATATTTTCACTGAAATGAAAGTATTTTTACCAAACTAAACTTTTTTTTTTTTTTTACTGATTCTCTAATTTTTTTAAAATAAATTAACTAACACCTCAATAAAAATTGACAGAGTAACCTCTGTAATACTAATTGAACAAACTCTAACACTGACTAAGTATCCTCTATCTAGCTATAACACTGATTGAGTAACCACTATAACACTGACCAAGTAACCCCTATAGCAATGACGAAATAACTCTTGTAATAGATGGTGACACGGTCTAGTCAGCTACATATAAAAGTTTGTGATTAAATATATTATAAATGGATCTTATTTTAAAACACTTTTTAAAACGAATTTGATGATGGAAATAGTTTTGTGCCCGGGCGATGCCCAGATGGTTGATAATATTTTTAATCGAATGTTAAATACGGTCAAATAATTCGTTCTGATAATGTAGGATATTTAGACATACGATATTATATGGCTTATATTTATATAATAGTGTACTTTTATAGTTTTGTTTGTAAATAGATATATACGAAATATATGTTATTATTGACTTGAAATTATTTTTATTGAACTTAAATTATTTTCACTAAACTGAAATTATTTTTATCAAACTAAAATTATTTTAACTAATTAAAACTTATTTTACTAATTATCCTTTTTTTTAATATCTTAAATAACACTGCATTTTGTATGCGGCTAGCCACACCATCTGGCCGGACAAAGATACCCCTATAAAACTGACCGAGTATCCTCTAGCACTGACTAAGTAACCTCTAACATTGACTAAGTAACCCTTATATATAACACTGATTGAGTAACCACTATAACACCGACCAAGTAACCCCTTTAGCACTAACGAAGTAAATCTTGTAGTAGTTGGAGCTACGTATAAAAGTTTGTAATTAAATATATTATAAATGGATTTTATTTTAAAGAACTTTTTAACGAATTTGATGATGGAAATAGATTTGAGTTATATGATATTTATTAAAAGTTATGATTAATTTTGTATATATGAAATATTAGAATTCTATCGATCTATACAACAATTTTATTCTAAAAGACCTATCCAAAAATCGCTTAATTAGCATCATATGTGTCATGATAATACATATTTATCTCATACGTGGCGCGATACTTGGCAAAAAACTGGAATGCCAAGTGTCGCTGTCTCGTAGCCTGGCTGCGAGGCCGGCTTTATTTATTAGTGACTAGTTTTGTGCCCGGGCGATACCCAGATGGTTGATAAAAGTGTAGGATACACTTTTTGGATTGAATGTTAAATACGGTCATATAATCCCTTTTAATAATGCAGGATATTTAGACATACTGAAGTGAAAATATATTTTATTGAATTGAGATTATTTTTACTGAACTGAAATTATTTTTATTCAAAATAAAATTATTTTTCTAGATTAAAACTTATTTTCATTAATTCTCTATTATTTTTGTAAATAAATTAACTACATTATAAATGGATCTTATTTTAAAGAACTTTTTAAAACGAATTTTGTGATGGAATAAATACCGAGTTATAAGATATTTCTTAAAATTTATGATTAATTTTGTATATATGAAATATTAGAAGTATAGCGATAATAAAACACTATAAAACATTTTTATCTTTAAAAGTCTATCCAATCTTCGCTTACTTAGCATCATATGTGTCACAATAATACCTATTTGTCGCCAACGTGGCGCGACGCTTGGCAAAAAAACTGGATTGTCAAGTGTCGCTGTCTCGTGGCCTGGCTGCGAGATCGACTTTATTTATTAATGATATGATATGATATAGATTTAAGATAATTAAAAAATAATCTCGTGACCTGGCTAAAAGTTTAGCTTTATATATTAGTCATATGATATGATAATTATAAATTATAATAATTGAAAATTAACAATCGATTCATTGAGATGATTTCTACAAGTACCCACAAAATTATATTTTTTTTTGCCTATGTATAAATTACAAACATTAATCAAAGTAAGTTAAATAAATAATGCAATTGGAGCAAGTAATAAAATATGAAGGAAATTTTTCAGCCCTAATTTACATGAGAGTTAAATTAATTATTGGGCTTTGGTGGAAAAAAAAATTACGTTTTGCGTATCAAATTCACCTCAAGCCCATAAGGCATAAGCCCAATGGGCCCAACATTAAACCGCCACAACGCTCTCCCCTAGTCCCCTCCCTTCCCTCGTCTATAAATATACAAAGGGGTGTAAGTTTTCCCTCATTTTTAAGCCTTAATAAAAAAAACTTAAAAAACTAAATCACACTCATATTACTCATGAAGCCTTCTCAACCCTACTACTACCTTAAAAACAACCACCACTACCACCATTACTATCCTCCTCCATCCTCGCGACATCCACCGCTACTATCCACACCGTCACACTACCACCATCTACCGCCTTTTCGCCCTCACAAGCCCTGGGCATTACCTCAAAAATCACACAATATTTACCACCGCCAATTACCCTCCCAAAATCCAACTTACCAAAATGCCTTAATTTCTACCCCGCCTAATGATCATCACCCTACAATATCACTACCACCACCAGCTGAACTCCGAGTTTACTCTCCTTCGTCTCCATTTTACTCTTCGGTATCTCCCAATTACTGTGGTACTTACTATTATCCACATTGTACTAATTCTTCACCTGATCATAATGCCGCGTATTCACCGTGGTCTCCTAAGTACTCCTTACCATCCCCTGTCTTCGTACCACCACCGGCGCCTTCTCCCATTCACGCTGAGGAGCCGTCTCAGCCTCGTTGTGATTTGCCATCGTGCTCGCCTCCTCCTTCTCCTGTCTACTCTCCTTCGTGCTCCTCTTCTGTGGACGATCACTCGTTGGCATACTCCCCTTCTTACGTACCCTACACCCCTTAATGTATTTGATATTTAACGCCATTTTGTGTGATGGTAGGCTAATTAATAATAGCTTAAACTCTAGGCGAATTTTGTCATTTTAATTGTATTGTAGACCCTTGTTAACAAATTTGTTCAAATATAAGGCCATTTATAAATTGGTATTGTATGATTATATTGTGTAAACATCAAATCCATTATTGATGATTCAAGAAATAATTAAATTGTTTTAAAGGTAATTTGTCTAATGTTTTGAAGCTTGTTCAAAAGTCGTTGCTTTGAGCATGTACAAACTAACTAGAAATTGGCAATACCATAAAATAATAAATTGTGAATGAAGGAGTATGGTATATGAAATTCCTTTTTATATGACATTTGAAGAAATTTGCCCGGTCTTCCATAAATAATAAAGCTTGTATAATTTCTTTTTGGAAAAATTGTCATGAATAATATGACATTTGCCCGATCTTTCATAAATAAAACGAGCTTTTGATTATTCTCAATAAAACGACCTTTAACACTGATCTTCCATAGATAGTGATAAAAAAAATTCCGAGAACTTGTTTAATAGGTTATGGGAGGACATGTGTCACATGATGATTGGTTAGAATTTGTAATTCTAATTTTTACATATTTCTTTTTTTTTAAAAAAAAAATAGGATAATTTCTAAATCACCACCCATAAAATACAATGTTTTAAAAAATAACCACCCGTTTAATTTTTATTTTTATTTTACCACCCCTTAAATTAAATAACCGCTCAGATTACCACCTTTTTCAAATTTCCGGTGAAGTTTCCGACAGTGGACCCCACTTTTTTTATTTCCTTCCTTTTTTTTCTTCTATTTTCTCGATTTCCCTCTCTCTCACCCCGATTTTTTCTCTCTCCATCTTCTTCCTGCCTTCCATTTCAAGCTCACTTCCAAATACTTCCTCTTCTTCTTCACCTACAATTCCCCACCGGCAACACCACCCACCAATTTCCTGGACAGCCACCATAATCAACGCGCCATCACCTTACACGCAGCGCCTCATCAAGGCACCATCACTGCAAGCCACTTGCAGGCCGCCGGACCTCCATATCGAACAGCTAAAACATCAATTCACACCCACAAATCAGCCCCAAAAATAAATTAAGAAGAAAGAATAAGGGTCGATTTAGGGTTCATGCTTCAATTGAATTGGGGGTTTTCTTAAATTAGGGTTCCTATTTTAAGATGCAGTGGTTCGTGTTGGCAGGTGCTAGTGGGAGTTGGTGTGGTAAGTTCACTGCGATGGTTGTGAACTTATGGTGAGGGTTGTTGCGGCACGGCTGCTGTTGCGGGGCTGCTGGGTTGTTGCGGTGGTAATTAATTGTTGTAATTGGTGGCTGGAGGTGCGGAAGAGGGGTGAGTGTGGAGAAGGCGGGAGAGGAGGCGAAGAGTGGTGGAGGATCTGGTCGCCATTGATGGGCGGGAGGAGAGAGAAAGGGGAAGAAGGAGAACTGGAGAATGAAGATGGTGAAAGTCATTGACGAGTGGTGGAGGATCTGGTCGCCATTGATAGGGAATTAAGGTATTGAACTTTCAATTTTTGATGACATACGAATTTAAATTAGGAATTTGGGAGGATTGAAGGTTCAAGAAGGTGGAAGAAGGTAGGGGGAAAAAATCGAGGGGGGGGGGAATCAGTCAAAAGGGTCAAAATAGCCGTTAAGTGAGGCCCACAGTTGGAAACTTCACCGGAAACTTGAAAAAGGTGGAAATTTGAGTGGTTATTTAATTTAAGGGGTGATAAAATAAAAATAAAAATTAAACAAGTGGTTATTTTTAAAACAGTGTATTTTATGGATGGTAATTTAGAAATTATCCAAAAATATATTAATTTATTAAAAAACCTGATTTTAAAAAAATAAAACTTCTTCCCCCAACCCTCATCCCCTATTTAGCACAGCACCCCACTCCCCGGAACATCTTCACCGACAACCGTACCCCTGGCCAACCTCCGCCAACCCTCCCTTTCTTCCCCTTACAGCGCGACAAACCTCCCCCAACCCTCTCTTTCCCAACGCGAAACCCCGATCCTCGCTAGATAACCCAACGCTCCTCATCTTCGACCCCTAAGTCCGCGAAATCCTCCCCCTCTCCGACCCCCGACCCTCGCCAAGATGCGCATCCTTGCCCACTTCGACCCTCAACCCAATCTTGACCCTCGCTAGATCAGTTCGGGCTGGTTAAAACAATCTTTGTGTAAAAATGATCTCTTACCACCTGTTGAAATAATCTTTGTGTTAATAAAATGCATCGCCGGAGAAATAATAAGATTCAGGTTGGTGGGGCAGAGCGACCGATGAAGAGCTTTCGGCCCGGCTGGTGGTTGGTGGGGTGGGGTTGCTGGTGTCGGAATTAGGGTGTTTAGGGGAATTTTGTTTTCTTAAAAAAAAAATTAAAATCATTTTTATTAATAAGAAAATTGAAAAAAATAAAATATCAACCTACCAATTACAAAGTGACACGTATCATACTAACATTTTTAACAAGTTACCAACCAGTTACATCCTATTTATGAAAGATCAGTGTCAAAAGTCGTCTTATTGGAGAGTAATCAAAAGGTCGTTTTATTTTTGGAAGATCGGGCAAAGGTCGTATTATTCCTGACAATTTTTCCTTTTTTTTTTTGGTGCAAACTTGTATAATTTCTTTAAGTGAATAATGAAAATACTTTTAATTTGAATTTGATATGAATTACAAAGTATATTTTTTTTTTTGATGGAATTATTACAAAGTATATAGATTTGTGACAAATTATCAATTTATTATTGTGTTTTTTAGTACTCAAAAGCTAGGTGTGGATATTTTCAGAGGGGACCTTCTACCGAGGTCATTTGGGGCCTGACCCCCGATAAATTATTATAATTAATTACTTAATAAACTTAAAACATTATTTTTACTTATAAAATATTGGGATATAGTGATTAGTTTTGAGTGAGTAGTAAAATATTCATATCCCTACCCCTTTTATATTTTCGGCCAAGATCCGCCAATGAATATATCATATTTAAAAGATTTGTGTATAAATACTTTCTCTTTATATACATAAATTACAAATAATTTATTAAAAGATAAGGGAAGTAATTTATAGTGCATTTAGAATGTGGGAATGAGAATTCCATTCATAATCCATTATATATTCTCAATCCCTTGTTGAACATATATATTAACTAGTGGATGTAAGATTAGAAAATTTTAAATCCCACATATGATATGTGGGAATAATTTACTAGTTACGCTTTTATCATTGTATATTACATGCATGTAATAGAGAATAATATGTGTCATTATATTGGAGGTAATGAGTATATAAAAGATGGGCAAAACAATTCAGTCTCTCTCTCTACCCAAAAACTCTCTGTTCTCTCTCCTCCTCTAAACAAGCTTATTGTCGGAAACCTAGGTGCTCGCCGGAGATCCGGCGCCGCAGCCGTTTCTCCGGCGAGTTTCCTCCCTTCTCTCTTTTTTTTATTTGCCTTTTCGGCGAGGCTCCGTCCTCATCTTCTCCCTTCTCGTTCCCCCTCTTCTTCTACTTCGTCTCCGGATCGGAGGTCCGGCGCTGCAGCGGTGAGGCTCCGTCCTCCTCCTCTTCTCCACCTCCTCTTCTTCCTTCTCGTTTCCCCGTTTCGTTCGGCAGTGGGGCGGCTTCAAACTCCGAGCCGTCGCCATTTTCCCTTCTCTGCTATCCTCTTATTTTCGGTCTTGAAGGGGTTGTGACCCTTTATCCGGCTTGAAGATTTAGAGTAGCCCCCGTTTACCCACCTTAGAGTGGAAGGTTCACTTTCAAAGGATTTCGCCGGCGAAACAAGCGGTCTAAGGACTAAGCCTAACGCCGCCGTCATAAAGGTCATTGGTAATTTTGACCGTGACGGAAACGGTAAAGTTAGGGTTAGGGTTTCGTGGGTCCTTGCGCTGGAGGCTAGGCCTAACGCCGCCGTCAAGAGTGTTTCGTGACGGAAACGGTGAAGTTAGGGTTAGGGTTTTGAGGTTCTTTGCTTTTATGATTTCGGATTTAAGGTTCGAAAGGGGCTCTTTGATTTGGTCGTTGAATTTAAGTATGTATGTTTTTGTTGCTATTCAGAGTTTGCTTTATTTTTTAAAGTCATGTATGGTTTATTTGAGCCTGTCTTGGTTATTGTGCTGGTTTTCTAGTTGTTTTGGCTATAGTTTATTGGATAGTTGTGTGAGGAGGGAGTTTGGATACCTTGTTAAGGGATTTGGTGTTGTTGTGTCGAGAGAGGTAACTAAGGTTACCGTTGTATGGGGGACGAATGAGAAGTTGGTCATGGCTAGGGTGTGGTGTGTTTTATGGTGGAATGACTATGGTTGTAATTCTGCTCTTTTCATTGGAGTGATCATTGTGATCATTACTCTTGATGTTTTCTATCCGAAGCAGGCGCCCAAACTTTGTTTTGGGGTTTCACGAGTCTCGACGTTGTTAAAGCTTTCTTGCAAACAAGAACAGCTTAGGAATGATAGGTCACATGTCCATGTGATCGGTTTGAAGACCTTATGTGGTGATAAGTTGATCCCACTAGGTATAGTTAAACTAGCCATGATCAAACAGTTTCGATACCCTCTGCTCTCTTTGTGTTTTGAAGTAGGTATCCGCTCTTTGGCCTATAAAGAGGTCTTAATGTGCAACTTTTCCGGCCAACTCCAGTTTTGTATCTTGGTTTTTAGTGTCGAAAGTTGGAATGGCTTAAATGTTAAAAGCCATATAGTAAGGTTTAGATTTCATTTCGTATGTTGTAAACTCTGATTTTATTAATATCATTTGCTTTTGTCAAAAAAAAAAAAAAAATAATATTGGAGGTAATATTGTCTTTTTGGATTAGAGAAACCCCACTATTTATTACCTGTCCATAGGCTCCCTATAGGTGGTAAAACAGTAGAAATATAGATGCCAAATATTCTAAGAAAAAAAAAATTTCACTCTCTAATCTAATTCCCACCAAATATATATGAGACTTAGGATTCTACTTATGATTAACTAGCTACTCGAACTATCCTGTATTTCCCCCCTCTTATTTCTTAATTAGAATGTTATTTAATCCATTTAAGTCGTATTTACTAGTTTTGATTTATATTGTAGATGTCGCATGACTCTTCAACAATGCATTAATTTAATTACTATGTTTGATGGATAAGATTAGTATAAAAATATTTGAGGGATAAGATCAACATTTCTCATTAATTAGCAAGCTTACATTTGTTCAACATCAAACTAGAGTACTATTGCAAGGTAATGAAGAACACAATCCCCATCTAGGTAACTCAAATTGAAGAAGTTTAAAAGATTTCAATTGTTTTGCCACAATAAGAATTGCAAATATTCATCCAATTAATAAATTAAGCTAGCTAGCGTTAATTCATCGAATAAGATCTTTGACTAACAATTAGTATATACACTTTTTTAAATAAGGCGCGACCGAAGGAAGGAGGGCATAGCACAACTTGTTGTGTACTCTTTACATCTCGATAGAAATGTTAGATTGACTTTTTACTCAAACACTAATTCAAATCAAATTTAACCATTAAAGCATAGAGTGGATTATTCCCTTCTACTTGTTTCAAAAAATTTATAATAACAACAACAACAATCTTGTTAGAATAATCTTCATTTGTATTTTCATAATATCAACTATTTATAATTTTTATTTACTGCAATATTATTAGAGTCTTGTTATAATTTTTATTTTCATAGTATGCTCAAAAAAGAGTTGTTAGAATCGTCTTCATTTGTTAGTTAGAACAGAGGAAATACTCCCTCCATCCTTTTATTAGAGACTCATTTCTCTTTATTATGTGAGTAATGAATATTAGAAATGGGTCAACTCTTTATTATGTGAGTAATAAATATTAAAAATGGGTCTCTAATAGAAGGACGGAGGGAGTATATAAAATGGTACCTATGTCAAAAAGTTTTGAAACAGTGAGTATTTTAATGGAGTAAAAGTTTGACATGTATATAGTACAAGTATATATTTCTTGAAAATTGTTAGTAGTGACAAAAAATTTAACCTTTAGACTTTATATTAAATAATGTGATCTTTCATCTTTTTGACAAAATATTTAGGAAAATGTGATATTTCGGTTTCTCACAGATTAACCTTTCTAGTTTGATTTTTGATTTTTTTTTTTTTTTTCTTTACCACTATTTATGATTCTCCGACTTGCTCTGGTTAGTTGTAAGGACTTGTAACATATAAAAGTGGAATACGATATATTTTTAGAACTTGATGCATTCATTATTCATCGTTCATGATCATGAGATTCATGACTTATTAATCAGCTATTTATATGTTTTACATTGTATAAAAGAGTAAAACATACGGCATCATTGGAGGCCCAATTACATTGGAAATGAGCTTGAGGCCCATTTTTACACTGCAATACATTTGGGCTTTCTGATTTGGCTCCAACTTGGTTGAATTGATTATACAATATACGGGAGTATATCACAATTTACAAAGTGTTATTGTTCCTCTATTATTAGATAGTAAATTTTTGCATTGACGTTGGTTTTTTTTTATTTTTTATTTTTAATTCATAGAAGTAAAATACTTGTATATGGAGTACCATTATATTTATTTTTATTACTACCACACAACAACTGAATTACACAAGCCTAATAGGGGACTATTAGACTAAGAATAGCTATTTTTAATCCAATTTTAAAGTATCTTCATTTCCTTATTCCTTTGGTATTTCAACCACTTTGGATCATCATCGAGTTCATCTTCTAAATCTAAGCATTTTGACCCTCGGATTAAATAAAAAAAAATATAGAAAAAATACTACTGGAACATTCACTTGATAAGCCTAGAACACTTGTTTCTTATAATCCATATCATCAAATTAAAATTAAACGTATGCTGAATATACATTTTTCTGTTGTTATAGCCACCACAAATTTTGATATATCTTTTAATACCCTATTAAAAAAAGTTATAGGTTAATTCCAAGTTATGATCAATATTTATGAATTAAATTGAACATCTTGTAAAAAAAAAAAAAATGAACATATAATTACAAGTAAAATTAAGATAAAATTACCCGAAATGACTAAATGGGTCCATAAACCCATTTGAAATTATTGTATTACTCCCAAAGTGTTTGAGAGTTCGTTGAATGCATGTCCTGTTGTAATTAAGGGATAAAGGATGAAAAGTAATATAATGAAAAGAATAATCATGAATTTAATTTATAGAAATGTAAAATACTTCGTATAATATATATATATATACCAAAGTAGGTGGACACCCAATGAAGGCGTGGAGGAATAATGTGGTATTTGAAATTGTAGTAGTCAATTGTTTTTGTTAAGTTGAAAGGTTCTGGTTGGAACATTGTGTTATTTCCCACAACTAGCCGAAAAATGAACTCGCTACAAGTCTACAATTTCAAAAATATGATATAGATGAACTTCTTTTCTTATTTAGTGTTTGATATTTATTAATATACGTATGTAACAAGTGGCGAAGTTAGTTTTTCAAAGAGTGGGTTCAAATAATTAATTTAAATTACGGAGTAATTCTTAAGCAAATTTAAATAGATTAATTATTTTAAATTATTAGAAATTTATTTAATTACACTTTCATAATAGCTTAAAAATTTAAAAATAAATTCTTATTATATAATATATTATATATTATATATCATATTATATTATATATGATGTGTATATATATTTTTAACGCATATTGTCTTTTCCATATTAAAATTCAGTTTAAATTAATACGAAATATTTTTTTTGTCTTCTATAACTCCAATGTCTTACGTAAAATATAACCAATTAATGGACTGTCACCTCCAAAGTAAACTATGAGAGGGTTTTTTGAATATGGGACGAGCCAATTAGTCGGGTCAAAATAGTACCTTTGGTTGAACATGATTCTACATAATCATGTTCTCGGTACCGAAGTGGTCTAGTGGTTGGGCAAAGAAAAACGGCTGGCCGGTTGACATGAGCCCATTTATGCGTAATACGTATTGGAAGGTGATAAATATGAAAATGGATCTAAAATGTTTAGAAATAAATATCATATTTGATAATTTGGAGATTATTATTTTTTTTTCAAGAAAATAATTTGGAGGATTTAGAATTGAAAGAAGTGAGGGGCCGTTTGGTTGGGGGTATTTAACAAAGGGAATGGGAATCGATGGGAATCATTCCCTTTGTTGTTGTTTATTAGGCCACTTTTCCATTTCCCCTTTCCCCCTTCATTCCCCCAAATCCCTCCAACTTCATTCCCCACCCCCCCAAGGTATTTCCATTCCATTCCTTGGCCACCACCACACCACCATACCACCACCCTCCTACCTACCCACATCACCAGAAAACTGCACCACCGCACCACCGCCTACCCTTCGCCGCACCTCCCCCACCCCTCGCCGGCCATCCCCTCAACTCCACCACCCCTCGCCAACCATCCCCTCAACTCCTTCGAAAAAATTCCCTAATCCCGGCCATCCCCACGTCGCACCAATCACCGCCCCTCCCCAACCCTTCGCCGCCCCCTGAAACTACCTTCCCTCCCCGGAAAACCTTCCCCATAGCCACGCATAGCCCTTGAAAACGCCACCCCCTCTCCTCGAAAATGCCACCCCGACCCTAGAAACCCTTCCTAAGTCGACCACAGTGTAGTTGGAGGGGTAAGGTCTGAGCGGCAAGGGGTTAGGGATGGGCAGCGAGGGGTAGGGATGGGGGTTAGGGTTCCGTCCAGCCACCACAACCTTCGAAAACGCGGTGAGGGTGTGTGGGTGTGGTGGTGGTGAATCTAGTGATTCCCATTGTTTTTTTACAACCAAACAACATACTACATTTGAGGTATTTTCATTCTATTCCATTTCATTCCCTTTGTTCATTCCATTCCGTTTACCCCGTGCAAACCAAACGGCCCCATAACTTTTGAAGGAATTGAATAATTTAGAGAAGGTTTTTTTTTTTCCTCCCTCTCTCTCTAAATTAGACTTTGAACTAAGTGTTTAGAAAACGTTGTGTACATGATAAGAAGACTAAGAACAACCTAATGCTATTACATAGTAATTTAGAAAGTGAGTTTGTTTACTTTAATTTGTTAATTAGCATGTGTTTAATTTTCATGCTAAGTAATGTAGAAGGTGATGAATTTCTCCACTATTACATTTCTTAGTTATGCTCCTAAGTCTTACCATTCATAGACTCTGGTAAGAAGAGTTTAAGAACGTCATCTAATTATATAGCAAATTAGTATGAAATATTAGCAACCAAGTGTATGTTTTCTTTATAATTACCATGTTTTTAATTTTAATGTTGAGGAATGAAAATATAGAAAGGGAATTTCTCCACTATTCTACGTCTTAGTTATGTTCTTAAGTCATACCATACATAGACTATAAATAGTAAGAAGATTAAGAACATCTAATTATAAGCAAACATGTATGTACGGATAATCAACAACCTAGTGGATTTATTTACTTTGTGGATTAAAATAGATTACACAAAGTTAAATTTTCCACTAGTCTACTTCCTTTCAATTCCTAGTCATGATCCTAAGGTTTAGCTTAGCATTAGCTTAATTGTTTTATGCCTATTTAAAGCCTCCTGAGTCAGAAAGTAGTTGTTTACAGAAATGAAGTGATCATTTTTTTTTTTTTTTTACTGAATATTATTTTTAAGATGAAGTGAACAGAGCCTTAATGTTGGTATAAGTATTAGGTTTACTTTGAAACCAAACCTAGCCTCATGTTACCTTGAATACATATAACCATGCATAATACAAGTACGTAGCATTGCATGAATTACGTACTCAACTGCATTGTCTGCATGACTAGAGGTTCTAAATAGTACTCTAACAAACTTTAATCGCTCATGCCTAATGAAAAGGTACAAGTTCAGCCCAAAAGCGGTTAAGCTTGTCTGTTGGTGCATAATTGAGATATCAAGTATGCCCAATGAAAGGTATAATTGATAGGCGCGTGGCGCACCTAACAAAAATAATACCTAAGTAGATCTCCTAATTATGTAGTAGGGTAAGGGTTGATCCCACAGAGAGAAAGTTGTTTAATAATCAACTTTTACCAATGACAAAACTAAATAAGAGAGAATGATGGATTAAATAACTACGATTATTCAAATATCAAATACAAATCAAATATAATAGGGAAAATTTGTCAGAAACAACTTTTTAAAGTGTCCACTTTATTTAAAACAACCTTTAAATTTTTTTTTTGTAACTTCAGACCACATTATAAATTTTTTTTTGTCAAACACAACCCAATGCTACTTTCCGGCGTTGAGTCTATTTTTTCCGGTGTTGACCACGAGTGTGCGAGGCACGTGACCTCTTATATTGCTTAATACACCCCTTTTCCCTCCAATTAACTCTTATTAAAACCCCTGCTTCTCTCTCCTCATTCTTCTTTTTCGATAAATAGGAAAAAAAGTTCTAAGGTAAATTCCTCTAAAGCTATCTGAATCTGGAATTTCAAGTTATCAACCAAGCAATTCGTCAATTTCGAACCAAGTTTCGTCGTTGCTGTTGTTTAATTATTTGTTTCTTTTTGTGTAATTGGTGTTTTTGAAAATTAGGGTTTTTTTCCCCCAAAATTTTGAAATCGAATTAAGTGACAAAGAATTTGTCAATTATGCAATATTCATGGTTTATTTGAATGATATCAAATGCGCTTGAAGTATTTATAATAAAACTAGGAGTTTAGATAGAATTAGGAAACTAATCCGTGCTAGATCATCCAAGAATTCCTAGGCACGGGCGTGCCACTCCAAGGCATGAACGTGCCTCGCTGCTGCGCGCGTAACTCATCTTAAAACGGTCATAACTTGAGATCCGAAGCTTTGATTGAGGCATGTAATATATCGTTGGAAAGCTCTTGAATTCTAATTTCCAATTCAATTAGAATCACTTCATTATCATTTGTACATCAAAAGTTATGATCAAAATAGTGGACGGGACTCATATTCGTCAAGTCTTTAATCAACGCTTTGCTTCATTCTATCCTAATTTCGCCTCGAAGACTTGAGTTAAGATCCTTGAGCAAGATAGCTTCAAACTCCATGATTATTATACTCAAGATTAGCCAACCATAATCCATTTGTATCTAGATCACCTGAAATTCATCAAAACATACAAATGGAGAGTAGTAGAGCATAACTTAAGCAAATAATTAATGTTATAATACACCTTAGACCTCTAAATCTATAAGCAATTGAGTGTAGATATGCACCTAAATGTGTATAAATTAGGACTTATCAATAACCTATAAAGTCTTCTACCCGACCCTATATGTTTTCAATCTATTCATTATTTTTTTCATGATTTCTAATACACGTCTTTAATAGATAAACTTAAAAAAAAAAAATACAACAAGATCATACTACTATATTTCCTATAAAGTCTTCTACCCGACCCTATATGTACTTCATAATGTATTTTTATTTCCTATATTATGTGGTACAACGATTTGGAAACATTTAGGCCCCATTTGGTTTGATGTAAAATATTTTCAGTGAAAATTAGTCTTCATGGAAATTAAGGAAAAATACAATTTCAAATTAGTTTTCCTTTGTTTGGTTGCATACAAGAAAAGTTAAAGAAAAATAAAAAATAGGAGTGGAATGAGAGGATGGATGAGATGAAAGTAAAAAGGAAGCAAGGATAAGGGAGAAAAATGTGACTTCCCTTGTTTTGTAAAGGAAAATATTTTCCATCATTAAGCATGCTATAATACTACTCTCTCTGTCCTATAATACTTAGGACATTGGAGTGGCCATATAGTTTAAAAAACTACAAATGGGCCCATGTAAAACATTTGTTTATTATATAAAGGATTCTCTTTGTATTTTTATATTGTAAGAAAACAAAAAGTGGGGGAGGTGGGAGTAGTGAGGAGGGAGAAAATGTAGGATTTAATTGGGTTTTAGGGTTTGTGGTTACAAAGAGAACAAAAGAAAATATTTTCTTATTAGTAGTCCCATTTTATATTTAGTAACGTGTCAAATATTTTGAAACGAACGAAAATAGTAATTATATCAAATATTATGAGACGGAAGGAGTACTACGTTAATTGTATTACTATGTAATCCTTATTACCAGTACTAGTACGCCACCATTGACCAGCCCACTGAGTTAGTTTGACCATCTGACATCCTTATAAGCTTAGGGCCAATTAAAGAATGACCATGCCACAATAATAATTAAGAACGATTTAGCTTATTGTTATTTTTATTTATTAATTTTTGTTTATTTGAGGGGACAATCAGGAACCACGACTTCAGTCACACAAACACACACAGTTACACCTTACACTTGATCTTCTAAGGTCACTTGGTTCGTCCACTAGACGCATTTAAATATTATACCTCGGTTTATAAACTAATACAAGTAGGTCTGTAGGTGATAATATAATGAATTTTCAGGCTACTAAGATCTCGTATTACTCACATAATTTTTACTCCTTATTAAACTTGAACTATTTTTACTAATTAGAAATGATGTTCATCGAATTAAGCAATATTAATAGATTAAAACTTACTTAGACTCTTTTTATTATATTTTCTTTTTGCTTGTTTTTAAATGTTTACAAGAATTAAAACACTTTTATTGATTATAACTAAATTCACTTATAAAACCTTTTTTTTTTAATTATTGATTAAATTAATTTTTATTCCCTTTTTTTCTTTAATGTCGTGTGTCTCACTTAACTTTTTTTTCACAATTCTCAATACATATTTTTGAATAAATATACCTTTTGTAATTACATATTTTAAAAAGGGAAATTTTGGAAACAACTACCAATTTAAGTCCCCGTTTTAAAAACAACTACCTTTTAAATTTTTTTTAAAACAACTACCACAAAAATATTAAAAGTTAGAGTAGCACTACCACATGTGAAATTCCGGCAAGAATCTCCGGCAACTGGGTCCCATATTCTACATTTCCCTCCAATTTTTTTTTTCTCTCTCCTCTGTATATAACTGCTATTCGAGCTTTAATTGAACAAAAATTCCCAAAAAATTTCTCAAATTTTCTCCCTTTTTTTCACAAATTGAGCAAGAGGAATAATTTCTTAAACGCTACCTCAAGTAATTTGAGAATCTTATATGCTAATTTGGATTCGAAATTGGGGAAATTGGGAAAAATTGGGGAAATTAGGGTTTCGCTAAATTAGCAATTTTTGGGTAGATTGAATTGATTTATTGACATTAGGGTTTATTAATTGAATTGATTTATTGACTTTAAGTGGAATTTGTCCTTCACCAGCTGTCACCATCGTCCCCTTCTCCATTAAAGCTCCAGCTTTCCCAATGTAGAAACGACAACTCCACTTTCGTTGCAACTTTGGACCACCGCGACAAAGACAAAAAAAGTGGGGAATAGTGGGGCGAATTCAATGACCTAAGTGTGAGGTGAGAAAGTGCGAATATTCTCTGAGAATTTCAGAAAACCTTGACAATGGGGGTTGAACAGAGAACAGGGGAGAGTTAGGCGGGAATTAATTGAGGAGAAGGGAAGGTGGTTGGGTGTAAATTAAAAGAGGGGTAATAAGGTAATTTCACATGGTCAAATTGGAGGGAAATGTAGAATGTGGGACCCAGTTGCCGGAGATTCTTGCCGCAATTTCACATGTGATAGTGCTACTCTAACTTTTAATATTTTTGTGGTAGTTGTTTTAAATTTTTTTTTTAATAGCTAGTTGTTTTCAAAACGGGGCCTTAAATTGGTAGTTGTTTCCAAAATTTCCTTTTAAAAACTGATTAATGAAATCATATTAAAATCTACACTATACATTAGGTGAGTCTAGTAAAATCTCACATGAGTTTTACTATTAACCATTACCACTTGCCAAGGGAAGACAAAATAAGCCGTCGCAATTGACGTTTGACACATGTACATTTAATATAGAGAAATAAAAGTAATACAGAAAGAAAAGGATACTTCAATTTGCTCTCTCTTAACTTGAAAACTTTATTCATCTTAAATTCTTGATAAAGGGCAAGATATATTATACTAGTTCAGTTTTCAATGAACGAAAACAAAAAAAGAGTTTAATTTCTAAAAAATACAGTAGCATTATTATATTTGATATGGTACATATGTAATATTTTTGTTTATTAATATTATGTCTTTGCTTGGCAAGTTGGTCGTCTAAGGAGCCTAGAAGCAACGTATTATAAACTTATCCGCAAGAAATCCAAAGTTAGCCCACAACCAATTTGGTTATAAATACAAAGATCTTGAAATACAAACTCCACAAACTTAACACTCTTATTTTCTCTCATTTGTTTGCAATTTACTCTGCACAATGGCTATGAATCACTGCATCTTCTTTCTTATGTTCATTGTCTCGGTAATCCTTCTTTTCCTTATGGGTCCTTATTATTAGTTTCCTTTTTTTTTTTTTTTTAATTTTATTTTATTATTATTATTATTATTATTTTTTATTTAAAGTTCGTGTCTGGAATAATTAATTATAACGGATTCAATTATACAATAATGTACATTGTATATGTACTCTCTCATTTGAAATTAATGGCTACATTTTGTTGAGTACTCCGTATTACTTTTGTTACATAAAACTTGTTAAAGGAATTCAAAGTAAATTGAACTAGCATTGTGATAAGACTGTGACTAATTAAAAAGACAAATTAAAATGAATATGATAAATAATCTAATGTATTTTATTTTATTATTATTGAACTTTGCTAGTAATATTAGTTAATAATTATATAAAGTATGCTTAGATTTCTTATTAAGATTGTTGTTGTTAATTAAGTTCTTGTTATATATGTTATACTTGTTCATTATATTTATAATTTATGTATTTGTAACCATATAATTAATATAATAATTCGCACTTCTCAGCTTCAAGTAGCTATTGCTGCTGTCACGTCCATTACTACTCCAAGTGCAAAAACATACTGGAATATGAAGTTTCCTAATGTTGCTATTCCACCACTTCTGGAATTTATGTTGCCTAAACCATCAGGTATAATACCAAGTATTTAATTTTAATTATAATTTTGTTAATTAACGTTTTACTAATGTACACAAGTAGATTATTCGATTGAGTTTAATTTGTTTATTTAATTGATTGATAGGATTTGATTACACGAAGGCCAAAGCAAGTTTTAACAGGGACGCGACCATGGCCCTCTACAGTTGGTATAATTTAACTCCTTTATTTTATTATACTCTATACTTTGACCTCATTCTCAATAATAATAATAATAACGCTAAAAATATCACCATGTATTATTAAAAAAAAATGATTAATTTACACAAATATCACTAGGGAGTATTAAACTTTGTTGTTACTTGTAATAAAATAACCCTATGCCATGTGATTTTTTATTTTTATTTAAATTAGTCTAGATATGGGAATTTGCTTTGACCCTTGTTTTATCATTTTGTACTAATTTTTAGTTTTGTTTTCTTCATTATAAAATAATAATATTCAGAAAAAAAAAATCAATTTAGTAATAATAAATTTCGAGTAAAAATAAGTTCAGTTTAACAAAAATAGTGAATCAGCAAAAATAAGTTTTAATCAGTAAAAATAATTTTAATTCAGTAAAATTAATTTAAGTTTAGCAAAATAATTTCAATTCAACAAAAATAAGGTAGACAAAAGCAGACCTTATTTATTCTTGTTTTGTAATGAAAAGTTATACTAGCTAGTTATGGCATAATATGTTTAAAGTGAACTTTCGGTTTTATTGAAGGAAGCTGTGGATCGATACTCAAACCCTCAAATCGAATCTTGTTACGTAATTGTAATAATAAAGCACTCATTTTTAAATTTTTCCTTATAGGTATGACTACGAGTTTGAAACTACGGGAGCACAACGTAAGAACAAAATATTTACCTCTATGTTCATCCGTCAAGAGGACCTACTAAAACCAGGCACAATCCATCAATTGCAATACCTAGGCCCATCGGACCTTGGCCCATCTTTCATGTCAAGAAATGAAGTCCAAACCAAAGTTCCTTTCAATTCTCAACACTTTTCCCAAATACTTGCTGCCTTTTCTATAGACCCCAATTCCAAAGAAGCTCAAATGATGAAGTCAACTTTGACTCGTTGTGAAGATCCTTTAAGGTTTAGTCAACACTTTTGTGCACCTTCAATGGAAGATATGGTTGACTATGTATCTTCTGAGTTCAATCCTTTGGTTGCTAGTAAGGATCTTCAAGTGCTTAGTGTTATTGTCACCCCTCCCATGGAGGGTAGCAACAGGTATATATACATACGTCATATATTATACTCCTTCTGTCTCATATTAAGTGTTTTATTATGTATGGACCAGTTAAATGATTGAATTCTTAATTTTGTCACTATAATAGGTATCGCATAAATAAAGTTAAGATTGCCGGGGAAGGAAAGGATACAATAAGTTGCCACAAGGCAGCTTTCCCATATGGTGCATTCATGTGCCACCACCTTGTAGGGGGGACGGCTTATCATGTTCAACTCCAAAGCCTTGACAATGATAACCTAAAGGTCGACGCTCTTGTGGGTTGCCACCATGACACCTCCGATTGGAGTCCGTTGTACGGTGCCTTTGAGGTTCTTGCGCTCAAACCTGGACAAACTGTGTGTCATTTCCTCCTTGCCGATAATGTTATCTTCATAAAGAACAACTGATACGGTGATACCTACCTAAAGTAGTAGATATGAATGTGTATTTCACTATTTCATGTTATGCAATGGGCTATATACCACGAATTGGATTGTACCACTTATAAAAAGTCCAAAAACCTTGTAGTAAATTGTAATGTTCTACCTTGATTTATACTGAACAACTGACTTTGATACTATGCAATGCATCACCTGTTTTAGCTTTCAAGTTTTTGCACGGGATTTAAAACAGTAAGCCACTTTCGTTTAGAAAGAACAGGTAGGCTATCTATGAGTATCTCAGGAAAATCAGCTAAGTCGATATTCTAGCATAGTCTCTAGAGAATTTGTGGTGAATGCTACCTGAGAGTAACTTCACTTCGATCAATTTAAATACCAGTAAATCTCTGTTACTCACTGTGAGAAACGTTTTTGTTTCTCACAGTGGCAGTTTCGTAAATAAAATGTACCACCGTGACTAAAGAGGTACAATTTTATCATCCATTTTGTAAATAAAATGTACCACCGTGACTAAAGTGGTACATTTTATTTACGAAACTGCCACTGTGAGAAACAAAAACGTTTCTCACAGTGAGTAATGGGGGCGCCCTCAATAAATACAGTATGAAAGTTTTATATCAGCTGAAACTGTTGTTCCATGCAGATGGTTCTCGTTATGGCATTCATTGCAGTTGCAGCCGTATCAAAATAGTAATCCTCACAAAGGTACTACTGATTACTGAAGCATGAAGGAAGTTAAAAAAATTGATTAACATATAAGTATGTTTGAATTAATGAGGCGACGAAAGACTAAACAATAATTTGCAGACGACCTTACTCAAACTAATACTCAATGCACAAGACTCCTAGAATATAGGAGACCTGAAGGAGGCTAAACAAGGTTTTTCATAGGGAAACTTAAGAGAAAACTACAGATAGAACTCCCTTATAAGAAAAAGTGGTAAATAGTCTAGCAATAGTTAAAATTCCTGCTCCGGTGCTCCCAATACCCCAAATCACACATTCACACACATGCATGAGCTAATATAATCTTGCCCTGGTGCTGTATAATACACGGGGTGGGGGTTGAACTTTACTCTAAGACTGAGAACCCAGTCGAGGCAAAGTGGAAAACTGCAGTGTTACTGCAGAACAATAATATTAAATTCTCCTGTGCTGCACTATGCAGTAGGCATGTTCACGGATCGGATATCCGATCCGAAATCACATTTCGAATCGAATATCAGAAATTAATATCCAAATCCGATCTGAAAATTTCGGATATCCGATGTTCGGATATCCAAAATTTTCTGATCGGATGCTTCGGATATCCATTATCCAATACTAAGTAAAATTGATTATGATTACTTTATAAATTTCACTAATTTTACCTTTTTTTATCCATAAGTTGTACAACATATTCAACAAAGTAGTAGTCTTTTTGCAATAAATATTATCATCAAATATATTAAGAATATTATAATAAGTTAATAATACAGGGTCAGAACAATTTAAAATTTTTATATGTATTTCAATATTTCAGCCTTTATATTTCAGATATCGGATATCCGAAATTTTGAAAATCAATATCCAAATCCGCATCCGATATCTGCTTTATCCTATACGAAATGAAAACTCGGATCGGATATCTAAAAATTCGGATCGGTTGCAGATCGGATAGTTTTGTATAGGCCTACTATGCAGTCCAACTGTAGGCCAGATAATTGCCTTGTATGCCAATAAGCTTCTGATTAGGCAATGTGTAGGAACTAAAGAGCAGTAGGGACTAAAGCTGTTAATTTGTAAACTAGCTGATTGATTTTATTCAAGGGGTTTTCTAAAAGCTCAACCTGATCCTAACTAAAATAATCAAAGATGGAACTTGAGGTGGAATCCCCCATTCCCCCTTCTTCCACACACTCACACACACAGACAGAAGAACGGAAGGAGTGCGTAATTAGACAATACTACAAGAAACAGAATCCCATTGTATCATAATCGGAACAGTTGCCTAATTTTAGTCTTAAAACAAAGAGCATTATAAAACAAAATGTTGGTCTCGAACAGGCAAATCATCCTAGAAATCCAGAGGAAGAACTGAAAGGTGTAGATACTATCATATACTAGCTAGCACACTCTTTTTTTTGGCAATTAATTAAAGATTTTATTAATCGCCAAGGAAAGAACAAAGACCACAACACCACAAAGGCTGGCACAAACCGCCTGAACCCCACCCAAACAACCTACTTATAATACAAGTCTAACAAAAATTTGTGTTGCTCAGGAGAACACCTACAAGCAACCTTTGTGGTGGTTTGGCGGTGGGGGCTAGCGGTGGTATGGGGTGGTACGGGCTTTTTTTTATATACTTTTTTACTGGATTTACCGACGGACTTTTCCGGGCCAGAAACCTCTTCCGTCGGAAGAATTCCAACGGAATTTCTGTCGAAAAAGTGTTTCGACGGAAATTCCGTCAGAAAAGGTCAATTTCCTACAAATATGTTACGCGCCACTTTCCAACGGAATTCTGTCGGAAACACGATTTCCGACGGAAAACAGGGTGTTTCTGACGAAATTTTTCCGTCGAAAATGACCTGTTTTCTAGTAGAGAATCTCCATTAATTATAGAGCAGAAAATGAACATGGCTAACTTTGTTAGTATCGTATAATAGAAATATTAGATATATTATCCTCCACAATTAACTATTCTATATTATCTTTCCCGCAAAACAAAATATCACCCAAGACCAATGTTATATGAAATACATGCATCATACTGAAGTCGGAATTCAGAATCAAACGTATCAATGGAAGAAAGGGTTGGGAAAATACTTATTATAACTAACTTTATTTCAAAATAGATAATTTTTATTTATTGTATACAAAAATATAATTATATTAATTATTTAGTCAACTCTATGCATGGATGGCCAAGATTTAATACCAAATTTAAAGGTCCAGATTGAAAGATTACAATGGCAACAATATTTTTGTAGCCATTGCAAAATTGTCCATAAATTATGATATGTAATTGAAAAAATGTCAATAGTGCAAATGGCGCAACATTTTTATTATGGAATTGAATTTTTTTTTTTCTTAAGAGAATTATTCAACCCTTTAATTCTTACTTTCTTAAAGTTGAATATATTTGAGAATATTTGTAATCAACTAATCCAACCCTTTAATTACTTGTTTTACCGAATATATCTTGTTCTTGCTATATTAATAAAATCAATTATTCAAAGTATCGTAACTTGTCAAAGGGGATCCAATAGTAATCCTTAATTACCTACGTATAAGTCATGGGAAAACATGCATATAAATACACGTACATATATACACCTCTTATCATATGCATTAAATCTCATTCCATTCATCTGTTTTGTGCAAAAAATCCTTAGCTTGTTCTTAATTTTAATTTTCATAACAAACCAAACTTTAATTTAGGCAATTCCACAAAAATGAGTTTCTCTTATAATAAGATAATTAAATCATTGATGATCTTGATTTTGTTCTTGAGCTTCAACCTTCTTGTAGAGCATGGAAATTGTAGGCCTTTAAAGGATGATGACAACGTTCATTATAAGCGCGACGACAACGTTCAATGGATGAAGGAGGAGGCTAATCTTGTTTCATTGGAGGTTAAGTCTAAAGGAAAGCCTTCCCCACCATCACATTCACGAAGCCCAGGTTACATTCCTGGTCCTCCAGGAAGAAATTGAGCTTGACCCTTAAGCTCATGCATGTGCTGTTGAAGAAAATACGTAGTAACTAAAAGAAGAGGAAGTAATATTATTATTGGTTGAATAAGTTCTTATAAATTTATAATGATATTTAATTAATTTAATTATTCTAATCTTTGTAGTGTACTTGATGAGGCTTATATACACATTTATGTATAAACATTAAAGAATAATTAGTTTGTAGTTTGTACTTCGTATTTGTTTACATTTAATAAGATGACTAGTTTTCCTTAAAAAAAAAAATAATTAAATGACTAGTGAGTTTTGCGTTTATTGAATTTTAAGATAAACTATTTATTTATATCCTAATTTTAAAACATATCATTAATACAAACAGTGTTATGTAAAAGGTGGATATTCTTTTTTATTTAGGATATTTTGACAATAGGATACCATGAGAAAAAATTTTAAATTATTCAAATTTTCTACTCATAGATTAATAATCAGTTGACAATTAAAAATATAATAGTATTACTGCTCATAAGGTTGTGGGTGGATTTGAGAAAGAGTTTGGACTCTTTGGTAGTTCTTGAAAGTAACACAAGTAGCATAGTTAGAGCAATTAAAAGAAATTAGTTTGGAGTTACACCAATTTATGTTTGACATGCGGGTAATGCGGCTGCCCATATGGTAGCTAAATAAAAGAATGATATAATAAATTTGGAATACCTAAGTACATACGACTGATTTTCCCAAAGTCTTCAAACTTTGGCAGATCTTGATTTAAATTAATAATGTCTGCAAAGGTCTTTAAAAAATTATGAATTATAATAAAACAATCATATAAGGTTTTGAACTTTTTATTATTATTAGTCGATTTAAAACAAAATTCATTATATAAATATACTCCGTAAAAGACGTATAAGATATTTATCGAAAGTTATTCCCTCCATTTTTTGCTTCATTGGGACTATTGGCACTATTTACTTGACCCACGTTAACCAATATTTGTGAATTATACATAGGAAACAAATGTTGCCTTGTGTATATGATATAATAATTTATTTTTCTAAGGACTTTTAAAGATAAAATAGCAGCTTATTAACTTGTTTTGCATATCTTCATAGAATATAAAGGTCGCTGATATTGCCAAGGCAAAAAAAGCCATTGCCAAGACAAATTTTCTACCCTTTGCCCGTAATCTTTGAGTATCCAAATATATCAAAACTCATTAATTCAATAAAATACTTTGTCATATTTTGTTGCTTATAATATTAGTAGCTAAATATTCCAATTAAAATCTTTTCAACTCCAACTACTAATTATTCACGTCAAAATATGCATTTAATTAAATTATTCACCATTATAGACTCATCCATATAATCCTCTTACAATCACTAAATTTAACATTTTATTGGGAGAGATACCATTATCAAAGTTTTACAGGTATTAGCTACCTCTAAATTTTTTTATTAATTAATTTCATTTATTTATCTAGCCCTTAATTTGTTTGTAATTGACTATTAGTAAAGGTGTTTTCATGTCAACTTAAAACGTGTTGATATTCTACCTTTATTATTAAATTTGCCATTAAACAAATTTCATATTTACTTTTTAGGCGTAGGAAAATAAAGATTAATAATTTTCTTTTTTTATTTATAAAATATAGCACTATGTCTATATACGTGGGATACTTCAATTCTCAAACTCTAAAAATATAGTTGTAGACAAAGGGATTTAAATATTGCATCTTAATTATTTACCTATTTCTTTGGCAGATTATGGATAATCATATAGTGATGGAAGAAGATGTGCATGTTATCATGTTATGTTTAGTACACAGTATTAAACTCGTGAAACACTCCTGGAAGATGTATCAAATGTATTGGAGTTAAATGAATAAGATTTTAATTAGAATATTTAGCTACTAATATTATAGGCAAAATATTATAAGCTTTATTTGAATTAATAAGTTTGACATATTTAGATTCTCAAAGATTACGGGCAATGGGTAGATAATTTGCCTTAAAAGTGGCTTTTTTATCTACTCACACGATCAAGCTAATCTCACCCTCAGCCCCACTAAAAATAATCAAGGACGGAATTGACAAGAGAGGGGGAACAATTCCACCTCCTTCAAGAAATCATCATGTTGTAAAAAGATACTGGAAAAAACAAATTACTGCTGCATCATAGATCAGGGGCATTGTAAAAATCATTGTTAGCCTAAGCTGGCAGGCCATCCCAGAAATACAACAGGAGACCTGCAAGCACTCATTGACTAAGGAGCGTAACCTGAGACTTTGAGAGTTACTTTGCTTCAACACTGCTAATAATAACAAGCTCATATATCTCTAAAACATATTATCCTTGCTCGTGGTTGTCTGATAGTAGCAGGAAAGGCAACAACTCGCAAGACAAGTCATTGTGTGATATATTGTACACAATTAACCTCTCACGTATCATACCAAAGCTGGGAGAAATCATATTTAATGATTCACGTCTCATGAACATGTTCAGATACATGAGCTGATGAAAGAGTAAACCATCATTTTCATATTACTTGACTTTAAAACTACTACTCAAGATGCACAAGACTCCTAGGATAATTCGCTAAATTTGGCAAGGAGATGGGAGCTAAAGGTGTTTAAGCAAGGTTTATCATCAGAAAACTTGGGAGGAAATTCCTACTAGGGTTCCCAAATGTGGTGACCTTGGAAGTTAGAACAAATGTTACTCGTAGAAAGCTAATATTTGGTTAGTTTTGTAATATATGCTTCCTACAATGTTAAAGATTGGGGACTTTGACACTACGGCTTACCTGTTCTTGCATGTAAGTTTGGGTCAAAACAGGCAAGCAATCCCAGCAACCGAGAGGGAAGCTACTAAGTGCAATATTAGCAGTCCCTCACTCCCTCATATGACGCTAACAAGAAAAATGGACACATGAGATTTACTTCGCTGGTGCAAACATGTTGAATATGGAGGTCACCATTTAAAAATTTTATCCTTGCAGGTCGATAGTATGCTGAAAAATAGTAATCCTCTCAAATGCACTATTAATTAAAGCTGGAAGATATCAAACGGATTGATCAAAGTCAAATTATCAAGTACATATTCAAATACAGAAACATGAAAGACTAGACCAACTATTTCAAAGATCTTGACTCTAAATATTCTATTTGAGATGCCAAAGACTCGAAGGATAAAGCGGACTAAAGAGTAGGAAAGCAAATGATATAAGAAACTTCATTCTTTCAGTTACCAACATGATAATACTACGTATAAGTTAACTCTAGCTGATTACTAATCACCAAGAATCATCATCATCATCGTCATCTTCTTTATCAGATATTGCATACTTAAAATAATCGCTGTCTTTATCAGAATCACCAGAACTTAACCAATACTTATTGACCTTGCCACCATCCTCAAGATGACTCCCACTTCCATCATCCTCAAGATCACTCCCATTGCCATCATCCTCAAGATCACTCCCATTGCCATCATCTTCAAGATCACTCTCCCTGCCATCATCATCATCATCATCCTCAAAATCACTCTCACAGCCATCATCATCCTCAAGATCGCTCTCACTGCCATCATAGCAGTCATTATCAGAGTCATCTTCATGATCAGAATTCTTCATCTGTATCTGAGGCATGGGAACCCTGCCAATTTAGAACAAATATTTATTCATTAAAATATGTGCCATACAAATATTGGAACAATTCTAAAAATTAATCAAGTACAAAATACCTACCCTTTGTTCAGGAGAATCTTTCTATGAATACTATCCATGATCGGTTGTATAGCAGTCTGTAATGTTACCTCCCAACAATAAGAGAAATAGTTAGATAGCAGAACATAAATAGTGCTGTAAAAGTCCATCTGGCACAGGATAATGAGAGAAAGGCATCCAGTGACTTTATAACACAAGTGCATCTCTAATAAACTAACAAGTCTTGTTTATGAAAAGGTAATAGCAATGAAATTGCAGGAGTGTATTAAGTTCATGAATACATTAAAAAAAACTGATTTAAAAAAATAAAATAAAAAAAAAAAAAAAAAAACGAGCAAAGTTTTGAGCAAAATGCTACAATATTATAATGTACTCCATATTTCCAATCCAATGAACAAAACCAATGTAAAAGATGCTCAAAGAGCAATGATCATGTAATTCTGATGGCACTTAAAAAAAGCCTTCTCCACAAGGAAAAGGTGTCATAGTTCATCAAAATCCTACTCCATTCAAGACTAATAGCTGCATGATTATCAAAATGAGCATGCTTAAAAAATTCAATTAAGTACGCTACACATCTGTCGTACCCTTCTAGGATGAATACAAACATCTCATTTCATCCCCAACCCTGTAACATCTCCAAATCCTCATGCTATTGTGACTTAGAGAATTTGGCTAGAGATATTGTATAATTGAACATAGAGAACATATTTTAGAAAACTATTTTAGAGCATAGAGAACATATTTTAGAAAATTATGAGAAAATAATGATCCTTCATTCAATGTAAAATAATTAATTCACCCATATGTAGGAAGTTCATGAAGTTTGTGTATATGGAAAATATGTTGGGTAGTATCTAATATTCATTTAACAAACCCAAAGGTAATCATAGAATACTTTGGAGCATTCATCAAATTGTAAAGAAAGTTGTTAAGACTTAGACAGATTCAATGCTAAATATCAAGTTAAATGCTTTTGTTGAGAAAGGTGAAAAACTGTTAGTATATGCCAGCAAGTCTTTTGCTTTGCTGCTTGTGGATTGAGATCAAGGGGAGCCTTCCTAAATAATTTTTCTTGACCTTTAGCTACAACCCCTAGTTCTTTGTTATATATGTTGGCTAATTTTTAACATTGCACTCTGTTTTGAAGGTTAATAAACTTTTATATTTACTATTAAAAAAAAACCAAAAAACAAAGGTGAAGGTACTCTAAGTCATCCAAGAATAATTAGCTTTCCTTTAAGACAAGGATGCCTAATCAGTTTTCAATTCTATCCATCAAATAGTGCTCCTTGGCAAAGTAGAAGTACTGTTAAATTATACCAAACAAAACGTTTGTTGCAATTATAGATGGATGCCAAAAGAAGAAGAACTATATTAACTTAAGAAAATGACACACCGGTGGAAACATTTAAGCCTTGTATGAGACAAAATTGTTCATTGGTACCTATCATCAACTAAAAACAAAAAGAAACAGAAATGTAAGCTAGCTGAGTGATTTCTCAAAATATATGACCGGATAAATTGAACGTTCAAATCAATATCATCCATAAATAAAAGCCATCGGCTAAACCATTGATGATTACAAACATGATTAATTAGCTAAAAAACTAACAAGAATATAAACTAAGCACAAAGCATTAGAATAAAAGATATGATCAAACCTCATAGTTTCCGTCCTCCTCATCAATCTTGGTTGTTGCAAAAGGTGAAACGAGACTCTCAACATAATCACCAGTTGTTGCCATGTGAGAATATTTTTTATCTCCACGGACTTGTTCTAGAGCTTCCTTACATGGGTCAATTAGCTTCAATTGCTCAAATTGTCGCACCAAACACTTGTCTGTCTTAGAGAAATTATAAAATAAAACATTTGTAAGATCAACAGTGAATAATTTCTCCCAAGTACCCGTTTTATCAACATATTTCAGCATCCAAAAGTCCCAAATATCACGGCTATTATTCCCTTTAGAACCACGATACGTCAAATGCCCTTTAAACCGATATAAATCCACTTTACTGCACCAACACGAATCATCTGGCCATGGAATTTCTTTAAACTTCTCACTAATTAAATCAAATCCAACAATATGTTTGGCCTTAAAGTATTGGTCATAACACTGAACAAGTCTAGGCGGCCAGTATAAAGTGTCATCAATCAGCAATGCTTCATCACCTAATCTCACAGCAATCGGAAGTTCACGCCTATTAAATTTACCAACAATTCTTTTCCATTCTCCATCCCTTAACGAAAACACATAAAAACCTCGAAACTTCCTAGTACGAGTTCCAAATGCAGCAGCAATTTTATAATCATCATTCGATGTATCATAACCAAAGCCGTAAGCTAAAACATCGGGTATATTGTTCGGATTAGTAATCTCGCGATAATCATCAGTGGCAGGGTTCCATACAATAAACTTTCCAGCATACTCTTCTTTATCACACAAGCAAAGAAGGCCATTACAAGACCCGACTAAAATTGGGAAAACTTCGATACCTCCGCAACCTAATCCAACTAAATCTTTCACACTACTACATTCATTATAGGCTAATGAAAAAAAAGAAATCATGCTTTCCACAAAATTCAGGAGAATAAGGAAGAAATAGAAATTTAGGGCGCAAAGACGAAAATTTAAGATGAAATTCTGCAAATTTACGGGAAGAAATTATAAAGAGCCAATACTTACAAACAGATTTGAAGCGAATTAAGGATTCTACCGGAAGTCTTGCCAAAATTTCTTCAATCAAAATGTGGTCGGGAAGACTTAGGGTTAGGGTTTCCGATGGATTGTTCTTGCTCTTTTTGGAGTCGGATTTAGCTTCCAAATCCGCCATTTTCGTTTGAAAATCTGTGAATTTTTTGCAGAAGTTATGGAGTTAAATTGGAGAAGATGAGTGAGTCTTGAAATTAGAAGTGGGGGATAATAAAATGGCGGAAGTGGGCAACTTAAAAACTGGCGAATATTGCGATTGCGCGGGAAGGATAAAGTCGGGCCCTTATCGGCCCAACCCGACCCAAACACATGACACTGGACTTAAAGTACTAAAGTGTAAACCGTGTAACTAATTCGGATAATATCTAAAATCCTTTTTTATTTTCTTTAAAAGAATCTTAAGTCTAATTTTATCTATTCTAAGTTCAATAAAAATCAGTAAACTTTAAGAAGAAATATAATAGAAAATCAGTAAAAATAATTTTAGTTCAGCAAAATTAATTTTAGTTCAGTAAAATTAAGGTAAAGTGAACAGAGCCTAAATGGAATTATTGATTTTTTTTTATTTTTTTTGAAAATCGAATCAGGTTGAGGGTGACTTGATTAGAAAAAACCGAACAAATTAAAGCTATAAAAATTATTTTCGACTTAGTAATGCTGGTAATGTGGATGAATGCTTAGCTTTGTTGGAGTTGTGGCAAAAAGTTCTTCGAGGCTTGTCTCTTCTTGTACAAGATATATACAAATAAATTCACATATACATAGTATTTTGCATAATAATGATACTCCCTCCGTTGCATAATGTTAGTCTCATATGGAATCAATCACATAAAATAAAAAAGAAAAATATTTGAAATTTAACATTTAAGTATCAAATAATTCATAATTAGTTTACCTTATTTAAGTTTTTGATTTTTTTTTTTTTTTTGGCGAAATCATAAGTCATAATGCATAATTCAAGATGATATTTTCTTACTTAGAGTCATGTCATCAATCTACAACCAATTAATTCCAAAAAAATTAAGTTAAAAATGGAACATATTCAATATGAGTAGATCTTTTCGAAACGCCCAAAATAGTATAGGGACTAACATACATCATGAAATGGAGGGAGTATTATAAATATTGAAAGTGAAGTTGAAAGAAACAAATAAGAGAAAGGAAATAAATCATTTAACTCTTACCTTTATTTTTATTTGTTTAGTTTAACTAAGGAAACGAGTCATTTTAAACCAAACTCCTTAGGTTTTAGAGAGGTAATATAGATAAAAACTAATTATTCCTAACTAATGCTAATTGTTACCCAAACCTTCTAATTGAAACATATACTGTGAAATTGATTCTATTCTATCCCAACCCTACCAATATATGGAATATAACAATATTTCCATTAATATAAACTTTCCTAGATGATTTTTTATAAGGAAAATTTCTTAAATAATCTCCATTGTCTTGAATCTCTCTTATTCCTTGTACGTATAGTAGCTTTGTACTCCAAATACAGATACTCATAAAATTTTACACTCGTTGTATGTTAAGGATTCTATTTGATTGTTGTTATGGGGTAATTTTGTACATTGGTTGGCCGATGATGATAGTCAACGACCGACGACGCGAGACCGAGTCAAGATGGTTATGAGTGCTCCCTAAAATAATGGAGAGAATATGTCACAAAGAACAAGTTATGGAAGCTGTTAAACGTATCTACACCCTATATAAGTCCACATTCATCGGAAAACCAAGTAAAGACGTCAACAACTATTTCCTATTTTCATGGAGGACACCCCCACTACTCTCCAATAACCTACCTAAATACCTTATAAATAGAATCACTTCCCTCTCATAAAGACCAGGCCATTTCCCACGTATAACAGACATTTCCCCTCTATAATCCTTTTTCTCTAGATTCCACTCCACTCATCCATGATTAACCATATATACATTATCTACTTTATTCATCCTAAACCTTCCTCATAATCCCAAGAACAACTGTAGCATTGTGATATATAGAACAAGCCATTTGATCTTCCGCCAAATAGATATTCCACTACAAATACTCCCATCATGCTACTATATTTTAATCTTTTGTATGCTATTGCAAAGATATATTTCTACCCACAATACTACACTTAATCAATCTCCCTGCCGTACTACACTAGTCCTATGCCTAATATACATACATTTATTTATACTCTTTTATGTCATCAAGCGTTAAATACACATTGTAATTGTAATTGTAATTATTGGCTTTATGCCCATATTATAGTGGATTGGTGGATTCATTGTCACTCGCAATTTTTACCCATCTTTATCGGGGTTTTTCGCGTCACCATATCGTGTCTCCCCTCTTTCCCTTTATTTTTCCGTCATTTATTTTCCGCATTTTATGTTCTCTATTTTAATTTAGCCCGTATACCTACATCAAATCATAAGTGTGAAATTTAGCATAAACAATTACTATGCTATATTCATATGATATTGGTAAATATAGGATATGATATGTATTATGGGTGGTGATGTATATCCTAGAGATTCTATCTCAAGAGGGAAATATGTACGCTACATATATGCTGAATGAATGCATTGATGGGCAAGCTTGAACCCGTTACCTAAATATTTACATTGTACCTTTTAGATTAGTATTAAATTTTAAAAAATAAGAATCAGAAAATTCATTATCTGAATCAATTGTAGACAAAACTCGTGCATCACTATCAATATAATCTATTGAAAAATTAACATGACTCTTATGAGGCCAGGTTCATATGTGACTTATATTTTAGAAAATAAACTAATACTCCCTCCGTTAATTTTTATTTGCAACTTTAGGGGGAATCGCGGTTCACGAGGCAAAAGTTAAGGGGCAAATATTAGTGGGGTTAATTGAATGTGATTAAAGTGTTTGGAGAGAGAAAGGTTTGTCCCACCACTAAGAAAAGTAGTGGGAAAACAGTGAACAACTTTTGGAGGGATTGTATTTCCCCCCAATTTCGTTGACATTTTGTAACCACATGTTCAATGGAATAGAAATGGTTAAGAGTCTGATGTTAAGTGGGCACTCAATCCATCAGAAGTTTTTTTTTTCCATGTTTCAATAAACCACCAACCACAAGGTTACCTCAACAATAACAGCATAAAGCACATCATTGGAGCAAAACACTTGTGGGTTGGGAAGGTCAATAGAGTCCCTTCCTCATTTGGATTTTGACAGAGTACACAACACAGACACTTAGGGGACTGAATACAAGTCATGCTACCACATAAGGGACTGTCATGTGTTCTCTACTTAATAGATCATTGAGAACACTTCAAGGTATGACCAAGGCACCTTTAAAAAATATACAAACACATTATCCTCCTCATTCACCAATCAAACACCCATATGACATTTTCCAACAATCCAACAGCTGCTAAAATATACTCCAACACATGCATACATGCAACATAGTCCAGAACAGCAGACATAGCCAAGCATCCAACTGACCAGCCAATAACAAACAGGCTATCTAGCCAACAAATTCCGGAACAGCAAACATGACAAAAGAGCAGGCAATCAAAAACAGGCAACCATCCATGCTAAAATATACTCCAACACATGCATACATGCAACATAGTCCAGAACAGTAGACATAGCCAAGCATCCAACTGACCAGCCAATAACAAACAGGCTATCTAGACAACAAATTCCGGAACAACAAATGTGACAAAAGAGGAGGCAATCAAAAACAGGCAACCATCCAACATCAATCCAAATCTACGCATACAAAACAAACTAAGCCAACATGCATCCAGATCCAGTCACAGAATCCCACAACACCAACCAATTAACAAAGCTAATCAACAGTATATCGAAAAAATCAAAAAATAGGGACTCTTTTTAAAAAAAAAAATTAACACACGAAGGGTTAGAAAGCGTTACGCAAGGGTCACTTGGAGGGTTGAACCCTAAGGTTCATCCGCCTCGCAGAGCGCTTCTTCAGAAGAGGGCCAACCACTTCACCATCGTCACCTTGGTCAGCCTCGTCATCAGAAGTCAGGATAATGACCTCCTTGGCAGGCAACCCCCGAATACGACTCAAAGCCACCCAGGCCGCCTTCTTTTTAGGCCGAATCTTGCGTGGTGGCTTTGGATTGTTAGATCTGGGCTTAGTTTTGGGCATAACACTCCCCTCAACACTGTCGCACACTGGATCTATAGAAACACCAGTGCAGTCTAGCGCTTCTTTTCCCCGTGAATCTCCTTGACCCTCACCGGTCTTGCGACGCTCATCCTTGTCTACGCTTTCAAGAACTTGGCCCAAGGCCTTGTATGTGGTCGGAGAACAGTAATTCAGGGCCTCCTCAAACGCGTATAACTCACGAGGAAAAGGAGATCCTTCGGCGATACCTGTCATCAGGGTTTTTATCAAGTTTTCCTCGCCCTCGTCATCGGTGGCGATATAAGCGTCGCGAAGTGGAGATAGGTTAACCATGGTGGTGGGGGACTCTTTTTTTTGGAAGTTGAGAGGACGAAAACTCAGATTTCAGGAGGAACAATGGAGAAAATTACAGAGGCGAAGGAGAGTGAAAGTCGAAGAACCAGATCTAGGGTTCTTAGGAAGACTCGAGAAGCCAGAAATAATCCCAATGTTTTTTCAATTAAATGTTGGTGGTTGGGAATGTGGCTGTTGGGATTGGATTGGGGGAAATAAGGAGGGAGTAATTAGATTAGGTTAATTTAGATGTTTTGTATGTAATGTGGGATTAGGGTTAATAAGGGGTAGAATTAAAAAAATCACAAAATTTAAGTAAGGGTAAAATAGTAATTTTAGGGTTTTTGTTTACCAAAAATGGAAATAAATTAGAAAGTTGCAAATAATTTTTAGCGGACTAAAATGGCAAAAGTTGCAAATAAAAATTAACGGAGGGAGTATATAAAACTAAATTTTTAGTCAGGGCACGAGACAGCTACACCTGACGTTTCAACTTTTTGTCAAGTGTCGTGTCACGTAGGCAAAAATTAATTATTAATATGACACGTATAATAAAATATTGAATAGATTTAGATAGATTTTGGAAGATAAATAAATTAGTTTAGAGCTTTATTTTCAATAAAATTGGATAGATTTATAGGATAAAATGGTTGGTTTAGAGTTTTATTTAAATATTTGTATATAAATATTTTATAAATTCGTTAACTTTTTACCAAGTATCTCGCACACAAACATTGATATGACATTTCTTATATACAAAATAAATTATATTTTCAATAAATATCTTATAACTCTATTATGGAGTATTTGTTTATATATGAAATTCGTTTTTAAAAGGTAATTTAAAACGAGATTCATTTAAGATTATTTAAATAAACTGATAATAAAAAGTACACAACTATATATGATGGTTATATTGTAATTCATAATTTTTCAAAAGACGTTGCGAATATTATTAAATTAAATCAAGATCCGCCAAAGTTTGAAGACTTTGGGGGAAATTAGTCGTATTACCCGCCTATCAAACACGAGCACAAATAAGGACATTAAAATTACAACTTATCTTAAAATATCATCCAATAACATAAAAATAGGTGCAATTCCAAACTGACTTCTTCTTATTGCTACTTGCTTCTTTCTCAAGAATTGTTCGTATCAATAATATGTTTTTAAATTTGGCATATAAATAAAAAATGTTTATCTTTAAATTTAATAAACAATGCGGGCATTGTTCGGGGCACAAAACTAATATTATATATAGCTTTGAGGGTTACATATAAAGAATTAAATATAGAAAAATAAAAATAAATTTAATACTTATTAATTACACCGATTTGTGGATAATTTTATCATACAATCATAATTTTATCACCGATTTAGTACGTATTAAATTCGGAAATGTACATATATATATATAATTAGTTTTTTTTTTTTTTTTTTTGACTGGTATAATTAGTTTAACTTGTGGGCTTTCCTCAAAAAAAAAAAAAAAAAAAAAAAAAAAGTTCATTCTGTGGGCTATCGGCTATGGGTCTTGCCCTGATGTTAGAGATATCACTGCAAATTTTCAAAAATTTCTTTTAACGAATTATTTTAGGATTTGAGTCTTTATTATCTCTAATCGTCTATAAAAACAGATTTTCAGTTTTCATACGTAACATCTTACATAAAAGTCAGTTTTCTCTCTTTTGTTGAACCCGTCTTTCTTCATACAAAAATGGCGAGAACAAAAATTGTAAGCGCAGCAGCTATGGAGGCAAAGCTCCACGAGGCATCCAAGTAGGAAAAAAGCCGTGCACTACACACCGTCGCTACTCAGTGATCACCGAGGGTGGGTGCCCTATCATGAATTTCAGCTTGAAAGTAGCCAATCATGTATTGCAAAAAAGTCTTACGGAAAACAATAATAGTCCTATGAACGTGATATTATCTCCGCTTTCAATCGACGCCGTGCTTAACATCTTGGCCCTAAGATGTCACGGTCCGACGCTAGAGCAATTGCTTGAGCTACTTGGGTGCAACGACGTCAAAGAATTTAATGAGATGGCGTCGGGTTTAGCCGATGTGCTTAAGGAATCAAAGGGTGATGATTGTGTTCTTATTGGTGGCAAAACTTGATCTCTGTAGTCTGTAGAATTACAAATTAAACCTTATTTTGCTCTTATTAAACATTATTGTGTTCTTATTTCTTAAAAAAAAAATATAATTATTAATTTCCTTAACATATTTCATCATTTTATGAAGGATGAAGTAAAGCAAGTGGTAAATGAGGTGAACATTTGGGCTGAGGCAATGTCAAAGGGCTTTATTAAACAAATAATTTCGGAAAACTTGATTGCTAAAGACACCATGTTGATATTGTTAAATGCCATGTACTTCAAAGGAACATGGGTTAACAGATTTAAGACTGAACACACTGAAGATGCAGACTTTTACTTGCTCAATGGAAACAAAGTTGAAGTCCCCTTCATCAACAAAACTTATACGGGCTTCGAATATGGAACTTTCGAGAGATGTCAAGTCTTAAGGATGCTATACAACGAAGAAGAAGTCGAAAAGGGTGAAAAGGCAAGGAGTTTCTCAATGTACATTTTCTTGCCTGAACAAAAGGACGGGTTGCCAAATCTAATGCAGAACATCAATATAGACGCGAAAAAACCCCCCAAAACCCTACATGAGCAGCCGCCCACTATTACCCTTCATTTCACTTTCTCTCCTTGTCATTTCTCTTCTCCTTCTCCTTCCTCCAGCTTTCTAGCTCCTCGTCATTTCTCTTCTCCTCCTCCTTTTCTTTACTCTCTCATCCTCCGTCCCCGCCGGACATTGCTGCCCCAACCGCCACGCCCGCTGCCTCTTCGCTCTTCCCTATATGCCATTTTCATATTTTAAGTTTTTTAAGGTCAATTTCGACCAAGTTGGTCGAATGTGGCCTTATTAACCAAGTTTGAGGTGAAATTCGAACCAATTTCAAATTTTGAGGTATGTTTTCATGTTTTTAATTTTTTTAGCTTTGTATTTATTTATTTTTTTTAAAAAAATAAAATAAAAATAAATAAATAAATAAAAATTGGGTGGTGGTCTGGTTTTAGGAGGGTGGTGGTGGGTGTGTCTGGGTCGGTGTTAGGTTTAGGTGGGTTGTAGTGGGTGGGTCTGGGTCGGTTTAATGTTTTAGGTGGGTTTTGGTGGGTGGGGATCTGGGTCGGTTTTAATTAGGTTTTAGGTGGGTTATGGTGGGTGTGTCTGGTCGATTTTAGGTTTTAGGTGGGTTTTGGTGGGTGGGTCAGGGTCGGTTTTAGGTGTAGGCGGGTTTTGGAGGGTGGATCTGGGTCGGTTTTAGGTATAGGTGAGTTGCGCTGGATCGGTTAGGGTGGTGGGTGGTGGTTGTGGGGAATATTTGAGGAGTTTTTTATTTTTTATTTTTTTAATTTTTTTATATGTTGTGGTGGGGGATAGTGGCCACGCTGAGGGTGGAGGTGGTGGTTTGCGGTGGGGGCTAGTGGTGGTATGGGGTGGTGCGGGCTTTTTTTTTTTTATATTTTTTACAGGATTTACCGACAGACTTTTCCGGGCCGGAAAACCACTTCCGACGCATGAATTCGGACGGAATTTCCGTCAGAAAAGTGTTTCGACGGAAATTTCGCCAGAAAAGGTCAATTTCCTACAAATATGTTACGACGCCACTTTCCGACGGAATTCCTTCGGAAACACGATTTTCGACGGAAAATAGGGTGTTTCCGATGGAATTTTTCCGTCGAAAATGACCTGTTTTCTAGTAGTGAATCTCCATTACCTAACTTTGAATCATTTTTCTCGAGCCGTACGAGGAAAAAACCTCCTATACGTTTCCAAGAAAAGGTTGTGAGCAGTCTCAAGGGAAGCCCGAATAGCGGATAGTTTGAACGGTGGAAAGCGACCCCTAAATCTAAATAAGTGGCGAAGGTTGATGGCTTCGCTAAACCTTGCTGCCTTTACCTTCAAGTCCTCCGATCCTCTTCCCGCCTAGGTCGGGACTGACGGGGCTCGAACCCGCAGCTTCCGCCTTGACAGGGCGGTGCTCTGACAGGAAGTTGGTGGGCTCATCATGAATTAGGTCGGGGTGGCTGGTATACTACCATAATGAAACTGCCTTTTCTTTGGACTCCCATCCTCGGGAAAGTCCCCAACAGCAACTGGATCAATCTTTGTTGGCTGGCTTGCTTGTGAATGCAGTCGTTAAGCCAACAATGCTAGGAAGATGGACAGAAAAGGTAGCTTGCTTCCGAGACACTTATACAGTACTAGCAATCAATTAGATTCCGACTGCCTTAGCCTTGATGAAGCATAGCTTGTCGTTTGATGCTACTCTTGGGAACATTGAGACATCGACTTTAAAGCATCTCGTAGTTGATCGGTACTGCCATCAACAGTACCAACATGGACAAGGACTGCTGAGCATGGATAGAACGAGAGTCGAACTCGCGACTCAATCACTCTTTTTGTTTGGAAGATCATTCGTTCTTCACTCTCTTGCTTTTTTTTACCCGCGGGGAGCGCAGCACCTATAATCCTTCTTTAGGGAGGGCTCTGAGCCTCTTCCTGCTGATCGGACGGAGAATTCCAGCCATCCATCGGTCCGAGTCACGCCGGTACAAAAAGAGAAATAGAAGCAAAGCTAATCGAGAGGAGGAAGACATGGCCCCGCGCGCTACACACAAGAATGAATTGTTATGCGATCGGTAAACTATTTCTGTAGGCAGCCTATCAAATCAAATCGGATCTGATCGTAGCTTCGAGTTCAGGTGTCGTACCGCGGCCGGGTTGGCTTTGGCTAGGTGGAAAAGCTCAACTCAAGGCCTCCCTTCCTTACCACTAAACTGTAGCTGAAGACGAGCTCGTCTTCGGCACGGGCAAGGTCCCCCCCGAGGGGGCTAGGAAAAGCGGAAATAAAAAAATGGAATACGAAAGAAAGTGTCACACGAAACGGAAGAGGCTTTCCGGCCGATTGTCCTCAGAATGGGGGCCGAACAATTTTCATTGCCTTGCTTCCCGCTACGACACCGGTTCTATTGAAACTGCTAACTATGATTCGGATTTTCTGCTGTGAACCTAAGGAGCGTAGCGAGATGATCTTTCTATTTCGCAATGAACGATTTCGGTTCTTTGTACATGTACGTGGGGTTCATTGATACGGGGAAGGTTGTCTCCACCATAACACTGTAGAGCAGAAAATTAACATGGCTAACTTTGTTAGTATCGTATAATAGAAATATTAGATATATTATCCTCCACAATTAACTATTCTATATTATCCTTCCGGCAAAACAAAATATCACCCAAGACCAATGTTATATGAAATACATGCATCATACTAAAGTCGAAATTCGGAATCAAACGTATCAGTGGAAGAAAGGGTTAGGAAAATACTTATTATCACTAACTTTATTTCAAAATAGATAATTTTTATTTATTGTATACAAAAATATAATTATATTAATTATTTAGTCAACTCTATGCATGGATGGCCAAGATTTAATACCAAATTTAAAGGTCCAGATTGAAAGATTACAATGGCAACAATATTTTTGTAGCCATTGCAAAATTGTCCATAAATTATGACATGTAATTGAAAAAATGTCAATAGTGCAAATGGTGCAACATTTTTATTATGGAATTGAATTTTTTTTTCTTAAGAGAATTATTCAACCCTTTAATTCTTACTTTCTTAAAATTGAATATATTTGAGAATATTTGTAATCAACTAATCCAACCCTTTAATTACTTGTTTTACCGAATATATCTTGTTCTTGCTATATTAATAAATTCAATTATTCAAAGTATCGTACCTTGTCAAAGGGGATCCAATAGTAATCCTTAATTACCTACGTATAAGTCATGGGAAAACATGCATATAAATACACGTACATATATACACCTCTTATCATATGCATTAAATCTCATTCCATTCATCTGTTTTGTGCAAAAAATCCTTAGCTTGTTCTTAATTTTAATTTTTTCATAACAAACCAAACTTTAATTTAGGCAATTCCACAAAAATGAGTTTCTCTTATAATAAGATAATTAAATCATTGATGATCTTGATTCTGTTCTTGAGCTTCAACCTTCTTGTAGAGCATGGAAATTGTAGGCCTTTAAAGGGTGATGACAACGTTCATTATAAGCGCGACGACAACGTTCAATGGATGAAGGAGGAGGCTAATCTTGTTTCATTGGAGGTTAAGTCTAAAGGAAAGCCTTCCCCACCATCGCATTCACGAAGCCCAGGTTACATTCCTGGTCCTCCAGGAAGAAATTGAGCTTGACCCTTAAGCTCATGCATGTGCTGTTGAAGAAAATACGTAGTAACTAAAAGAAGAGGAAGTAATATTATTTTTGGTTGAATAAGTTCTTATAGATTTATAATGATATTTAATTAACTTAATTATTCTAATCTTTGTAGTGTACTTGATGAGGTTATATACACATTTATGTATAAACATTAAAGAATAATTAGTTTGTACTTTGTACATCGTATTTGTTTATTAAATGACTAGCTTTCCTTCAAAAAAAAATAAAATAATTAAATGACTGGTGAGTTTTGTGTTTATTGAATTTTAAGATAAACTATTTATTTATATCCTAATTTTAAAACATATCATTAATACAAACAGTGTTATGTAAAAGGTGGATAATTTTTTTTTATTTAGGATATTTTGACATAGGATATCATGAGAAAAATATTTAAATTATTCAAATTTTCTACTCATAGATTAATAATCAATTGACAATTAAAAATATAATAGTACTACTGCTCATAAGGTTGTGGGTGGATCTGAGAAAGAGTTTGGACTCTTTGGTGGTTCTTGAAAGTAACACAAGTAGCATAGTTATAGCAATTAAAAGAAATTAGTTTGGAGTTACACCAATTTATGTTTGACATGCGGGTACTGCGGCTACCCATATGGTAGCTAAATAAAAGAATGATATAAATTTGGAATACTTAAGTACGTACGACTGATTTTCCCAAAGTCTCCAAACTTTGGCAGATCTTGATTTAAGTTAATAATATCCGCAACGGTCTTTACAAAATTATGAATTATAATAAAACAATCATATAAGGTTTTGAACTTTTTATTATTATAAGTCGATTAAAAACAAAATTCATTATATATATATACTCCGTAACAGACGTATAAGATATTTATCGAAAGTTACTCCCTCCGTTTTTTGCTTCATTGGGACTTTTGACACTATTTACTTGACCCACATTATCCAATATTTGTGTATACATAGGGAAAAAACGTATATGATATAATAATTTATTTTTCTAATGACTTTTTAAAGATAAAAATAGCAGCTTATTAACTTGTTTTGCATATCTTCGTAGAATATAATAAAGGGCGCTAATATTGCCAAGGCAAAAAAAGCCATTGTCAAGGCAAACTATCTACCCTTTGCCCGTAATCTTTGAGTATCAAAATATATCAAACTTATTAATTCAATAAAATACTTTGTCGTATTTTGTTGCCTATAATATTAGTAACTAGATATTCCAATTAAAATCTTTCCAACTCCAACTACTAATTATTTACGTTAAAATATGCAATTAATTAAATTATTCACCATCATAGACTCATCCATATAATCCTCTTATAATCACTAAATTTAACATTTTATTGGGAGAGATACCATTATCAAAGCTTTACAGGTATTGGCTACCTCTAAATTTGTTTATTAATAAATTTTATTTATTTATCAAGCCCTTAATTTGTTTGTAATTGACTATTAGTAAAGGTGTTTTCATATCAACTTAAAACGTATTGATGTTCTACCTTTACTATTAAATTTACCATTAAACAAATTTCATATTTACTTTTTAGGTGTAAGAAAATAAAGATTAATGATTTTTTTTTATTTATAAAAAATAGCACTATGTTTGTATACGTGTTTTACTTCAATTCTCAAACTCTAAAAATCTAGTTGTCGGACATTCTTAAGAATTGGTTTCAAAAACTTGTTAAAGTAGACAAAGGGATTTAAATATTGCATCTTAATTATTTACCTTTTTCTTTGGCAGATTATGGATAATCATATAGTGATGGAAGAAGATGTGCATGTTATGTTTAGGACACAGTATCAAACTCGTGAAGCACTCCTTGAAAATGTATTAAACGTATTGGAGTTAAATTAATAAGATTTTAATTAGAATATTTAGCTACTAATATTATAGGCAACAAAATATTATAAAGTATTTTATTGAATTAATTGAAGGAGTGTCCTCGATCAAGTACAACAATTACTAAATATAATATAGGATTAATTAAGGAGATTATTATAATCGGTTATTTTAGGTAATCATGATGTTTTGCTAGAAACCAACTATGATTTGTGAACTAGTGCGATAAGTTTACTACTAATAATAATCCGGTCATATGAGGTCACACATATGAATATATGATTGAATTAAGATGCATGAAAAGGCATTAAAGCCCAAGAAATGCGATTATGTGAAGAGTTGTGATAGTTTATTATAAATATGACCAAGTGACATAAATGAAATAAGACATCTTTCATTAATCACATAAAAAAAAATATTCTCTCTCACATAAGCACCAGTAAAAGCAATAAGGAATTGTTCCTTGTTCCGTACTAGCATACGTGGAGATTCTATCATTGCTCGTGGACCATATTAGAGGAACGACAATTGACGTTCTAAAGATCTCTAATTGAAGAAAGAAGTGCCCGCTTACTTTGTGAAAATCACGCATCGAGGGTATGATATTCTAATCTTATAATTCATATTATTATATACATGAGATCCTATTTTAGGTGCTAAGAAATTGTTTCTTGAAATTTTGTTAAGTGCATCTAATATGATCCTACAGTGGTATCAGTTTGCCTCTTGCGTATAATAATATGATCATAATTAATTCGATTAATGTGATGGCGTATAATGTTAATTTTATTTTCATTAAGGGGAGGTATTGTAGTATTGAAATTAAAATTTAAAACCCCAAATTAATTAGAATGGAGATTTTAATTAATTTGTTATATTAAGTTTTTTTAATCAGACTAAACCGCATTAAAGATCACCAATTAGTTTTACAAAAGTTGTAAAATTAATTATTTTTGAGTGGAGCAGCCACGGCTGGGTGGAAGACCCATCTGAGATGGGCCACGGTTGCTGCTCCGGTGGTCGAGGAGAACTCTGGCGACCAGGAAATCATCTTCGCCACGACCAGGGGCCACGAATTTCAGAAATTCGTTGGCCATGGAGTAAACTCCGGCCACGAAATTCAGAAATCCGGTGGTAGAGGAGTAAACTCCGGCCGTTCTCGTGGGCTGCAATCGGGTTGCGCGACGTTGTGGGCTGCCGTTGGCTGGAACCGTCCCGGCAGGCGGTTGCTTCACGGCGTTTCATGGCTGACGGTTTCTTTATATTCTGGGAGTTCTCTGTTCTTTTTGGAAAAGATGATATGTATTCAGTATTTTGGCACCAACCAGGCTAGGATTTTAATAAAATACTTTCTCATGAACATACCACTTGGCATATCGCTATCATTAAAAGTATTTATTCTCTATGATATAAGCCTTGTTGATGATTAAGTATTAAATATTTATTGCCCCTTTCAAAAAAAAAAAAAAAAAAATATTTATTGCCTGGCTTGTTCCTAATCCAATATTGGTTATATTATTATGCTTATTTAAATTTACACATGTTACTCTTATTTATGGTATAAGTTCTCTAATAAATAAACCAACATAGTAAATTAGGTCCCTGAAAGCAATATTGAGATATGTTTTTCCCAAACAGACACCTATAAAGCCTTTGATCATAAGTAATAGGTTCCGCCAAAGCGGGGTGTTGCATATAATCTCGGGAATATAGGGTAATATTTATGAAATTTACATGTCACTGTTTGGTTTTGCTCAACAACATTATCAAAAGACAAAGTTTTGGGTCTTGAAACATATAGATGGAAACAAAAGTTGTTATCTATCAACCAAGAATTATATGAGATGTAATTAGTAAAGGTTGTTTACTTACCAATAAAACATTAGATTTTATACATAGGGCCAAAGTCCGCTTAAATTTTTGTTTTAAAGGATCTTGATATTCACATTAATTATACGAGATAATTTTTAAAATGTGATAAGTAGCTTTGAATTGTTCAAATTTTGTATGCTACTATGATGAACACATAATTAAATTTTGCTATACTTCTATTGTAGATATCATGTCTAGTAACAACAACAACAGTCCTAACTTACGTTCATACCTTGAGAAGGATAAATTGAACGCCACTAACTTCCTTGATTGGAAAAGGAACCTAAGAATAGTTCTTAATTAGCGCCGAAGGAAGAGAAGATGTCCTTGACACCCCTATCCCAGTTTTGACAGCCACATCATCAGATGCTGAAAAGGCCAGTCAAAAGGTTGTTAAAGACAAATCAGTGTTTGTCACATGTCTCATGCTAGCTTCCATGGAACCAAACCTTCAAAAGAAGTTTGATGGTATGGATACTCATAGCATTATCCAACAACTGAAAAAGATGTTTCAGAAGCAAGCAAGGATTGAGAGATACGAGAATCATAGAGAGTTGCTCCGATGTGTGCAAAAGGTTGATGAACCACTGGGAGAACATGTTTTCAAAATGATGGAATTGTTCAAGAAAATGTCTAAACTGGGAATAACCTATACCACTGAAATGGCCACTGACATAATCATGATGTCATTGCATGATGGATTTCAGCAATTCGGGCAAAACCTTAGAAGAACTGCACCGAATGCTTGTCACTGCTGAGATGGACATTCCAAAACCAAACAAAGAAGTTCTTATGGTACAAAAGGGTAAGGGGTTCAAGAGGAAAGGGAAAGGCAAAAAGATTGTCAAAGGAAAGGGCAAGCAAGTTGCTCAGACTAAGACATCTAAGCCCAAGGTCGATCCAAAAGCGGATGCCAAGTGTTTCTATTGTGATGGAATAGGCCATTCACTACGCGAAAAACATAAATAGGCACCGGTTCAAACCACCCTATGGGCACCGGTTTTGAACCGTTGGGTATTTGAGGGATGCCAAATCTCTGAAGATTTGGCACCGGTTCAAAACCGGTGGCTATTTAAAGATTTGGCACCGGTTAACCGGTACCAATTACCCATAGCGCGTTTTTTTTTTTTTACTTTTTTTTATTTCAATACAATAGGCACCGGTTTTGACTTAGAACCGGTGCCAAAAGTCCCCAAAAAAATTTTAAAAAAAACTTTTAGCACCGGTTCTTTTCCAAAACCGGTGCCAAAAATGCCCAAAAAAAATAATTTTTTTTTTCCATTTTTTTCACTTAAATTGTACCAAATACTTATATATAATCATAATATACATAAAACACATATATTTTCTTCAATAACTTGTAATATTACACTTTAAAAAACTGAAAAAAAAAATAAAAAAAAAAAAACTACACAATAATCAAAGATAAGAGGCAGTAGCAATTCCCACTGGCTTGTGTATCATCATTTGACACCGCATCAGTAATTCCAGAAAGCGCTGCAGGCTCTTTGCTGTCTTCTTTGTTTCCAAACAACTTAGAAGGAAGTAAAGAAGCAATTGCAGCTTTTGCACTGGCCTTGGCCCTTTCTGCTTCTTCAATTACCCTTCTCTTTGCTTCTTCCTTCTCCTTTTCTTTTGCTCAATTAACCTGTCCAGTTCCTCCTCCTCTCGCGCTTCCCTTCTAAATCCATCTTTGACAATTTCCTGCATGTCTTTATCAAGGTCAAGAATTTTGTAATTATTACACAGATTAACTGGAATCATGTCAACAGTTAATAACACATTTAAGGAGGAACTGATGATTCATGCCATCAGTTCTTTTATATATACCAATCTCTATGTTTATATGCATTGAATACCAATTATTCCTATATAGAGGAAATTATTGATGAAATGAAAGGTTGCATGAAACCAAATGATCAACCCTATGATACAAAAGATAATATGAATAGGATAATTTATACTGGTTTCAGTGAACTATAGAGCATGAAGTAAAGGAAAATTGTATGAAGCGTGAAATGGAAACTAGTTACAGAAAGTTACCCAATTGCGTGTGTGTTTTCTTATTAGGATGGAAATCTGGCAGATTCTGGGACAATTCACTTCAAAATATGAAAACAAAGAAGAAAAAAGATGTTCATATCATATTATGATGTAACCCAAATTTGGAAAAGGGGAAACCATGTAAAATAGGGTAACAGATAATCTATTGACAGAAGACACAAAAGATTCAGAAGCTGACTCTAAAGCAGATTCTCTTAAACAAGCTATAAAATGCCAAAATAACCCAGAATAACCATTTTCCAACCCAGAATAACCCAACATCAACATCTCTTAAACAAGCTATAAAATGCCAAAAAAAAAAATCTATCTTTACAACATATAGCATACCTCTTTGGCAAACTCAGTAGGGAGGATGTCGACAGCTGAGCATATTACACCAGTACCCTCCATGTCATAATGGTATGATTCTGTCAGTGGATCAAACCTGCAAACAGTAAATTTTATAACATGAGCCCAATTTCAGTCAACTGATATAGGGAAGTCTACATTTGCAAGTCTAATCTACAGCCTACTTACTATTTACACTACACCAAGGATTTCAATCCTATATGGCCTCCAAGTTTATTTGAATTTCTACTGATTTTGCCAGAGTTTTTTACAGTTTGATACAAATAATCTCCTAGAAACTAATCATCTTGTCAGCTGTACAAATGAAGAGAAGTAGGGTGAACTAAGAAATGAGGCAACCAAGTTACATGTTTGTATTTCCTAAATTGTAAAAAGAAACTTTGATCATGTTACCTAAAAAAAGGTGAGTCAATGATGGTGGCTTGGTTAACAAACTCAATGGATCCTCCTATGTCACATGTGATATCGGCAATACCAACAAGTGGACATCTTTGGCTCTTTAAATCTTGAAGCTGCTTTGTGGTCAGCAACCTAGGAAAACTTTGTCCCCAGTACATGCAATTGACTGCTCCCAAAAAAATCAAGTAATAAATAAGAAATCAAATTACACAGAGAGACAATACAAACTATAAATAGCAGAAAATTTTCATTTTTTAGCTTAATTGGATCAGTCGATAGTTTTATTTTTGCTTAGAATTTTCTGAGAAGTGGTGAAATGTTTTTCCATAATCTGAAAAGAATTTTTAAATCCAAGGATTAATTATGCTCAACTCCCTTTCAAAGTTACTAGTAGTAATGCGTATACTAAATGGAATAGCTAGAATGCACTGACAGTGACTGGGAAGATTATGTTCTATTTTTAGTCCAAACTCTAAAGCATCTATGGATTGGGACTCGAGAAGTCGAGAGTCTATAACTCTAAAAGCATCTCACTTAATAATAATCAATGGAAAAAATATAGCACTGCACTAGCACAAGTTATTCAGAGTCCAACTGAGAATGAATAATAACAATACAATATTCCTATAATGGAAACAAAAAATGACTCTGAGGTTCATAACAATTGACAGATTAAAATGGAAATAAGTCACACACCTAAACAAATAATCTTGAGCATACAACAGACAAGCGAAAGAAATTTCCACTTCAAACACAGATTATATACCCAGTGAAAAGCTTATATTTTTCATCGCAAGCTAAAAATTGAAACAACGAACAGTTAAGAGAAGACAAGGGACCAGGACACTCTGCCTAAACACTCTCCACAGAGCATGCAGACGTGCCTTGTGAAACTATGATGGATATCAAAACATATAACTTAGTCTCGGTAACAGCAATGTCTCAACCAAAACCTAACCCACACATTGATCCAAACTTCCAAGAGTTTCATAGAAAAAGGAAGTATAGGAAAGGAGTATGGTAACTTGGTAAGTGAGAAACTGATCAAGAGACAGAAAATACTTCACTTATGAAAAAAAGAATTAAGTTGATAAATCATTGAGTCGTTACATAGTTAACTTTGTTGGGAAAAAATCAAATCTAATACACTCTCATTATCATGCAGGAATGGAAATACATTCATAATTGGACAAGGATTACCAAGGCAGAGTAATACCATTTCCGTTTCCAGTAAAGACAATCGTTCGTTGGTCTTTTAGATTCCAGATCTCCAAGCGTTCGTTGGTCTTTTAGATTCGAAAAGCAGAAAAGCAGTAGGAGTTTTGTTGCGTTCGTAGGTCTTTTAGATCTCCAGAAATCTATGTGACTGAAATATATTAGATCCGAAATGGAACTATGGAAGTATGAACATTTTTAATTGACATAGCTTTTAATTTTTAATTTTTAATTTTTAATTGATGTTTAGTTTAATGTGATGTTTTCTTGATATTAAGATTAATTCGAATTAATTGTTGATGTTATGATGATAATTTGATGATTGGGTAAAGTTGGTATTTGTTTAGCTTATATTTGAGAAAGAAGGTTTGTGGTGGTTGGAGGTATGTGGTGACTGGAGGTGGTGGTGGTGGCTGGAGGTTTGTGGTGGCTAGAGGTGTTGTTGTTTGGTGGCGGATTGGTGAAGCGGTGGAGAAGAGGTGGCGTACGGCGGTTTTGCAATGTAGCTGCATTGTTGTTGACGGTGGAGAGGAGGGCGGAGAGTATTGAGGTGTGGGCTGCTGCAATTCGTGAGGTGGTGTTAATTATGGTGGTATTGTGGCGGCAATAGGTGGCAGGAATTGCTTGTTGTGTGGGTTGATTGGTGACGAATTGGGTGAGTATAGGGGCTGATGTGCGCTGGGCAGCAGGGGCTGATTTGGGGTTGGTGTTTGTGGGCTGAAGCGGTGGTGGCTGTTGGTAGAAGAAGTAGAAGAAGTGTAGTAATGTTGAAGAAGAAGTGCAGTACTGTTGGGGCTATATAGTGGTTCAATTTATTTTAGCTAATTCAGTGCAATTGCGTGGGGGCCAGGCTGCTTGTATCTTGTTTGACTAAATATCTTTTTACTAAATTAGTGTTTGATATTTAGTTAGTGTGGTCTAAAGGATTCAACATGAGCAGTGCGATATTTTATATGCTACACATTATAATACTAATAGAGTAATAGTGATTAGATTCATTTTAGTATTTAGGTTCACTATAAATACTTGTCATATTATTATATTATTTCATTTTAATATGACATTTCAAGACTAATAGTGATATTTTTACTGTAAATACTTGTCATAATATTTCATTTTACCGCTTTATTTTGAATGGGAAATGATAAGCTTTTATTCTTACTTCGTATGTTCATAATATCAATATAATGTTAAGATATTACATTTATGATATCGGTGTATTCTCTTCATACATACATAAATAAATAAATTTCAAGACTTTATCAAGGTTAATCGGGCTTATTTTAATTTTCTTTTGAAAAAAATTAAGATTGAGGGTTCGGGAACACGACACGCTTTATCACGACGCTTGAACGCGTCGGTTAGGAGGGAGAGAGACCGTTATCGTCTTAAGCCTCGTACTGAGACGACACCAGTCCCCGATGGTTGCATGGCGATTTCGACCTCCTAGTCACATGATCATCATTCGGGGTCTCAGGGGGTTAGGTCGGGTTTTGAGTCTGAGCATGAGGAGGCTGAGTCACCGGGCCCCGAGTACTTGTACAGAGGATGTCAGGGCTTATCAGGCGATGACGACGATGACGAGGAGGAGCCTGATGACATTGTTCATACGTATGGGGTCTCGGTGGGAGATTTGTTAATACTCAGGAGACTAGTCGTAGTCGGACTCCGGTACAAGACAGCTGGTTAGTGACTACGCCAATGGCCGGCGGTCCAGAGGATGGAAGCGTCATTCCTTGCTATGGTGGTCATGTCGCAGCTGCGATTTGGGGTGGTGTGAAGCGAGGTGTTTTGAGATGTATGAGTAGGAGAAAGATGTGCACTACACTGGATCAGTTGCGACAGTCGTTATTACCAGAGACATTAGCCCCTATAGATCAGAGCGGGCTATCACATCTTCCTGGTATTATGTATCAGCACCTTGACTGGCCTTTGATTTCAATGTTCGTGGAGAGATGGCAGCCAGATACTAACAATTTTCATTTGCCGTTCGGTGAGATGACGATCATGTTACATGGTGTGTATCATATCCTTGGGATCTCTGTAGATGGTACTATGGTTTCTACTGTTATGGACCCCTTACAGTTACGACAGTATTGCTCGTTCATGATGGATTTGCCTGTTGAGGAGTTACGTAAACCCACTTACGTGCCTAGTGGCGCGCTTTCTTCGAGGGTCCTCGAGACGACCTTCAATGTTGAGAGGCCCCCTGAGATTTCCATGGTGGAATTTATGTGGATTTTACTGGGTTCATCACTCTTTGTGGACAAGAGTGGTAACAGACTTCATCCCTCCCTCATCCATGAGCTTCAGCCTGTCGATGGTACATTTGTCACTAGTTCCTACTCATGAGGCTCTGCTACTTTAGCGTTTTTGTACCGTCAGTTTGGGCAAGCCTAGTGGGCAGATTGTGATTCCATCTCTGGTTGTCTCACGCTTCTTCAAGCGTGGATTTATGAGTATTTTCCATGCTTTCGCCCTCAGCAGGGCACTCTGACCAGGGAGCCTGGACGTGTGCGTGCATTGCTATGGGATGTTGGTTTGCCATCGAAGACCTCAGATCGGCTTTTTGCTTTCCGTGCTCAACTTGACGTGTTGACTGACATTGAGGTAAATATGAAATTCATTAATTAATTTTGTTCCGTATCACCTTACTCTTATGTGACTAATATATTGTTTGATTATGCAGGTTAACTGGCTGCCTTACGGACCTGACCCAGCCAGTGTTGTTCCTACGACTTTGTTATCGGGATTTATACGGTACCGCAGCATCATCGAGCCGTACATGCCCGATCGAGTCGTCAGACAACTTGGGTTCGTACAAGAAGGTACCCCATTAGGCCTGAGAAGGCCAAGAGATCGAAGAAGGTCAAGATGTATAGTGTTGAGTTCCCGGCTGAGACGTCCATACACATGTAGGAGAGCTTTATTCCATTTGCTACGTATTGTCTACCAGTGGCTCGCTACACTAGACTCAGTCGCGGCAGTCTTGCATACACGGACGATTACATTCCATGGTTGGTGAGATAATCTCACCCTCGTGTATCACCCCTTAACGTACCTCAGGTTAGCGGTCTCCCCGAGAGGACCAACACTGATTATGTAAGTATATTTTCCTTTAGTTTTGTATTTATTATCTGGAAATTTTATTGATTTTTTTAATATTCTATAATATTTGCAGTGGGTTGGTCGCTTCGTTGAGTTCACACAGCGTGCACTTGCCGAGTCGCATGGGCCCATGTCCCGTGAAACTAAGGCCATGGCTGCACAGGCCCTTCGTGATTGGAATGATATGCGAGGGTTATGATTTGTGTTTAGCTAGACACCTTTATTCTTAGTTGAACACTTTAATTATTGGTTGGACACTTTTATTATTTTGTTTTGGTTATTGTAATGGGACACTTTTATTATTCGTATGGACATGAACACTTTGATTTAAATTGTTACAATTGTTACTTGTGTTTTTTTATGGCCCTTTTACTAATAATAATAACAATAACAATAATAATAATAATAATAATAATAATAATAATAATAATAATAAACAAAGTTCAAACATCATTATTTAAGTTTTGAACAACGAATTACATCTATCATGACGCAACTAATCTTTCCCACAAACTAATTCTACGTTGGTATCTGATAAGTCTATTTTATATATATTTATTCCCCGTCCCAATAGTCATAATTGTGTTTATTTGAGCTCTACGGAGCTACTTTTATTACTAATATGCGTTTTCTAGTGTTTTCGTAGTTTTGGTACTGTTTTATAGGAAATTGCAGATTTGGAGCATTTTCCCGGACTTATGATAAGCCACTACGAGAATTGGAGAATTATGACCATATTTCATAGCCCACGACCGGTTGGAGTCATCAAATCGGTGATTAAGGGCTCGGCGAAGAAGAAGAGTCCGGGGCAATGGACCATGTATTCAGAACCCAAAGAGGAAATGCGAATTGGGCTAAGAAATGGCCCAATTGAAGAAGTCCAAGTTTGCCCGGGAGCTCGCCTGGCAGGGAAAGCCCTCGCCTGAAGGCGCGCCCGGCAGGGCGAGGAAGAAGGAAGAGAGTAGCTGCTCGCCCGAAGGCGCGCCCTGCAGGGCGAGATGGCGCCCGACCGGGCGTGTGTTTCTGAGTTCGTTTAGCAGTTTTAATCTTCGTTTTAGCTTAGTTTTCTTAGTTTAATATAAATACGCTTTTGTTAAGTGAGTTTGGGACATTCTTTTCTCTCTCTCTCTGTCTTTCTCTCTCTCTCTCTCTCTCTACTTTTCTCATTAGTTTAATTCTTTAGTTTTTAGTTTTAAGCTATTAGTTAATACTCTTGATCCCTCTCGACACTTTTAATTTATGCAATTCTTTACTTCCGTCTACTTTGGTAACGATTTCTTCCCTCTTTACTTTCAGTAATTTAATTGCTTTGATTTAATTATGCTTTCTTTAATTGCCTTGCTTAGTTTAGATTTAAATATGTGCGAGTAGTTTTATTTCTAGGGTTGTGGGGATCCATAAATAATATGACGGGGTAGTTTATTATTGTTGATTATTGTCAATGTTTTGGTTGATTTCCTATTGATTGATTTAATGCTATGCAATTAGATTTGCGCAGATTTAATTGTATGAGTTATGCAATATTGATTCGAGATTCGAGAGATGAGAGTTGATGTTTAGGCTTAGTTTCAATAGGCAGGTTAATTTATAATTGGTTAAGTCAAGATTCGAGAGATGCGATTTAATACCGATAGATTAATTATGTGATCGTAATACATAGCGAAAGCCCTTTATGATCTGATTAATCTATGCATTGATGATTGATTATTATGTTTTATACTGAAATATTATTTATTGGTGAACCTATACCCTAGGCTTTTTATTTTTGTTTTCCTCCCTTATTTAATTTGCTTTAGTTTAGTTATTAGTTTAATTCTCACAAAAACAATTTGGTTACTTGATAATTTAGATTATATTAATTAATTAGGAATAGAAAGACCTGTTTCTCTGTGGATTCGACCCTACTTCCCTATCTATATTATTTAGCGGTTTTAGGAATTACTTTTGATTAGGTGATACGACTTTAGCCTGTCAGTATCGTTGCTCCATCCAATAACGCTAGGTTCACGAGCCCGATACCAAACATCTGCAATTGGGGGAATCGGATGGTCTTGATCAAGCTGTAAAAGAATAAAATGCGACCCACCCACAGATCCTATAACAAACTCTCGAGCTGGTGCAGTAGCATTGTTGGGGGCCCGCAACGGTAACACAGTGATGCAAGGATAGTAGCTCGTCGGTGTCAATCCAATGCCATAACAAATCACAGCTACATTGTACAAGGTAGCAATTACGTACAAATCCTGAAAGGCTACCATCCAATGTCCTTCCCCACATGGGCCACCGCTCCAACGAATACGTTGTAACTCAAAATCCAAACCACCTGGCTCGTAATAAATCCTCTTGTATAAGTGTGGATAACCGGTGATCTCATTAGCCATGAATTTTCGAGCTAATCTCCATTGCTCTTGATCACCCATGAAGAAGGAGGCAACACAACGAAAGCCGCAATTACCATCACCAATGACATCATTCCATCCGGTTATGTAAGGCAATATAGGTCCGGGGAGCAATTGAGCGTACCTACATTGTTTGATGTTGAATCCATTTCCTCCTAAAAAATACACATTCGTAATTGGTAGAAAATAATCATCAATTAATAGATATGTATGTTATAAAAAAACATTATTACTCAAAATTAAAACATACCGGATTCAGTTTGACGGTTTTGCCTTGAACCATGTTGCCTCGACCTTCTCCCTCCACGACTGCTTGTGTACGCTCAACATTCTCAAAATGGCTACGATCACGCCTAGTAGAACGATCCCGTGGTCGACCTCGTGTTGAGTGATTCACTTCCGGCTCCTCAAGATCTGAATGATTCGGATGCAGCTCATCTTCAATGATGCGAGAAACATTCCGAACCATAACAGGGTCACTAGCCAAAACCTCATCGACAAGGGAATGAAAATGTGCTGCTTCTTCCGCCGACTCATCGACGAACTCCGGTATATCAACACCATCACCAATGACAAGGCTTTGCCAAAATGGATGAATTTGGCTGCAATACAACCCCTTCATATCACGCATTGAATTATAAATCTAGCAAGCACATGGTATCCCATGGGTGATCCGTAGAGCACAACCGCAACGCACATGCACCTCGTAACTCAACTCTCTCATTCTTTTCGTCTCATCGTAAAGAACAGACAGACAATGATGAGAAACTTTTCCATTAAGCCGCTGCAACGGCATGTGCCTGTACTTCTCACCCACTTTAGATCTACTAGCCTCCAAAGCGTTACGAATTCCAACAATCTGATTTCCAATCTGGCAATGCACTCGAGCCCATACCGTATCCAAAGAACCTGTCGATGATTCCATCCAACTCTTGACCGCCGAGTGCTGACTCTCAACCCTACATGTAGAAACGTTACCGTACTGCATAACTTTGTTCGTCCAACACGTCACAAATTTCTCTTTCTGGGAAAGCCAAGTAGTCTCAACGTAATCCACAACTTTCGGATACCGACCCCAAATTGTTTTCAATCTCTGCGAGGCTAACTCATATTCCAGCTCAGATGCAGCATCCATGATTCGTTTCCATCTACCGTTTTTGAACTTTTCACCCACCGTCTTGTCCTTGAACAATCCAGTCACATAAGCTTCGACATCCTTATTAATATGCCACCTACAAAGTAAATGCGTAGTGTGAGGAAACTCGGAAATGCTACACAAAGTCCAAGCTCACGGTCAGTTAAGAACACTGATGGCTCCCGTTGGTATCCGATCAAATCCCTCAATCTCTGAAGCACCCATCGATAACTAGCTTGTGTCTCGTTTCTCATGAACACATATCCAACAAGGAAATTCTGATTGGTCGGTGTAACCCCAACTATCTCAAAAAATGGCATGCCGTATCTGTTTGTCTTGTATGTAAAGTCCATACCAATCACGTACGGATATGTGCGTAACAAGTTGCACGTGATCGGATGCACCATGAATGCATGCTGTAAAACACCGATGTCATCAACCATAACCCAATAAATGTAGTGACTCTCTCTAGCCAAATGTAGAAATTGTTGAACCACTCCTCTTCCTTCAGAATCCTTCATTCTGATGTCACTTCTACAATTGTATATATGCCTGATGTTTGGATGATCTTCAGGATATTGCTCTATAATGGTTGCCATGATATTACGAGGTGCAACCTCTGACCTTGTCAAGTTACGCAGAACCTACTTCGCACCTGGACTAAGACCGCTGATTTGTCGATGACCTTCAGGATACACAATGAATGGATGATTGTGGGTGCCGGTTACATCATTTTTAGCAAAGATCCTCCAACCATCGGTGCTTCTCTCGTAATAAATCTTGATGTAAAAAGGACACCCAACGGACTTGGTTTTAGTGTCCTTGCGAATCACATTCTCCAAATCTCTTGGCCTATTCTTCCAACCACGATCGCAAGCCAAAAATATCGATACGGCCGACCATCGGTGGTTTTTTTGTACGATGATGAGACGAATATAAATCCAATTGGTCGGGCAATTTCTTTTGCCCATTCAACAGCATCATCATAACTAGGAAACATTGTGTCGGTTTGAAAATGACCACTATAATTCACACCATCACCACCATTTTCTGATTCTGAATCCTATATAAAAAACCACATTACAAACTGCTTAAGAACCCATATAATAATAATAATAATAATAATAATAATAATAATAATAATAATAATATAATAATAATAATAATATAATAATAATAATAATCATAATAATAATAATAATAATAATAATAATAATCATAATAACAACAACAACAACAACAACAACAACAACAACAACAACAACAACAACAACAACAACAACAACAACAACAACAACAACAACAACAACAACAACAACAATAATAATAGTAATAATAATAATAATAATAATAATATATTAATAATAATAAACGACATAAATACGATAATAATAATAATAATAATAATAATAATAATAATAATAATAATAATAATAATAATAATAATAATAATAATAATAATAATAATAATAAGTAGAAACGCATGTATTGTTTGAATGTACCATAGAAGAAACGCCAGAAAATTTAGAATCTACCATGGAACATTCTAAAATTTCAGGCGTTCCTACCATGGTTTTTCCTGAAATTTTATAATGTCCCATGGTAGATTCTAAATTTTCAGGCGTTCCTATGAACATTTGAAAATACGATGTGAGGAATGCCTGCAATTTTTGAATCTACCATGGGACATTCTAAAATTTCAGGCGTTCCTACCATGGTAGATTCTAAATTTTCAGGCATTTCACTGGCAATTACGAAATAAAAAAAAACGACAAAAATTCATCTATACTCACAGGCGACCTCTCCGGTGGCGTCGTCAATTCCGCAAAATCGTCCATTCACCGCTTGTGTAAATCGTTTTTGAATAAAGGGTTTTTTTTTTATGAATAATGGTGGCTGGTGGTTGTCTGGTGGAAGTGGCTGATTGGTGGCTAGTGGGGTAAAAATAAAATAGGTTAAATTTATAAAGGATAAAGTAAAATAGGATAAGAGTAAATTAGGGTAAAATTAAAAGGGGGCATGTTTGTAATGTCATGTTAAAATACGGGCGTTACCTAGTAAATACCGGATGCGATTTAGCAATTCACTTAATTTCGGAAAACATGATTGCTAAAGACACCATGTTGATATTGTTAAATGCCATGTACTTCAAAGGAACATGGGTTAACGGATTTAAGACTGAACACACTGAAGATGCAGACTTTTACTTGCTCAATGGAAACAAAGTTGAAGTCCCCTTCATCAATAAAACTTATACGGGCTTCGAATATGGAACTTTCGAGGGATGTCAAGTCTTAAGGATGCTAGACAACAAAGAAGAAGTCGAAAAGGGTGAAAAGGCAAGGAGTTTCTCAATGTACATTTTCTTGCCTGAACAAAAGGACGGGTTGCCAAATCTAATGCAGAACATCAATATAGACGCGACAAAACCCCCCAAAACCCTACATGAGCAGCCGCCCACTATTACCCTTCATTTTACTTTCTCCTCTCTTTCCCTCCTCGTCATTTCTCTTCTCCTTCTCCTTCCTCCAGCTTTCTCCTCATCATTTCTTTTCTCCTCCTCCTTTTCTTTACTCTCTCATCCTCCGTCCCCGCCGAACATTGCTGCCCCAACCGCCACACCCGCTGTCTCTTCGCTCTGCCCTCTATGCCATTTTCAAATTTTAAGTTTTTTAAGGTCAATTTCGACCAAGTTGGTCGAATGTGGCCTTATTAACCAAGTTTGAGGTGAAATTCGAACCAATTTCAAATTTTGAGGTATGTTTTCGTGTTTTTAATTTTTTAGCTTTGTATTTAAGTTTTTTTTTTTTAAAAAAAAAAATTAAAAAAAAAAATATTGGGTGGTGGTCCGTCCTGGTTTTAGGAGCGTGGTGGGTGTGTCTGGGTCGGTGTTAGGTTTAGGTGGGTTGTAGTGGTGGGTCTGGGTCGGTTTTATGTTTTAAGTGGGTTTTGGTGGGTGGATATGGGTCGGTTTTAATTAGGTTTTAGGTGGGTTATGGTGGGTATGTCTGGTCGGTTTTAGGTTTTAGGTGGGTTTTGGTGGGTGGGTCAGGGTCATTTTTAGGTGTAGGTGGGTTCTGGAGGGTGGATATGGGTCGGTTTTAGGTATAGGTGGGTTGTGGTGGATCGGTTAGGGTGGTGGGTGGTGGTTGTGGGGAATATTTGAGGAGTTTTTTTTTTTTTTAATTTTTTTATTTGTTGTGGTGGGGGATAGTGGCCACGCTGGGGGTGGAGGTGGTGGTTTGGCGGTGGGGGCTAGTGGTGGTATGGGGTGGTGCAGGATTTTTTTTTATATTTTTTTTACAGGATTTACCAACGGAAATTTCCGGGCTAGAAAACCTCTTCCGACGCATGAATTCCGACGAAATTTCTGTCGGAAAAGTGTTTCGACGGAAATTCCGTCAGAAAAGGTCGATTTCCTACAAATATGTCACGACGCCACTTTCCGACGGAATTCCATCAGAAACACGATTTCCGACAGAACACAGAGTGTTTTCGACTGAATTTTCCGTCGAAAATGATCTGTTTTCTAGTAGTGAATCTCCATTAACTGTAGAGCAGAAAATTAACATGGCTAACTTTGTTAGTATCGTATAATAGAAATATTAGATATATTATCCTCCACAATTAACTATTCCATATTATCTTTCCCGCAAAACAAAATATCACCCAAGACCAATGTTATATGAAATACATGCATCATACTGAAGTCGAAATTCGAAATCAAACGTATCAATGGAAGAAAGGGTTGAGAAAATACTTATTATCACTAACTTTATTTCAAAATAGATAATTTTTATTTATTGTATACAAAAATATAATTATATTAATTATTTAGTCAACTCTATGCATGGATGGCTAAGATTTAATACCAAAATTAAAGGTCCAGATTGAAAGATTACAATGGCAACAATATTTTTGTAGCCATTGCAAAATTGTCCATAAATTATGATATGTAATTGAAAAAATGTCAATAGTGCAAATGGTGCAACATTTTTATTATGGAATTGAATTTTTTTTTCTTAAGAGAATTATTCAACCCTTTAATTCTTACTTTCTTAAAATTGAATATATTTGAGAATATTTGTAATCAACTAATCCAACCCTTTAATTACTTGTTTTACCGAATATATCTTGTTCTTGCTATATTAATAAATTCAATTATTCAAAGTATCGTACCTTGTCAAAGGGGATCCAATAGTAATCCTTAATTACCTACGTATAAGTCATGGGAAAACATGCATATAAATACACGTACATATATACACCTCTTATCATATGCATTAAATCTCATTCCATTCATCTGTTTTGTGCAAAAAATCCTTAGCTTGTTCTTAATTTTAATTTTTTCATAACAAACCAAACTTTAATTTAGGCAATTCCACAAAAATGAGTTTCTCTTATAATAAGATAATTAAATCATTGATGATCTTGATTCTGTTCTTGAGCTTCAACCTTCTTGTAGAGCATGGAAATTGTAGGCCTTTAAAGGGTGATGACAACGTTCATTATAAGCGCGACGACAACGTTCAATGGATGAAGGAGGAGGCTAATCTTGTTTCATTGGAGGTTAAGTCTAAAGGAAAGCCTTCCCCACCATCGCATTCACGAAGCCCAGGTTACATTCCTGGTCCTCCAGGAAGAAATTGAGCTTGACCCTTAAGCTCATGCATGTGCTGTTGAAGAAAATACGTAGTAACTAAAAGAAGAGGAAGTAATATTATTTTTGGTTGAATAAGTTCTTATAGATTTATAATGATATTTAATTAACTTAATTATTCTAATCTTTGTAGTGTACTTGATGAGGCTTATATACACATTTATGTATAAACATTAAAGAATAATTAGTTTATACTCTGTACTTCGTATTTGTTTACATTTAATTAAATGACTAGTTTTCCTTAAAGAAAAAAAATAATAATTAAATGACTAGTGAGTTTTGTGTTTATTGAATTTTATAATAAACTATTTATTTATATCCTAATTTTAAAACATATCATTAATACAAACAGTGTTATGTAAAAGGTGGATATTCTTTTTTAGGGTATTTTAACTTTTACCACCTTCAAATAACCACTTAATTGAATTTACCACCTCCAAAAAAAAAAGATTTACTTTACCACCAACAAAATTTCCAAAAAATCGATTTTACCACCAACTAACGGATTCCGTCCACGAATCCGTTAGTAGGGCCCACCTTTTTGACGTTTCTTCTTCATCTTCCCCGATCTTCCGTGTAAACCAACCAACAACGAAATCAACTACCTCGGTTGGTCGGAATTTCGTGTGTGACTAAGGAGGGGCCGGAATTTGGTGTGTGGGTTAGGGAGGTGGTCGGAATTAGGTGGTGGTTAGGGTTTTAGGAGTGCGAAATTTGGTGGTGGCTAGGGTTTTTAGAGTGGTCGGAATTAGAAGGGGATTTATGGGTGGTCGGGATTTGGTGGCTGCCAAAAACTAAGAAGCCAAATCACCAACAACAAGGATACAAATCGATTATCATCAACATTTCTACAAACCAAAGCAATTAATTCATTACAATACCCACAAATCGAAACCTCAAAACCAGAAAAAGAATTGGGTAAATCAAACCTTGTCAATCGTTTTTAGCATCAAGCTCAGAACCCCACTTCAATGGAGTCGATTCCAGGTGACTTCCATGGTTGAGGATAAGAAGACGACGGTCAGAGGAGAGAGAATGAGCGAGATGAAGTCTGATTAAATGGGTGTTGTTGATTGATTAAGGAATGCCAAGCCTTGGAAACGCATTTGAAGCGAAGTAGTGATTTAGTGGGTAATCGAAAAGAATGGAGGTGATTAACTCCATTGGAAGAGACGCCATTGTTGTGTCTTTCGAGAAAACAGAGCAAAAAAATAAATAAAAATTGGTGGAAAGGTGGTTGTGGTTGTGCGGTGCGGTGGTGGGGCTGGTCGTAGCGGTTAGGTGGTGGGGGCTGGTCATAGCGGTTAGGTGGTGGGGGCTGGTCGTAGCGGTTAGGTGGTGGGGGCTGGTCGTGGCTGGTCGGCGGTGGGGGTCCTGACGGTGGCAGCAACACCGGTTGATTAATGGGGATTTTTTTAATTTTTTTTTAAAACTTACCGAATAATATGGCGACACGTGTGCAAGGTAGGCCCCACTAACGGATTTATGGACGGAATCCGTTAGTTGGAGGTGATTGGTGGTAAAACTGATGTTTTATTTTTTTATGAGGTGGTAAAGTAAATCTTTTTTTTTGGAGGTGGTAAATTCGACAAAGTCATTATTTGAAGGTGGTAAAAATGAAAATACCCTTATTGAGGATATTTTGACATAGGATACCATGAGAAAAATATTTAAATTATTCAAATTTTCTATTCATAGATTAATAATCAATTGACAATTAAAAATATAATAGTACTACTGCTCATAAGGTTGTGGGTGGATCTGAGAAAGAGTTTGGACTCTTTGGTAGTTCTTGAAAGTAACACAAGTAGCATAGTTATAGCAATTAAAAGAAATTAGTATGGAGTTACACCAATTAATGTTTGACATGCGGGTACTGCGGCTGCCCATATGGTAGCTAAATAAAAGATTGATATAAATTTGGAATATTTAATTACGTACGACTGATTTTCCCAAAGTCTCCAAACTTTGGCAGATCTTGATTTTAAGTTAATAATATCCGCAACGGTCTTTACAAAATTATGAATTATAATAAAACAATCATATAAGGTTTTGAACTTTTTATTATTATTAGTCGATTTAAAACAAAATTCATTATATATATATATATATATATATATATATATATATATATATATATATATATATATATATACTCCGTAACAGACGTATAAGATATTTATCGAAAGTTACTCCCTCCGTTTTTTGCTTCATTGGGACTTTTGACACTATTTACTTGACCCACATTAACCAATATTTGTGTATACATAGGGAAAAAAACGTATATGATATAATAATTTATTTTTCTAATGACTTTTTAAAGATAAAAATAGCAGCTTATTAACTTGTTTTGCATATCTTCGTAGAATATAATAAAGGGCGCTGATATTGCCAAGGCAAAAAAAGCCATTGTCAAGGCAAATTATCTACCCTTTGCCCGTAATCTTTGAGTATCCAAATATATCAAACTTATTAATTCAATAAAATACTTTGTCATATTTTGTTGCCTATAATATTAGTAACTAGATATTCCAATTAAAATCTTTCCAACTCCAACTACTAATTATTCACGTTAAAATATGCAATTAATTAAATTATTCACCATCATAGACTCATCCATATAATCCTCTTATAATCACTAAATTTAACATTTTATTGGGAGAGATACCATTATCAAAGCTTTACAGGTATTAGCTACCTCTAAATTTGTTTATTAATTAATTTTATTTATTTATCAAGCCCTTAATTTGTTTGTAATTGACTATTAGTAAAGGTGTTTCCATATCAACTTAAAACGTATTGATGTTCTACCTTTATTATTAAATTTACCATCAAACAAATTTCATATTTACTTTTTAGGTGTAAGAAAATAAAGATTAATGAATTTTTTTTTTATTTATAAAAAATAGCACTATGTTTGTATACGTGTTTTACTTCAATTCTCAAACTCTAAAAATCTAGTTGTCGGACATTCTTAAGAATTGGTTTCAAAAACTTGTTAAAGTAGACAAGGGGATTTAAATATTGCATCTTAATTATTTACCTTTTTCTTTGGCAGATTATGGATAATCATATAGTGATGGAAGAAGATGTGCATGTTATGTTTAGTACACAGTATCAAACTCGTGAAGCACTCCTTAAAAATGTATTAAACGTATTGGAGTTAAATTAAAAAGATTTTAATTAGAATATTTAGCTACTAATATTATAGGCAACAAAATATTAAATTATAAAATATTTTATTGAATTAATAAGTTTGACATATTTAGATTATCAAAGATTACAGGCAATAGGTAGATAATTTGCCTTGAAAGTGACTTTTTTGCCTTGCCAATATAAGCACCCAATATAAATTATAATATTATCCTTCATAATTAAACTACCACATTTTCCAATAAATTATACTCAGTATAAAAAATACTCGTCCATGCATGTGCTTTAATTACCAGCAACTAATCTGTGTGGCTGGCCACACCGTGATACTTATAGAGATACTTATTTAGGGGTTACTTGTATGAGTTACTTATTTAGGAGTTACTTATTCAAGGGTTACTTATAGAGTTACTTATTCAAGGGTTACTTGAATGGGTTGCTTATTCAAGGGTTACTTGTAGGGGTTACTTATAGAGTTACTTATTCAAGGGTTACTTGAATGGGTTGCTTATTCAAGGGTTACTTGTAGGGGTTACTTATAGAGTTACTTATTCAAGGGTTACTTGTATGGGTTGCTTATTCAAGGGTTACTTTTAGGGGTTACTTTTTCAGGGGTTACTTACTCACTCGGATATCGTGTGTTTTCTGTGTGAGAGTAACCCTTGACTGACCGAGTAACTCTTGAATAAGTTACCCCTATAATTTACCCCTGACTAAACGAGTAACCCCTGAATAATTACCCTTGATCAAACCAGTAACCCCTACAAGTAATCCCTCACCAAACGAGTAATCTCATAATAAGTAACCCCTGCCACGGTATGGCCAGCCACATATAAAATATTGTGTAACTATAATAGTTTATAGACAATCCTTACGGTAAACTATCATGAGAGTTACTTCATTAATGTTATAGGGTTATAAGCGATCACATGGTGTGGTCAGCTGACAAAAAAAGGTGCCGCCATTAGGTTATTCATTTATTTATTAATTTCAAAAAGAGTTTCACATATTGTATATTATAAAAATTAGAGTACATACTACGGTGCTATATGTGCTAACTGCTCAGCAATACACACACAGAAAATACAGAACTAACGTTTACTCTTGATTGTGTTCTTGAATCTAGCATACTCTGCATTCTCCGCAGCTCCTGAGGTACAATAGCTTTCTTTTCTTAACCATTGAATTTCAATTCACAATCTAATAACGTTAATCATCAAATTGATTCAATTCAGGGTTCTAATGTTAATCTAGCATACTCTGCGATACTTCACGCTTGTTGATGCACGTACCATAATATCTCTAATCTATTTTTAGGAGAAGTTATATGTCGAGACGAATCTATAAAAGTCTTTTTAATCGTATAGAATTCTAAGTAACTTCTTAAGCGAGAAGAATTTAATTTGAGTCAAATTTGTTCGTAAACCTTTCATTATTCTTAAATAACGGAACTAGGAACATGATTGTATGCTTATTTTTCCATAAGGGTTTTTAATTAACATATTTTTAAGCAGGAATCGCAATATAAATGAAATGTAATGTTGGTTGATAGCCATGATAGGCTCACCAATTTGCCTGATGAATTGTTGATTCCGATCGTATCTTTGCTTCCCACCAAGGATGCTGCTGCTATTTCCGTCTTGTCTAGGAGATTGAGGCGTGTTTTCCCTTTGATTACGAGCCTCGATTTTGATGGTTCACCTATATCTCTTTGTTTGAAACATCCCTATGCAATTGAACGTTTCCCCACTTTTGTGAGCTTTGTTGATAATGTAGGGATCGGAAGAGGTCACTACGACTCTCACAAAATCACCAACTCAAGACAATCAACCAATAATTCAAACAAATCAACCCAAATTATTTCACAACCAAATAACCACACACACAACCAGCAATAATGCAGTAGCAAAATAACAATAGCACCAACAATAATAGGAAGAAAAGATAATAATCAACACACGAGACTTTTACGTGGAAAACCCCTTCGATGTGAAGGATAAAAACCACGGGACCGTTAAGGAGTCCACCCTAACTTCTCTTATTGATAATTGAGGGTAAAATAAACCCAAATCAGTCTACAAAAGGTTTATACACCCATCAACAACAACAAACAATAAGAGATGAAAATTAGAGAACAAGAGGAGTAGAAATCACCCAAAAACAGTGCTTCTGTCCAAGGACGATTCTGACCAAACTAGAGCTCAAACGACGATCTCCACCGTCCAAAATGAATCCCTTGATGTCAGGAACAAGCTGTCAAAATTTGAGGATGATCCAACGGTTGAATTTCCGGCAACGGACAAATCTCTAAAGGCTGTCCAGAAAAATCCGAAAATGAAATACTCACTTTCTCTCTCTTTTGTGTGTTCTCATTTTTTGTGAATGAATTCCACTCCTCACTTCACTTGGCTGCTGCCCTAATCTCACAAAAATTTTACCCCAAAGCTTTCTAAGAAAGCCACCAAAAATAAGCCCAAAAAGACTTACTACAAACTAGCAAAATGTAATAAAATTTGACCAAGTAAAATGGGCCAAATACAAAATACATTTTACCACAAATTGGGCTGGACCCATAACAATCTCCCCCTCCAGCCCAACACGGGGAAGACCAACACGCTTCAAGCATCACTTGAAGCTCATTCCCACAAGCTTGCTACAAACATCAAGCTTGCTTCCGGGAACCATCTTAGTCAACATATCTGCACCATTCTTGTCGGTGTGGACTTTCTTCAGTTTCAAATGCCTTTCTTCAATCACATCTCGTAACCAATGATATCGAACATCAATGTGCTTGGTACGAGAATGGTACATTGCATTCTTACTCAAATCCATAGCACTTTGACTATCACAAAGCACTACATATTCTCCTTGCTTCAAACCCAACTCACGAAGGAACCTTTTAAGCCATAGCATCTCTTTGCCAGCTTCCACAGCTGCAATATACTCTGCCTCAGTTGTTGACAATGCTACACATTTTTGTAGCTTGGATTGCCATGAGATGGCTCCCCCTGAAAAAGTAAACACATAACCTGAGGTAGACTTTCTGTTATCAAGATCACCTGCCATGTCTGCATCTGTATATCCTTCAAGTAAAGGTTTGCCACTTCCATAACACAAACTTAACTTGGAAGTGCCCCGCAAGTATCTGAAGATCCACTTTACTGCTTCCCAATGAGCCTTACCCGGATTGGATAAGTATCTACTCACTAATCCAACAGAATGTGCAATATCTGGCCTAGTACAAACCATAGCATACATCAGAGAACCAACAGCAGAAGAATATGGAATAGAAGACATACTTGCTTTCTCCTTCTCTGTTGTAGGACAAGCTTTCTTGCTTAGCTTGAAATGTGGTGCAAGTGGTGTACTAACAGGCTTGGCATGCTTCATATTGAACCTTTCAAGAACCCGTTCAATATACTTTTCTTGTGATAGCCATAATTTTCCCGCTTTCCTATCACGAGCAATCTCCATGCCTAAGATTTGCTTTGCGGGACCCAAGTCTTTCATGTCAAATGACTTGGACAAGTTTTTCTTCAAGTTGCTAATCATCTCTGAATCTTGTCCAACTATCAGCATATCATCTACATACAAAAGAAGGATAATGAACTTGCCACCAGGGAACCTCTTAAAGTACACACAAGGATCTGCAGAAGTCCGCTTATAACCATTACTTGTCATAAACGAATCAAATTTTCGGTACCACTGCCTTGGTGCCTGTTTAAGCCCATAAAGACTCTTTTTTAACTTGCAAACAAGATTTTCTTTCCCCTTTTCCTCAAATCCTTCAGGTTGCTCCATGTAGATTTCTTCATGCAAGTCACCATGTAAAAAGGCAGTTTTAACATCAAGCTGTTCTAACTCAAGATCAAGACTTGCAGCTAACCCTAGCACAGTTCTGATAGAAGTCATTTTGACAACTGGAGAGAAGATCTCATCAAAGTCAATGCCCTTTTTCTGGTTACATCCCTTGACCACCAATCTGGCTTTCCTCTTCACAATCTTCTCACCATCTTTCTTGTTCTTGAAAACCCACCTGTTTTTCAAGACTTTCTTACCCTTGGGAGGCTTCACCAACTCATAAGTTTCATTCTTCTGTAAGGAATCCATTTCTTCCTTCATTGCATCGAGCCACAAATCTTTCTCTTCAAGAGACAACACTTCTCGATAATTTTCTGGCTCTCCATCCTCGGTGAGTAGAATGAACTCTGAGCTTGGATACCTTGTTGAAGGCTTGTGCTCTCTGGTTGACCTTCGAACATGTGTATCCACAACTTGAGGGGTAGGTTGCTCCCCCTGCTCATGAACCTCTTCATGTACTTCTTCCTCATTTGAGGAAGACTCATCATGATCAACACCATCATCCTCATGAACGCCATCATCATTATGATGAATTGGTACATCACCATCAGGTTGTACCTCACCAACATCTTCATGATTCTCCTCAACATTCTCATTTGCAGGCTGATTTACAGGTGTAGGAGAAGAAACATCATCAGTAGTATCAAAAGACAATTCTGAAGTAGAAGAATACCTTGTACTCAGAAGATCTGCACCCTTCTCATGCTCAAAGAATACTACATCTCTACTTCTCACAACCTTCTTTTTTTCAGGATCATATAGTCTGAAACCATACTCTTCATCACCATAGCCAACAAAGACACATGGATTAGTCTTGGAATCAAGCTTCGATCTTTGATCTTTCGGCACATGCATGAATGCCTTGCATCCAAAGACTCTCAAGTGTGAATATGAAGGATCACACCCTTTCCATGCTCTATCAGGAATGTCAAAACCAAGAGGAACTGATGGAGAACGGTTGATCAAATAAACGGCACACTGAACTGCTTCAGCCCAGAATGTCTTAGGAAGGTCAGACATTCTAAGCATACATCTCACTTTCTCCATAATGGTTCTGTTCATCCTTTCTGCAACTCCATTGTGTTGTGGTGTACCAGGCTCTGTCTTCTCATGTCTTATGCCATGCTGTGAGCAATAATACTTGAACTCTTTCGAAGTGTACTCACCACCATTGTCAGTTCGAAGACGCTTCAACTTTCTTTCTGTCTCCCTTTCTACCATGGAATGAAATTTCTGGAAGACCTCGAACACTTGGCATTTTGTCTTCAACATATACACCCAAGTTCTTCGAGTAGCATCATCAATGAAAGTGACAAAATATCTATTGCCACCAAGAGATTCAACTTCAATGGGACCACAAACATCGGAGTGTACTAACTCCAACTTGGCTTGCTTTCTAGTAGACTTCCTGGAAAAGAAAGCTCTATGCTGCTTTCCTGCCAAACAATGATCACAAGGGTCAAGAGAAACAGTTTTATCAACAGGAATCAATGTTTTACCTGCTAAAAGTTTTAATCCCTTGTCACTCATATGTCCCAATCTTCGATGCCACAAATTAGGAGAATTCTTCTCTTCCACTGCATTAATCTCACCAGAACATACACTCAAATATGTCTTGTACAAAGAGCAACACAACTCACCCCGAGCGACTGTCATCGAACCCTTAGACAACTTCCACTTACCATCACCAAAGGTATGTCGGAAACCCTCTAAATCAAGAACATTAGCAGACAACAAATTAAGGCGTAGATCAGGAATATGGCGCACATTCTTCAATGTAAGCACGCACCCAACACTTGTCTTCACACGAATATCACCTAGCCCAACAATGCTTGCTGAGCTCTGATTTCCCATCTTCACACTACCAAAATCACCAGACTTGTAGTTCATGAAGTACTCTCTCTTGGGAACACAATGGTATGAAGCCCCTGTATCTACTAACCACTCTGTGTCTGAACTGTCAACATGATGACACTCACTAGTTGCACAAATCAAAGTGACCTCATCATCACTTTTGGAAGCTGTTGCTGCAGTGTTTTTATCATCTCCCTCTTTTTGTGAATCATTCTTCTTTCTCTGTTCCTTTTTCAAACGGAAACAATACTTCTTGATATGACCAGGCTTCTTGCAGTAGTGGCAGGTATTCACATTTCTTCCATCATTGGATTTGGACCTACTCCTTGAGTTATCACGACCTTTGGGACCCTTACTCTTGCCTCTTCCTCTATTCTCAACAACAAGAGCATGTGAATTATCAACTCCCATCTCCTTTCTTCTGATTTCTTCATTAAACATGCTATCTTTGATCACATCCAAAGATAACACACCATCTGGAGCAGAGTTACTAATAGTCACAACCAAGGTCTCCCAACTATCTGGCAAAGAACTCAACAAAAACAAAGCCTGCAGCTCATCATCAAGAGTAACTTTCATAGTAGTCAACTTGTTAATAATATCCTGAAAATCATTAAGATGCTCAGAAACAGACTTTCCATTTTTCAATTTCAAATTAACAAGTCTTTTAATCAATGAAGCTTTATTATGGGCGGTCTTCCTTTCATAAAGACCTTCTAACTTCTTCCACAACTCATAAGGGTCGGACTCTTGTGACACATGGTTGAATATGCTAATATCAACCCATTGCCTAATTGTCCCCAAAGTCTTCCTTTTCAACTTTTCCCAATCTTTAACTTCCATTTTATCCGGTTTAGATGGTTTAGAAACATTTCCATCTTTATCAGTGACAGAGTCAATAGGGTCAAACAAGTCCTTGCAATATAACAAGTCTTCCATCATAGGTCTCCAAATTGAATAATTAGTTGATGTCAATTTAACCATCGAGCTACTACTACTCGACTCCATAATGTGATTATATTAACCACGGCTCTGATACCAAGTTGTAGGGATCGGAAGAGGTCACTACGACTCTCACAAAATCACCAACTCAAGACAATCAACCAATAATTCAAACAAATCAACCCAAATTATTTCACAACCAAATAACCACACACACAACCAGCAATAATGCAGTAGCAAAATAACAATAGCACCAACAATAATAGGAAGAAAAGATAATAATCAACACACGAGACTTTTACGTGGAAAACCCCTTCGATGTGAAGGATAAAAACCACGGGACCGTTAAGGAGTCCACCCTAACTTCTCTTATTGATAATTGAGGGTAAAATAAACCCAAATCAGTCTACAAAAGGTTTATACACCCATCAACAACAACAAACAATAAGAGATGAAAATTAGAGAACAAGAGGAGTAGAAATCACCCAAAAACAGTGCTTCTGTCCAAGGACGATTCTGACCAAACTAGAGCTCAAACGACGATCTCCACCGTCCAAAATGAAGCCCTTGATGTCAGGAACAAGCTGTCAAAATTTGAGGATGATCCAACGGTTGAATTTCCGGCAACGGACAAATCTCTAAAGGCTGTCCAGAAAAATCCGAAAATGAAATACTCACTTTCTCTCTCTTTTGTGTGTTCTCATTTTTTGTGAATGAATTCCACTCCTCACTTCACTTGGCTGCTGCCCTAATCTCACAAAAATTTTACCCCAAAGCTTTCTAAGAAAGCCACCAAAAATAAGCCCAAAAAGACTTACTACAAACTAGCAAAATGTAATAAAATTTGACCAAGTAAAATGGGCCAAATACAAAATACATTTTACCACAAATTGGGCTGGACCCATAACAGATAATGTACTCCAAGCACACCAATCGCGGTATCTCACCAAGTTTAGACTTCAAGTTAGCAGCGGGGACTTTGCTAGAGTGTATTATAATGGTTGCTATGCCTATGAGTGTAAGCGAGGTTGCTTCCTTGACTTGAAATCTTCGCGACTTAATGCGTGGATCTCTTATCCATTGACCCTTTGTGGACTTAGGGAGATTCATCTCTGTATTCTGGTGAGAGAACCAGGTGACGCACAGCTGCCCCCAGCTTATTTTCACATGTGAAACGTTGGAGGTGTTTTTTTGGTAAATAGGAATTTTATTACCAAAATAGAGAGTACAACTAACAAAAAGAGTTGTACTAGCAATAACACCCAAACTACACAAGACCCGTAGGTCAAACCACCCCAAAAACAGTTCAAGGATCTAGAATAGCCACCTTCTAAAAAGGGTTCTAAACAGAGCCAAGAACAAACTGAGCCCAAGCACCTGAGCACCTTCTAGGAAGGGTATCAGGAACAAGGACCAGAGAATAACCAACACAACTAAACAAAACCAAAACAGCTATTACAAGAATAATTATTACAAAAAGAAACGCAAAAAACAGAAACGTCGAAGGTGTTAGCTTGTGTTAGATTGATGTCTACTACAAGGGGGGGGTTGAATTGTAGGATATGGAGAATAGTGAATTTTTTGCGGAATTAAACAATGTAAGAAAAGAGAGAACACATGATATAGGCTTTTCGAATATTTTCACTATGTAAAGACTCTGTTACAAAGGTGAAACTTCTGCCTACACTCAAGTTCCTCTAAAAACTCAAGTATCCCAGCTACGGTCCCTCTACCACAGCTTAACTCTCTTATATGATTCGACTTTGAATCACTTACAACTCTCTAACAGACTCACTCAAGTCTCTTAGTTACAATTCTCTCAAACCCCAATCCCGAATTACAAAAGTAATTACAAGACTTTTCCTAATGCATTAGAGAAGATTAAGACAGAAAGGAACTCAGCTCTAGACAGTAAATATTTTATGAAAACTTAAGCTCTAAAAACTGAATGTTTTTCCACACCAAAAATCAGATCGAGTTCGTTGCAAGCCTTTTATAGAGGGATGGAAAGCCTCAATCTTGTTTCCCACTCCTCCCATGATCCACGTTCACCTTAACCTTGGAAGTTAAAGAACGTTGATCAGAGAGTGGGAAGTAAGATCTCCCTGACTTTCCTCTCAAGCTTTCAACGTGCCTCCTTAAAATTAGATAACCAATTTTACTTGGTCAAAATAAAGCAGTTAAAAAGATTTTTTTATTTAAAAAGATAAAAACTTTTAATAATTATTTAATTTAAAAATAACAAACTTATCTTTTAATTAAACAATAATTAATTATTTATTTACTTACAAAATATATCTTATTTTGAAAACTGATTTTATTTTATCCACTTTTAAGGAGTAAAATTGATTTTGTATTTACGTTAAAACATTTAGTTCCTAACTGAGTTCCTCTCTGCACATAAAGACTCTAGTGCTTACCATGAATTCAACGGACTGGAATTTTCTCTTCTTCTTGAAAGCTTGCATATGAATATCAAGACTTCCAATTCGATATCTGAATATCTGAACTATTACAAGCAAGTGGTATAGGTATCTGAATTATTACAATAGATGGCCTATGATGTAAGGAAGTTATGATGGTACCAATAAGAAATGTATTCAGATATCATAGTAAAATAGCTAGCATGCAAAATGTACGTAAAGGAATATTATGATATCGGTACACAAGGGAACCGATAAATAATATGCATATGCATGATAGAATGGACGAGTGAATAAGGGATCTGAAATATATATGTCCATTTTGATGTCGAAATAATGATAATGATCAAAAGTTTGTCATGGACCAAAAGTCCAATGAAATATGGATTTTTAAATCCACACTGTACAGTGCCTTGCATTATTTTGAGTCTTATTTATGTTTATATGCATGTATGAGTCATAGGTTAACAGATTGTTCATTGCATATGTCAGTAGTTGTTAGATGCATTGCTTATTGTATATTTTGCTTAATATGTTATCATGTTTTATATATCTCATATTGCAATTATTATCAAACTCTTGAAAAGTCTATGTGACTACATCATTGACATCTCAACCTGAAGTTTGAGCATATGAAAGTTAGTGAGATTTGCTTTTGTATTTGCAAGAGAGCTATCGTGTCAATTATAATATGTTTAAAGAATATCAATGGAATACTTATGCGTGAGAATGTTTTCTTATGGTCCAGAAGAACCATGATTAGCGTATCTAATTAAATGTGTTATATTATAATTCAGATGAGATTGAAAAACGACATTAATAATATCAAGTTTTGTCATCAAATTATTATTAATGAATGTTTGATCAAATAATGATCATCGATTTCTATTATTCACGACCTCCAGAAGAAGGCCTAACCGCATAAGTTTAACTTTTAAAGTAACTTTATTCAAACAGAGGTTTGGAATGATGTAGAGATGAATACATGTATGGTGAAATGAAGACACTTCACATGTTCACTTGAAGACTTGAAGATGCAATTTTAGTTTAGGAGGATCGAAGACCAACAAATGATATTTTACTATATATTAGAAGATCTCAAGTTATGCATTCATCAGGGGGAGAAAATACGTGCTGCACTCTGTTTCCCTTGACCATGGTTTTGTCCCACATTGGGTTTTCCTGGTAAGGCTTTTATTGAGGCGGCATCTCGAGCGTATTACAAAGAATGTTGTACTCTTTTTCCTTCATTAGGTTTTTATCCCACAGGGTTTTTCCTAATAAAGTTTCAACGAGGCACACTCTTCGATAATGGACATCCAAGGGGGAGTCTTATGAAATATTTGTGGATATACATTATCCTCCCTGTATCATTCCGGAATATTCTAGATCTAGGATTTATTGTTATCTAAGCAAACCCTAGTTATAGACTGATTTATTTCTCTCCCTAATTTCTCTCCTATCTCTTTTATTTCTCTTCCATATTTAACGGTCATTATATAATTGGTATGTTTTTTATTGATTCGTTTTGTTCTACTACCTACTCGTATAAAATAGGGTTTAAAGGGAATTTTTCATTTTCTAGGACCAGGGCAGAGTAAAAAACGAGCTTGAAAAAAAAATCAAAGATGCTGAGATTGCAACTCGCAAAATCAAATGGTCGTCTTGGGTTTGCCCGACCCAAATTTGTCGCAAGAAGAAAAGGAATTTCAAAATATGAATCATGCAATGTTCATGTAAGTTCCTCGTCACACCATTAAATTCTTTATTAATTTTTTCCAAACAACAAATTAGAGTGAAAAGTTCGTATTTTTAATTATCTATTTTGATAGTATTATACCGTGATAACATTAAACTTGGATTATTATATTGTATTTTGTATGAAGTAATGATATATGATAATAATGATTTTTTGTTTATACAAATTATATCTTCCATGTTCGTTTTGATCGGAGTTACTATTGTGAAGTTGGTGCATCAGTTGGTGAGGTTATTGGTGCATATTTTGTTTCTACGTTTTCATGGAGAAATTTAACCACAGTGAGTCAGTGATGGAAGATGTTTTTGCTTTAGGAACCCTAATAATTTAGAGTTCTTTTACTCGGAAGACTTTTCAATAGCATTGTAATTAGTTTTAGTCTTGATCCTTTATTTTTATGGATCAATCTTGTCCATTAATCCAACTCTAAAAATTAATATAAAAAAAAAAAAAAAAAAAAAAAAAAAAAAAAAAATTGTTAGGAGAATTCATAATTATTATATATTATAGTTTCCTTGTTTATAGATTTGATTGATACAAGATAATATGTAGAATATCTTGTGATATTATCTCTGGTATTTTAGGAAGCTATGTACCCTATATATGATTTGTGATAAATGAGAAGAGATCAAGCTTTGAGTTAATTTGACAAAAATAAAAAAAACTGCTTTCATATATTACAAAACGGTTTTCCATTTTTTTCCCGTTGATTTGTAAAAAAAAATAAACAAATAAAAAAAAATAAGGATACTACCTGCAATTCCTAAAAGATCAAACATAGGAAATGTTAATCAAAAAATCACAAATGTGTTTATATCATTATAATGTGACATTTAATGTCTTAACACTTTATTTTGTGGGATTAGAGTATATTCATGCAATGCACGATTTTAAACAAAACACATTGTAAGATTTAATTTGTTTATAATACGGATAAAGAAAGTTTCTTCTCTGTAATTTTTTTTGTATATATGGTAAGTCATAATGAACACTTTTGAATATTGAAATATTAATATAAGCATATGAAAGGTTTATTAGATAAAAAAATAAAGGTAAATGTAAAAAAATAAAATAAAATAAAAACTAATGACATCATCATAGCAAATTGGCGGGAAAAAAATTTATACTCGTACTAGAGTGACATGTGTACAATTTGAAGAAGTGATGATTTCAACAACGTTTTGTTTTGGTATTAGTTAATAGATTAGATCATCCTGGCAAAACCAAAAGTAGAGATATGAACGGAAGAAATAATTGAAAGCAGTGTGCGATAGATTTTTAATTTTCAAGTAAACAATCATCTTAAGATAAAAACAAATTAATAATAAAAATAAAAATCATCAAATATAGTTAAGCTATTTCATCAAAAATTTCGGTGGAATTCCTTCTTAAACAGATATTCCTAATCAAAGTGGAGAATTTACTGATTTTATATGGTTTTTTTTTTTTTTTCATTAAAAGTCAACTTTTTTTTTTTTTTTTTTTGAAGACAACATTTTAAGTCAGCTAAATGAATGAATACGATGAGTTTTGTTAATTGAAGAGTATTGCAAAACTGTCCCTTTTACTCACCCTCATTTTTATTCAGTTAATTTCTCGTTTTAACTGGGCTTCCAATAATATGCCCTAATACCTTCATAAATTTTTTTAAAAAATATTACGGAGTAGCTTTAGTTTGAACTTTTTTTTTTTTTTTATTTATTTATTTATGGTAGCATGAGATAAGAAGTTTAATTTCTGACTTATGAAGATGTACATTTTTTTTTCTTTATTCTTTTGTTAAAAAAATATTTATATATCTTGAGCAAAAATATTATGATTGTACCGTTGTTTTTGCTAGAGATTTGGCACCTTAGCACAAAGCCAAGAAGACAAAGGCATGGTGACAAACAACATTAGGAATAATAACATGGATTTCAGTTTAGAAGTGGCCAAAAAAGCTCTGAATTATAACTCATCATCAGTTAACAAAAACATGGTTTGCTCTCCGTTCTCCATTAGCACCACCCTCGACGCCTTAGTTGCCGGTGTGAAAGGCAAAACCTTGGAGAAACTACTTGGCCTCCTAGGCTATAATAACATGGAAGAAGTCACTGCTATGGCCTCTAAATCGGCGTATGTTGTTGAATCAAACGGCGTTAATGTTGGCGGACCTATAATCGCTTATGCAAATGGAGTATGGTTGGATAGGAAATATTCTCTTAACAGTTCCTACAAAGAGTTTCTTCAAAGTATACTCAAAGCGCAACTGAAAGTCGTGGATTTCCAAGCCAAGGTATATAAGCATCCACCCTAGTTTTCATTTTAATGGCATTCATAATACAAGCTAATATTCAATATTTATCACTAACATTCAGTTTGATTAGCGAAAAATATTACTCTGTAGATAAATTACTCTCTCCATTTCTTAAAAACTACTCTTGCGTTGTTATGTTTTAACTCTTATTTTTTTTTATCAATCACCGTCTGAATAGAAATGAACTTTTAAAAACAATTACGAATCTGAGCATTGATTAGTTTGGTTTTGAAACCAATGGTCCCTATAGTTAGTTCCTCTTTGCTTTTCAATATAGACCAAGATATTGTTAAAAAAACACGTATTATTACTTAACATTAAATAGTTTTCAAGAGATACTAACAAATATATTCTCCTTAATTTAGTGCAAAATTAGGTAATGAAAGTAAATAAATTATACAATCCTCTATGAATTGTGATAGAAAAATTAGTTAATGGATATAAAAAAATTATACACACTGATACCATGGGCGGAGCTAGAAGGGGACATGTGGGGACACTTGTCCCCCCATTTTCAAAAAAAAAAATTTAAAAAAAAAAATTTAAAAAAAAAAAAAAATTTTAAAAAAAAAAAATGCAATTACAGATTTACAGTGCTCTGTTGCGAATTGCGATATTTGCCAGCCAAACCCTAAGTTTTTCAATTTTCAATTTCTCTCTCTTCGATTCGCCCTCGCCTGTCGCCTAGCCGGCTCGCCGTGACGCCGTCCACCGTTCGCCGGCAGTTCGCAGCAGTGACGAGGTTCAACAGCCGCCCTTGAGCCTTCGTCCTTCGTGACTTCGTGTCTTCGTGACTTCGTCAATCGCCTAGCCGGCTCGCCGTGACGCCGTCCACCGTTCGCCGGCAGTTCGCAGCAGTGACGAGGTTCAACAGCCGCCCTTGAGCCTTCGTCCTTCGTGAGTTCGTGACTTCGTGTCTTCGTGACTTCGTCATATGCATAAGCATAACACATTTGCTGTAAATCTGGATTTCAATGGAGGTATGAATCAATGAATGTATGATAAATTGAATAATTGATTACTTGTTTTGTTGTTTAAATGTTTAATTGTTTAAATTTACAGTAAATCTGAAATTCTGAATTTCATATTTTTATTACTTGTTTAAATGTTTAATTGTTTATATTTTTATTGTGAATTTGTCATTTGTGGCCTTGTGGGTATTGATTATTGAATAATTTGAATTGATAAATGATTATTGATTTATATTTGTTTGATTGTTTCCCCTGTTAGAGTTTTTGGTTGTTTTTGTGAAATGTGAATTTAAATTATTAATTATTGTAAATTATTGAAATGTGTAGTTGAATTAGAAATTTAAAATCTTAGCCTCTTAGGTTTTGTTATTATGTAATGATGTGGATTGTGGTCTTGTGGAAATTGATATATAATTTTCAATTTAACTAGGAAATATCAAAAGATTCACCAAATTCAAACAAATCAAAGGCAACTAAACAACCCGATCTTCGACAATTCTTGTTTAAAAGAACGAGACTCAATGAAAATGAGTCCAATAACTCACCTTCAGTTAGCTCCCCTCAAAGTCAAGAAAATAGTATGGAAATGGGTGGTTCAAGTAATAGTAATGTACCATTAGAGGAAGATTTGGTGTATGATGTTGAACTTCTTCCTCATGATCCGGGAAAAAGAATAAACATTATGGATTACCCCGCAAATGAACGAAATGCTGTTAGGAGGGGTTATATTCTTAAAAAACCTTGCCAACCAAAAACTCATGTATTCCCTACAAGACAAGTGTCTGGTTTGCGTCGCTTTAGTGTTCATTGGTTCAACAAATGGGATTGGCTTGAATATAGTATTGAAAAAGATGCTGCATTTTGTTTTGTATGTTACTTGTTCAAGAATGAAGTTGGTATTAAACCGGGGGGTGATGCATTTGTTGATGGAGGGTTTAGGGCATGGAATAAACCGGAAAGATTTGAGAAGCATGTTGGTGGAATTAAAAGTGCTCATAATCTTGCTTATGAGAAATATGTGAATTTAAGAGATGAAAAAAAGAAATCAATCTTGAATGTGATTGACAATGCAAGTGATGTGATTAAAAGTGAATATTTTATCCGCTTGAAAGCATCTTTATCTTGTTTAAGATTTCTTTTGGGGCAAGGTTTGGCATTTCGTGGACATGATGAAAGTGGGGAGTCATATAATAGGGGTAATTTCCTTGAACTTTTGAAGTGGTTAGGAGAAAAGGTTGAGGAAGTAAGGATACATACTCTTGAAAATGCACCTAAAAATTGTCAAATGACTTCCCCTCCTATTCAAAAGGACATTATTAACTGTTGTGCCAAAGAAACAACTAGGTGCATAATAGAAGAAGTTGGTGATGATTACTTTGCTATATTGGCCGATGAGTCAAGTGATGTGTCCCAAAAAGAACAACTAGCTCTTGTTTTGCGTTTTGTTGATAGAGATAGTGGAAAGGTAATGGAGCGATTTTTAGGCATTGTTCATGTTGCTAATACTACCGCTTTAACTCTTAAAGATGCAATCATGTCTTTACTTGTTGAACATTCATTGAGCCCATCTATGATAAGAGGGCAAGGGTATGATGGAGCTAGCAACATGAAGGGTGAAATAAATGGCCTTAAGACTTTGATTATGAATGATACTCCAAGTGCCTACTATATACATTGTTTTGCTCATCAACTTCAACTAACATTAGTTGCCGTTGCTAAAAAGAATGATAGTTGTGGTTGGCTTTTCGAGATACTTGGAAATTTGTTGAATGTGGTTGGAGTTTCTTGCAAGAGAAGAGAAATGATTCGTCAAGATCAAGCTCAAGAAGTTGCTCGAGCCTTGGATGTTGGGGATATTGTGAGTGGATCGGGTTTAAATCAAGAACTTGGTTTGAGTAGGCCCGGGGATACTCGTTGGAGTTCTCATTACAAGTCACTTTTAAATGCCATCCTCTTATTTCCTACAATTATTAAGGTGCTTGTACAAATTGGGAAGCATGGTGCATCGGAAGATAAGTTCAAAGCTCAAATTGTTTTAGGACAATTAGAGTCATTTGACTTTATTTTTGTTGCTCACTTGATGTTGACTATTTTTGGATACACTAATGATTTGTGTGTTGCTTTGCAAAGAAAGGAGCAAGATATTGTAAATGCCATGGAACTTGTCACTTATACAAAAACGGTGTTGCAAAAAATGAGGGAGCGAGGATGGGATACTCTCTTAAACAAGGTAACTTCATTTTGCACTAAACATGGTGTTGTTATTCCCACTATGGATTCTCTTTATGTTCCTCATGGAAGATCAAGACGTTTTGTTGAAGAAGCAACAAATGAACATCATTTTCGGGTTGGAATTTTCTTAAGACTAATTGATTTGCATCTTCAAGAACTTGATGAACGATTTAATGAGAGGAATATGGAGTTACTATTATGTATGGCTTGTTTAAGTCCTAAAGATAACTTCTCATCCTTTGATAAAGATAAGGTACTTAAACTTGCCTCTTTTTATCCCGAAGAATTTTCAAGCTTTGATTTGATGGCTCTTGAATATCAACTTGATGTATTCATGGAGAATATGCTAAATGATGAAAGATTTCAAGGTTTAAATGACCTTAATTCTCTTTCTATGATGCTTGTTAAAACCAATAAGCATAAGACTTTTCCTCTTATTCATTTGCTTATCAAGTTGATGTTGATTCTTCCCGTTGCCACGGCAAGTGTTGAAAGAGTGTTTTCTGCAATGACATGTGTCAAAAACAAGTTGCGAAATAGCATGGGTGATCAACTTATGAATGATTGTTTGGTCACTTTTATTGAGAAGGATGTCTTCTTACGAGTTTCCGACGAAAAGATTATTGATCGATTTCAAAGTATGAAGACTCGAAGAATGAACTTGTAATTTTAATGTAATGTTTATGTAATTTTTTTCATCATTTTGAATTGTATGACTAAGTATATATTTGTATTTTGAAATTTTAATATTAAGTATTAACCAATTTGTGTGTGAGTTTTTTTTTTGTTTTTATTTTTTGTTAAGCTTTTCGTAAGTTAAGCATTTTGTCCCCCCAAGTTGAAAATCCTGGCTCCGCCACTGACTGATACTCCCCCTTAGTACAACATTAATCATAGATTAGTTGTATGTATACGTTATATTTTTTCTCCCCTCATTTTATTACGTTGTGGTGTATTAGAAAGACAATCATACTCGGTAATTTGTAGACTAGCACCGAGTATTTTAGGATCGGTGACACTATCTTTAAGTAACATCCCAAAAGATGTATATATGTACATAAAGATTTTTATTTGTAAAATTGGATGATTTTCTCACTTTTATAATTATAAGTTTTGTTTATTTATTTCTTGTGAAGCCTGATGAAGTCGTGAAGGATGTGAACTCCTGGATCAAGGAACAAACGAATGGGTTCATTCCTAAAGTTTTATCTTCGAATCACACTTTCAACCAAGACATTGTAATGTTTCTAGCCAATGCATTATATTTCAAAGGAAAATGGGCTGAGACTTTTAATTCATCCATTACACAAAATCGTCGATTTCATCTCCTTAACGGAGATGCAACTTCCCTTAATGAAAAAGTCAGATTGCATGTATGAGTACGGCTCCTATGAGGGTTGCAAGGTTCTCAAGATGCCATATCTGGGTAGCAAAAACGATAAAAGAAGGTTCTCTATGTACATATTTTTACCTGACGACACGTGTGGTCTCCCTAAACTCATGGAGAACATCAAGTTTCACAACAACATGTTTGATAATGATCAAATCAAGCTCACTAACGTCAATCTAGGGGAAGTTTTAGTCCCAAAGTTTAAATTCGAAAGCGCAATTGAGCTTTCGGGTATAATGAAAGAACTAGGGCTAACACTACCCTTTGAGTATCTCGGGGATCTTACAAAGATTGTTGATCTCCCCTCGGAATTAAATGATTTGATCTATGTTTCGGACATCGTTCAAAAGTGTTGTATTGAAACTAATGAAACTGGTACGGAGGCAGCATGCTACACCGAGCTAGAATTCGACGAATCGTGTGCTCCTCCTTCATCCTTGGATTTCATTGTTGATCATCCTTTCATGTTCATGATTAGGGAAGACCACTTTGGCAAAATACTTTTCATGGGCACGGTTTATAATCCTTTATTGGATCAAGGCATAATACAAAGTTGAGCTAGGTTTTGATCTACTTCTAGTTCGTTATTAGTCCATTTAAGTAGTGTATTACTTGTATTGATTATACTTCATGTAGTTTGAGAAGAATTTTTCTATCATATTGAATTTTAAATTTAAAGAACTTGCAAGTAATATTTGTTTAACCAACGATTATCAATTTTCATTTTTAGGGGAGTTTATTATTTGATTTGTTGAAAAATTTATTTCTCCACTTATAACTTAACAATACATTAAAAAAATTTCAGTACTATATATTTTGTTATGATTAAACTAAAAAAAAAATTAAAAATCACCTAATTTTGGGTACCACCGTACCATACTACCACTGCTTAAACCTTAGCCCAATGATTTCAATTACTCTTTAAGTCCTAAGATATCGTTAATCAATAGTGATTGTTATGGAGTACATAACTACAGTACAACGGAGTAATTAATTGTCATGTACTTACAAATTACAACAACCAGGTCTAGTTTTGCCTCTGCTAAATGGTAAAAACTTTAAAACCTTTATATTTGAACTAATAATAATAGGAAAAATAAGATATGAATGTGATTTCTATCATTTCATACTGATGAATGTGATGATGATGGTAGGAGATAAAGGAAAGGCAGGCAAGGCTCGACAATTAAAAGTGGCAACAAAAATAATAATGCTCTCGTTGAGAGTCGAACTCAAGACCTCCCGCTTACTAAACGGGTGCTCTAACCAACTGAGCTACGAGAGCTATTTGTTAAAATGTGCCCGGTAAATTAATTGGGTAAAGGATGAAAAAGGTGAGAATAATTCTGTTAGCTACGTTTGATGCGGTGCCATAAATGAGGCGAAGGTTGGACCAAAACTAAGAAAATTAATTAATGCTCTAAACCTATTTAATCAAAAGGTTATGCAAAACACTCACTAACCACATCAATTTGTCGGCAAACTCCAAAGTTTAAACTACCAACAAAAAAAATTACTAATACAATGTAGTTTAAGAGTTGGGAATTGAGCTTCTTTGTTATTTCTAGCTAAAGGTGGTACAGTATTAATTTGAAAACATTTTATGATATTTCTGATGATTTCATCATGGTACATAGAGTTGTAGTCTTGTACACCACAGTTGGGATCATAAATGTATTTGCCATGTGCTAGTTCATTTGCTACACCTAGACCTCTATAAAGGATTAAGGACATTTTGCATAACCTTATTTTGAGTAGTCATCAATTTGCTCGTTGTTGAAGGGCTTGAATGATAACCTCAAAATATATATGTCGTACTATTTTATATGCTTAAGATGTGTGTCAATTGATTTGATCTTTTGACCAACTGTACATTGACTAATGTGATAGATAGGCATGGATTACATTCAGTGATTTACGACCGTTTTGTTGCGACTGTCCAAAAAAACGGTCGCAATTTGTACTACTTACAACCAGTTTTCTGCCGGTCGTAATTTGTGAAAATTGCGACCAATAAATACCTTATTGCAGCAATTTTACCCGTCGTAACTTAGTTTTAATTTTCTTTTTTTTAAAAAAATGGTTATGACCGTCCAATCGGTTGCAGAATCGATCGTAGAATTTCGAAAAAATAATTAAAACAAAACAAACTAATTCATTTTGTTAAAGAAGGGGAAAGGAGAAATAGCGAAGAAGACCTAGAGGCGAAAAATGGTCGCTGACCCAGCAATTCCTTCCACCGACGCGGTGTCGCTCCTCATCGGTATGTTGTCTAAATTGTTCTTTTTTTTTATTTTGTTAATTTGTGCGAAAACCCTAACTTCGGGTCGCAATTCAACCCCTTTCACAGGACCACCGTCACCGGATTCCCCCATTTGTTCTTTATTGATCATATTTATCATGTAATGTATAGAGTTGTGATCTTTATTATAAAAAATTGCATCTTTATTAGTTGCATTTTGATTTTAATTTATTATCATTGCTTTACTTTGTGAATGTGCTAATTGTTTAAGTGGATTTTCTTGAAGAATGATTCTTAAATAATTGTTTTAGCTTATCGAAATTAATTACATGATAATAACCCTTGATTAAAATGGAGAAATGTGAAGTGGGGACAAATTTTTATAGTTAATGGTCGACATTACTTGTGAAATTAACATTCCTTTACTTTGTCAATCTCTTAATAAGTATAAATATAAATTAATAAAGAAGATTATGAATGGTAAATTATGTCATATGTTTAAATGTGTAAACGGATTTATTTGCATCATTATATGCCTAGATACTCGTTCAAGTCATACTCAGTAGGAGTATGACTTGAATAGTCCCCGGTTGGGACTGTTCTTTGACATCTAATCTCACTTAGGTGGTAAATGTATGCTGTGTTTTTTATTATACGACTATGTTGTTCTCCGGGTACATATGTAAGTTTAACAGAGCTCACATCGTGTACTTGGAGAACTCATGGGAAATGCTATCGGATTTTACGTAGAATCAAACATTAGCTATACATTCACTAGTGGGGTTAGATGTCCAAGGATGGGTTAGGTTGTAGTGATAAGGACCTTCGGATATCGTTTTGATTCTAATTGCATCTTATACAATGGTTGTAATGAATACAAGTTGATTGAAAATGATTAATGTGATTGATTTGTTATAGTGTTGTAGAACTTGTCACTATGAAAAGGAAAGAGCGTTGGTGGATGTATGATAGATACAATGGTCGTAACCTTAGGCCAGAGTTTTTGGAAGGGGTTAAACAATTCATTTAGTTTTGTGAAGCAAATCCTGAGAGCCCAGGCATAGATGAAGTAAGATGTCCTTGTCCGTTATGCAAAAATAGACGTCTTCATGATGCAAACACAGTAAAACTTCATTTGTACAAGACGGTGTTTATACCTGAGTATTACGAGTGGGTGTCCCTGGTGAAGGGCTCCCTACATCAAGTAACCAAATACTTACCGTGAAATGGTTCTCAATGCTCTTAGGAGTAATCATGAACCATCGGGTGACGATGGTCCTAGTGGTTTAGATAAAGAGCCAAATGCTCAAGCAAAAGCATTTCAAGAGATTTTAAAGGTTGCCGAGCAACCACTGTACGAAGGGAGCTCCATGTCTGTGCTAGAAATGGCATCTCGAATTGTATCTTTGAAGTCAGAATACAATTTGCCACATAGGTGTGTTAATGGGTTTGCTTCATTAATGAACGAAGCAATTCCCGACAATAATAAGATGGGGAAAACATTCTATGATACGAAGAATATTCTTAACGGACTTGAGCTTCCGCACGAGAAGATTCATGCATGCCCAAAGGGTTGTATGTTATTTTGGAGAGCTGATGCTAAGTTGGATAAGTGTAGAGTGTGTAAAAGGGACAAATACAAGAGGACATCAAAAGGGTCATTGGTTCCAATAAAAAAACTTATTTATTTCCCCATCACTCCAAGGCTACAAAGGTTGTTTGCAACAAAGAACATTGCTGAGGAAATGACATGGTATTCCAAAAATCCTAGAGTCCAAGGCACAATGACGCATCCTAGTGATAGCGAAGCTTGGAAGCACTTGGATAGATCCTTCCCCGATTTCGCATCTGAACCTTGAAATGTGAGACTTGGTACGTGTACCGATGGGTTTGCTCCGCATGGCAAGTTTGGGGGTCAATACTCTTGTTGGCTAGTCATTCTGACCCCTTATAACTTGCCTCCATCAATGTGCATGAAAAAACCATTTATGTTCCTTTCTTTGCTCATTCCTGATCCTAAAAATCCGAAGGGGAACTTGGATGTGAATATGCAACCGTTAATTGAAGAGTTGAAGCAACTGTGGGATGTTGGTGTAACAACTTACGACATTTCTAAGAGACAAAACTTCAATCTGCGTGCAACAATCTTGTGGACTATAAGTGATTTCCCAGCCTATGGTATGCTTTTGGGATGGTCAACAGCCGGTAAAAAAGCGTGTCCATACTGTTTGGATAAATCAAAAGCTTTTTGGCTTGAACATGGTGGTAAAGTGTCATGGTTTGATTGTCACTGACAATTTCTTCCTCCCAAACATCCTTTTCGTAATAACAAAACTGCTTTTTGTAAGAACAAGGTTGAAAAGGGATCACCGCCTCACATAATGTCTGGTAACAAGTTGTGGCAACAAGTTCAACAGTTGGCAAAGGCAACAAATGGCCCTGAAGCACTCGCAAGCTTGAAAAAGGAGAAACTAGGGTGGTTCAAACAAAGCATTCTTTAGGAGCTCCCGTACTGGAAGACTCTTCTCCTTCGCCACAACCTTGATGTCATGCATATTGAAAAGAATTTCTTTGACCAACTAATTCACACAGTAATGGATGTGAAAAAACATACTTCAGACACAGTTGCATCTAGAAATGACATTGCCAAATATTGCAAACGACCACAACTTCATGTGACGGAGGATGCGAGAGGAAAAGACACTTTACCAAAAACGCCATTCACACTAGATAAGGCTCAAAAGAAAGTTTTTATGCGAGTGGGTAAGAAGCTTGAAATTTCCTGATGGTTATGCTTCTAATTTGACTAGATGTGTAGATTTACAAACATGCAAGCTTCATGGTTTGAAGAGCCACGACTGTCATGTCTTCAAGGAGAGATTGTTGTCAGTTGCTTTGAAGAAATTGCTCCCGGTCCATGTTTGGAAAGCTATTACTGAGATTAGTCTATTCTTCCGTGACCTTTATTGTTCCACCATCAAATTGAGTGATATGGAAAGATTGGAACACAACATTGCAGAAATTCTTTGTAAGCTCGAGAAGATATTTCCATTATCGTTCTTCAACTCTATGGAACACTTACCCATTCACCTGCCATATGAAGCTAGGTTATGTGGTCCTGTCCAATATCATTGGATGTATCTGTTTGAAAGGATTTATTTCCTACAATGTCATAATTTCCAACATTGTTTATATACCTTGTTTGCATATTATACAACTTATTCAATAATTTAAATTATAGGTTCCTAAATCATTTGAAACGTTAAATTGGAAATAAGGCTCGTGTTGAAGGTTCAATATGCAATGCATATTTAACGGAAGAGATAGGATACTTTTGCTCTAACTACTTCCAGCAAGGAGTGGATACAAAAACACATGACTTAGGCCATAATGTTCATGATGATGTTGAAAGCACTTTGAATGATAGTGTTCCAGAACTTTTTAGGGTTGATCGTGGACGTGCATCGACTGGAGGAGTGCGCCGCTTTTTGGATGATAATGAACTACAACGTGCTCACTTATATGTTTTGGGAAATAGCGGGATTCTGGAAGCATATGAGAGGTATTTACTTTGTCTTTATGACATTCACTAAGATTTCATCAAATTTTGCAACGTATCCAATGTCGCCACCATCATTAATATTCTTATTCTGGTTATACGTAAGGGGGTTTGGGGACCACATTGTTTAAATGCAACCAGCTATCTGTAAAGAAGATGTGTGGATTAAACATGAAGCTAAATTCCTCGAGTGGTTTAGGTTGAAAGTGAGTGTGTTTACGCATTTGATATCCACATGTTATCTAACTTAGTAACAATAATTTCACGACCTATATCAATTTAACATATGCCATGTGAGCAGGTGATTCAAGATAAGCCAAATGATGAAATATTGTTTGCTTTGGCAATGGGCCCATCTAAGCGAGTGCGTACTTGGAGCCAATTCTATGTGAACGGATACAAATTCCAAACTTATGGCCATGGAAAACAGAAGTCAACCATGAATTACGGAGTATGCGTATCCAATGAAGATGGTGGAGATTTTTTTGGTATTTTAGAGGATATCATCGAGTTGGAGTTCACTGGTGCCCTAATAACTTATAAGACTGTTCTCTTCAAGTTCAGTTGGATGGATCCTACTAGGGGTATGAATATTGATCAATACAAGCTTATAGAAGTCAATCATACCAAAAAATACCCCAAGTACGATCCATTTGTGCTTTCTTACCAAGTTAACCAGGTCTACTACGCACCTTACCCGAGTCTAAAAAGAGATAGGGCTCAATGGTGGGCAGTGTTTAAGAGAAAGGCGAGGTCTATTGTTGATGCACCTATTGACGAAGACTTTCTATAGGAGACCATCGCTGACATACCAACTCTATGTGCTCCAAATGATATTCCAGACTACGAAGGTGATGAAGACGACTTTGGAGATTCAGATGATGAAGTGCTGCCTGATGCCCCTCCAGACGGGTCCAGTTTCGAATCTACTGATAGTGAGGATGAGGATGACATATTTTGGGATGACGATACTAATGATGATGATTTCAGTGCTGAGGGTGAGGGGGATTCACCTTGATTTAGGAGAGTGGTTGTAAATTTGTTTTAACTTTTTTTATTATGTAATCATAATGGATTTCACTTTATTTTAAAAGACAATCCTTTTTTTTATTTGATATATTTGCGTATTATTGGTATGTTATTGTTGATATTTTGCAAAGTCAAGGTTATGTGTGACAGTACCTTAGAAATTGTGGTAACAAGACTATTTCATTTTTAATATTATTCATAATGATTATCTTATTCTAGGTTGTCATGGTTGGTGGTGGTCATCGGAAGCTGGGACATGCCACCCCGAGAGAACGGTTTCCGTCGACTAGCCAAGCAAATACTGATGGTTCTCCGGGAGTTACCCTATCCCCAGAGTCACATGTAGATGGTTCACGTTCTGGGACATCTACTGAGGAGCAGGTCCCTGATGAGACGCAGGATCGTAGCTCTCCCATGGGTGAGGTAGCTACCCCTGTTGCGAGAAGGACTTTGCACCCTACAGGGTTATTTATTTGCTTTTTGGTACTGAGGTTCGATGATAACAACGTCAGCACTACCATTACGAGCATTTTCCAAGCACATTGGCTCAAACCATGGCTTAACTATGAGGAGGTTGACGAGGTTACTAGGACCCATTGGTGGAACCGGTTTACGATATTATACCTCCCCCAAGTTTAGTTTAGTTATCTAACTTAGTTGTGTGTTGATTGCTTATTACAATCACTTATTAAACATATAATTTTTGTTGTTTCTTTAAAACATTTGCAGAAACATTTCCTTTGGAATGCTAATATTGATGCCCTTGTGAAGGAGTATGACAAGAAGGCACATAAGATGTTGAAAGAGATAACATACAATGTCACTGTCAGAAACAAGTCAATTCCTAGATGGATGGAAAAGTTAATGTTTAGCAATTGATGGAGAAAAAAAAGGCCATGCAATTTCTGGAGAGGTTAAAACAGGCTAAGAAGAACAGGAGGGGCGGCTCTCTGTCTAATTGAATTGAGCTGTCACACTTCCAAGGTTCTATCTCTACATCAAAGCACGCAAAGAAAATGGTAATAATAAATGGTATATAATGATAAATGTAAGTAGTTACATACATTAAGCATTTAAGGAGTTATTTAATTTGTGCAGGCTCAAAAAGTCGAGGGACTGCTTCCTACTGCTCCTGAGGTGTTCCTAAAGACTCATTTCAAGGATGTTCCTGAAAAAGGAAAAGTTGCGGCTAACAAGACGACCCACAAATCTCGGTAACTCATCCAACTTTGGAAACTAATGAAATACTTTTTTTAAGGAAGAAAGTAATAATATATAAGTTATTTTGGCCTCACTTGCTTGATTATGGATGAAATTGACCATTAAACTAGTAAAATGCACTTTACTTATGATTTGAAACCTTAGACACCTAAAACTAGCTAATATTGGTATGTTAGGATCAATAATTAGTTCATTTGATAAGAAGTAGTCATTTTGGCCTCACTTGCTTGATTTTGGAGGAAATGTACCCTATAACCTTGTATGTGCATGAAACTGAATACTTTTAAGCAATTTCAACCTATAAAAATGTTAAATATACTGAATATGAGTTGTTAGAATGATTATAAGTTACTTTATAAAGAAAATAAAGAATTTGGGTAAGTTAGAAGCTCATTTATGCCATTTTCGCCTACTTTAGCTTCTATAACCTTGTATGTGCATGAAAATGAATCCTTTTAAGCAATTTCAACCTATAAACATGTTAAATATACTGAATATGAGTTGTTAGAATGATTATATGTTAGTTTATAAAGAAAATAAAGAATTTGGGTAAGTTAGAAGCTCATTTATGCCATTTTCTCCCACTTATCATATAATGCAGGATGCCTACCAAAAGAAGCTTGCCGAGTCGACCACTCAAGGGTCACAACCAGACCCTAACCAGCTATACTAGGAGGTAGTTGGTGGTAGAAAAAAGGGTGTGGTGAAGGGCCTAGGTGGGAGTGCTAGTTTGTATTACACCCCTTCTTCTGAGAAAGGCTCGGAATCGTATAATCCTTCCATTGCTTCACAGTTGGAGGAATGTGTGCAAGCAGAGGTTCCCACGCGGGTAGCGAAGGCGCAAGCGCAGATGCAGGCACAGTTTTCTACGCAATTGCAGGAAGCATTGAAGAAGGAGCGGGAAGAGGCGGCAATTGAGATCATGCGTATGATGAAGATGATGTTGCAGAACTTGTTCCCTAATTGTTCATGTGGTCCTCCATTTCACCTTCGTAGGAAAGATAACCCGGACATGAGCAGTGGTGAGGATGCTAACCAGACTCCGGTGTCGTAGTTTATATATGTTCATATAGCTCTTAGTTTAGTATTGTTCATAAAGCTCTTAGTTTAGTATTGTTCATATAGGCCTTAGCTTAGTATTGTTAATTAGCTTAAAAAAATGATATTAGTAGCTAAAATGTTAGTATTATTATTATTAGTAACTAGAACATTATTATTAGGAGTAAATACCAATGGAAGGTACTGAAGTTTGGAGAAAGTTGGAGGGAATGTACTTAAGTTTCAAAAGTTACAGTTAGAGTACTCAACCCAAAATTAACCCTACTACAACAGGTTACCATTTGCAAAAAACAAAAAAAAAAAGGGAAAATAAAAATGCTGACATAATGACAGAGGGTACTAATGTTTGGTGACAATTATAACCTTACAGCTTTTTCAATTCACCTTTTCTCTCCTCCCTTCACGTACATGTTAACCACTTCCACCATACTCTGACTCTAGTATCTTATTCTTCACTCAAAAACAAACACCAGACCACCACCAATTCCACCGTCACCCCCTCACCGTTAACTCCAAAGACAAACACCATTGCCACCAAAAATTCCAAAATCTCTCTCTTCCTCTCCATAATTCGACCCTTAAAAAAAGGATAATTAAAAAAAATAAATTAAAAACCCCTTCCCACTTCCATCTCCCTTGCCGAACTGACCAGTTGACCACCTTCCTCTGCCAGACTGACCCACCTGACCACCTCCCTTGTCGGAGCTCTTCTTGCCGCAGCAGCAGCTCTACCAAACCACAGGCAGCTCCTCTCTCGCCAACAACAACAACAATTGACTCAAACAACAACTCACATCGTATTACCTCACACCCACTTCTGTTGCGTGAAGCCACCACGACCAGCACCGCCACCGCCCTTGAGATTCCTGCACCCTCCACCACCTTTTTCTCCGTCGAACCAGCAGCCCGGACCACACCCCTCAACCATACCCAACGTTACATCTCTCTTCGCCCACCATCTCACCAATTTGGAGCAAGTTGTCACCGGATCTTTTACCTACAAGTGAAGGTTTGAGTACCTTCTTCGCAACTTTTGTAAATTCAGTACCTTGATTGCAACTTTGTCCAAACTTCAGTACCTTTCATCAGTATTTACTCTTATTATTAGTAACTAGAACACTATTATTGTAAGTATTGCTCAAACTTTGCTTTATTATTCTAAATTATGCATTTTATTTTTAATTTTTATTATTTCTAAATTTTATTATTATGATTACAGATTATAGGTTCAGGTTAGGATGCCGTCAACTAATAGTAAAAGCAATGGACACAATTTTGCAAATACAGATATTAATATATTGCGACAGTCTTTTAAACGGTCGCAATTTATGCACAATTTGCGACAGCTTAGTGCATATTATAAAAGGTTGTAATACCACAAGTTTTTGTGACAGGTAAATCGGCGGTCGTAATTCTTGTAAATTGCAACCATTCCTTTTTATGTAAAACAGTCGTAATTTATTTTGTCTACGACTGCCTAGAGCGGTCGCAATATGTAACAATTTGCAACCGTCTGTACCAGTCGCAAAGACGGTTATTTTGTGATCGTCTTTACCAGTCGCAAAGACAGTTATTTTGCGACCGTCTTTACTAGTCGCAAAGACAGTTATTTGCGACCGCCTTTACCAGTCGCAAATAAAGTTATTTGCAATCGTCTGCACTGGTTGTAATCAACTTATTGCGACCAATTTGGAAACGGTCGTTAAAAATACTAAAAATGGTCGTAATTATTTTTGCGACCGCTCTCCTGTCGTAATTTTCCTTTTTTGCGACCAAGCAAATTACGACTGGCCTGTAGCGACCGGTAACGGTCACAATTAATATTAGTGACCGTTTTTTATATTTTCAACGACCGTTTCTGACGGTCACAAAAAGCTAGTTTTTTAGTAGTGACAATCATTAAAAGAAAATGAAATATATATGAAGTATAACAATCTGAATAGACAACCATTTAACTTTATTTATTGTTAAAATTAAAGAGAAACGACACCAAGCTAGGCGAGTTATTGCAGGCAAAAGGTCATTACTATGTTGTGTATGTTATGATATATCGCTAAATGAACATGATGGTTGTTACCGAGTTTTTATTATAAAGAGTCATCGCAAGTAATGTCGTTCAAATGATGCGAGGTGTACAAGAAGGCAACAAGGTTGACCATGATCTACTCGCAACAAAGATGACAAGTTGCACATGTCATTTGAAGTCACGTGTTTAAAAAAAGTTAAATTTCGTTAGCGAAATTCATTATTACAAGTGTACCAATGAGAATTTTTCTTTATCATTTAAAACTAAATCAACATGTGTGAGTGTCTCACACCAAGGACTAAAATCAATAGTAATTCAATTAGTAAATTTCAATAATTAGATGGTGGTGGCGTATGCAGTTATGCACATTGTACACAATGCATTCGATGAAAATCAAGCATGCATAAAGCCAACGAGCATGAAGACCAAATCAAAAGAATATAAATTCCAATGTCATAACATCATATTAGTTACAACTTTTATGTTCATTGTAATTAGTTTTCATGTTCTTTGGTTTTAGACTTGGTGTTCAATGAATTCACAACGAACAATATGCATACGCTTTCCACGTTACAAAAGAAAAAAAGATTGGCGAGGGTTTTCCAAAACCCCATCCCTCAACCTACGTCAAAGCTCGTTAAATAATTTTACATATTCCATCAACAACCAACAAATAAAATAGAAAAAAAAAACAAATTCTTGATAATTAGATAACTTGTGTATAACACGAGCACAAATTAGATGTTAGTTTTTTACCATTAAATTTTAACCAACCTAGAGCAATAATAATAATAATAAAAATAATTACTGTATTTTGATTTAAAAAGATTTTCGAACAAATTTTGCTGCGTAAAGAGTGACAAAAATTGGGCTGGATCCACCAAAATCAAAATTATTTCCAGAGTGTTAATTATAGTATCATCTTCCTTCTCAATCTGATCATGGTTGTATATTCCAGACTTCACACCTGAGCTCTCACCCTTTTTCTTTCTCTCTCTTAGATCTTCCGCAACATTATTGCCGATTTCCTAGATCTCAATTATTTCCAGGTTCTCAATTACACTCTATTAATTCATTTTTGTTTGATTTCTTTTTTCTGTATTATATTAATTTAATTGCACATTTGCATAATTTAATTGTTAAATAATGTTTGATTGTTGCGATTTTGTTGTGGTTTTAGGGTTTTGTGATGAATTTGATGTTAAATTGTCGAATTTTGTGATCGAATCGAAGTTTGGAAGATGGATTGGTGGGGGAAAAGTGTGTCGTTGGGAAACTTGGATTTTTCTGGAGCTGTGAATAAGCTTCAAGAGAGTGTCAAGAATATTGAGAAGAATTTTGATAGTGCTCTTGGTTTGGAAGATAAGCCTCAGTCCGGCGATGAAGGTATTTCACTTTTATTATAATTTCGAAATTTTGTATTTTGAATTATTGATTTGGATGTAGTAATGTAGTATTATTGTTTCTTGTTGAATACTTGAATTCTAGTGGGAATTGTGTGGTAATTAGATGCTTTGTTATGGAATTGATAATTGGTAGAATGTGGAGTAGATCAGAAATGGTATGTGATTCCTGGGAATAGTGGGATCAGACCAGTTAAGCTGTTGAACACAGTCTGTCTTCAGCTCGTTGTTCAATTGGTTTAGTGAGAAACTATTATTGCTGCTTTATGAAGGAAGATTTTGAATGAGGGAGTATGTTTGGAACAGAAGAATTGTTGATATTATACATGGGTTAGTTGTATTTTGGAGATTAGGGAATTTGTCTGAGCCAAATGGAAGGGGCATTATGTAGGCGGCACTTGAACAGTGTGTGATATTTTATTAGATGCTATGATTCAATGAAAGCATGAGCTAAGACTCAAAACCTGTAGTCAATTTGATTTCTGATAGTAGTTTTAGACAATTGATGAAAGCATATGCTGTCTCTAATTCATTGTCATTCTGATTTTTAATAGGAGCACTTGGCGATTGATTTTGAATTTCCTCATCTCTTTTGTATCAGTAAAGTTTAAAGAGAGAAGGCTTGATCTTTAAGTTGTTAGATTTAATAATTGTAGAACAGTGGTGTTGTGTTTCTTGATCCTTTCCCTTAGGATTTGTTAGATCTATATCTTGATATAGGCAGGGGATATATCTCAGTGGTAGAGTACATGGAAGTAGTAGTAGTTTGAGCTGAATCATTCCTTATTCCAATGTAAACCCCCTGCCAAAACCAAAAAAGAACAGAATTTCCTCTATTGTAACAATATGATGTGTAATATGCTGGTGGCTATGGAAGTGGAGAAATGAAAGATGATTTGAGAGAGAGGTAAGCCTACCCTTACATCAAGCTAGCTTTATTATGACTAGAATTGGAGACATTTGAAAAGCATTAGAAAGAGGCAATATGATGAGTGGATATATACATCCACGGAAAGGATAGGTACGATTGAATACCAATGGGGAAACCCAGGTTCTGCAAGGGCTAGGTGTGTTATTAGAGGTATAGAAAAGAGCTATTTGAAATGTTTGCGGTGAAGTGTGGGTATGTTCATGCACTAAAGTTGAATGCTTGGAATGCTTAGAGGTCTTATTATAGCTTGGAATGGAGGTCACCATAGACACATAGAGTCTAACTCACAGTTGACTCGGAGATAGTTGCCCCCTTGTTGGTGGAGCCTATTCCTCTCAACTCTCCTTATACTCATATCATTCACCAGTGCTATCCATGATCTAAATTAATATCCCACCTATTTTTGGAGCAGTCCTGGAGGACCTTCGAGCCGTTTTCTTGGAGGATTTGGGGGGAGGTACTAGATCACGTATGAGGCCTGAAAACTCTTTCTAGCTATGGAGGGGGAACAGCTGGATGTGTGACTTAGTAGTCTGCTAGTTTTCTGTCTTTGCTGTTCTGTTTTGTTTTGCTTTGCTTTCTGTCTGCGTCTTTTCTTTTCTAGTTTGTTTTAGTTTTCTTTTCCACACCAAAAAAAACAAAAAAAAAAAAAAAAACGATATGTACTTGTTAAAATTTATAACTTGTCTTTCAGCCTGTACATTGAGCCATTGATTATCAGTGCATAAATGATTGTGTTATAGAAAAAATGGGATGTTCTCAGCTGATGCTTTTTTGGCTAACTGTTGTATCAGCTTCTGGAGACCAATCTTCTTCTAGCAATAGAAATGCACTATTCAATCCTGTTATGGCATTTATGGGTCATAGAGGAGAGGAAAATGTAGATGAGGCTGATGACAGTGAAGTTCCACATGATGAGGCAAGTGGAGAGAGTAAAGATGAATTGCCAGAGCTTTCAGAAAGCATTCAGGATCCCTCTATAGTTGAGGAGAAGAAAGATGATGTACCCGATACAGATGTTAAGCCTGCTGCAGAGCCAGTGTTTCCTGCTGATGAAGAGGGGGAGGCGAAAGAGCAAAGAGATAATGATGCATCTGAAGCTGTAGATGAGGTGGTCACTTTGCCAAAGGATTCTGATGAAGTCAAATCTGATGCACAGGAGCCTGCTACCTTGCCTAAATCAACAATCCAGGATGCTAGGATAACGGATTCTAATAAACAGCTTGATGAGGAAGGGGTAACTGAGGGGGTATCCCCAGAACATTCAGAATTAGCTGAAAGTAATCTAGCTGATCAAGTGCAACAGCTCCCTATTGATAATGTAATTACTAGGGAAGCTAGTGATGGTGTAGAGGCACAAGAAAGCGGGCAAGAGCTCGCTGTGGACAGAGGTATCCCTAAACAAGAGGAAGTGTCAAGTGATACTGGAAATCTGATTGAGCACTTGCAAACTGATGATGGTATTGGTATTGCTGAATCTGAAAGTCCTACTGAATCAGTCAATGATAGCGTATCTGCTGAACTTCCAAGTAATGCGATCCAGGGAATTGTTTCTGGTCAAGCTACTGAGGAAAGTGATTCACATGATACAACTATTGAAGAGTCAAAGCAATTCAAAGAATATGAAGATGCTAAGGTCGATAGACCTGTCTCAGTAGCCAATGTGTCTGACTCTGCTGATGCTGTCCTTGAGCTAGAAAAGGTGAAGAAGGACATGAAAATGATGGAAGCTGCATTGCAGGGAGCTGCTCGACAGGCTCAAGTATGTCTTATATCTGTCAACTTGTGAAGAGGATTGGACACTTTAATTGTTCGTAGTCTTATAAACTGATTGTAAATTCACCAAATTCTCATTTTACTGTTTTCCAGACTAAAGCCGATGAAATTGCGAGGTTAATGGGTGAAAATGAACAGTTAAAATCTGTCTTGGAAGATTTAAGGGTGAGCTTCTATCTATGTTACTGCTCCTTTTTGCTCATATATGCCTCAGTTTGCTGTACCCGAGAGCAGCTCTGGGATCTGGAAAAAGAAAACTCAAAATTAAGCTCTGGGGTCTAGGAGAAGAAAACTCAAAATAAAGTTCTGAAATATGTCTAATTTATTTCGTCAGAGAGATGGAAAATGCTACTATATTCATATCTTGTTTACGTCATCTGTGTTCCATTGACGTTCCAAGGCTTCCTTTTCATTCCTACCTTAATTACTCTCTCTCAGTGAAATTAACAGTAGTTCTCTTCTAGGTCTATTCATTGGCTGGTTGTTTATTTTTAAGTACTTTTCTTCCTTATTGGGGATTTATAGGGAAAAAACCTTCAATGCATCCTTCTAGGTTTTTGTTGCCTGATGTTTTCCAAAAAGACTAAATAGTTTAAGGAGAACTTACTTACATGAAGTGGAGAATAGGGGGCTTGCTGATATTTGGATTTTTTTTTGTGAAAAGTAACTGAATTAAGAGGCTTGAGGAAAAGAAGATTCATAGAGAATAACCTTTTCTTAAGTACTTATGACTGAAAAAGTGACAGCAGAATATTTTTTATAAAGTTAGCTGCTATGAGTTTCTTCTGGGTTGATACCTTACTAGCTGTTCATCCTGTAATTTACCGGGTAGTAATAGATTGATCACTGAAAAAGATTTTCAGCACAACTCTGTTCATATCTACTGGTCATCATATTAGAACTTATGATTGAACAATGATGTATTTTATAAAATTTAAACACAAAGAGTCTATTGATGAGAGAGGTAAAGAAATTTGGCTGTACCATGGTGTTCTTAATCCTTTTCATGACGAGTCAGTAAAATACGAGTATTAAGTGTGAACTTTGCCAAGAATTAGATGTATTATATATTTTTAAATGGACATGTCAGCAACCCTTCACTAAATCACTGCTGCTGTTGGAATTGTAGATCTATTGCTTATATATATATATATATATATATGTATATATATATATATGTATATATATATATATATATGTATATATATATATATATATGTATATATATATATATATATGTATATATTATATATATATATATATATATGTATATATATATATATATATATGTATATATATATATATATATGTATATATATATATATATATATGTATATATATATATATATATGTATATATATATATATATATATATATATATATTGGAACTGTAGATCTATTGCTTATTCACCATGATTTATTCGAGTTTTGTAGATCTTTCTACGGTTGAAGTGTTTGTGTCAGCTATATTGATAGTAGCATATAATGTTTATCACACAGATTGCAGTTATTACTTTTCTCTAGTCTCTTGATCAAAGAGGCTTATTCCCTTGGGCGTTTTTTTTTTTTTTTTTTTTTTTTTTTTTTTTTTACTTCTAATTTCTGGCTCCTTTTAGTTGAATATATGTTATTGTTATATCTGCTAAGTTTATCTAAAAACAGTAAATATCTATGACAGCGGAAATCCAATGACGCAGAAGTTGAGTCTTTGCGTGAAGAATATCACCAAAGAGTTGCAACTCTTGAACGAAAGGTACGGTTATTCTATTATGAACTAAACTCCAGGGTTTGCTGTTTTATTTATTTAATAAATTTTATTTTGAACGCCCCATGAGTTTCTTCTGAACTTTTCTTTTGACATACTTAGTTAGATATTTTAGCTCTGGTTTATCAATGTTTAGGTTTGTCTTTGATTTGTCAGAGTTTATGATCTTATAACGGACTGGTACAGTGGCACCACCTATTTGGTTGTACTACTATTGACTGAGGTTTCCCGACTTTTAAGCTCTATGTAGTCCTAATTACTTTTATCAAGAGACAAAATTTTGATTGGGCTTCCAATTTTGTTAGTAATTTTGCTTATATCTTTTCTTCCTGTGCATGATTATAGGTTTATGCTCTAACCAAGGAAAGGGATACATTACGACGAGAGCAGAACAAGAGAAGTGATGCTGCTGCTCTTTTGAAGGAAAAAGATGAAATTATAACTCAAGTCATGGCTGAGGGTGAGAGCTGAACTATGAGAAACTCTTCTCTTTGGTCGTGTACTAATATGATATCATTGTGGTTGTCTTATTGCTTTGGTCCAAATTTCTCAGCAAAATTTTTTACTATCTTTGAGAAATTTTGACGAGGGCCCTTGTATTTTGTTATATTAACAAAGCCAGGAATTTCAAGTAGCTTTAACACTGGGATTTCTTGGCTCAAAATCTTGTTAATCATATTGATGTTTCCAAACTTAAGCTGGAAGCCTCAGATTAAAGCGGTGAAGAGAGTGAGTTAATTAAACTGAGTTGCATATTGTAGAAAATCAAGCCTAATTCAGGTCACCAAAATTTCTAATCTTTGAGTATACCAAATGGTAAGATAAAAGGTTAAATGGAATATGTGACAATTGATTTTGTGACTGTTTGTCCACTAAGAGTCTTGAAAGGGCTTGATGCTAGCAAAGCACAACGGGAAACTTTCTGTGTCTTCTTGCAGTAAGAGCCCATATTTATTCTAGGATGCACTATACAGAAACAAATTAATCATAAGTTCAGCTGTTTAAAGGCTAATTATGTTGGATCCCCAAAGAATGTACATGAGTATTTAAGAATCTCTTTATATTTGAATATATCATCTGATCTTGATAAACAACTATATGTCAACTAAAGATGATTCTTTCAAGAGCTTCTCTTTGGAAAATTTTCCCTTGAATCTAATTTTCTCTCCATAATTGTATGGGCGAGTTACATTACGCAGCTCCTTGATCATATTCAATTTACTGTATTCATCTGTATCTACCTGTATTCCATGATAGGGGAAGAGCTTTCAAAGAAGCAAGCTGCTCAAGAAGCTCAAATGAGAAAATTAAGGGCTCAGGTTTTTAGTCTGTTCTCCTTTTTTTTTTTTTTTTTTTTTTTTTTTTTTTTTTTTTTCTCATCTAAGCTAACCAATTATTGTAGGGTACTAATTTGCTATTTTCCTGGTTTTTTGTGAAAGCTAGATTAGAGAATTGGATGAAGAGAAGAAGGCGTTGGTTACGAAGTTACAGGTAATTGAATTGTGGGTTACAATTCAAATGAGTTTAGAGTTTAATAAATTTCTTTTCTTAATCACCGATGAATCAGATGTAGTACTTTAACATTGTTATTGTATGATGAAGCGATAATATGTGCAACAGTGCAAGCCTATTTCTTCAGGATTTTAGGAATATAGAACAAATGCTTTATTTGGTCTCTGACACGACATCCCATGAGTTGCATCACATTTTTTTAATGCTTCATATATTCTTCATAACTCTTATTTCTGTATCTCCAATCAATTTTATCATGTAAATTTGTGTTTCAGCACTTTTATTTTTGTTTTTAAGACAAAGTTTGTCAGTTGTGAATCTATTTCTCTTTTACATATTATTACTTTTGTTGCTTTGACATTGAAATGTTTGCTTGCTCATTTGCCTCACCATGTTATGCTGTTAACCTTACTCATTCCAACTTATATGCTTGATCACCTTGAAATTCCAAGAAAGCTTGCAGTGTTCTTGTCATGATATACTTTTGCATGGCAATCTTGAAAAGTGCTTTATTTACACTGAGCTCTAGGAGGGAAAAATTCTTTGCGACATTTTCATGTCTAGTGAAACATTAGAAGAATCTGATATAAAGAAAAGCAAGAGTGTTTTTATTCCCCCTCAACTTACATTGGGCCTCTATTGGAGAACATGCAACTTTTTAATTTTTTAATTTTTATTTTTATTTATAAGCTTATTCTTCATCTATTTCTTTTGGGGTTTGGGGAGATATCTAGGACCATATTTTAGGTAAGGATGGTCAAAGCTTCTTTATCTCCATATTGTTCATAGCTTCAATCTGAACCATACGAAGTAGAATGTAAGCTATTTGGCTTTTATTGTTTTCAAAATGAGGGAAATCTTCATAATTGAACTATATGGGACTAACAAACCGATATTAATTGTTGTAACTATCTGTCATAGTGTTAACTAAAAATCTGATAAGATCAACATTGATGTTGTTGATTTAATACTTATCCCGTTTCAATTTTACTCGCAAAAATTTGACATTTGCCACTGTTCAAATATTTCTGTTTGACCATCTTTAGTGATCGATATGTAAGGCAAATTATAGTTAAGTGGGTTCTTGTTAGTGATCGTATGCAGCTTCCTAGAAAATGCTCAAGAATACAATAATGATTTTGGTATGGTTTGGTAATAATAAATTAAAATTCATTAAACTGGGTACACTTATTTGAGCAGCTGTAGTATATATATGCCATTTAACATATCTGGTTATCTCCCTATATTTGACGTAAGCTTTGGTTCTGCAGGATGGTTCTGGTGTGATGGCTCTGTTTATTCTTACTGAGCGTTTCTATTTGAATTTGTGCAGCTTGAAGAGAATAAAGTGGAGAGTATAAAGAAAGACAAGGCTGCAACTGAGAAGCTGCTCCAAGAAACAATTGAAAAGCACCAAGCAGAGCTTGCAGGTCAAAAGGAATATTATACAAATGCTTTAAATGCAGCAAAGGAGGCTGAAGCATTGGCAGAGTCACGGGCCAATAATGAAGCCCGGACTGAGTTGGAGGGCCGTCTAAGGGAAGCCGAGGAACGAGAAACAATGCTTGTCCAAGCTCTCGAGGAATTAAGACAGACATTAAGCAATCAGGAGCAGCAGGTTCTTTTCTAAACATCAGTGTGTATTTAATTTATCTGCAAGCTGATATTATTTTGCTTTTCCTATGAGGTACTATTTGAAGATAATATGTTTGGTTTTTGCTTATTGTATTATGTAGGCAATCGCGAAGGAAGACATGTTACGCAGAGATATTGAGAACCTTCAGAAACGATACCAAGTCTGTTATAGCCTTGTTTTTTAAAACTTACCTTACTCGTGCTAGTGCATTCTGGCGACTGCCTATTTGAGTTTCTAATAATATTGCTTATTTTCTTGATGCTTCTTAGGAAAGTGAGCGCCGGTGTGAAGAGCTTGTTTCACAACTACCTGAATCCACTAGGCCTCTTCTGCGACAAATTGAAGCTATGCAGGTTTTTCCCCTTAATTAGAATTTCTTTTTGGAATATGAAAGTTATAAATATGCTTACAAACTTTACAAGATTTCCAATATTATGTTTATTCTTCTTTGGTTGCAGGAGACGTCTGCTCGTAAGGCTGAAGCTTGGGCAGCTGTAGAGAGAACTCTTCAATCTCGGCTTCAGGTTTCTATTCATCTTCTAAACACCTCTACACAACTGTTATTAAGCTTTTCTTATGAGCCTTCTTTTACAGGAAGCAGAAGCTAAGGCTGCTTCTGCGGAGGAAAGAGAGCGATCGATTAATGAGCGCTTATCACAAACTCTTTCCCGGATCAATGTTCTTGAAGCTCAGGTAAAGTTCCTATATCTTAGTATAGACAGAAAATGGAATGCATAGCCTTTTGTTTATTTTGAAAAGAAAATGGTTGCTTATACTGTTCTTGAAGCTCAGGTAAAGTTCCTATATCTTAGTATAGACAGAAAATGGAATGCATAGCCTTTTGTTTATTTTGAAAAAAAAATGGTTGCTTATACTGTTACATATTGTAGATTTCATGCCTCAGAGCAGAGCAGACACAGCTTAATAAGTCTCTTGAAAAAGAAAGACAGAGAGCAGCTGAAAATTGGCAAGAATACCTTGCTGCAAAGGAAATAGCAGATACTCATGAAGGTCGTGCAAAGCAGCTTGAAGAAGAGATCAAGGAACTTAAGAGAAAATATAAAAATGAGTTGCAAGAATCCCTTGCCCACAGGGAACTTCTACAGCAGGTTGGCATTTGGTTATAATTATCATTTATCATGTATTCTCACTGCATCTTCAGTGTTGTTCACACATTTAGTTGTGTTGATTTGTTTTTGGATTATGATAGGAGTTAGATCGGGAAAAGACAGCTAGATTAGATTTGGAAAAGGCTGCTCATGTACAGTCTTCTTCTGCGTCAGATCAAAGTCCAACAATGAAGAACAAATCGACACTTGAAAATGGTATCAATTTATTATTTACCTGTCAAATAGTGACCATATTTTTTTTATTAATTTTTTCTAATATAATTTACATCTACAGGGAACTTAACACGTAAACTTTCAAGCGCCAGCAGTGTGGGTAATATGGAAGAAAGCTTCTTCTTGCAAGCTTCTCTAGACTCTTCCTCCTCTTTCCTAGAGTGGAGAAATTCTGGAGAGGCTACCATGAGTCCTTATTACTTGAAGAGCATGACGCCTAGTGCCTTTGAAGCCGCCCTTCGACAAAAGGAGGGAGAACTTGCATCATATATGTCTCGCTTGGTATGTTTTAATGCCGTTTTGACTTCAAGAGCCAACTTTTTTAAGTACGTACTATAGTCTTTTTTTTTTTTTTTTTTTGGATAAAAAATAAAGTTTGTACTATTGTCTTGGGTACTTGAGTACGAATTTGAATGTATAAAAAGTCTCAACTAAAGAAATATTTGCTGTTCTCATGGTCAGGATCCCATTGATGTTATCAACACAAGAATATTAAATGGTAGAATTTGGTCACTTCATAGCATGTTGAGTTCTACTAATAATCTTGTTCCCAACAGCTTCGTGATCTGAAGCTGGAATCCTTAAAGAATTTTAAAATTATGATGAATTGTTTCTCATGTGCATCACTTATAACCTATCCATCTAGAAATTTTGAAGATAAAAGCCCTCGTCACTGTGGTGACATGTTTGATCTTCTTACTTTTTAATGATTATATTATTAGAGAAGAACTCTCAATTTGCCAATTTATGGATCAAATGATGATAATCAGCATTGGTAGGTAGAAACCACGAGAGTGAAATAACTTAATGGCTGCACCAGTCCTTATGTATAGTTTTCCCTGATTTCTAAATTCTAAGTTTTTGTGTACTTATAGGCTTCATTGGAATCTATACGGGACTCACTTGCTGAAGAACTGGTTAAAATGACTGAGCAGGTTTGTTCAACTGTTCTTCCACAAACACATTATGGGTTCATGTGTTGTCTTGCTTACTTAGTTTATCTGCTTTGTAGTGTGAGAAATTGCGGAGTGAAGCTTCTATGTTGCCCAGCATACGGGCAGAGCTAGAGTCTCTGAGAAGGAGACATACTGCTGCTCTGGAGCTGATGGGTGAACGTGATGAGGAGGTATGTTAATTATGCTACTTTAGTGCAGTAAGGAGATATGTGCTGTAGTGATTGTTATCTAGATTTTTCCTTTACTTGTTAAGTGACACTATCATTATCAGAATGATTCTTTTTTCATTGATGCGACGTCCTTAATGTAATTTCATATGGTGTGATGAACTGTTTGGAAAAGGCCTTAGTGAGTCAGTTTACCAGCCCGCTCATTCCAAGACATTAACTCTGAATTTTGCCAGCTTAGGTATGCTATAGCTTGAATATTTGACCTTTTGAATCATCTCCCCTCATGTGTTGGGAGAGAATTGGTTCAAGAACATTCTAGTAAAAGTATATAGCATGGATTCTGAACACTTGCTCCCTGCCAAAGAATGTATCTATCTTTTAGATTGATCTAGTGGATTTTGGTCAGTGACTCTGGTTTCAGTTGAGCAGTTAAATTTTGTTTCCACTGAGTCAATTTTAATAAAAAGAGGGTGGGGGGGGGGGGAGATGGTATATGGGGTATGCCTAAAATATTATAAAACAAAGTGACTAAAACAAAAAAGAATGGGAAAAAGTTGTAAATGAGTAGAACAAAAAAAAGAAAAGAGGGAGTACAAACAAAAGTGTGTGATTTATCTAATTATCATGAACTGACAGAGTAACAGCTAATTGCCAACTTCTAATTTAACCAAACATGTTTTAAATTCACTTGTCAAATAAGCCCTCAATTATCGATTAATAGTTTTACTAAACAAGCTTATTAGTTTGCTACAAATATGCTATTTGTTGACAATGTTAAATTTTAGTTTTTAGTAAAAGTTTCAAAATACAACTTATATGTAATAATTATTAATTTTGTTTATGACATAGTCCAAAAGATAGTTCAAGAATAACTTTAAAAAATCAAAACGATATGAAAGAGTTTTAGCAATTTGAATTGACAAAACCGCTATTTGAAAATTTTCACAAAAGTCTTATTCAAAAGCTTTGAAAGTAAAACAATATGAAGTAGACAGTAACATTTCTATATTCACACTCTCTGGACTGGCTAAGACTTAGTTGATAAAAGAACTGCAAAACCAGTTTGATGCTAAGAGTAAATTTTTGTCCTTGGTTGATGAAAATAAAAAAAAACTTAAAGGTCTATCAATTTTTATTTTATTTTATTGCTGCATCAAAATTGACCTTCTATAGTTCATTGCCTGTGATACAGTTTAAACTTTGTAGGTTATTTATTTACTTATTATTTTTCGAACAGATTGCTACTTTTGCTAGAATACCTTCTAGCTACCTATCAGAATTAACCTTACTAATTTTTTTTGATGAGTAGTAAAGTTGTATATAGCATTGTGGTATTGTTATAGACTACTTAATTACTATCCCTAGAGATCTACTTGACAATCATGCTGAAGCTACCATCAAGGATTGAGCATTGAGCAGTCTAGTGTTCTGGGCCTATTGTATTGAAAGATAATGCTAGAAATAGCATGATTTATGCTGGCCTGAGTTTGAGCAGCCTACTACAGTTTCAAGTAGGAAATGAGCTTCTGGCTTGATTTCTGCCCATTTTCTCTATCTGCATATTTTGGATAGATGCCACTCTGCCGCCCACCACCCCCCCCCCCCCTACAAGTCATTTTTCTCCGTCACATGTTTTTTTAATACATATACGGAAAGTGCTTATTGTAACTGTTTTTTGCTGTTTAGCTGGAAGAACTTCGTGCTGATATCGTGGACTTGAAAGAAATGTACAGAGAACAAGTCAATTTACTTGTCAACAAGGTACTCTCAGCCTTGTTTTTTTTGAAAGTTTTATCCTCCTTCACAATTCTTGCAAATTCATGCTCTATTTATACCTGTATATGTAACACAGATTCAGATGTTAAGTCCACAAATGGGTGTTGCGTGATCATTTCAACCAGTGTCTGTATCAAGCTTTTCATCCATGAGAATGTAGTATCAATCTCACAACTCCGCAAATTCCTGCAAGTATAAGCATTTCAAAAGTTCTGAGTGTCTCAAGAAGAATCTACATCCTCGCTTGATTAGAACTGTATTGATGTATACTAATTGTTACCCTTAGGAATTCAATACTAGTCACTTGTAGCATAATTCCAACTAATTTGGAAGAGATTTTGTGAGAATTGGGGTGTTGTATTGTATAGCATGAATACCATAAGGATTGGCCTTTATATTTTTGGGGGGGGATTACTCAATTGTATCTAATTATGCAAAACTGTTACATGTTCACTATTTTCATTACTCATAAAGTGGAAGGTTAACTTCATTCTTTCAGTAAAGCATGTAAGATATGGCATCGGTTGTTATGCCTCGTTCTTGCATGAACTTCAACCTCATCTGCGTTTGATTTATACGAGTAGATATGTATTGCCTTGGCTTTAAACTTATAATGGTTTAGTTACTGAACTAACAAGTGCTATAATAAAACTGATACAGAATGGAGATTAAAGATCATCTGTAACTCAGATTAACCAGAAACAACTAATCAGCATATCCGACAGTCTTCAGCAGTTAAGTAAAAATGTATAACCTCTTCCGTCGTCTCTTTCAAACACCGCCTTGAAGACTTTAAGGTTGGGTTGGTTGAGTGTTACTCCATTAAAACAGGGGTTGGTCAGGTCTCATTAAAAACAGGAATTGGTTGTGCTCATTTCCACCTTTATTCGGACACTTTTGCTATAAAGGCTGCGTTTCTCCGTCTTTTTTACGGTCAATTTTGGCTAGTCTAATACACTCTCACCTCACAACATCTACCACCACTAATCCACCACCCTATATTTTTTATCTATTCTTTTGGCGGTTTCCCTCATTAATTTATTCCTTAAATCTTTGATGCTTTTTGGTTCCAAAGAAAGTGCGTCTTTGAATCAATATACAAAGACAACTATACAAGTCAACGTGTAAAAAGTCAATGCCTCAGTAATAGTAATATAGAAACTTAAAGTGAGATAGTAATTACTAAATGAAAGCGTCACATAAATAAACAGCTAACAGCCAATATTTACTTTAACTAAATAAACATAGCAGAAAATGAGCTCACCTACCTCCTTCAACTAAGCTTAAAAAGTCAATATACCTTGTTATAATTGAGCTTAAATTAATACCAATCTAAACCCATATAACATCATTTACTTCAGGCTTCCAAAAAATTACTACATACTCTGTATAACTATAATGTGAATTTAGTGACTTCATATTCCGAAAAGTACACTGAACAATTAAAACTTGTGATTAAATATACTTTAAATTAGGTATTCTCGAATGAAAAACGTACATATTTAAATTCATAAATCAAAAACCTCTTTGCACTATAAAAAGGATAAAGGGGTTGTGTTCTTGTGGAGATCTAAAGCAACAGTAAATCAACACAAGTGGGAAGTGCAACTGGCAATGACCAAATAATTGTTGAGTTTCTAAGGAAGTTGGAAAACCAAACCAAATTATTAGCAGGAATTGTCAGAAGATAGTGACAGAGTCATGCTAGTATTAAAGCCTTTTTTATTTTATTATTATTAATTATTAATACTCCTACTATTAGTTGTAAATTAAATACTACTCCATTTTTTTAAAGCTTTTTTTATAGGAATTTTTATTTGCAAAACATTCTGACAGCTTGCAATTGTTGCAAATGACCAATCTTATCGAGGTTTTACTATTTTTAATGGCGCCTGTTTTTTTTAAAAATAATTAATTTAATTCCAGCCGTTAGATAACAATATGTACAGCCTAGATTGACTCACACTAGTTACTATGGTCCCTACACAGATTAAAAACATGAATAATATTCTCTTTTTTTTTTTTTTTGGCTATGTATAACAATAATATAAGAAGCTAAAAATAGAAACATATAGTTTGAACATCACTATAGACACATAAGTAACATTTATAATACTTCGTACAAGTAATGTTTATGCATTATATAACTATTCTCTCTATATCTGTTAAATTATAACACTTCTCTTTTTCATTCCTTTCTCTCACTTGCATCTCTTTTTAATTCGAAAAAGGACCCAAAATTATTGTATTAATCTTCCATTTAAACTAATTTATTTTATTATTCTTTTTTCCACTAACAATTATCTCCTACCGATTATCTCCTCATTAGTCCAAACTTGACAATTTTTTTCAATTTATGCTTTAATTCGCTAAGCAAATGTTGCAATTAATACAAAATCGACCAAAAATATCATAATCTAATCAAAATATCACGAGCTAAAACCCCATACCCGAAAAAAAAAAAAAAAAAAAAAAAAAGCTCACCCTCTCCCCAAAAACACAAAGAACCTCTTTCTCTCTCCTCCCAAACACACACTCTCTCTATTCCACTTTCTCTCTCTAACTCTACTTTTCCGGCGACTATTTTTCCGGCGCCTGACTTTCGACGCTTATTCTTCTGGGTAAACTTCTTTCTCAGCTAAATCTTCATTTTCTCTCTCTTCTTCTTCGTCTTCTTCAGTTCAACTTCTCTGTAAATTTACTCAGATCTGCAACTCTCAAATTTTCCGGCGATTTTCTCTCTCTTCTTTCATTATTCTTAACCTCCGACGGAATCTCCGGCGAGCTTAATCTTAGCTCCGTTGGAATATTCGTGGAATCTTCTGGAATTCGAGTTTTGGGCGTTTTCCGATAATCTATCATAATCGTCCTAACCCTAGCTCCTCGCTAACAATTTATTTATTTGCTTAATCGGAATCTTTTCTTCCAGGTATTTAGCGTTATCTCGCAGTTTTTTTTTTTGTTCTTCAGCTTTTTCAACTGTTTTATTGATAATGTAGGTTGTATTATCAGCTTATCTTTAGAAAATAGTTGAGTTTTGCAAATTTAGAAACTTAAGCACTTGGAAACTTGTGTTATGGAATTTGAATTTAGGTCATTTTTTTGGCTTAATTTTAGGGATATTGTAGGATTTATAGTGCCAAGAACCGTAAAATGATGAATTGTGGTGGTGGAATTGATTTCAATTGTTTAATTGAGCTTGTTTCGAGGAGAAAGAATTTTATGGGTCAATTATGGGTTTACCAGAAGTTACAGGAGTGAATTAAAGGCGTTTCGTGTCGATAAGCTGTGAAATTCAGCCTTTTAGTTGATTGTTTAGTAATAGTTGTTACTCAAACATTTGTTTGATGTTGATCATCGATGGTCTCACGGATTTAAACGCCTATCAGCTTTGGAAAACCATGTTGAAGACTCTCTTTCAGATATAAAAATGAAGAGTTTATGTTGAAATTCTGATAATATAGTACGAGTACACTTTTTGATAATTGTAATGGACTGGTGGGATTATGTTGGTGTTTCATTAATGGAAAAATTGTTAAGGGATGCGAATGCTTTATCGCGTTGTGCGTCTATTCTGGGGTCTTCGATTTTTTTTACACATGCCTTGACTTGACTTATTATTATAAAAACAACTCACTATCCAAATGGAACACTCTATGTGCGGTTCCTTTCAATTGGAGCCTGCCACTCAAGCAGTGCTACTACTTTTAAGCCTAACATGTTCTTCAAAAAGGTTTACCTGACATGCAATATTGAAATTTGATTGTGATTTTAGTTTAGTGTTATAATGATTTGAGTATTTATCTGAAGCTTGAAGTTGATTGGTGAGTGTTAGAAATCTACCAATTGTATTTTTCATAAAAACAAATTTTTTGTTGGCTGTTTGATAATCTTTGAATTGCAAACAGTGGTGTCTCTGTATTAAGTTGCAGCTGTAGCTTCTAGGCTTGACAAATATGAGAATTCAAACTTCAACTATAAGCCATGTGAATTTTGTATTAGATTTCTTCCATCCCTAAATAGTAGATCACATTCTACTCTTGGATTGTAATAAACTATATAGGTTTAGTTTAAAAACTTTTAATTATCCATATGATAAAACTAAGTATGTGGCATGGTAATGATTTAAAAACTTACAAAAAGAAGGATCGCCATGGTAATACAACCCAGTTCCTTAAAATTGATCTTCAATCTAATATGGCCTATTATTTAGGGACGTATAAGGAATACCTGTTAATATACCTTTTAAGCCTATAAGGTTTATCTTGTTGATTTTGGAAGATAGGAGGATTCTAGTGGTAGAGATGAAATTTGAGTGTAGTGTTTCCTACTTCTGTGATGCAAAAGGAGTGATGCTGTAATGACAAAGTGGTTGACAGCATGATTTAAACTAATGATGCGCATTGAAGCAGTGGCTATTACGCAAATAATGGGCTATTGTGTATCAGCTACTTTGAATTCATATATGGATATTACTTGGTTCTACACTTGTGAAATTATGTGGAATATGCAGAATAAAAGAGACACTGCTGCAGTTGTTGAATGCTAAACTCTGTAGAATGATTTTTTAATTCATTTGGCATTCTTTGATTCTTAACTATTATGAGCTGATTCAATTATTCTTTCTTCTCCCAAAGAAATTTCATATATTGATCATCTAACAAAGCTATTACTTTGTAGGTAATTGTTGCACCTAGGATATGTCAAATCCCAAAGGGCCTGCAAATTTCAGAAACCTGATGCAGAATGGGAAGAACTCTCTACTTCCCCCTAAATGTCCATTTCCCAGCATAACCTCATCTTACTCTGATTATGGACCCAATACCAGTTTGGGTTCAAAACCTACCTCAAAGTGCAGAGATGGAAATGCTTATCATCAAAGAACTTCGTCAGAGAGCCTTTTAGATGAGCAGCCTTCTTGGTTGGATGATCTTTTGAATGAGCCAGAGACCCCTGTACGCAAAGGTCATCGTCGTTCATCAAGTGATTCTTTTGCTTATTGTGATGCTGGCAGTATGCCCAGCATGGATTATATGGCACCAATGACGGTGTCACATGATGAAAACATCCAAAGCAAGTTCAGACCTATGGTATCTGCTCCATTATGGGGATCACAAAACTTTGATCATAGCAAAGAAACTCCTCAAGGGTCACTCTATCATGACCTTAACTTTTATGGGAAACGTAAGAACAAGGCAATGGAAATGAAATTGGCTCCTGCAAATCATGCCAGTGGCTTGCGTTTATCAAGGGATAACGCCGTTACCCAAAGTGTAGGAGGGTCTGCTGCTCCACTTGAAGCAGATCCAGTTCCAGCTGAGAAGCAAGACCAAAGTGACTCTGGTTCTCATGATCTCAGAACTTCTTTTGAAAAGAAAGATGGTTCCCATGCCAAAACTCCATCTGAAAATGATACTAAACGTGCTAAGCAGTAAGCCTCTAACTCATTAATAATTGTTACCGACTGTAGTTATCAGTTCTTACCCTTTTTTGTCTCTTTTATTTTTTTGTTTTGTTTGGGGGGTGGGGGGGGGGGGGGGGTTTGTTTATAAACACCCTTATATGCCTCTTCTCATGCCCCTAAGTTGAAAGGAGAAAGAAGAAAGAAACTCAAAAAGTAACATTGAATTGTTCACGTTATCATTCTTAAATCTAGGTTTTGTGCTAAGTTCCTTGTAGATTGATAACCATTTTTTTAATAATTTATATTCCCTGTTCCCTTGTAGATTCTACTTTATAGTGCCGCCTATTTCTTATGTAACATGCTGAACCTCCTATTGCTTGCGTAATTACATAGCTGAAGATATGTGAAAGTTCTTCATTTATCGTCTGGTGATCTATTGATCTGTGACCTCAAACAATTTTCCGTTGTTTTACATGACTGATTAAGTTTGATTTATTGTTTGGTATGTGCTTTGGTGAAGGTTCTTCTTTTGCACAAGATTATTGTTATCGTGATATTCCCCTACCTAAAAAAGATAAGAACCATAGACAATGTTAGTTGCTAGGAACTATGTGTAGATCTTTGATGATGAACCTTTTGCTTGCCCTCATGTAGATGACTGACCCTTACAGGGTGTTTTATTTTTTTTTTTATAATCAAATGAAAAGGACTATTCTAACGTAATATTTGAGTAGCTGTTCATAAAGAGAAATCTGTCTACTCAGTACATCAGATGGTCAAAACTCGAGACTAGAGATAGTTGAGGCTCTGTAATCTTTCTTTTAGTTTCCTTTCTTTTATTTAATATCTACTTTCCAATGTTCATAGCTTTGTAATTTTTTTACCATCAATTGCTTTAATGTGATAAGAGTGATAATAATGGAAGCCTCTTCCAACATTGAGCAGTGTGCACCTATTCGAGTTACTAAATGATCCTTATGCCACAATGGTGACATGAATTAAACAAGCTGATTAGATGTCTGGTAGCTGCTAATTTGACTGTTATTTTGAGAACAAGAATTTTTTTCTGAACTTTTCTTAATGTAGGCAATTTGCTCAACGTTCGAGGGTTCGGAAGCTTCAGTACATAGCTGAGCTGGAAAATAATGTACAGGCATTACAGGCAAGTTTTTGTTTAGTAATTTACCGAATCAATCCTTTTTTTTCCCCTCTCCTGCTCAATTATGGGAAAGGAAATGATAGGTCAAAGGCCACTGGTTTTATATTTTCTTGTCTAATTTTACAGGCAGAGGGGTCTGAAGTTTCAGCAGAGCTTGAGTTTCTCAATCAACAGAATCTAATCCTAAGCATGGAGAATAAAGCTCTTAAGCAACGTTTGGAAAGCTTGGCCCAGGAGAAGCTCATCAAATACCGTAAGTGTTGTCAACTATTTTGAAGATACATAAGCTCTCTTTTGTAATATGGTGATGTCAAGGATGTGGACACTAGGACTCTAGATTGTGATTGTCTGACAAGCTGCTTCAGCTAGGCCATCTTTATGTTAACCTAGTCTTGTCTCTGTTTTCTGGTGATGCTTGATTGTCTGGAAAGCAGTCAGAAGCTTGATGCTTGTATACTAGGAAAATCCTCTTATTACTTTTTTTTTTAATAAATCACTCATTGGAGTGGGGTTGAATTATTCGTTGAATTAGTGGGTCCTTGGGGTCACAGTGATAACGACATGCTGAATGATTCCATTGGACTTGTATCAGTTATGGGAGAGATTTTTAGCTGCTATGATAGTAGAAAATCAAATGCATGATGTAGTGTGCCAAATTGCCAACCCCTCTCACATATTGTGGGTCAAACCATCCAAGATGCTACCATTTGATGTCACATTATACATTTCTTTGAGGCTTGTCTACTGGTATAGAGGACTTTGATAAATTCATGAATGTTGAATCTTGCTTTGATATCTTCTGATAAGATCTTTCATGCTGATACTGCTAAATTTTTGAAATCCCTTTCATCACTTTGGCTCTTTCTCTGGTGAATTTATAAAAAAAAAAAATATAGTACAGCCTTTACTGAAAAGTATTGCCCTCATAATAAAGAAGCTTGCTGTTTTGGGATTATGTGTCATATCTTGCTAATAGCTGTTATGTATCTTTGTATGACTGTAAAATTTGAAGTTTCTCTGGAGCTCCCTGTTATCCGTTTTCTGTGCTGTGCCATGTAATTGCTTATTGCTGTTATCAATGAGAATTGAGTTAAATAGTGCTAAGAGAGTTCATGTTGGTTTCAGTGGAGCATGAAGTTTTGGAAAGAGAAATAGGCCGTCTTCGGGCTTTGTACCAACAGCAGCAGCAGCAGCCACACCAGCCACTTCAGCGGCCGTCATCTAGCCACAGACGTACAAATAGCAGAGATCTTGATTCGCAGTTTGCAAATCTCAATTTAAAGCATAAGGAGTCTAGTTCAGGGCCTGACTCCTTCAGTGGTCCAGTTGGTATTTGAACCTTGGGATTGTCAGAGGAATTTATATGTGCTTTGTGTCCTTCAATCACTGATGCCAAGCTTGTTTAGCTGTCATTTCTGCTGCAGGATCGGTCCCTTTTGACGTCAAGGTGGCCCGCAGCTCAGATAACCTAATTTCTTCTTTCAGTTTTCATTTTCATTGAATTATTATTGTTTTGTGCACCTGGTGGCCATCACTGGAATGGAAGGAAATTCTTTTTCCCAGGGATGTCTTGCCTGAGGTGGTTAAGGGGAGGGTATTTGTCTCGTGTGATGTAGCAATCACTAATTTAAGAATTTGTTTATCCCATTGTTTTTGCCTTTTGCGCATAGCAATTGTCAGATGTAGAACCTTGCAGAAAAGCAGGAGTGGATATGGGAATGTTACCTGTAAGAGTATGTATTGCAGGTTACTTGTAATGCATCATTGGTGAAACAGCTCTATAATGACTAATGAGCATTTTTACTGACAATTCATCCTTGTTATTTAGATGTAAATTGTTTAATGTGCAGTTAAAGTAGTTCTTGTTTGAGGCTTGGTCTGTTTTGTCTTCCTTCTCCCCCCCTCCCCCCCCTTCTTTTTTTTTGGTGTTACTGTTTGGCTATGACAAATTTTTTGACTCAGGTTTTTTGAAGCGTAATCTGTGTTTTCAAGAACAGAAATTAGCTTGGAAACAACCTGTGCGGCTGTGCCTCGAGGTTCAATAGGCCTGTGTACCTTAATTTGGATGCTGTGACTATTCTATATGCAAGTTTTTAATGTTCATTTAAGAAACTAACACATAAGTACATATCTGGTCTCAAGTCCTGTTGTTAAGATCAGTTTGTTATAAGGATCTGTGTAGGTGATATTTGATTAAAAAATACCAAGTCTTTGAGGATTTTATCACTGGAATACTACATATCAATGTTTAAATATAAGGTCCCATTGTGTCCATCTTTCCATTCATTTCTAGAGGTGGCAATTTGGTCGTTCGGATCAATTTAAATTGGGTTAATTCGGGTAAGACTCGTTTAGCCTGATTTTGGGTTGGTTGGTTCATTTTTATAGCCTATATGCTTTGTTAATCATTATAAGTAGTAGTAACATTTATAATCAAGTCATTCAGGTCTGATCAAATTGAGCCAAGTGATTTTGGGTAAAGTTCGTGTTTCAAGTTGGGTATTGACTAATTGAGTATAGGTCAGTTTTGGTAATTTATAAATTTAGACTGATATTGGATTAAAAGGATACGTATTTTCCAAAAATCAAATTTGGTATTAAAGGTCTACCAAGTGAAAATTAGGTGAATTTAACATATGGTTGAAAAATTATACACCATCTTGGATTTATGTGTTCGTTCTAGCTTCTAACTATTCTGCACTTACAAATCAAGGCGAAAACCAAAATGAAAGACGCTTATCTGAATCGTTGCAGGACTTTTTTTTCATCTTTGGTTATCTTGGTTAGTCACTAGACCTATACTGTCTTTTCTCAACAGAACAAATTATGCCACTGAGTAGAATGAGCAAAATGAATCTACTGTCAATACAAAGATCCACCTGCGATAGATTTTAGTGCCAGCCCTGTTCAATGGAAAAAATTTAAAGAGAAGTACAGAACTTAAGCAACTAAAAAAAATTGGCAACAGAATTGCAGCATATATCATAAACAGACTTGTAACCTCCAAATAATTCAGTGCTCGACGGAGACGGATATCCAGTAAGAGGTTTCATTTTCCTCATCAAGGTAGTTCTTATGCTATACACATGATGGAATATTTAAAATTGACAATTTATCTTGAGATAACTATGCTCTATGGTCATTAACAACAATTACAATGTAAACAGGGTCAAGACTCAGGAGCCAAGCAGCTTCTTCCACCTGGCGTATCCTAAAATGAGGAGAAAAATCAGAAAAGAAAAGGCAGTGCCACCTCCAATAACGTAGCCAAATATACCATCTATTTTATATAGGCTACATGGTATATTCATGCCAAAAAATCCTGCTATAAGGGTATCAAGTGCTATAGCAAATGATGCAATTGTCAGATTGAGCTGCAATTGAATAAGTTCGTTACGCTGGTTGTCAAGTTGGATATTCACATAATCTTCCGTATCGTCAATGTATTCCCTTACCTGCAACATAAACATGGATATCAGATAACTAAAAGAACATAATGACCCGCAAACACATCAGGGAATCATTCTCAAGAAGGAAGAAATAGAATTCAGGACAAAAGAATTAAGCAATTTGGCACTTTCAGCAGTCCAATTTTAACTGAGATAAGAGAAAATTACAGATAATTTAAGTTAGTGTTAGTCTGCCATAATTCTGACTCTGACACCACTGTGAGGTTCATCAAATGGTAGTTCAAGACTTAGCATACATTCAATAAAGAAACAAATTCATCATGCGTTAATCACTCCCAAAGGAAGCAATCACATTATTCTTGGTCAATTCGACTCAGGCAAGACTCATTCAGGTTGATTTCGGATTCAGGTTGAATCGGGACATTTTATGCTCGATTGCCAAAATGTAATATTTAATAAAATAATTATTTTAAGAAACTTTGATTACTAGGTTGGTTCGAATCAGGTAGCGTACGGTATTGAGTGGGGTAATCGAGCATTGTTCGGTTTTGACAGGTCTAATCACACCAAATGTCAAATGCTTCCTCTTGTCCTCCCCCCACCCACCCCCCCCCCCCCCCAAAAAAAAAAAAAAAAAAAAAAAAAAAAAAAAAAAAAAAAAAAACTAATACTTTTTGGAACCGTTGCACAGATAGGTGTATTTATTTGATTATTCATAATAATGACGAGCAAATACAAACAAAAATTTGCAAAATGTCACCTTAATAAATAATAATATCTCTAACATGCCACTTCATGTTAGATCTATCCAACAGTAGCCAACCAACCAACAAAGAAATATTCAAATTACCAAAAAGAAAGGCTGAATAGAAATCCCTACAGAGTAAATCACACCAGATCCATACCAGTAAAATGCAAAAGAGCATACATGATGCTGCCATATAAGCAGCAAATGCAGTGAGAAAAGGAACCCACTACTCTCCTTGTCCCCCGGCCCCCACAGTAAATTAAAAAATTCTTAGCGCAGCTATAACAGTCTGTCAGTCTTTCATTTTCTCAAAGCACACCAGCTTGATATTTAGGCCTAATGATATCCTCCCTCCCACCAATAGGGTAACACAGATGAAGAGCTTCTCCACTAGAGACCCCTCCCCCCCACCTCCAAAACAAGGATAAATACACCAACTTTTTTTCCATCTCATTCTTAAGCTGTGGAGTAACTTCGTCAATTTTCAGACTCCATTTTTACTTTTACAGACATCTTTTAGTCAAAAACAGAGAAAATCACCTAATACTCCTCTTGTTAGCAACATCATTTGTGAATATTTTGTCCTCGTAAATTGTAATTGATATGTAGGAGAGAAAGAGCTATAATCCTTGAAGTCTTATTGCCTTTACCAAAATTCCCAACCCCCTCCCTAGCTATCTTGTATATTGGAATTATTCCCAACTCCCATATTATTTAGAATAGCAATACCTAATGGTTTAAAAAGAGACTGTAAAATACTTTATGGATTATAAGAGCAACACAAGACATTTAAGGCACCACAAAATAAACTAATAATGTGATGATACCCTCCCGCCCTCTCAGAAAAGAAAAGAAAAAAAGAGAGAGAGAGAACCATGCAGAATAATCGCAGGTACCAGAAAAATCAAGATGAAACCATGATACAACCTTACATCCCCTCAAAAGCACATGTAAAATTATATTTGCTAGCATACCTATCTCAGCACACAAATTACTTCACCAAAAAAGATAACAAAATATATAAATATGATTGCATGTAAGTGAAAAAAAATGCTATGGTCTTCCACATATAGAGCAATACTTACAGACAATATCTTGTTCCTAGTCCCATCCAGCTGCATAAAATAAGCCTCCAGTAACATCTCAAGATCTTCAACATCATCATCCCAGTAATTGCTGGTCATTATACTTCCACTCCGATGAGAACTGTTCCGATGAAGAGCATGTTGTGACGGGACAATGGAATGTGAAGCAGCTGAATTCAACAAAGCTTCAGATTGTTGATATTGAATCAACTTCCTCGTAAGATATAAATGAGCCATATCTTCATTATCATCCAAAAGATGCTCAATTTCATCTCTTACCTTGAAAGATTAGGATTTAAACCTTAATATATTGATATTCAGAAGCTGAACACAACAATACAGCAGTAAGATAATATGGAGGATTGTTGACAAGAAGCTATTGATTAAGATAATTAACAAAAATATATGTGCAATCCAACATAACATTAACCTGTAGCATCCTTACATGTATATTATAGGTTAAAAGGCAGATTAAGATGGGACCACTGACCACAAACATTGTACTACTTGAGGCCAGGCTAGGTAGTGCACATCCAAGAACGTAATAATTAGTGATAAACCTCGTTTTAATATTTTTGTCGAATGATCTACCATTAAAATTGGAAAAATAAGGATACAAGCAAAGATTATGACCAAGACGATTGACAAAGACACTATGATGTGACAGCTGAGTTCAGAAGCAGCGAATAAAGTGGCCTGTAGGCTGCAGCAGAAAGCCTTTACCTTGGCTTTGAAATACACAATAGATTCATGCGAAATGCAAAAGACATTTAACAAAAGCCTGATCCCTAGCAATTTCATGAAAGAGAGACTTTCCAAATAGTCTGATCCCAAGCAACTTCCATGAAAGATAGTTTCCAAGAAAAATCCAAATATAAGTGCTGGCAAAGTGGGCAATTAATGAACAAGGTACAAAATATTCAGCACAGGTACTCGAACAAAAGAAATATCACAAGCACACTCCATAGCACTGCCAAGAACTCAAAAGGCAACTTTCCATGAGAGTATTGGCTATATTGACAGAATGAATCAAGCATTAGGAGACATTGAATTTGAAAAGCAAATCCAAGAGGTCCAAAAGGTATCTAACATTCCATTCAGTAACACATCAAGAAGAGAAATACAAGACAGTGAACTAGAAAAAAGTGCTGTGACCTACATACAATCCTAACCAAATAAACCCCATGAGAGCAAGAGCAGCAAGCACTCGAGTAGGGAAGTTCATACCCTGATTTCAGAATACAAATACAGAAATGATATAGGTGTATCTGTAAACAGATCCTACAGAGGATAAAGATTAAATAAGTTTGCTAATACTCTTCTTTCGTGGGTATTAATTTGGCTATGACTCCACAATGATTACATACTACTTCATCTTCATCATAACACGACTACTAGACAAGAAGTAATATGAAAATACTTTCAATCACTGTATAGAAAGGCCTCCAACTGTAAGATATTAGAAGCATAGCTCAATCCAGTGTGTATTACCTTTTGCACCCGAGCAAGCAAGCGGGTGAGATTACTTTTCAAGCTCCTCACACGTTCAAGATTCTTGGTGCTTACGTTCCGAGCCAATTCATCCAGCACAGGATAAGCATGCTTCTCAAGCTCAGCAACATTGGAATCCAAAAAAGAACAGACCACCTCTAAGGCAATTTCTAGCACCTGAAATTCAAATGGAAGCTCCTGCTGCTCACCTTCAACAGCTTCAGGGGTACGTTCCCATTGCGACTCAGTGGAATGTACTTTATTATCACGATCATTTACGAGTTCTGATTTATTCATAACCTGATTCTTATGAGGAAGCTGTTGCCGAAGCTGATCTACGAAAGGAAGAACCTCCTGGCGAAGAGGATCAAGTAAAAGCACCTCTTCAGCAGTTACTATGGCCTTGATGAACTCTAAATTGACAACCATGGCTCTTTCTCTAGCTGCCAAAAAAGACGCAGGAAAAAAACATCGACTGAGCTTGATCCTCCTCATCATCATCCTAAAAGATTTAAGTCAACAATTGCATGTAACAGCATTGTTTTACTATTACTACTATAAGACAAAATCAAACACAAGGCAACTTAAGCTTGTAGCAAAACGGCAAACCTAGGCCGTGTTTAACCCAACCTCAACCTATTATCTTCACCTTATATTAGAAACTTACAAGTCATTCATGTCAAAATTAGATCAAATCATACCAAAGCTTTGTGCAGAGTATTTCCATTGATTTGTTACCAAATATCTTTGATTGGTTTTATATAAATGCTTTATTAAAGTTTGGAATATAGACATTTGCCAAATATAACAAGATCCTAGTATACAATGCTTATTATTACACGTAAGTGCAAAACAAGGTCATTACATAGTCAAATCAAGACATCTAACCAGAAAGATTGAGACTAAATGAGCCTTGAACTTTATAGTTCAAACCATAATACCTAGCTTCAGATGAAGAGAACAAATCCCTAATCCTGGCTTACTCTCAACATTAAATCAACAGGTCAGCCCAGTACCCATTTATTTACCGAGTAATGTAAATAAGATAGTTTCTTTACCCACTATAAAATGTCAAAGGGGTGATGGGAACACTCTCATTGCCTGATATACTAGTCAGTCTTATTTTTCCATCTTAATGGAATAACTGAGATACTCTCTCCTTACCAAATTGAGCAACAAGATTAGAGGATATTCCTGTAATCAGTAATCAATGCATATTCAACCAATATTCTTGCATAAGACACTTTCAATTATATCTATCATGACTTCACAACGCGCCCTATGTATTTGTAGTTCGATTCAAGACCTGTTAGCTATTGCATTGGTGTTCTAAAGTGACAAGCAACAATATTTTTCCAATCCAAATAAACAAGCATACATTAAGGAAATTTATAAGTTGACAAGTAATTAGAAACAAAACCAAAACACACAACTACCTCCGATTCAGAACAAAATTGTTTGATTAAAACCATGTTAGTTATTCCATTGGTATTCAAACGCGCAAATAATATTGCATTAAGTCACATATTAAGTGGACCACCTACATCAAAATCCAGCTATAATCAACTTTGCATAATCAGAAAAATCATTCCACAAGATTATACTTTGAGTACTATGGTAATTAAGGATTAGCTCGCGTTTAGACTGTCACACTAATTTATTGCGAAACATTAAAATTCAAACTTATCTCCAAAAACAAATAAAATTAGATCAGTCAACCATAAAATAAAGTCTAATAACCTCAAACTAACACAAACAACATAAAATAAATCAAAATCATCACAAAACACAAAACAAAAAGATGAAATCAATACCAAGAATATTAGAAGATTGAGAGAAAACAGGCCCAAGAATCCTCAAATCTCTCGCCGGAATCCCAACACGCTTAATAATCGAACTCTTATCCCACTCAAACAACTCCGACTCACCAAACTTATCAAATTTCATCCATAACCTCGAACCTCCCATCTTCTTCTTCACTTTACTACTACTAGCAACAACAACAGCGTCGGCGGAAGATCCGGCAACTTCATCGGTTTTGGGCGTCGGAACAATTTCAATTGCGGAGGTTTCCGGCGACATGATCATCGCCGGAAGTTTGCGATTCCGGCGACGAGAGAAAGTCCGGCGGAAGGAGAAAGGGTTCTTCCCCATTCTCTCTCTTCCTGAGGAAGTGGTGTGGTTTCTCTCTCCTCAGAAAGTGGGGTGATTGCGTGGGTAATCTGGGTTTCTTCCGACGGGTCGGGTTTGTCTGCCATCAACTCCAACAAAAGTCGCCGAATATTTTTTTTGGGTGTTGGTTTAAAAATGGATTGGATGTGATTTGCGCTAGATAACTACTTTCCACCCTATTTTTTAAGTTGGGAGTTTTGGAAGTGGACCATCTTCTGATTGTTCGTTTTCGGGCGGAACTGTTTGCGATAATATTCCATACTTTAATGAGTGGAACGTTGTATATGTATGTTAATGTAATTTTTTAATTGATAAAATCTCTATTATCAATAAATAAAAATTATACCCGTCAAAAAAAAAAAAAATAAGTAAAAATTATAATAATTGAAAATTAATAAATTATTTATTGAGACGATTCCAACAAGTACTCATATGATGATATTTGTTACTATATATAAGTCACAAACATTAATCAAAGTGTTAGATAATTAGTGCAAAAAGTCAAAATGTTTCACTTGTTTAAGCACGAGGGAGCATTCAAGTATATACAGTACGGTAATAATAGAAAAAAGAGGGAGCCCCATTGATTTTTTTATCAGCGAAGTTTGTTAATCTAAAGATCGAATCGTAAAATCTATAAATATTACTAAAATAACCACATCATCCTATTTACAAATTGTACATATGACAAGTTGTGTTAGAAAATTTTCCGGCCTAAATCAATTGCTGACATCTTATTTATTTTTACCTTTTTACCTTTTTAAAAAAAAATCCTTATTTTTGCCTTAAATTATTATATAATATTTTTTTTAAGATAATTATTATATTATATTATACTCCATATTTTATATAGTATTATGGATTTATGTATGACTATTTGACTTCCAAATATAATAATTCTCGGTTAAAGAGTACTTCGTATTGTATACTTTGCTTAAATTTTTACTCTTCTTCAAAATTAGAGTTAGATCTAAATAACATTGCAATTAATAGTTATGTTTCTTTAATTTTTCTCATATGAGGTACATATATAAAATATACGAGTATTTATTTCAAAGAAATTTTTTTTATGTCGTGCATCGCACGGGGCTAATTTAGTAAAAGCAACAATGCAAACCCATATGCTGAGTCAGACCTTCCCTTTTCTATCTAATGAAAGAAACCCAATCGTCACTACTACCTTCCTCCATCTTCCCGCCGATGAAGCACCATTTCCTCTGATATCCCACTTCCCTCTCTGAAACCCATCACCGCCACTAGTCCCACCACCGATCTCCTCGTTTGCTCACTGAAACCCATCATCAACTCCACCACCATCTCTTCGTCAACTTGCCGATCAACTACAAAAGCACATCCTACAACGTTGTTTCGTGACTAAAAACCGGTCGGTCAAACAAAAAGACACCCTTGTAATAAAATGTGTAAAGTAGGCCGGTTGAACAAAAATACACCCTAATAGCACAATATGTAAAGTAGAGCCATACAAAAATAACAAAACCCTTGGGGAAAGTATTTTCTGCCAAGCCCATGTGTCACGGTCCGGGAGTTTGGACCCCGAAACGTGCGGCGCGCTCTAGCCTTTTGGCGGCAAGAACGCTAGCCTTGAGCGGAAGAGGGGCTTGTGAGCACAAAGCAACACAAGCGGGCAATAGAATCTCAGGAGCACTCACGTCTATCTGGGCGACGGAGTGCGGGTGGTCGGGGCTTGTGACGGCCGATACTTCAAAGCGGGCACAAGCGGGTCCGAACCACGAGTCCTTAGCGCATCAAGTTGGGTTGGAGGGGAGCTAATATGCAAGTAAGACACAATATCTATAAAGGTCTAACAACAAACAAGCATAAAAGCAAGGCAACACTTGGTAGAAGGCTTCAAGATTTCATTAATCATTCGCCCTCTAAAGAGCTTTAAATGACATACAAGGAGAATCCCTAGTGAACACTTATCTGACAGTAACACAATAATGGGACCTCAAGCTAAGAAAACATAACCTAAACTCTAGGAAAGCACTTAAATGGAATCTAATACATCAAAAGGAGTTGGATTCTAACATCCTCCCCCACTTAAGCTGTCGACGACCTCGTCGACTTACAAAAGTTACAATCAAAATTAGAAAACCCTAAACTATCTCAAGTTTCGGATGCGCCGTTGGTGCGGCTATCTTCTGGAATCTTATCTGACTCTTGAGCTGGATCTTCTTTGTTGACGAGGAGCTTGTCTCTGGAGTCGCTCGGCTTGAACATCTTGTTGAGAGCTTCATCTCTAAATTTCCTCCTGGGAGTGAAATCTGTTTAATTAAGGGGGACAGCTACTTCCACCATCATCTGTTGGGGAGCTGCTTCCTTGAGACTGTGGTGGAAAGCTTCAAGTTGTGGTTGGTGCCTCTTGGGTGACCATTTTCTTTGTAATCCCTTGCACGCGCCCTGCGTTGTTTGCTCAACCACTGTTTTTCCTCCCTCTTGGGAGGTTCTTCTTTGGTGTCTCTTTGGTGTCTCTGGGCTCGTCGCTCTTTGCTTCGAACCTTGTGACTGATTCTGGTTTTCGCGGGTGTGTATCTGGGATGTTGCCAACTCCATGGGCTTCATCTCCCGCTTCTCTGGGTTTCTGGTGCGAGCTTGTTTCTTCGATGTTGTCTTCTTCTCAGGCTCCATCACTCGCATTGCCGAAAGATATCGGACTTCTGGTTCTCCTTGAGGTGCTATCATTCTCATAGCACTCAGGCGTCGTATGGAACCCATCTTATATGTGGGCTCCTCATCACTGCTAGTCTCTTTTGTGGCCTCCTGAACGGACATGGATGACAATCTCTTTTGGATCTTGTCAAGTTCTTCTTTATGCTCGCAATCCCACCATTTGTGTGGACCTCGACAAAGTATGCAGTTTATTGCCCTTGTGTTTGCCGAGGATGCGCCGGCCCTCGAGTTTCCTCGACAAATAAGCTAATATTGAGATGAGCCTAGCAACTTCCATGGTAAACTCTTCTCCACTACGTAGAAGTATTGTTCAATAAAGTTTTATATTTCATCAAGCCTAACAAAATGTTCACTCCTTGTTACCTCTTGATCTTCTTATCCCACCTTCTCCATGGAGGCATCCTACATGTTGACGATTTGCTTCTTGACCAAAGAGCATTATCATGGCCAAGAGATCAGCAAAGAGAGAAAGAAAGGGGTAAGTCAAAACCAGTCCATATTCACCAAAAAGCACACAAAATTACACCAATTTTACTCTTAACCAATATAATTTAATAATTCAAATTTCAATCTCAAAGGCATAATGCTTGATCTGATAAGTAACCAAACTCCAAACACTCACTCCAAAGGATGATCCAATAAGTACCCTAATCCCAGTCATTCGATAACTAAAAGAAATAACAAAACAAATTCTATGGCTAGTGAGATTGCAATGAACTTGATCGGAAAAGAAGTTTCGCCTTACCATTTGATTACATAAAGTTCATAGTATTGAGGAAAATCCAATCCCGGGTATCATTCCAATCTGATAAAACTTTGGAAATTCTTAGAAGCCGCAAAAGAATGAAAATATTGCTGCTCTACTCCAAATGAACAAGAATAGGGAGAAGAAGGGGGTTTCCCATTCTCCCACATTCAAATGCTCAGCCAAATTACATTTCTGCACACAAAAATCAAAAGAAATCGATTAACAGATAAAATAAACTACTCTGTTTATAAAAAAGATTCAATATTTGAAAGATTATGCTAAGGGAAGAATTACAAATGGGGTTTCGGGCTAAGAATTTGGGAGAAAAATGAAGATAAATTGAAAATCAATAATTAATAACATTATTAACATATAACAACCACTACATAAAATGATAATATCACTTATCAAAATCTCACATTTACACTAAAATGGAAATTATTCAGCAAGTAAAAATATAGCAAAACAGCGAGAAACTTACAAGATTGAACTTCCTGATCGTCCGAGAATTTCGGCAACCGTACTTCCATTGCTCCTTAGTTCAATTCGTTGATTCAGGAGTCTACCAAATAAAACCACTAAAGCAATCAAATTCTATACAAAAACATCAAAATTAAGGAAAAAAAAAAAACAAGAACAAAAATATAAATAAATTCAAAAGGTAATACAATTGAAAAATTACAGGATAAGAGAGGTGGTTTTGGGGTAAGGTATTGCAGGTATCTATGGACGCACGCTAAGTACGATCAACTTGTTGAAAGTTTAACACTTTCTTCCTCACTCTCCCAAACCACCATTTCTAAGGTTTTTGCAATTTCACCAAACTCTAACAATGGTGTCTCCTTAACAAACTCCTTTCTACAATCAAATCGTCTCAATTCAATTCATCAACTAAATTGGGTTGTAAAATTCAATCAAACCAAAGTGAGAGAAAGTGAAGAAAGCAAAAATAAAATTGATTAAGATACATGCATTTCAGTTTTCCAATGAAAAAAAACGTAGACCATAAATTTAACAATAAACACAGATTGTGAAATTTGATATTCAATAGTTTAAAAATAAATAAATAAATTTAATTCACCTCAGAAACTAATTCAATGAAGGAGAGAAAGCTCGGTAAGCGTTTCAACAGAGAACTTATAGGTCGCTTCAACGGAGGAGGCAAAGAAGGAGAAAAGAGTGTTTAGGAGAAAGTAAATGGATAAGCTTAGATTTTAAGGTTAAATAGGGATAAATATGTAAATATACATTTTGAAGGGTATAATTAGAAGCACACTATTTATAAGAGTTTTTTTCTGCTTTTTATAAGGTAGGGAATTGTAAATAAACCAACAACAACCATTTTTTTTGGTTTTTTTCCTTTTTTTTTTTAAATTTAAATAAAAAGTAAATAAAATGGCATTTACTCCTCATTTATTAGGTAAAATGACAATATTATCCCTCATTTATTAGCTGAAATGGCCATACTATCCCTTGATTTACAGCATTTTGTGTATCAGACTTGTAATAAACATGATTTTTCTAGAATTAGAATGAGGCGAACAGTTAAAGACATCCTTTTCATTCAATTAACAAAAAAAGGGGGCAAAACAAATTGCATTCGCATAAAAAATGTACAACATTGGACATTTAATCTGTCCAGAACAAAGTTAAGGAACAAACAAGATACAATCTCACCATAAATATTCTAACCTGTATACCGCTATTGGCTGATCAAATTAAGATAAAAAGAAAAAGTCTAGGTGTTAGTAGTCAGCTACGCAACAGGAAGAGGAATAGGCTTAACAGCACTATGGATACGTCGGAATGCTGTTCTAACTCTTTCCTTCAGCCCTTCATTCTCGCTCTCAACATCACCACTCTGTTTGTCAAGATATGCCACATTGTTGTCAACAGTGATCACCAATCTCCCATCTTCACCTAACTTCACATCTCCAAACAGTGATACTAGAAGTGCATGCGCAACCTTCTCCATCTTCTCGTGACTTTCTTGAGTTTTTTCAGACTCTGAATCAACCACTACTTTTGGCATCTCTTTGCTCATATTTAGAACCATGGCAACTATTGAATCTGAAACCATGTCGCAGATTGGATCAGCTGACCAATGGAGGGATACATGCTTTTCTGACTCCTGCTTTATAGTAACAGAATCATGCACCCGTACTGTTGGAACATTAGAATCTTCATCAACCCCAGATTCAACTGTCTCGTATATCTGCTTTAGCCTATGCTTCAAAACAGTAAATGCACCAGAATAAGGAATTGTTATACGTTGGTTAACATTAGCTGTGCATAGCTGAGAAAATAAGTGAAGATCTTCCGGGGCCATAATCTGGTAAGTGAAGCCTTTCTTCACCAATAAACCACTCACAGTTTCACCAACTTCAGGGGTTTTCTCAGCGAGCCTTCCTATGGTTTTTGCCATTTTTTTCAGAACTAAAATACATTTCAACAGACTGGCAGTTCTTAGGAGACATAATTTTGGTGTTCTGGTCAGAAAACATGCTGATGAGATTCTGTTTAAGCCTTCCCATTTGAGTAGCCTCTCCATGAACAAGTATGATGTTGGGAGGCATAAGCTCTTTAAGGAAAGCACTTGTTTCAGAAAAATCAGCATGAGCAGAGAAGGATATGTAATGGACCTGCATATTAAGAGGAGCAGCAAGACCATTCATCAATGTCACTTCCTTTGGTTCGTTTAAGATGGTTTTGGCTAACGTCCCTTCAACTACATACCCAGGAATGACGCATGTATTTTTCTTGTCTGTACACCACTTGTCAAAAAGCTGTCTGGACAGCCCACTCTGAAGCCCACCTGGACTTGCCATCACCACTGAGGGACCAACATCATCAAAATTCTCAATGCTCTTCAGTGGAGATATGTGCTTGAAGTCAAAGGGATTTGAACTTTCAAATTGGCTGCGGATCCTGTCATTCATAGCATTTATGTAGGTCTGATAGACAGCCATGCATCGTTTGGCAAGAGGAGAAGCATAATATATGGGGATGTTGTGAAGCTCAGGGTGATTCGACCAATACTCATCAAGAATTAATAACAGTTCCTGAGCACGACCAAGAGCAAATGCCGGAATAAGAACACGGCCCCCTTGGGCAACAGTAGAGTGAATAACATCAGTGAAGCGTTTCTCTCTTATGTGCCTAGGTTGATGTAGCTGAACACCATAAGTGGATTCAATTATACATATGTCAGGAGAGAACTCAGGAGTCTCAGCACAACGTAAATGTCTGTCTTCTTCACGGGAATAATCACCAGTATAAAGCACTCTCACTCCGGCAATGTCCACCATGAACATGGCTGCACCAAGGACATGACCAGCAGTATAACACCAGAAACGAATTCCATTTACTTCTAAAGTTTGATGAAAATCAATAACCTACAGATGATATGATACATTATCAATGGTGACCATATCACTATGTCAGAATGCGTTTCAACATAAAGACTCTTAAATACGCTGCATGGGAATGTCTTAAACAAGTCATCAATGGACAATATTCCATGTAAAGTGAATAAATAAAATCAAGCTAATGCTTATCATGCAATGATATTTTGCTACAAAATTAAGTAACCAGATTCAGGTTCCCAGGTAAATATTACATCGATGTGATTGATAAATAATGGTTGCTTTACAGTTCCATCCTACAACATGCTTCCTCAAGATGTCCATGCTTCAATTCTTGTATAGGGGAACTTAATCATATACAAAGCAACAAACAAAAAACATGGATTTGCAGCACAAACAAAGCTTAGAGAGATCAAGAATATTTTATTAATATTATCATTATTTTGATAGGAGATCAAGATGAATGTATTCTTACTGCAACATTGCTAATCACTGTTGAGTGTTAACTAGTAACTTCCATGTGTGAAGTGAAATGTAGTGATGGAATACTCATAAATTCACAATAAAGAAGTTCACGAAAATGGTTGAACAATAATAGGAATTGTTTTAGAAACAAAAACTAGACTTGCACAAAGAAAAATAAATCTTCCCACCTAGATTTTTTTTATTTTTTTTTTTTAAATTTTTTTTTTTTTTTTAGATTTTTGAAGTCCTATATGGAGTTAAAACATAAGTTTTAAAATTCCAATATAAAATTTAAATGGTTCTATCTAACCATTACCATTATTAACAATGTATTTGGATAGAAAGATTTGAAGTTTGAGGGAAGGCCGAAAGGGAAAGTAAGGAATTAATTTTCCATTATTGGATGGTAAGGGAAAAGAATTAGTGGGATCCATTTTCCTTTTCCATTTAATAAATCAAATCCCTCCATTATCAAGAAATTTTGAGAGGAAAATTGAAGCTCACTATTTCCACCCCTTGCCCCTCACTTCCTTTTCAGTTCCCTCGTTTTCCCCTTCTTTCCTTTCCCTCTACAAATGCTATCATCTTTTCGAACTTACACTCACATTTCCAATAATACTAGAATTTTGGTGGTTTTGTCACCTTAATTCAGTGCAAGACTAAAAAAAAAGTAATAATAATAAAAAAAAAAAAACCCTTAAATACTACCCCTATCCCTATCAATATCTTTTATTATTCAATACTTCTTCCATTTTTTTTAGATGTATCACTTTCTAAAAAAGGAAGTTTTAATATAGATGCATCACTTTCCTTTTCAATTAATAAACACTCTCTATCTTTCTCCTATCACATGGGTCTACTTTATTCTTTTCCTCTATCCCTCTCATCTCCAAAAATTGCCTAGGAGTCCGCAATTTTTAAAGTGATGCAACTAAAAAGAAATGGAGGAAGTAGTAAGAATTGAAAAAAGTTAATATTCTGAAAAACATACATTACTATAATTCCAACAACATCTAATGTATTAACATTTGTTTACATCTGTGAGCAAAAAAAATGGTCCAAGAGGAGTGTTTAAATAGGGAGAAAAAAAGAGAAGGAAAAAAAAAAAGTCAAAGCGTGTCATATAAATAAGCCAGAGGGAGTATTGTTACTTTTTTCAAGTTATACTTAGGTTTATGAAAGAGTATATAACTAAATGCAAAAAAGCTAGTACAGCATTAATGATAAATAAACGATAACAATAAACAATGATAATAATGACAATGGCAACACAAATAATATACTTCCTTTGTTCTTTTTTAAGTTGACACATTTCTTTTATGACGTATGCCAATGCAAAACTTCAACCATAAATATGTTTCAATGAATAAAAATTACTCCCCCCATTTTTTTTAAAAAGCTAGAGTTGGGATTTTACACTATTCATATGTTATTATTAACTTAATTTTTTTACCAATATATAATATATTAATATGATCATATAATATGTTGTTGGATTTGTCATAATGTCTTCTTTTATAAAGTAATTTTTTCATAATTTTTACTAATCTATAATTAAAGATATTGATAGTCAAAATTGTGTCTCGACAAATGTGCAAATCTAACTCTAGGGAGTATAAAAAGTTGGGCATTTTGAATATATGCAACAATGTAAATCTAACAAAATCCCACATGACTATAATCTATCTTAAGCATAAATCACAAAAAGATTTTTAAAGTTGTGCATTTGAATAATATCAAAAGTTAAAGCGTGTCAACTAAAAAAGAATGGAGGAAGTATATAGAAAAGCTAAAACAAGCCAAGGGGAAAGGGTTGAGAAAGACTATAGAAGACATAGGTAAAAGATAGCAGGGAAACAGAAAATATATATAACACATAGATGACATAGTCCCCTTGTTAGAAATGAAAAATATATTTTAAAAAATCTGTTAAGAATCTTAGTTCTTCCGTTGTTCCAGAGAACAATTGCCCTAAGCATCGTAAAAGGCCTTAAGCGTGTCGTAGCTGTAATGTTGGCATTCATGACTTACGACACCGTGGATTCAATCTACAAGGCTACCACTAAGAACCAACATGGTCAAAAGAAGTTGCAGATACAAGAAGAGTTAAGCCGTAAGAAAATGGGTAAGTTAGGAAGCCAAATGGCCAGTATAAAATCCTATTTGCCGGATAATTATCTGTTGGGAAAAGTAAGCCATGTGGAACTCTATTGACTATGAAAGTATGGTGACTAATATCATTATTTCATTATAAGTTTATAACAACACCATCAATTCAATATGTTTGGGGGTGTTTGGATAGAAGAGGTTTGGGGCAAAAAGAGAGGTATAACTAACTCAAAAACCTCTAATATGAGTGTCTGGATCATTGCTGCGGGGATTTAGAAAGTTTTGAGTTCAAAAGGCTATTTTGAAAAAGCTAGTCATATGAGTTTTTTTATGATAGGTTTGTGACGGTTAAAGAGATATTACTTTTCTATCTTAAAGCTTAATAATACTAATACCAAGTTTGTTCAAACTAATAATAACTAAAAATATATGATATATCCTTATTGATCATTTTACACAATTAAATAATTATTAGCTTGCAGCTATTAACAAAACACTTTTACATAAATAGCAAACAACTAGTCAAACCAAACTAGTTCATACAAACAACTAACAGGAGTAACAGCTAACCTCGTTGCCAAATAAGGCCTTCATCTTCACAAAAGCAATTAAGATGCTGAACTAATTTTTAAAAAAAGACGCAAAAAAGAGGCAATTCCAAAATAACAATAATATTCCTATGCAATTTGGAGAGAAAACCAACCTCAATTCTGTCCATAGAACGAAGAATATCTTGCTCATCAAACAGCATGTCTTCAACTGAAACTTTGCTGACTTTGACATAATCAGACAAAAGTAGCCTGTAGATAGCTTTAGTTGCATGAGTCATATAAACTTTGCCTTTGAATGTAGTCTGATAATAGAACAGAGAGTAAGTTAGTACAAGTAGAGGGTCACCTGAAGTATATTATTACAGTTCAAGCAAACACAAACCTTTTCCAAGAAATATGGAAGAGATGCAGCATGATCCAAGTGAAAGCTGCAGGCATGATGTGGGATCAATGGATTGAATCAAATAAATAAATAAATAAATAATAACAAGGAACAACAGAAAAGCCAGAAATAACAAAAAAGCATAAATCAACAGAAAAGCAGGAGTAATAAGAACAACACTGTAGATTGTTAAGGTGAATACAACACTGCTAAGTTGGTTGTAAAGTTTAGAAAATGGCCTACTATTCTTTAGGCCTTACCAACAAGGCGACGAATTGGACAAAGGTAGAATTCAACGTATGCAAAACCTTTACCAAATTAAAACAAAGTTGGATGTCTGAACAAATCAGCTGAAAAGGAAAGAAAAACATACTGTGTAATCAGAAGGACATCAATTGTTGAAGGATCAATTTCATCAAAGTAAGGCAAAGCAGCCATTCCAGAATATGCAGGGTGAATGCCACAGTCAAACTGGAAGGAAGATAATGAAAGATTTAGGTAAACAAAACTGAGATAAAGCACTAGCATTCAGTCCCATTAACAGGGTAGAAATAGTGAGCAGTCTATATACCATTACAGTCTTCCCTTTGTAGGACATATAAACACAAGATCGACCCACTTCACTTCCAGCGCCTAATGGGGTTATGATAAGTTGATCTCCTTCTCTTGTGGTTGGCGAATCGCGTTTCTTCAGCGATGATGGTGGTTGACCAGTTGACGCCATATTTAAATCCTTCAACAAGGGCAACAACAATCATATAGCGTCTCAAAACATCACATAATTCTCACTTCAAACTCAAACATGCAACGTAACAACTAGAAACCTTCCCATATGTTTCCATTACATTTCCATTCCTAAGCTCAAACCAAACATGCAATTAAGTTCATTCTGTCTTTGAAAATGAACAGAGAATGAAATTGTTCACATTACCGCATTCTCAGGGATGACATGGTAAGAATTTGAAACATTATTCTCACTTTACTTGCTACACTATATAATGAATACTTCAATCAATTCCTGCAATGCCCAGTTTTCTATTCAATACAATATACAAAGCTGTGATATTAACCATATTGTCTAACCTCTAATTTCAATCCAAATCTTTTGACCTTAGTTCATGAACTATATGGTTCAACCCGGAAAATCAGGAAGTTTTGAACTGAAGCATCTAACTTTACTAAATTTAGGTGTAATTAAGCTGAAATAACTTTGTAAACATACAATTCTATTATCAAAAAAAGTAAACAACCCAAAAATCTGAAAACATTTTCATTCACGCATTTCACCGAACACTTGGTGTGCAACTAAAATAATATAATTCCCTAAGCTCAAAAACAATCAATTATAATCATTAAAATCCATTAAATAACAACAGTCTAAATCAAATCCTAATCAATTTACAGCGATAAACCCTAATTAGAAAACCAAACTTATCGAAACCGAAGTATAAAACTTACCAAAACAAGTGGAAAGCGGCGGTGAAACCAATGAGGAGGTGGTGGTAGGTTGTGGACGGCAATGACGGTGGTTTTTGGGTGGAATGAAGTGAAAGAGGGGAAGTCGCGGTTGAATGAGAATACTAGTAGTAGTGCCGGTCGGCCAGAGAGTTCGGGGGAAACTTTGGTGAAAATGCGATCCTAGTTAATTTAAAATGACTAAATAAAGAGAAAATACAAGTTAATATTAACAATTTTGTTAATATAAGGGTATTTTCGTCATTTTCGGTTGTAAACTTGGGGTATCAGTGTAATTTCAATAAAAGTTGTAAACAATAGAATAACGGCGTTATTCTTATGGCTGCATTCAATGGAGAAAGAAAAGTTCATCTTCATCTTTAATGGGGAAGCAGTGAAAGCTTGTCTTTAATGGTGGAAACAATAAAGGAGTTGAACACCTATCCTTTGGGGTTAATTATACCCTAAATCACTCCTTTTTATTTAGGGTTTTCGTTTAATTCGGCGGCTTCGCTGCCAGAAATGGTAATGTTCGAGACTACGACACATCATGTTGTTTGAGTATGGGGGTGGATCGGGCTAATTGGCGTGACGATGAAAGCTAACGAGGCACAGAGGAGAGAGAATGCTTGTGAAGAAGAGAGGTGGGACTTCTCTTTTTGATTTCGTTCAATTCCTCCATTGTCAAAGGGTTCTAGATCTTATCTCTTTTTTGCTTTGTTTTTTCATTGTCAAAGAGAGGTGGTTTTCACTTTGGGGCAATTAAAGACGTAATTTGATGGAGGCAATGTAAGATTGTAAGTCCATGTCAACGGCGAAGGAAAGCTATAATATTTTAATAATTTTTGCTCACTCCATGTCAAATATATAAGGATATAAACACATCTTTGTTAATATAGGATATAAATGGGGACTGACTGCTAAATAACTATTGTTATGGCTAATTTTTAATTATTTTTATATCAAAATTAATTATAAATGTATTTTCTTATTTTTAAAATTTATTTTTTATTTTATTTATATTTTCAAATTTAATTTATGAATTATTTTTAAATTTTAGTGGGAAAAAAAACTAAATTTCATAAATAAATTATGAAAATTATTTTAAAAAAAATATTTCAAAATAAATTAATGAATTTTACAAATTAGATACATGATTTATAATTAATTTTGACATTATAGTTTCAAAAAAAAATTTAATTTTTACATTAAAAAAATAAAATAAAATCATCCAATAAAAATTAGTACAATGTTAGTCATTTTACTACCATAGAATCATCCAAACTTTGGCATAGTTCCAACTTGTCCTCTATTATGTTATTTAGCGGTAAAGAAGTGTTAACTTTGAGATTGCGGATTCGATCCCTGCCTGTCTGGCGCCGTGGCACGCCCACAAAGGCACATTGGCTCGAGCCATTTTTGTGCCATGTTTTTACTTATGCTTTGGAGGTAGAGAATTTTTTTTCAATTGAGTAACCATACAAAATGCAAGACAACTTCTTATCTCCGACGATAGTTTCTAAAATTTGAGTAGCCTTACAACTACTACAATGTCACTTAGAATTAGAAATACATACATACATACATATATACTAATATTAAGTTTCTTCCTTGTTTGATTGCATCGTTGGAGACATTCATTTGCATACCACCCTTCTTGTTTCGGGGTTTTCTGATGTCCTGCGGGAGAGTTACAACACCGAGACTGGAACCGGCCGCCTGTACCTGCAAAATAACGGAGACTCCTGAGAGCTCCGCCTCCAACGGTCAAGTTAGTACCTGATTAAGGAGTAATGATTGCGGAAATAAAAGTAATTGGGTCTCTCTAGGTGAGAGTGTTTAATGTATAATTCGAGAGTGATTAGCGTTCTGTCTCTGATTCTCTCTTTTTCGTCCGTCTGTCTGTCTCTCTCTTAATGAGGATTAAGAGGAGTATTTATAGTCTTGAGAAGCGTGCCACTCTCTAGGTTTAGGGTAAACCTAGGGCTGACCGGGCCTCTAAACAAGATTGGGCCTTGGTGGCCGGTTTTCCCATTTGGCATGGGTGGACACGTGGCGTGTCTCAATTAGTCCGCAGAGGACGTATCTGTGATTGACACGTGGCAGGCTCCTATTTGCCTACGTGAAGGACACGTGGCGGAACCTGGTTGGTCCACTTGTCAGTCGGTGATTGGAGGATAAAAATCCCCTAATCATTTGCCCCTCACAGGTGGCACGTGACTGGTCACGTGTCGCCTGTGACAGGTGTCGCATGGTGACAGGCGACGGCCTGCTACAGGTGTCACCTTGCAAACGGCCGAGAGATTTTCCCGCCCATATTTTGAATTTGGAAGCGACCCTTCGCCTTCTCACTTTGCCTATATAAGGAAGTGCTGACTTCGGTCATTTTCACATTTGAGAACTTTGCGAGAACATTCGGACCCCTGAACTTGCTCTGACATTTCGGACATTTTCTGCCTACCGCCTGTTCTGACAAGCCGACTGACCCGGATTTCCAGATCTTCATCAACCGTCACTCGTTCAGGTAACTCAGTTCTCTTACTCTTAATTTTTCTTTTTATTTTTTGAAATGGCACCACGGAAGCACACGACACGACCTAAGTTAGTGATCAGCCGGTCACCGGGGACGGCTGAATCTAGGACTAGGAGTGCCGCCTGCCCTTTTCTGGACCCATCTTTGCCCTTTATACAAAGTCCGACTGTATCTGTGTCTATGCAGAACGTGATGGCCAGAACCAAAAAGACTGCCATGATATCAAACTCAGACGGCTCCTCCCAAAGGGTGCTCCTTAGTGAAACATCTGACCAGGCGCCAGATGTAGATTTGAACCGAGGCGGCTGCCAAGCCGACAGTTCTAAGAGAGGGGGCAAGGTGTTCCCTTCCCATCTTACCGTTGATATGTCTAACTTTACTCCTGCTCCTTCTAAGGGAGAGGAGGCGGGCCCCTCTAGGAGAAGGGAGGAGTCGTCCTCTTCGGACTCATCAGAGGACGAGTCCGAGTCCAGCTCTTCTGGCCACAGTTCTCCAGGCTCAGAAGAAAAACATAGCCGCCTACAAGAGGCGAGACTTTCTCACGCAGTTGAGAAGGGGGACAATTGGGCGGATCCGTCCGCCTCTTACAGAGAGGAAAACGCCCCCTACTACTACAAAGTGCCCCGGGGCCGGCTCGCAACCATGCAAGACAACGTGGCGAGCTTTATTGCCAACCACAGAATGGGCCCTGAATTTTTACTGTTCGTGCCGGATCCAGAAGACACTGTCGTCTGGCCGGCTGGTACCAGCTATAATGACGGCTGCTTTGGCTGCTATGTTGCGGCCATCAAAGCTGGACTGCGCTTCCCATTACATCCGGCTGTTCAGCGGATTTTAGATGGGTATGATTTGGGGTTATGGCAGTTAGCCCCCAACTCTTGGGTAAACGTACTCGGCTATGTGGCCGGGTGCGAAATGTACGGGGTGGAGCCAAGTTTTGAGGCTTTCGCCCACATGAACTATCTCAGCCGGACCCCTAAGTCGGGAGGTACCGGCTGGTATCAATTAACGAGCCATAGGGGTTACCTCATGACGAGAGGTAAAGCGAACAAATGGAAGGATTGGCGGAACACCTTCCTTATCATAGAGGGTTCAGACACGGAGCTGAACCAACGTTTTAACAAGTGGAATAGGGATCCGCCTCTTCTCGCAGGCGGCCGCAGCATGCCGCCTGTTCCCCCAAAGGCTAAAAGAGAGATCCTAGACAAAGGACTCTTCAAAGTAGAGACTAGGGTGAACCCTACGTCAGGGGTACGAGAGCAAGTACCCCTAAACTGCGTCCCGAGCTTCAAGTGGCTCTATGACGAGTACTTTTTGGCCGCCTGTGGCCTCAGCAGTCGGTGCTCTAGAGGTAGCCGGCCTGACGAATACTCTGTTTTTTCAAGCCTTGTTTACTTGAGATTTTTACTAACTTTGCTGTTTATTTTTTGCAGCTGACGCCATGAGTAAAATAACAGCATCCAAGACTGCGGCGGCCATGTTGCGGGCCTCGCTCATGAAACAGTCTTATGCCGACTCCCCCAACAAGGGGGCACCCTTGGTAAGCTTCGAAAACTCTTCCTCTTTTAGTTGTCTTGTGCATATACTAACTCTTTTTGTTTTCAGTCTGGCACTCCAAGGGCTTCTTCCTCGCAACAGCCGGATCCCAAGGCCCGGAGGACGACTGTTGCAAGCTCTCCTGGGTCTTCCAGGAAAACGGTGGCGGCTGAGAAGCAGCCGGCCACTTCTTCAAAAACCCCGGCGGGGCCGCCTAGTAGTATGGACCCTCACTTGTAAAAACTCTCTTGCTTCCTTCTTGACTTGGTCTAACTTGTTTTTCCTTTCGCTTAATGCAGCCGGCCCTCAGGGGCTTGACTTGGTTGAGGTAGCCAAGTCCATGGTTAAAGTAGTTCCTCCATCTGACAGGGAGGCGGTCAGGGGTGCCGGCACCCTTGACCTTGATGGGATTTCAGGGATCCTTGCTGAGGTATACTGAGTTTTTGAATTCCAGGACGCCTGTTATCTTTTTTTTTTTTTTTTTTTTTTTTTTTTTTTTTTTTTTTTTTTTGCTTGGAAGCTGACGCCTGTTTTTCTTTGTACTTAGGCCCTGCTCCGAGTCAACAGCCTTCGCAAGCCGATTGATCGGAAAAACAAAGAGGTAAAGGCCGCAAAAGCTATGGCTGCCTCCAGCTGTGATAAGGCAATGTTTCAAATTGCCCAAAATGAAGTACTGACCATTGATCTTCTTTATTATCAGGCGCAGGCTACCGCCGCTGTTCGGGCTCAGTTAGAGGCGGCCCAAAAGAAGGTTGACGAGCTGGAGGCGACCGTCACAAACCTTAAGGCCGAGCTGAAGCCTCTTCGCCAAAAAATGCACTCTTACGAAGTCATGGAGAAATCTTTGGCCAACGTAAAAGAACGCCTGGTGAACCAAGAGAAGAGTCTTACCCAAGAGCTCTCGGAAAAGGCCGAGCAAGAGAAGAAAGAGCTCGTCCGGGAGATGGTGGAAGACTCCGCTCAAATCCAGCGCATGACCTGGGAACGACTGTTCCCCAGTGCCGACTTTGCCTCCTGGGAAAAAACGTACCGCCAGTGTTCGGAAACATATAATCAACAGATCCTGGCGGCTGCTGAAGAAGAGGCATTGGATGGTGCGTTGGAGGAGGAAGAGCCGGTTGTGGCGCTTGTGCCACTTGGGGGTAAGGCATCAAAAGAGGGTGCAGCTAAAGCCGAGTCCAGCAAGAAGAGTGCTGACCAGGCGGCAGCTGCTGAAACTGAACTGCCCCCTTCTTAAGCTTTAAGTATTATTTTTTTTTTTTTTCACGGCCTGCGTGCCGTTTGCTTTTGTAATTACCCGGCCAGGGGGCCGGGGTTTTGAATATTCTGCTGGTCCTTGATGACCGGCTCATGTTAATCAAATTTTTGTTTTGGTTCAAATTTGTCTAAGTATTCCATATCTAATATTCCTTTGTTCACAAGACCGTCTGTTGTGTATGGCCAAACGTTAAGACAGGTACAAATAGTAAGTACGCCGCCTATGCCCCTGGACGACTGGTTGTCTGTTTCCAGGATAGACGATCAGTCGGCCACTTATTCAATCGGTATTCGAACTATTTATTCAATTGGTCTGACCCAAGTAAATAGTATTACCTAGTCGTCAAGGAATTAAGTAGGATAACAAGCGGCGGGTGCCGGTTGTTTCCCTGTATTGCCAATGTTGGCTTTTAACTCGTAATTTGTTAACCTAGCAAGAGTAGTGGTTGAGAGCCCCTGATTGTTAAAAGCAGGCGGACGACTCATACCTTTTAGGCTCCATACTAAGTTTGAGTGACTTAAGTTAACATAAGAGTCACAATCTAGATTGAGTAGTAGAGGTACCAGGCGACGGGGGGCGGCTGATCCTCTTGATTTGCCAATGTTTGTTGGTTATTAACTCAATAGGTTACCTAGTAGGAATGGGGTTTGAGTGCCCTTGTTTGTTTTAAACAGGCGGACGACTCAAACTATTTAGGTTCCATACCAAGTTTGAAGGAGTGACTATGAGTTAACGTTGGAGTTACTCAGTCGCCGCCACTTATGTTTGAGAAGTAGAGGTACCAGGCAGCGTAGGCCGGCTAGTCCCCTTGATTCGCCAATGTTTGTTGGCTATTAACTCAATAGGTACCCCCTGCATTTATCCCAAGTAATACAGGCGGTCATCTGACTCAGATGTCAACTGCTACCACTGGTTTGGTCAGTGATAGAGTTATCCTTGTCTCAAAAACGGCTACGTGGTTGCCCTTGGGGACAGTCGTATAGGTGCCGTGTAGTTAGTTTATAGAACAATGTTCCACCCAAAAGGGAGCTGCTCTCTGCGACGAATTTCATCCGGAGGGATGCCGTCGGACGCCTGCTATGATGTTGGGACAGGTCGTATTAGTTTTGTAAATTGATCAGGTGGCTTGGCGCCTGGTCTGATCATTTGGCCGGTGGCCTTGGTAAGTTCTTGGTGAACGTAAGTGCTAAGTCAAAGAAGGGTAGCCGCCTGTTAGGCACAGGGTCGGCCAGGCCCTAATCTTTTTAGCTAAGTATTGTGAGTAAAAAAACTCAATGGAGAGTAGCCGACTGTAAAGGAACAGACGGCATGCCCCTCTGAAGATAGAGTGAAAAAACTCAATGGAGAGTAGCCGACTGTAAAGGCACAGACGGCATGCCCCTCGTAATACAAAATTTGAATAGTAAGTGCAAGATTTATTAAGTAGCTCTTTACTTTTCATCCTTCAGAAGAAATATTTTTTGAGGTTATCTACATTCCAAGTTCGAGGCAATGGTTGTCCGTCTGGTGTTTCCAGACGGTAGGTACCGTCCCTGACTTCCTCATAGATTCGGTAGGGTCCTTCCCAGTTGGGAGTTAGTTTGCCAGACTCATTAGCCCTACCAACTGCTTCCATTTTCCTAAGTACAAAGTCCCCTACTTTGAGTGGACGCCTGTGTACTTTTTTGTTGTATGATCTAGTCATTCTCAGGCGATAGATCTCATGGCGCAAAACAGCATTGCCCCTCTTTTCAGGAAGAGAGTCTAATGCCAGGCGCATAGCTTCCCAGTTTGCCTCTTCGTCATATAGCATTACTCGAAGAGTCGGCTCGTAGTGTTCTATTGGAAGAACAGCTTCCGCACCGTAAGTTAGGAGGAATGGAGTTTCTCCAGTCGCCCCTTTTTCAGTCGTCCTAATGGCCCAGAGAACATGTGGTAGTTCATCCGCCCATAGGCCGCCTGCTCGTTCAATCTTTTTCTTGAGACCGTCTGAGATGATTTTATTAAAGGCTTCTACCTGGCCGTTTGCTTGTGGACGGCCGACAGATGCAAAGTAATGTGCAATTCCTTGGTCTCCCAACCAGCTTTTGAGAACAGGCGTCTCAAATTGGGGACCATTGTCAAAAACCATAGACATGGGAACCCCGAACCGAGTGATGATGTTTTTCCAAATGAATGAAATTACATCTTTCGTCTTGATTCCCTTTACAGCCTCCGCCTCTACCCATTTAGTGAAGTAGTCAACGGCAACAAGTATATACCTTCTGCCGCCTGTAGCAGGCGTATATGGACCCAGAATGTCCATGCCCCACTTAGCAAACGGTAGTGGGCTGTGAATGGTAGTGAGGTCAGTAGCCGGACGGTGAATTAATTTGCCAAACCTTTGGCACTTGTCACATTTTTTCACCATCTCCATTGCATCTGCTTCCAAAGTAGGCCAAAAGTAGCCCTGCCGCCTTGCCCGTTGAGCAAGCGTCCTTCCACCTATATGTGAAGCACAGTAACCAGAGTGGAGATCGTCTAGTATCTCTCGTCCCTTTTCAGGAGTAACACACTTTAAGAAGGGTTGTAGGTACCCCCTTTTGTGAAGTTCCCCCTTTATAATTTCAAAATTGGGGGCTCGTCTTTTCAGTGCTGCCGCCTGTTGAGGATCATCCGGCAGCGTACCGTTTGTAAGATATGCCCTGATTGAATCCATCCAGGTTGAGCTTCTGTCTAGGATTCCAATAGGGTTTTCCTCGATGCTTCTCTTCTCCATTACTTCCCAAAAAACAGTTCGAGGAGTATCGGAGGAGGCGGATGATGCTAATTTTGACAGTGCATCCGCCTGGTTGTTTTCTGATCTCGGCACTTGGATCAGATGGAAATCCTCAAGGGAGCCGACTGCTTGTCGGACCGTCTGTAAATACTTGATCATGGCCGGATGGGTTGCTTCGTATTCGCCATTGTACTGACTCACTATCAATTGTGAATCTGAACAGGCGTCTATTTTTCTTGCCCCTGCCGCCTTGCACATGCAGATCCCGGCTAATAAAGCTTCATATTCTGCCTCATTGTTTGAAGCCTGAAAACTGAAGCGTAGAGCATACTCAAACCTGTCGCCCTCTGGAGATTGACATACGACGCCTGCTCCACAACCATTTGAAGTAGAGCTTCCGTCCACATATACCTTCCAGACTTGGTCTGGAACTTGAGAGTCAGGAGGACGAGTCATCTCTACAATAAAGTCAGCAAAGGCTTGCCCCTTCACTGCTTTTCTAGGCTCGAAAGTAACTTCGAGGCTCTGAATTTCTATGGCCCATTTGATCATTCGTCCTGATGACTCCATGACAGTAAGGGGCCGCTTGATTGGTTGGTCGGTATACACGACGACTGTATGTGCCAGAAAGTAGGGCTTCAATTTTTTGACAGCCATGAAGAGTGCAAGACCAAATTTCTCCACTAGAGGATACCTCAACTCGGCATTTTTCAGTACGTGACTGACAAAGTAGACCGGGAGCTGACAGCCGTCCCTTTCAGCAAGGAGCACAGCGCTTAACGCATGATCAGAGACGGCCAGGTACATGTAGAGATTCTCTTTGGGCAAAGGGCTGACCAGCCTCGGCAAGGAATGCAAGTGAACTTTTAATTTTTGGAAGGCGGCCTCAGCATCCGGCCCCCATTCAAACCTTGCCTTTTTCTTAATTGCCTGGAAAAAGTATAGGCATTTGTCGCCTGATCGGCTTAGGAATCTCCCCAAGGCCGCCAGACAACCTGTTAATTTCTGAACCTCTCGGACGGTACGGGGCGACTGCATGTCGATGACCGCCTGTACCTTCTCAGGGTTCGCCTCTATTCCTCTCTGATTGATAAGGAATCCGAGAAATTTCCCAGACTCAACTCCAAATACACATTTCTTGGGATTAAGCATGACATGGTGCCGCCTGAGTGTGGCGAAAGTTTCTCGGAGGTCCGACAGATGATCTGTCTGTAGTTTAGACTTGACAATCATATCATCAATATATGCTTCGACATTTCTCCCAAGTTGGTCAAAGAACACAGTGTTTATCATACGTTGGAAGGTGGCCGGGGCATTCTTAAGACCAAACGGCATGACCGTGTAACAGTATAACCCCTGATCAGTGACGAAGGCCGTCTTCTCCTGATCTTTCTTCCACAAAGGGATTTGATGGAAACCAGAGTAGGCGTCCATAAAGCTCATCAAAGCATGGCCGGCTGTTGAGTCGACCAGGCTATCAATTTTAGGCAGAGGGTAACTGTCTTTGGGGCACGCCTTATTCAAGTCTGTGTAGTCTACACACATTCGCCAGGTACCATTCGGCTTCTTAACAAGAACCACATTTGCAACCCAGTCTGGGAAGTAACATTGCCGAATGAATCCTGCATCAAGTAATTTTTTAACTTCGGCGGCTGCCGCCTGACTTCTTTCGTCGCCATGGTTCCGCTTCTTTTGCCGTACCGGCTTCTTTTTCGGATCCACAGCGAGTTTATGTACTGCCAGATCAGGACTAATGCCTGGCATTTCATGGACTTCAAATGCAAAGATGTCCTTGTATTCTTTTAATAAGTTGTGAAAGTCGTCACCAAGGTTTCTCAGAGCAGTCGTCCCAACTTTGACTGTTCGGTCAGGACGTGAATCGTCTAAGATCAGGTCCGCATGCTCACCAGCCGGCTGAGGGCGGAACTCATCCGGCCGCTCCTCTGCCAATGATTGCTATTTTCTTGCTTTTCTTGCGGACTCCGTCTGGGACGCCTTTCTCTTTTTGTCGCCTGTTTTTTGAACAGGCGCACTCTCCTTGACATTGTCAAGGTCTGTTTTTCCTCCACTTGACCCAGAGGCCATAACAGTGGGCTTGACATCCGAGAGATAGCATTCTCGGGCCATCCTCTGATCTCCCCTTAAGGAGCCGACTGTTCCATTATCCCTCTCAAACTTAAGCAGCATAAGAGACGGGATTATAACAGCCTTGGAATTATTCAGGGTTGGTCGACCCAGGATCATGTTGTAGGCCGAGAGTTCCTCTACTACTAGGAACCGGACTACCATGTGTCGTCCTTCCCCTTTTTCGCCTAGGCGAATAGGTAAATCTACTCGTCCCAGTGGGTGGACGACTCCTCCTCCAAACCCTATTAAAGGGTGAGAGGCCGGATGTATGCAGTCCGTCTGATATTTCAGTTTTGACAGACATTTGCTGCTGATGAGATCTGAGGAGCTCCCGGTATCTATGAGGATTCGGCCAACTCTCTGGTTGGCCACTTTACATTCAATAACAAGAGGGTCATCATGCGGCCCCCTTACCCCTCCAAGATCCTCTTCAGTGATGACAATCTCAGGAAACGTATATTTGGACGGCCGTTCTTGGTGAACGGAATTTACATCTAACCGCCTAATATTATCTTTGTGGCCCCTAATAGTGGGGCCGCCTCCTGAGAAGCCGCCTGCAATGGTGTAGACGACTGCATCATCTGTATCGGAACTGTCGGCCTCTTGATTCTTTTTGGCCGACTGCTTTTTTGAGGAAGTATTCCCCGTAGATTTCTTGACATAAGTGTCAAGATCACCTTGCTCAGCCAAGCGGTCTAGGTACCGCATGAGACTGATGCAGTCATTGGTGTGATGACCAACGTCATCATGATAAGCACAGACTTTGTCTTGGTTCCGGTTGGTTGCAGAACCCTTCATGGGGAGCGGCTTCTCAATTGAAAAACGTCCCTTTATCTCTTTTAGGATAAACTGGTTATCCTTGTTAAACACATACTTTGGGGAGTATGGTTTGAATTCTTTTTTCTTCTTCTGGGCCGGCTGTTTAGAGGAATCAGCCGCCCAGACCTCTTTTCTTTTCTCTTCTTTGTGAGACGACTGTTTCTGTCGTCCTTCTCTTTTGTCGAACCTTTTCCCGTCCGACTGTTTTATCGTACACAGATCAGTCGCCTGTATATAGGCTTCTGCTTCAATCAAGGCCTCTTGAAGAGTCGCCACCCTTTTTCGAACTAAGTCAAATTTGAAGGTAGACCCGTCTTTGAGACCTCTAAAAAAGTCAGTATAGGCTACCTCATCCGGTAACCCTTGAATCTGTATTCTCATCAGGTTGAACCGCCTGATGTAAGAACGAAGCCCCTCCTTCTCACCCTGCTGAATTGTTCCCAAATCAAGGGTCGTTTTCTTTGCAGGGATGTTCATGGCGAAGTTGGAGGCAAACAAGTAAGCAAGCGTCCTGAAGCTGTTTACACAACCAGTCGGCAGGTTGCCGAACCATTGCTGTGCGATTCCCTTGAGAGTCGCTGGGAAACACTTGCACCAAGTGGGATCATCCAACCCTTGAAGGTACATCAGGTTGGTGAATGCCATCAGATGGTCTTCCGGATTAGTAGTGCCGTCATAGGCGCCTACTAGTACATTTTTTACTTTGGCCGGCTGAACGGCTTCAGTAATCTCCTTGGAGAAAGCCGACGGCTGTTCACCAAGTCTAAGCAACCGTAGTTGCCAGTCCATAGGTTGGACGTTTTTTGCTGCAGGTCCACCAAATGGAGGTGGCTGCATAAAATACTGTTGTTGCGGCACAAATGGTAGGTTTGGTACCGCTTGGGCACTATGAAAGCCGGACTGACGGGAGGTACCGCCTGACTGACTCTCATGGTACGATTGTGTATGCCTCATGGAGGTATTTTGTAAACTTTCTTGAAAATTTGAAGTAGAGGCCGACTCTGACAGTCGATCACTCTTCTTCTGTTCTAACAGCAGACGAGCGTCTGTGTATGTTTTCTTCGACCCGTCCGCCTGAATGTGACGAACAGGTTTCCTATTTCCCGTAGGATAACGGAATTTTGTGAAATCAAGAGCAAGTGGCTCCCGCTTCTTGGATTTAGGATGAGGAGTCGCCTCTCGCCCTTGAACTGGCTTCCTCTTCAGTGAAGTGGAAGGTTTTTTGGCCGACTGCTCTCTGACTGAAGCAGGCGGCTGTTTGTTGATCAATTCTTGAATCTCTCCCTTGAAGCCCCTCATGAAGGTCATGAGTTCGTTCCTTGTGATGGGAGCAGACCCATCAGTCGGCTGTTGCCGAGCAGGCTGGGCGCCTGCTGGCTCGCTTCCTGTTTGAAGATGCTCCCGTTCCCCCCTTTCGGTATGACGGGTACGTCGGGCCCTTAGGGTCCCGTCTGGAGCTGTATGAGTTTCTACTTCAAATTCACTTTCGGTGTCATGGTCCGACTGAACTTGAGGGTCGTCTAGGGGACGCCTCTCTTCAGGAGTCGGTACAGACTTGGATGCCATCTCAGAAGTACTCTCCCCACAGACGGCGCCAAATGTTTCGGGGTTTTCTGATGTCCTGCGGGAGAGTTACAACACCGAGACTGGAACCGGCCGCCTGTACCTGCAAAATAACGGAGACTCCTGAGAGCTCCGCCTCCAACGGTCAAGTTAGTACCTGATTAAGGAGTAATGATTGCGGAAATAAAAGTAATTGGGTCTCTCTAGGTGAGAGTGTTTAATGTATAATTCGAGAGTGATTAGCGTTCTGTCTCTGATTCTCTCTTTTTCGTCCGTCTGTCTGTCTCTCTCTTAATGAGGATTAAGAGGAGTATTTATAGTCTTGAGAAGCGTGCCACTCTCTAGGTTTAGGGTAAACCTAGGGCTGACCGGGCCTCTAAACAAGATTGGGCCTTGGTGGCCGGTTTTCCCATTTGGCATGGGTGGACACGTGGCGTGTCTCAATTAGTAAATTCAAGTTTTGGCGGCGAACGTCTGGCCGGGACGCCGCCACCGTGGATGGGGCGCCTGGCCAGGACGCCGCCACCGTGGATGGGGCGCCTGGCCAGGACGCCATCACCGTGGCTGGGGCGCCTGGCCAGGACGCCGCCACCATGGTAGTGGCGTCCTGGCCAGGCGCCCCAGCCACGGTGGTGGCGTCCTGGCCAGGCGCCACCTCCTCGGTATATTTTTTTTTAAATCTTTTTTTTTCGTTTTGGTTTTATTTTTTTTTTATTTTGTTTGAATTTTGATAAATTTTAATTTTTTTAAAAAAAAACAAAAAAAAATATTAATTTATTTTGAAAATATGCTTTAGTAAATTCAAAAAATAAACAAAATTAGAAAGAAAAAACCAAAATAATAAAAAAAATTTAGGAAACAAAAACATAATAAAGAAAAAAATTGCAAAGAAAATCCAAAAAACAAAATACATTTTAAAAAAAAAAATAGGAAAAAAAAATTGAAAAAAAAAAATTAAAAAAAATTTGAAAAAAAAAAAAAAAAGGCTACTGGCGCCTGGCCAGGACGCCACCGCCGCGGTGGCGGCGCCTGGGCAGGACGCCGTAGCCACGGTGGTGGCGTCTTCAGTGGACGCCGCCACCGTGGCCACGGCGTCTTGCCCAGGCGCCGCCACCGTGGCGGTGGCGTCCTGGCCAGGCGCCAGTAGCCTTGGTTGTGGCGCCTGGGTGGGGCGCTGCCACCACGGCTCCTTCGCGATCCGGCGACTTTGTTTACTTCCACCGCGACACCGCCTCCGGTGCCGCCACTTCCCGTTTATTAGCCATAACAGTGTGTTTTAAGATAAAAGTGTGTTTTTGATGTTGAGGGCAAAAATGTCATTTCATTTCAAATTTGTGGGCTTTATGTGGAGATTTGCGGGCGATGTTTAGCGTTTCACTTAATTTCAAGCTACGTGCAATAAGGTTTCGACGGAGGCTTATATAGCCGACCAACTCCTTGGCTAAAACACCATCTCTACAACCCGTAACATAGCAATGCAAAAGACAATAAATACTCTTTAGCTTTGCCATACTTGACAAAATCATTCTTAAATTATTCAACTTATACTAAGAGTTTTCATTTTATTTAAGTGATACCACATAAGTAATCACATCATCAAGAGTTCAAGACCATCAAGCTTCTCAAATTAATAGTTCTTTTACATAATTGTCATCATCTTCCAAATTGCTCAAATGAAAAAAACAAGAACGGAGCAAACTAAGAATCCTCCTCCATCACGTCCAACCAAATCTAACTTCAAATCGCTAACTTAAAAGCAAATAAAATTTGAAACTGACACAAAACCAAAAAATAAAAACCACAATTTATTGCCTTATTTAGCATAAAGCACTGTTCATTTGTCCTTGTGGATCGATTCCGAACTATCGATAAACTTGTTTAAAAATTACTTTATGATTTATAAATTTTGTTGATTGCTATGCTTGTGATTGATTTTTTTATACTACGTATTTTAAAATGTAATCAGGCCTTGTTCAGTTCACCTTAAAAAATATAATATTTAGTAAAAATAATTTTAGTTTAGTAAAAATAATTTCAGTTCAACAAAAATAAGTTTAGTTCATTAAAACTAAATCCTATTCAATAAAAATAATTTCAATTCAGCAAAAATCAGTAACTGTAAGGAAGAAATGTAATAGAGAATTAGTAAAAATAATTTCAGCTCAACAAAAATAATTTCAGTTCAGTCAAAATAATTTAAATTCAACAAAAATAATTTAAGTTCAATAAAATTAATTTCAGTTCAGCAAAAATAAGGTGAAGTGAACGGGGCCTTACACACATTGTTCTATAGCCTCTGTTTTTTAATTGCATCACTTACGGAGTACTTCCTCCGTTATAGTAATATAACAACTACTGAACTTTTACACCATTCATCATGTTTGTTTGACCACATATTGTGATTTATACGTAAAGTAAAATTTAGTCATGTGGGTTCTTGTTAAATTCGTCTCGTAAAAACACTTTCACAATATCAACTTTTTATAATTTTTACTTTTATATAATTATAGATATTTAGCATATAAAATGTGTTTTGAAATGCATAATTTCATCCTTGTTATAATATTTGTGGAACAGAAGAAGTATTAATTTACGATTACCAATGCGTAATGATTTTAAACAGATACATATAAAAATTTAATATCATAAAAAATATACTATTTCCTCCGTTTAATATTAGATGTATTACTTTTGAAATTGCGGATTCTTAAATAATTTTAAGAGTACGGAGAGATAGAGAGAAATAATAAAGAACCATGATATGAGAGATAAAGAGAATTTATTGACTAAAATACAAAGTGATGTATTTAAATTGAAACTTTCACGGTATACAAAATGATGCAGACTTGCTAAAAAAAATGGCATTGGAAGTCCACTTTTAAAAAGTGCAGTGACAGTCCCACTTCCACTCCAACTATCAATTGACAACATGCCAATTGCCAACTACACCAATACTACATACCTGTGACGTAAAAGCCAAACCATAACCATCATGTAACGCTATCAAACCTCCCTTCCACGTGTTAATTCTCAGTTACACTACAGATTTTCCGCTCTAGATTTCGTAGGCGTCAGTCGCTCCTCCATCCCTGTTGGCAACATCACTCCCATTTTCTCTCTCCTCCAAATCTCATTTTTTGTCACTTATTATTTTTTTTAAAAAAAAAAAAATTAATTTACGCTAATCTCTACTTTGCGTATAAATAACTCAAAAAAAAAAAAAAAAAAACACCCGACAATAAACATAAACCTCTCCAAATCTCTCACCTTTTCTTCACTCTCCCTTCACACCGACTTCTCTAGCTTTCTCACGATCCATTTTTCTCTCTCCTCGTGCTCGCGATCAAATCTCGTCTACATCATTTGCCGAATTAGAGGTACGCATTATCGATTGAAAATTTGAAATGCAGTTGTTTATTTTGTTGATGATCGTTTAATTTTGATGGAATTTTATGTTTTGAAGATTTATGATTTTTGTGTTTGTTTGATTTGGTTGATCAAGTGTGGATTAGAAGTAGAAGGAGAGAGAAAGTGTATGTGATTTTTGAATCTGAATCTTACGGGGGTATTTTCGTCAATTTTCGGCGATAATGCGAGGACGTCAAGCGGTTGGAGATGCTGCTTTGTCGACTTATAAACGAGTTGCATCTAAAGATGTAGATGGTAATTACACTAATGAAGGTAATTTCTTATTTTTTACTTGTATTTATTAATAACATTTTGGTGAATTTTTTTTTTTTTTTTTTTGGAGAATTGTTTGTATTTTGACAAATTTTAACTTTAAATACTGTAAGTTTATACATTGAATTCTTAATTATTATTCTAATTGCGGTATTTAATTGCTTACAACTGATTACTACTTCGTTTAGTTACTGTTATTCCTAATATGTAGTTTGTGATCAATTTTTTATGTTCAACATTGCAATTGTTTATTGCAAGTTGTGTTATGAATTTCATGAAGAAAGTTATGTAATTTAACAAACGAGTACACTGCTCTTATGATAAAGTTTATGTTTATAGTAATTCAATTTAATGATACATGTACCAATGTATGCAATGCGGCCCTATATAAGTATTTACGGAGTTATTATTTAGTACATTTCAGAAGTTAATACTCCCTCGATTTTATTTTTTAGTGCAACACTTTGACTAACACGGAATTTAAGGTGGTTAGAGTTGAATTTGTTTCAATATTGTGCAAGTGGAGTTTGTTTGAGGATTAAAAATTATAAAAAAAGACCATGAGTTTATAGTTATTCAAAAGGTGGTATTTGAGAGTAGAGAAGCATGTGAGAGTGGATACCATGGAGAAAGAGAGAGATAATAAAAATAGTATTATAGAAAATTTCTATTTACAGAAGTGTACAAAAAAAAGCCGTTTATGCAAAATCATTCACTTTAAAAAACGAAAGTAATATTAGTTTATACACAACAAAATAACGCATTGATGAGTGTAATATTTGATTTAACATTTTAACTTATTATATTCACTTTCAACTTCTTATATGCATAATTTTTTTTTTGCACATAATAAAAAGCATATTCTTATTTATGGAGTAATGAAAATAAATTTGAAGTTAGTTGTATATAGCCAAACATTTTGAAATGGGGTAGTTGGTTGTAGTGATAATAGGCGAAGGGTGGTAATCATTTGATTGCTATAGTTGTGTGACCTACTATTTTTTTCCGTATCTTTTGGCTGATTGTTATTTTTGTTGTTTGTAGGTCGTCTCCAAGGCTTGGGGAAGGATGGCGGAAATCCTCCATGGTCAAAGTCATTACCTCATATTGTCATTGCTACAATTGCATCGTTTTTGTTTGGATACCACCTTGGGTATGTGTTCTTTTAAACTTGTGTGTCTGTGACTGTGCATATATTTTAAGGGGGTAGGGGACTTGGGGTTTGGGAGGGAGCACTATAGTCACAAAGAGAGTTTTGGTAGGATCATTTATATATAGGCCGTGTTTGTCTGAGGGGAAACTCTGACAAAAAACATAACAAATGAGCCCTAGACAGCTGATAAAATACATTTTTAAACAGGAATTTAATTTTTTTTCAATATGTGTTTCTTTGAATTGAACTTAACCATATTAGATAACTAGGAAAGGACTTAGTGCATCAAATCAAACTCTTTAAACAATTGCTATGAGTTGTATTGATCTGACCTTATATGGCCTACTTACTCATTAAATATCGTCACCTCAGGACACATCTCTTCAGTGAGGTGACGCTATTGTGATTGTTGTGCTCAACAACATGAGGCTCAATCAAGAATTTTTGTGAGAAGAACTTTTAATATGTCCTTTTTAAGAAGTTTCGTTCTCTTAATTAACTGGCCTTGAGCAAGCCAAAAAGGTTCCAATAGTGGTTATCATTAATCTGGCTTAAGTTCAAAGTGAGCCAAGCCAAATGTAATTACTTTTCTAGTAAAAGATTTTCCAATTTGTGTTGAACGTAAACTTAAAGTTTTCAAAATTTGGACTTCCATTTAGGACTCAGGTAGTTGGATCTTAATCCATTTTTTTTTTTTAAGTATTTTTATTTTCTTAAGTATTTTTAAAAATTTAAATCCAATTCTCAATATACTTACTCTAATTTAATAGCAAAGGGATCCATGTTGTCTATGTCTATGTCTATACTTTGTCACCATTTGATTTCTTCAAAACACAATTTTATAAAAAATTTCCCCTAAAATTTTCATATTCAATTCTGATTCCAATTTGAAATTCAAGATGTTTGGTTTTCGGGTTAGGATTTGAAGTGAGCCCCAACTTCAACTAGGCAATCCATATTCTTATTCTAAGAATCATAAGAGTTAAATGCACTGTGTTAATTATTGTGATTTGTAAACTCTTATACTTCGTATATGCCTTCTTAAAATGTCGAGGTGTTGAATATTTGAACATAACCGATCGAATATATATTTTATCAAAGTCTAGCTTCTTTAAAAGGATGAAACATGAAAGAGTATGATGAAGGGGTAATTGGTAGATTTATGAATTGATGACTGACTGTAATTAAATAAATTCTGATAATAATGAGACATAATGTGCTTCTTGTGTTACTGCAACTTATTACTTATTTCTTTATTTGTTTGTTTGTTTGTTGTCATATGCAGAGTAGTGAACGATACACTAGAAAGTATTTCCATAGATCTTGGCTTCAGTGGCAATACCTTGGCTGAAGGTAATCATATGTTCTTGGCACGAGCTTTTTTTATTACTTATTTTTTTTGTTTTATAACTACCCTTCTTATACAGCTTGGTTGATCTTGTATCCCTTGGTAATTGAAGACCAACGTTTTTCTATTGCTGAAATTAGAGTCATGGCAGCATGCATTATATAAACTTTCTGAAAGATTTGTGTAAAATTTACTGACACTTTATAATTATTTCTTGAAGGTTTGGTTGTAAGTATGTCGTTGGGTGGTGCATTTCTCGGATCTTTATTCAGTGGATCAATTGCTGATTATTTTGGCCGAAGGAGGTCCTTCCAACTGTGTGCATTGCCTCTGATGGTTGGGGCCTCAATGAGGTCAGTGCGATTGATGAGATGTTATGCTTTTCTTGTCTTTGACTAACTTTAGTGCTGATGCTTATCACTCAGCTTGAATAGGGCTCTATAATTGTAGTGTCACCTGATGGGTTGCTAATTTGGATGCATCTATTATCAATTTATGATTTTATGAGCGTAAATGGTCTCTTTTTGCTCACTCTCGTTGGGATGGTTTGGGGAGAAAACATTAGATTAGATATGCATGTTACCAAATCAATTTACTTTTTTAGGTGATTAGCCCCATTTTCTTATACAAAAAATGTGGTTTTTGTATGGTTAGCCACACAACTTACAATTTGCTAAATTCCTCTTTGAAGAGTTTTTTTTTTTTTTTTTTTTTTTTTTTTTTTTTTTTTATCAACACAATTGTTAACCTGTATGATTGTTTGACATCTCATATATAACCTTGTCCTCAATTGTGCAGTGCAATGACAAGTAGTTTGCCTGGCATGCTTACTGGAAGGTTTCTTGTTGGAATTGGCATGGGACTTGGCCCAGCTGTTGCAGCTCTATATGTGGCTGAGGTGCATTAAATGTTTCACTTTAGCAAGTCTATGGGTCCATTATTTTCCAACCGTTTGAATCATGTTTTGTAAATTGCAGGTTTCACCAACATATGTTAGGGGTACGTTTGGAAGTTTCACCCAAATTGCCACATGCCTGGGACTTTTGGGGTCCTTTTTTATCGGCATTCCTGCCAAGGATACTAAGGATTGGTAAGAAGAGCTTAAGAGTTTTGAGTCATGCTCATATAGGTTTTCAGTTTCTCTGCACCGCGAGTTTCGGACAAAACAGTACATATTTAAAGTCTGCTTTTGTTGTCAGGTGGCGTGTTTGTTTCTGGGTATCTGTGATTCCTGCTGCAGTACTTGCTCTATCAATGGAACTTTGTGCAGAGAGTCCTCACTGGCTCTTCAAGGTTTTGCTTCCTCATGACCTTGACTTTTCAAGCTTTTACTTTTTCCTGGCTCCATTCCCTCCTAATTTGGGTCATGCTTGGAATTAGAATGGCTTACATGGCTTTGATTTCTTTTATTTTTTGCAACAACCCTTTTTTTTTTTTTTTTTTTTTTTTTTTTATATTTATTTATTTTTTATAAATTTTTTAAAATATTTTTTTAGATGATATGGGTAGTTGCATGCCGACCCCAAATTGTTTGGGACTAAGGTTTGTTGTTGTTGTTGTTGCTGTATGGGTAGTTGCATGCTTTACGGTAGAATACTTCATTACTGGTTCAATCACCATCGTTATCTTCAAATCGTTAAAAGAAGCCTTATGAGTTTTGACAATAAGTGGTATTGGGAGTAAGATGCAGCTTCTGAAAGAAAAAATTTATTTAGATACTTGTATAACTCAAATGCTAAAAATGCTTTTCATTTATGTCCGAGTATGGGTGTGCAATTACATGTCCAATTTGAATTAGCAACTTATGTGGCATATTATTTATACTTCATACATCTCACTAATTTTTGTTTGTCATTCCTTCATTCTGATTATGAGACTGGATTCCTTTAGCTTTATATCAACAACCATATTTGTCTTTTTGATTCACTGTTAATTGTATCACTTGTAAAGTTTCTTTGTAGTGTGGTTTGATGTTCACCCTTAACCTGTGAATTCAATATTTTGTTGGTGTGACACAGAAAGGAAGGAGTGCTGAAGCTGAATCTGAGTTTGAGAGGCTATTGGGTGGTTTACATGTTAAGAGTGCAATATCTGAGTTGTCAAAGTCAGATAGAGGGGAAGAGGCTGATACGGTCAAATTCTCAGAACTATTTTATGGTCGACATCATAGGGGTAAGGTTTTTTATTTGGTTTTGGCAGTTGTAGTTGACCCTTTGTATTAAATTACGTTTTTACAGAAATTTGTTATAAGGCTGATGCAGTCAAAATTTCACTTGTTCCAAATTTCATATTTTGCTTCATTTTGCAGTGGTTTTCATTGGGTCTGTCCTATTTGCTTTACAGCAGCTGTCTGGTATCAACGCTGTGTTCTATTTCTCATCTTCTGTTTTTAAGAGTGCTGGAGTTCCACCAGATACAGCAAACATGTTTGTGGCAGTTGTAAATTTATCAGGTAGACACTGCTCTCATTACTAGTTTCATCTTTCATCTGCTGTAGTAGTTCTGAATATCTTTTACTTTATATGGGAGTGGAGGGTTGGGCTATCTAAGAGATGTAAAATTCAAATCTGGATTCCCAGATACACATGCAACACATGTGATTGGTTAATTTATCAACATTTAACTGACATTTTTAAAATAATGCTGTAGGATCATGCACTGCAACTATACTAATGGATAAACTAGGAAGGAAGCTGCTGCTTCTTGGTAGCTTTTTGGGCATGGTAAGACAATCTATTTACTTGCAAATGGGTTGCATCAATGTAGAAATTGTAGTAATCTGTAAAGTTAGTAAAATCTGGTATCACTTTTACTCTTTAAGCATAAGACCCGTGTTTCAAAATTTTTTGTTGTTCAGTAAAAATGGTTTTATGGAATTATGTGTTGAACGTCATGAAGTTCAGATATATTTGTTTTGCTTGTCAAATATTTCTGGTTGTTCACATTTTTGCATCCATCACCGGGAATTAGGTGAATGTGAATTACTTAAACAAAGAATTTTTTTTTTTTTTTTTGGTTGCAATTATCTGTGAACTATTTCTTGATTAGTTTGATTGTTCGTTTTTTTTGCCAACTGCTGAAGTGCATGTTCTCTTTATAACTGAACTTGACCATTACCTTTGTGTATTTGTGTTCAGGCCATGTCATTGTTTCTTCAAGTAATTGCTGCAAGCTCCTTTGTATCACGTGAGACATCAGTGTACCTGTCTGTTGGAGGCGTACTGCTGTAAGTTTCCAGTACTTCACCTTAAATTATTTAGTAATTATGTGGAAGACTTCATTGTTTAGACTGTAATAAATAGATGAGGGGGTTGATATGGTAAAATGATTCAAAAATTTAAGTACATAAAAGAACACAGAAGGATAACTGTGATAAAACTATGATAAAAGAACACAAAAGGATAATAAAAAGAACATTAACCAATAACATGCTCATCATGCTCTTGGTTGTCACAAGACGAGTGCAGATGCCCATGTGGTGTTTTAATTATCAAGGCAAGATCTAGCCTATCAGCGCTATCCCATATGCACAACAAACATAAAATACAAATATGAGGATTACAATACACAATGATACTGACTAGCACCAACATATTTGTGAAAGTCTGAGGCTCCGAGCATATGGCAGGGGAGTTGCCTTGTATATGGCTTGTTGCGTTGCAGCATGGGGAAGTTGTCAGTAACAGCGTGTGGCATGTAGAATTTGGTTATACATTACTAATAACTAAAAGTTAAACAAACAATATACCTGGCATGGACTGGTCCGGTTGGGCTTGGGAACAGTCTGGAACTCTGGATGCTTATGTTATCCATGATTTACTTCAAAGATGCATATGAAGATAAATCTATGCAACAATAAGAGGGGGTGAATTTAATTTGTTGAGATGTTACACTTAACTTTTATAATAGACCATCCTCTTGTTCAATTTGGTTTTAGTTCACTTTCACCCAGTCTCTATTGAAGAGGTAAAGGGCTTACCAATATTTTAAATGGTTAACTTTTAGAATATAATGACTAATTACCTTCAGATAGTTGATTTGCTGAACAGAATAGTTAAATTTGTGAAAATAGTTAACTTTTTACTTTTTATATATTTATTTAGTTTATGCATTTCATAAAACCACATCACATCTATTGCTTTATGAAGCTCATGGGGAATAAGTAAAACTGATCACCATTTACCACTACCCAAACCTAAAGCCTTAGATTCAATAAATTAGAATGACCAGTATGTCACTAAGTGTCTAAGAGAAGCTAAACCAATTGAAAACTTATCGTGAGGAATTCAAAGGTATAGAAATTTGTAAGAGAAATCTCACTTCTCTTAAATCAACTGACTGCTTATATGTTACATGAAAGAACTCCCCTTTTTATAGTGCTAGACTGCTAGCATTCCTTCAACAAGTAGAATTCAAGAAAATATTCTACTCTTACAGTCTTACTCCTAGGACAAGAATATTACCGAAAATGAGGAACTAGTTATGTAAATAGACTCCTAATATAACTTCCTAAGTTGAGTTTAATTTAATTGAGAAAACTAGGTCTAAAAAATCTTCAATAAATCAAGCGTCTTGTAGTTTTAAAAAAATTTTCTTTGCCAAAATCATTGTTGTTATTTCTTTCCCAACAAGTTTCCCACAAATTATTGCTATTTTGATTTTACTCCAATACTGATTTGGAAGCTCTCTTGGGTGCCAAAGAGCCTTAATCACATCACATTTGAATGTCTTATGCACAAACTAGCTATTACTGAAGTGCAGTGTGTAATACCATGCTTTTGACTGCTTCAGTGACCATTTTTCTAGCCTACTATTGACAGGCCTTTATCATCTTCTGCCCTGGACTTTGGTGGGCCTATGTGACTGAATCTACATTCCACATGCCCTGTGATCTAGATTGTGTTCTGACTTCAACTGTAACACAAATCTGACTTTGCAAACCGTTAAATTATCTAGAATGGTTTTCCCCCTCAAAGTTTAATAATTTTAATACTCCCGCCATCTCACAAAAAAAACCCCATTTCTCTCTTTTTGTTTGTCCCACAAAAAGCTTCCCAAATTTTTCTTTGACTTGAGTCCACATATTATTAATAATATTTTCTTTTTCTTCATTTATCTTTTTATATTGATTTTCTCTCTACTCTCTTAAAGCATTATGTACCCTACTTTCTCACCTCAATTGATAAACAGTAAAAAAATGCTCATTATTATGTTTAATTAATTAATTCATGTGCAATTTACAAAACTCCACCACTAACACTCTCCTAAGACTACGTGCCCAAGAGAAATAGGAATTTTTATTATGGGATGGACTTTTTTTTTTTTTTTTTTTTTCTTTTCTTTTTTTAAATTGCTAATGTGGTGTCTGTAAATTAAAAAGAATGCTCTCTTAATGGAAGAAACCAACATGATTTTAAATTAATTCTCTGAGAATTGAGAAGTGCATCTTGGAATTGGCCTTATGTATGTATAGTTTATGGACCACCACATATATTATGTTGCTCATTTGCTTGTTCAAAAGAAATTGCAAAGACAAAAGTTCTTCCTCTATCAAGCTAGTACGAATTACCTTACCTATGATATTAATTTATAGGCTAAGCAGCATCTATTAGTATGAATTTCACCTAGACATACAGTGGAAGCTAGGTATAAGACAAACTGATTGTTTGATTTGAAAACTTTTTTTTATATGTGCTTTGTACATTGTACTGTTTCCAGTTACAGGACCCTTGCTGTAATTACATTGTTAAACATCAATAAGCTAGTGACTTAGTCCCTCTCCCATTTCTTCTCTTTATTTGGTGGTGGGGTTGTGGCCTGGTTTACCATATATATTAAATATTTATTTACCTAACTTAACCTTAAAAAATATTAATAACTAGTAAAAGGGTAAGCAAGGGTTGATCCCACGAGGAGACTCATTAATTCCAAAATCCAAAGTTTAACTAAATTACATTATACTACGGCAATTCTACATACAATACATTTATTTACATATTTACATAAAAATGAGGGGGTTTGTTTAAGGATAGTACTAAACAGCTAAAACTAATATTAAATAAGCTGAACTACTATTGACGACACAACGAACCATTCCATTAAATAACTCTTACTTGATTTAGTCTATTAGCAACGACATACAATTGACCTTGATTACCACAATTATAATTATTTGACTAAATGTGGAGCCTAAGATAACAAAAACTCTCTATCATCCCTTAATTTAAGTCAATTACGAACTAAGCCAAATTGACTCTAAACCATTCTAACTTATACAAATATGATCGCAACTCATATAATTTAGAAATGGAAGCATTATAAACTAGGAGACATCATTAGTCCTAATTAATCTAATCACATAAATGTTTAGAATAATTAAATTGAAAATACTCCTAACTCATAGTATAACCATAATCGCAGATTTAACATAAGGGGCTACTTCATTATATGATGTAAACTAAGCTAAACCATATAACTAGCAAACATTCACAATCACACACAATGATAGATAACAATCAACCATTTAATTGTAAAATTTATCACTAATAACAAGCATTTTCAATAAATAATTAAATCGGTAAAATCACTCAAAGTATATTTAACAATACTAACCAAAATACTATGCTAATAATCAAATCAAATAAGTCAATAAGAGTAGTAAAGGAATTAACAAGGTATGTAATTAAACAATTGAGTAAGAAGAAGAACTTATAAAATTGTACTCAAGAACACTCGTATGAGACTCGGCTTCGACCCCGCAAATCACCGTCGTTCTTGTTCGACCTTGACTTTGAGACTTAGCTTCCTTCAATGGCTGTCTTCTCTTCCAATTGCGCCAATTCAGGGACCCGATCAAAACCTTCACTCTCAATTCCTCAGATTTTTGGTTGTGCGTGTGTAGAATGAATAATTGGGTTTTTTTTCTAACCCCAAAACCAACCTTGGTTTCCTGGGTATGAAAAGATAAAATCTTAACTTAGGATAGATCTTCATCTTTTGCTTGAATTTCGGAGAGGAGGTTGAAGCTAGAATCTTGGATTGTGGCTAAGATGAAGATGAAGCTTGTTTTGTGACCTCGGTTTTGACGGAAGTAGCTATTCTGCTTATCTTCTTTCCTTGACTTTTGTTTCTTCTTTTGTTTTTATTTCTTTTTTTATTTTCTTTGATAGGGTGCTCTTCACGTGACTCGTGAGCTAGTGGGAAGTAGTTTGCCTCCATTTCCTAATCAAAATAATGATAAACATATTAAGTACTATAATATAAGAAACTCAGTAAAAGAATAAATCTAAGATATATACTAGTAAAATTATAAAAGTAAATAAATTACTAAAATAAATAAAAGGCAATAATAAGACTAATATTAGGGGCTAAAAATATGGTATATTATGCACTTATCATGGCCCAACCTCTCAGTTATGTTGCCCATTGAAAGGGGCCAGCGGGCTGTTTCAGAAGAAAATAAAGAATTTTGTGACAGGTGATTTGTACCATGTGTTGAACTTATTTTCTATTATTCTATTAGTTTTATTATAAGACACTTCAAACTTACCCTTCTAGAAAGAAGGATGTTTCCAAACTCCATTTTTGCAATGGGGCACAACTAATCAGAAGAATCTTACTTCTTGAATACTTGATAAGTTCATGGACCCAATAAAATGCTGTTCAAATAGAAGAGCTCCAAAAATATATAATAGAATGTTGGCAAGATGTGCCTGAAAAATTTGTTGTCCAATTACCTGGTTTTCATTTTGCTTCAACTATTTTTTCAGGGTTGTTCTGACTTTTTCTCTTGGAGCTGGTCCTGTCCCTAGTCTTCTCTTGTCAGAAATGTTTCCAAATCGAATAAGGGCGAAAGCCATGGCTTTTTGCATGGCTGTTCATTGGGTAATGTGTTTTATATTGTGTATTCAATCTTTTAGACTACTAGTACTACCTTTGATTTGCTAGCTTTCTAATCCCTAGTTCTGTTTTCTTCTTGGCAATTAACTTCCGTATGTGCGTGTAGTTGTGTTTGAAGGATTTTATGTGGTCGTATGTGTTCTGTCACTCCTGTGCATAGTCAAATAAAGGTCATTGCTAAGATCAAATTTATGCTCATGACTGGATAAAATCATGTAGTTTAATGGCCTAGTCATCTGCCATTAATTATTTTATACTAATGTTTATTATAACTCATATGTTGTACATTTCCTCAGATTTGATTAGCAAGGATGTAACCTTTTTGCTAATTAACATTTATATTCATCTGCAGGGGGTAAATTTCTTTGTTGGTCTTCTGTTTTTGCGATTACTTGAGCAACTTGGGCCAAAGCTCCTGTACACATTCTTTGCAACCTGCTGTTTGATAGGAGTTGCTTATGTGAAGAAGAACGTATTGGAAACCAAGGGAAAATCACTTCAGGAAATTGAGCTTGCACTTCTTCCAGTTTAATGATGGTGTGCTTGGTTTACATCTTTGTTTTATTATGACTTTTAGGTCCTCATTATTGCATCTTTTTTCAAATTGTTGCCTCAGGCCGTGGCAGTTGATTACCATTTTACCAAACCATCCTTTGTCTGATATGTTGCTTTCTCATATTTGCAGATTTTTTTTGTTTCTTCATGCAATGCGTGAAGTGCTGCTACCAAATTATGACGTGAGAGTCGCACAAGGTGAAGACTCCACTGCTACATTATTCTTCATTCATTGAAGAACCAATTTTGGCGCATATGATTCAATGTCCAACAGTGTGTTATATCAAGTGTTGGCATTTGTAATTAGGTGCTTGTGAAAGTCAAATATGGTACATATCTTAAGAGCCTCTCTGTCCCACTTATATTGTTCGATCGAATTTATGTGTATTATTAGTGATCTAGGGATAGGAAACTAGGTTGTCATTGTTTTGAACTTTTCCTTTCTTCCACCATAAGGGTTTATACTAGGAGTATGATTTTAGGGTGAAAGAAAATCTCATTTTATTGAATTTTGTGAATGAAACATTCTGCACTAGAAACTGGGAGTTGTATGTCATTTGAGGCACATATTTATACTGGGTATAAAGTAAAATTTAATTCTTGAAGTATACTCTTGTGAATTTAACACTTTCTGGATACAGGGAGATCACCAAGATAATTATTTTGTTATGTTCACATGTTTTTGCATACTATGTAAAGAACAATGTAGGTTTCTGTTCTATATAAAATCAATTAGGGAAACTCAAGTCTCAGCATACAGATTGAGAACTTCAGTGCTTGCAGATGGCAGTTCGAGCGGCTTTTTCTGAAGCACTCTGTTGTGATGAAAAGCTTATACTCGGTATCTTATAGCAGCAGTACATCCATTATTCTGTCAATACTAGTTATGTGCCCTTATGTATATGATGTTTTTCACGACTGGAATATTGGGTAGATTTAGAATTCTGGTTTCGTAGTTAATTGCTACATTTTTTTTTGCGTCCTATATTAGTTGTCACGTTGTTGGTATATACAGCTATGTGATAACTATCTGGGGGGAGGAAGTTCTTCCTTTCCTGGTCTAAGCAGCTGGGCTCTAATGGGTAATGAGTAATAAGATGGATTGCCATTAACGATCCTTGAAACTTTACTTCCTATTTACAATTAGTTGTCACATGATTTATGATACTCCGTATTGTTTTGTTACAACTCTTTTGTAATAGTTGGGTTCATTTCTGTCTTCTTCTATTAATTTTGGATGAAAACTCGAAAAAAGTACTATTGTAAGACATTAATTGCTCGACAATTGATAGGGTAACATTTAATGGATGAGGAATTGTGGATTAGTCTTGGATTTTGATAAAGAAAAAAAAAAATCTAGGCTAGTTTCCACTATGTATAATAGAACCAACCTAATCGTGATAACAAAAACCTGGGCTAGTTTCTACTACGTAAGCCGGTATGTACGTATGATAGAACCAACCTAACTGTAGTCAGTAAATAGAAGTGAAGTTTCCTGCAAAGAATTTGGTAGAGTAAATTTCAGAGAGGTAAGGAATATCAAAGTTTGGGAATGGCTTTCTCGGGTACATTTAATCCAATGATACTCTGAGAACGTGTCCATGAAGCTGTATGTCCATTGGTGGAGTCGACGTGTTGGTCAATCTTCGGAAATGGGTGGCAGTCCTTGGGACATACAGGGTACCTTGTTAAGGTTAGTTAAGTAGCATTCATGATTGAAGCTTGATGATCATGAATTAGCTTCTGCTAATTGGGTGTGAAGTGAAGATAGACTAGAAAAACGATTTCAGCTGATTGGATGACTGCATCTTACCCAGGTTAGTATCATACTCTTTCATTATTTTTGGGGCGTAAGGAGGAATATAGTTGTGTTAATGAGCTTTACTTCTAATACAAAGCTTACCTCTGTCGAGTAACAATGGCGAATCGGAGAAACGACTGAGCAACAAGCAGTTCATCATGTCTAACAGAGGATTTGAAGCCTCAAATGACAAGAAATCCATGGATTTCACTTCAAGCTAGGGAGGGTGTTCCTCAAGGTTTATAATGAAAGTAAGGAGTTAACTTTTTACTATTGATATTTGGTAGATTTTGAAGTTTAGATCTACCTAGCAAAGCCTATCAAAAGATTATAGATTTAGGAGATAGCTATGTTTATATATTTAAATAGCAAACACGTAAACAAGAAAAGGTATGGATAATAGTTGATTGTATAGATATGATATAATAAAGTTGTTATAAAAGTCAGACTTAACACATAAAAAAGTCTTTAAAAATGTCGAGAAAAAGTCATATTTGACTTTCTATTTATTATCATTATTTCTAGTTTGATGATTGTTAATGTGTTTGATTACTGTCATGAAAGAGTCAGTGGTATAACCAGCTGTATATGATAAAGACATTTCTTCTGAATCGAAAAGAAAAGTTATATAGATAACGTTGCACAATTTGAAGGCTAAAGAAAACCAATAATATAACAAGATTGCAACTACTTTCCTATCACTAATCACTAATTAAAATAAACAATGATTATATGTATATATGTTTAAAAATAACACTATTAACCTTTCAATGTTTGCTCACAACGATTTTTAATCTTTTATTTGTTTGCAACAATATTCACAAGGACAGACTTTGACATATAGAATTAGAAGTCATTCTATCGACATAAAAGTTGACTTTTCGAATATAAAAACGAAAATCAGGTAATTATAAAGTAGAAATACATGTTTAATTGATGAGATGACGACATTCTGTGAACACACTTCACTTGTTTTGGCTAGTCAAACTCCGAATTTTGGACCACTTATTTTATTCTTTGCCAGATTAAAAATAGTCTATAATTTTTATTAATTTTTTGTTGATATTAAACAGTAGTATTATCTCATATATATTTTTTAATTTGTGATAAACTATTAAACTTGACTCGTGCCATCTTGTAATTGTGTATTGTGATTATCATACAGTAAAACTTACTCATATTTCCTATTTTGGAAAGAGAGGGAATATGTCAGGCAAATCCCAGGGAGATTAATGATGATGTACCATGATTAGTATAAAAACCAACAAACCATTACCTAATCCATGGTATATGTATACCATGCAATTGAACTATTAAGATGTGATATGTGTATTATTTTGTAAGTTTAATTATCAATTAACACTTAAAGTTTAAATTTAAAATCTCAAATCGCTGATTTAAAAAGTGACGTAACAAAAGGTTTAAACTAAAATAGAGCAAATGATAAAAGAAACAAAAGAAGATGATAATTTTGTATACTCGTACAAAAGAATAAGTAATCAACTATGGAGTAGTATTATTTATTTTTTAATTTAAATTGTATAAGCTAGCTGGATGTACTGTAGGTGATTATGTCGCTTTTAGGAAAAAGTCATCCATATAGTTACGTGTATATGAAAAAATAAGTTCATTTTCATTAAATTTAAGATAAAAACAAAAAGGTTATAAGACAGAATTTATGTCTATATGATTGCTAATACGAGTACAATAAACAAAAGGTAAATCCAAAACAAAAAACAATAAATTTTTTTAACCTAAAAAATAATGATTCAAGACAACTAGCTCGTTGAAAAATGGTTATGAGATCGATCAAAAATAAATTATCAATTAGCTGAAGTGCTGTTGCATTATAGGTAGTACTCCGTATTATAAATGAGAATGAAGAAATAAAAGCAAAATTTGAGCTAATTAGACGGCTTAATTAAAAGTATTTAGTTTAATCAAATGACGACATTCTTTCGACACTTTAGCCTTGTTTTGGGTAGTCGAATAAACAGCCGAATATGAACCACTTCCTATGTTTGGTTTGCCGGTTTCTGGTTTTTCGTGAATTATAAGAAGTGTACTTTCTTGCAATTTAATACTCCTACTCCGTACTTTGTTTTTGTGAGTTTCTTCCTTATGATTTCGTAATTATTAGTGTACATTTATCAGCAAGTACTCAGTTAGATCTATATCAAAACTGCGCAGATAGTTAGATTTTGAACTATTTGCTAGATGTTGTAAGTCTTTAATTAATTAAAAACAATAAGTATATAGTTTCAAAAAATAAATTATTTAAGATTCGTGTAAATCAGATTTTATGAGTGTCATTCCTCTATTTCTAGTTGAATACCAAATTAATTAACTAAATGTATATGGCATAGAATCAAGCGAGAGTTTGGTTTAACTATTACTAGATAAACAGACCTCTTGTTTATTCTCATTCGAAAACTATCACCAAAAGTTGTACGACGTGGTATTTTCCATAAAGATACACGGTCCAATGTTTTAGATGAAATTCCATGGCCTTAAAATTTTTTTTTTCTACGATTTTTTTTTTTTTTTTTTAAATTCAATTTTTCCCCTTGAAAATAAAGTAGAAGTAAACTATAATATAAAGCCTTATTCAGCTATTCTATACCTTACAAAATTGATCCAATTAGAAATAACATATTTATTTCAAAACCTAAAATGTACTTAAAGCTTGTTATAATTAGATAACATGATTTAACTAGAATAGATCGAAATGGTTCCAATCAATTTGAACAATTAACTCCAATTTGGCTTATACTTAAATAATGTATCATCAAAATTTTAAAGTATTTCAACCTAACTTTCGTGAAAAATAAGTGTACTCCATATTATTGAACAAGACAAGTGCCAACATTATAAATTACTCGGACAAAACAAATGGATTGGACGAGAGCAATTGGTGATCTAAAGTAATTTGATAGAACAAATAAATAGATACACGTACGCCGTATCGAAACTCCATCCGTTTCAAATTCATCCTTAACAATGCCTACACGAAAACATGTGACATGACAAATTAAACGATTTCAATGACAACTAATAGTCGTGTGATCATGTTCGTTGTTTGCTACCAATGTTGCATGAAGACATGGTGTCACCTGCAAACTTTCTTTAATAAGTAACAATTGCGTTGTATTAATCTCTTAATTTGTTATGATATCCTGAGTTAAGGAATATATAGCTTTCTATGAGTAGTTGTTACCAGAAAAAAACATATTATTGGAGACCACAATAAACATATACAAATAATAAGAGATGGAGGGAGAATGAGACACGAGGTGGGCAATGTAAGTTTCTATGAAAATTGGTTTTACGCTAACTTATCATGACCAAATATACTAAAGGTCACAAACAGAGATAATAAAAGGTTGTCTATGTATAATGTGACCAATGATATAACAAGTAAAAATGATCAATGATGTTATGAGTAAGAGAATGTTAAAGTCGCTTAACATTTTTACTCATCATTAATTTCAACAGTGAGTAATATAAACTAAAGAAATTAGCACTTAAATTAAAGTTTTTACTATTGATATGTTACATGTAAAACGAAATGTCTTAAGTTTATAGGATGTTAAAGTCGTGCATGTCAGAGTAGAGAGGGTATCACATATCGCTAACCATATACGTGAGATGCTCAAATTAAAGTACATTTTTTATGCAGTTTCCATTTCATTCATTGTTACACATAAACTCGACATTACAATTAAGTTTAAGCCATATAGCTGTAGTAGTGACTAGTGAGACTTTAAATTGTGTATTTTTACTTAAGCTAATTGTTTATATCTACTAAATAATTAAACAGTTTATCATATACAATATAGAGTAATTATGGCTCATTGGCTCATTCAAGATCCAATATAAAAAGGTGACAATTACATACAATCATCATTATTTCCTTGATTAATCTCAACATAATTAAAAGGTACAAACGTTGACAAATCTCAAAAGCTCCCTCAAACAACTAACCATGGTGTCTAAACCATCTCACATTGCTGTCATCATTCTCTCCCTCTTCTTGCTCTCGGCGACCTTCAACCTCGTCGCTGGCCATAGTACCGAGAAGAAAAGCGAATGCACCTGTATAAGAGAAGACAAAGACGAGCATGCAGGAGAAGTAGTCGATAAAAGTGTCTTACATTATAAAATTGGATCAATTGTTGTCATATTAGTTGCGAGTGCGCTGGGAGTTTTTCTTCCCATAGTGGGGAAAAACATCCCAGCGCTTCACCCTAATAAGGGTGGATTCTTCCTAGTTAAGGCATTTGCAGCCGGGGTCATCCTATGTACCGCATTCATCCACATCTTACCTGAGGCCTTTGAGAACCTAACTAGCCCATGTCTCGGTGAAGATTCACCATGGGCTAGTTTTCCCATCACTGGCCTCGCCGCCATGGGCGGGGCTATTCTGACTTTGATGATGGACTCCATTGCTATGCGCCATTTTCGTAAGGCTCACGGCCTTGATGATCATAATGCCGCTGATGAGGAGGCTAAGGATGCTCATCACCATGTTCATGGTTCAAGTAGCGTAGTCCCTCAAGGTCTAAGTCAAGCGGAACAAGTCAGATATAGAGTCACTTCACAGGTACTTTTATTCGTATTGTTCTTTTTCTTGATGCAAATACCACTGATGTTTAATTTGGAGTACATGCTAGTTGTAACGGATGCAAGCAAAAATTTTTTTTAAAAAGAATTTAACTAGGAGAACCCCCAAGAGGGTTTATATAGTCTTGCAATTAAAAAAAAAATAATGAGAGTTTATATAGTACACTTAAATTATTATATGATGTAAAACAAAATAGGTCCAAGTCCAAGATATAGAAAACCATAGTTAATTAATTACTTTGATAATTATTTGACGGGGGCTAACTAATTCAAGTCATATTTTAACAATATATCGTTTTTAATTTTTTATTTTCTAGTTGGGATCGGTATTGACCGTTTTCTATATTGGCTCGGCATATATATTGGAATTAGTATAACGTGGGTGCAACACTGCAACTAGATATGTATAATGAATGAATGCAAGCTTATCATAAGGAAGTACGGAATATCTTGCAATCACCTCGTCCTCCATATCGTCGAGGGCTGATCTGATCTGATCAAAACTAGCCATATTTCCGAACATCAAACCTAACACAAACAAGCTACCTTGAAATCTTGAATATGCAGAAAGAATACCCTAGACGATGATCGAAATCGTGCAAGCGGACCTTTTCTTTCCCTTAGATCACGTAGTCGCGTCGACTATAACATGGACTATGCATGTTTAGGGAGTTGCATTATTGCATATTTCGTCATAAGTAAATTTTTTTCTTAGCTTTAATTACTTCTTTTATGTTATCTGCAAATTTTCTTCCCAAGTATGCATCAAAGTCACCAATGTCCTTGGTCCTAGGATAGTTCAGGCAACCGAGCCAACAGCCGATGCACGCATTTTTTGACCAATTTATGTTCCCATGGCAATTAGAGTCTAACTAAGTACTCTAATAGTGTAAATGTGTAATAGTCTTCAATTAAAAATATAAATAGTGTAGATACACCATATTCTACTCTACGGACTTACAGGGTATTTTGTATATTCCATTCCTAAATAATCATAATAGCCTGAGTTTAACACTATTCATATACGAGTGTTAATTGTTGATAGTCCCTTCATTCCAGAATAACTGGGACATTGGACTTTTTTATTCATATATTAATTTTGATGAGAATATTTTACTAACATAATAAAAAACGTATTTTGTCATAAAATATGTTGTTAGATAGGTATTAATATAAAGTTTCACAATATAACTTTTATTACTTCGTATAATTTTTGATTAATATTTAATTATATAAAAATAAGGTCAAACTAGTACATCAACATATGTGCAAAAGTTGATTGTGTCCGTTATTGTGGAACAAAGGGAGTACATGCTATTTCACTATTTCCCTAAACATTGCGAAAAGTTTATTTAATTTATTTTATTATATTATATTACTAAGTTAGTCCCGTACGATGTACGGTTCTAATAATAAAAAATTTACTTGTAAGTATGTAATATAAATATTTTGTTTAATAATAAAAAATTTACTTGTAAGTGTGTAATATAAATATTTTAAGCAAAACATAATAAATCGTGATCCCTCTCATTAGATTAATTTACCTAAAATGAAGGACATGATTTTAAATATTCTAATTAACTTCATAGCTATAATAAAATGTTAAAAATGTTAGCTTTCGTTTTTTATTCATTGTAGGAAATTTGAAGAATTAATTAAGAGTGAAAAATCCAAACTCTACAATCACTAATAAAATGTAGGAGATTGTTTTTTAAAAAAACCTAGGTAGGAGGGGAATAAAATGTGAAAGAGACCGTCAATTATTTTTACTCAATAGGAATAGAAATTGTGTATTTAGTCAATTTAATTATAAAAACTTTTAGAAAAATGTATAATTGATCAATCATTTTCAAATATTAGCTTTAACCTAAAATAAAAAATAAATAAATAAAAAGAATGATGTCAATAGTAGTTTGGAGGAAAAATTTATTATAATAAGCTGCCACGTGGATAGTTATGATGTCAGCGGTAATTATTTTAGTATTAACTAGATGGAAGCCCGTGCGATGCACGGTTTTTTCATCTAAGATTTTTAATTATTTGATTTATTGTATTTAATAATTTTAGACAAAATTCAAAAGTTAAATATTTTTTTTTTACTATGATTTATAATGAATTTATTAAATATAAATAAATTGTAAATATGTTATTTTTTCCGTTATATAAAATCTTTAATGTGAAATGATAAATTTTTAACAATTTAAATCCTAAATCATTATTCATTGTTTTACCATATCTTTTATTTCGATAGAATCACCAACCTCGTCCACATATTGAGTATACAACATCTAATCGTATGACATTACATAAACAAATAATCGTTAAGTATTCTAAATAAATACAATGTAACTAATAATTACAAAAGTAAATTTTAACATACGATTTTAAAAATTACCCGGACATTAATGACCTAAAACAAACACAAAATTACTAATAGAAAATTCGCTTGATGGGGTTTTGTATTGATACGAAATATTATTTGTGTCGTATGATGTGTTAGATCTGCATGTAAAAAAACATTTAGTAAATAAAACATAAACATATAATCGTTGAGTATTCCAAATTAATACAATGTAAGTAATTATTAGAAATACTAATTTAAACATAGGATTTTAAAAATTAAGCTAAAAATTATCGGCCATTGATGACCAAAAATTAACACAAAATTACTAACACAAAATTCGCTTGATGGGGTTTTTTATTGATACGAAATTTTGTTTGTGTCGTATGATGTGTCAATTTATAATGGTAGGTATCATAAATTTTAATTTATAAAAATAATTTGTATTTCTTATCATAAATACTGTCAAAATTTATCTTTTAATGGTATCAAACTTTATTATAAGCGTTTATCATTTAAATATTTTTTAGTATATTTTTTTGGATTTCTTATACTCGTAGTATTGAATTAATAAATTTATCTTTTCCTATATTTTTACTTTATTTTTTTTCATTAAAATAGTTTAAGTCGTGGATTAAATTATAATCTATGTGGCATTAAAATTTTATATATATCAAATCTAATTCGTTACTTTTATCTAGGTGGCGACATAATTTTTTAATTCAAAAATAAAATACAAATCTTTCTTCTTATTGGTCGAAATAAGTATATTTTTTACGTGGCGCTCCGAATGTTCTTCCAAAATACCAACTTTATTTATCTAAATATATTAGATTATTGATTTTGGATTTATTTTATTTCATTATATTATTTTGGAAAAGAGGACTTTTTTTTTCGGAAAACAGGAGATTAAATGTACATAATCGTGTGATATACTCCTTGCAACATTTTTATTTTATTTTATTGTATCCTAAATTTTAAATTGTTTTTTTTTTAATACAATTTTTAAATTAAATTGCTTTTGCGTTGTTCTACTTTTATTTTATTTTATGCAAATATTTAAATTGTTACATAATCGTGTTAGAAGCAAAGCATTACTACTCCGTATTATTATTATTTAATCTATAAGTAAAAAAAAAAAAAAAAATGAATTTTTCCTATTAAAAAAATGTGAAATCTTGAAAAGATATACGTATATATAGAAAAACTATCAATAGCATTGAATATTTTGATCAATTACCAGCTATTATCCTTTCCAAAACAAAGAAAATCTTCTATTAGATAATACACACATAATGTCGACATACTTACGTTGACTAGTAGAAAAGACATCAAATTTCTACTTATAAAATCAACCGAATCTGGTTGTTTATTGAGTAAATGGCGACATATATGAACATTATTTCTACTACTCCTGTTTACGCTCCCTAATACTTCGTATTTATATCATTAATTTTTTAATTTTTTTCTTTTTTCCATGAATTTCTCGGTCCATTAAAGCTTTCCAATGTCACTATCCCAAAACTAAGACCAAAAGTCATACATATAAAGTTTGTTCATCATCATACAATAATGATGATTTTCATATAAAACACATCATATATATAGTACTTTCTTTTTAGGATCTTCATTCTTGACTAACTTTTAGGAAACAAACCTTCCATTCACACACCAAAAAACAATCGCAACAACGCATTATTCCTCTTTCGAGATTCGAAAAAGTCGAAAAATGTTACTAGGCAAGAGATCTTACTACGTTATTATCATTTCCATTGTCCTTCTTTTGCCAATTTCGTTGGTGTCGGGTGATTGTACGTGTGAACGGGCAATAATAGTAATAACGCGGCCTTAAAGTATAAACTCGGGGCAATAGCCGCTATACTAGCGGCAAGTGCCCTCGGAGTATGTCTCCCTATAATAGGAAAAAGTTTCCCAGCGTTACACCCCGAGAGTAATTTATTTTTCCTAGTAAAGACTTTCGCGGCAGGGGTAATTTTATCCACGGGGTTTATTCACGTGTTACCCGATGCGTTCGAAAGTCTTACTAGCCCTTGCCTGAAGGAGAATCCGTGGGGGAAGTTCCCCTTTACCGGACTCGCCGCCATGGTGGGGGCTCTAGGGAGTTTGATGATCAATGCGTTCGCCACCGGGCACAATCGTAGGGTCCACTTTGGGAAGGCGACCGTGGCGGCGGGTGTGGATGAAGAGATTAGTGGTGATCACGCGGGGCATGTGATATATTAAAACTACTCTGTAGTTTTTTTTTTTGAAGAAACTCCGTAGTTTAATACTTATAAATAATAATTTTGAAATAAGGGTGTATGTACGTACAATGTCATACTGTCATAGGGTCAGTTAGGCAGGGGGTTTAATTATTTAGGGAGATAAGAGAGGCCGAAAGTACTTAAGGACATAATAACTTTCCAACTTGTCTTTAGTACTATGAGTTAGATAGCCAATATTTGTCAATGAAATAATTGAATGGGACATTGCTATATCTACCCACCGAGTAGAAAAATAATATTTGAAAATGTTGAGTTGTATAATTGCATTAAGTCATTTAAATTAACACCGGATATATATGGAAATCATGTTATCTATTGAATTATTGTTCAGGTGTTGGAGATGGGTATTGTGGTTCATTCAGTAATTATAGGAATATCACTGGGTACTTCTGAAAGTCTCGATACCATTAAACCTCTAATGGCGGCTTTGTGCTTCCATCAATTCTTCGAAGGTGTAGGACTTGGTGGATGCATTGTACAGGTAAATTATGTATCTATGTTATAAATTAAGTATGCTAATGTATGATCCTATCATAATGAACATTATTTTTCTAATTTATGCATACTATGTATGTATCCTTGGTAATCATACATGCAGGCAGCGTTCAAGTCAGCATCTACATTGTGCATGGCATTGTTCTTCTCCCTCACAACTCCAGTAGGAATCGCAATCGGAATAGGAATATCTAATGTTTATGATGAAAGTAGTCCAACAGCTCTTATTGTTCAAGGGTTGTTAGATGCGGTGGCGGCCGGAATTTTGATTTACATGGCACTTGTAGATCTTCTAGCTCAAGATTTTATGAACCCTAAGATGCAAACCAACACTAGGCTTTTCTTTGGAGCAAATCTTACCTTGCTACTTGGTGCTGGTTTTATGGCTGTTTTAGCTATATGGGCTTAATTTTTTACCATGACTTTAAGCTTTTTGTGAAGTGATCACTGATTATATTGATTTTTACATCCTTTAAATTTTTTTATTATTATTTTTTTTTTAATTTTTTGAGTGTTATCCGGTGATGAACTACATACATTTTTGTAAGTATCATATCATTTAATACATGTTATACTCCGTGTGATTAAGAAACATTCATAGTATGTATTAAGTAAATTGAGTAAATTGATTTTGAAAAATTTGTTGTTTTAATTAATTAAGCAAAGCTTGTAAGAGTTCAGCAACTTTTTTGTGTGGCTGGCCACACCATGTGGCAGGGGTTATTTGTATGTATTACTTATTCAGGGGTTACTTGTATGTGTTACTTATTCAAGGGTTACTTGTAGGGGTTGCTTACTCAATTGGTTAGCGTGTATTAGTAACCCCTATAATTACCCCTGACCAAATGAGTAACCCCTGAAAAAGTAACCCCTACAAGTAACCCCTGACCAAAAGAGTAACCCCCTACAAGTAACCCCAACCACATACAAATAATTATGGTAAGAGTTAGTAATTTAAAAAGGAAAATTCGGTAAGAATAACCCCAACCTTCTTGTTTTCTCTTTAAATAATTTGAACTTCAGAGTGTATTCGCTTTTATTGGTCCCAACCGGTCACCAAATCTATTATAACATGTTTATGGACAACCTCTTCTTCTTCTGGCAAGCGGCAGTCCACCCTTCCCCATCCCCACCCACACAAAATTCGGTCAATAATAATAAATGTAATATTTATAAGCAATCTAAACAAGGAACTATTATTGACCATATGAGAAGAAATTTGCTAATTGATTACTTTGAAAAGATGACATCAAATACAAAAGTACATAGTATTACATAATTATATCGCGGTTAAAACTTCATGTTTAAATTTGAGGTATAGTAGTTGATCTTAAAATGTCACTACCTTCTTTTTTTTTTAAAATACCAACGGATTATTATATTAATAGAGATCGATTTCCGTCAAAGTTAAGAGGCTTTGGGGGAAAGGACCTAAATAAACAAGTTCGTAACACAATCTCTTCCCTCAACCTTGTATTTTTTTTTTTTTTTTAAGGAATTACTTCATTATTATCCATTGACAGGCCACTTGGAAGGAGGGAAGTTGGCATTAGGTGTTAATGAAAATTTATGATAAGAAATAATTTAGTTCGAGGGCTATCTTGAATGATCATGAGAATGAATATGATTTCATTTTATAAATTTGACATATTAAAATACTATTTGGTACAATACAAGATGTAAAGTTTGTCAACTCAAATTTTATAATAGATAGAACAAATTGGAGGAACAAATTGAATACTGTATGTATATGTATTAGTCACACAACCAATGAAAAAAAAAAAAAAAAAAAAAGTCGAAATATGAAGACACCAAATCAAGCCCATATAGCCATAATAGCCATAGCAGCAACACCAAGAAGCAAAGCGATATTGGCCCCAAAGAAGATCTTAGCTTTGGATTGCACCTTAGGGTTCATCAAGTCCTCCGCTAGAAGGTTAACAAGCGCCATGTTAATCAAGATTCCAGCCGCAACTGCGTTCAATAACCCTTGAACGATGAGTGCTGTCGGACTACTTTCCTCATAAACTTTGCTTATTCCAATTCCTACGGCAATTCCCAAGGGAGTTGTGAGGGAAAAGAACACTGCCATACATATAGTAGATGTAGACTTAAAAGATGCCTGCATGCATGCATACGTATGTAGTTAGTCGCAAAAAAGGTTATAAAAAGTTAATATATGGTCGATAAGATTAAAGTCAAAATTAAAAATAATGAGAAAGAGAGAGTGAGAATTAAACCCACCATCTCGGTGTACGTACCTGTACAATGCATCCACCTAATCCAATACCCTCGAAGAATTGATGAAAACATAGAGCTGCTATGAGAGACTTGATGGACTCAAGGCTATCGGATGTACCCATCGATAGCCCTATAATGACTGAATGAACCACAATACCTATCTCCAGCACCTAACGATATACATACAACAATAACAAGTTAACAACACGTATCGATCACCCCCATAAGAAGCTTTTATTTACTAATCTATTAAGTATTTTCAAGTTTGTTTTGGCCATTTAGCCTTCCTTTATTTGAGTGGCGTTATTGTTTTGGCCAGTGCGTGAAACGTTTCTCCTAGCTATGTGTGTATGCCAATGTAAAACTTTGATTAATACAAGTAATATCTTTAATTATCAATAACTACAAATTATAACAATTGAATATTATAATCTATTCATTAAGATGATTTTAACAAATAACAAGCTAAGTATCCACAAAATTATTGTTGAGATAATATGTTTTGATGATCATAAACAAATGATGCTTATTAACTAACTTGTGTGTTGATGTGCATATTAAACAAGTCATGGAGGATTGATCCTTGTATATCATGAACATGGTTAGAGCAACAATCAATGAAGTTCCCATGAGGGTACTTCTAAAGAGAAGTTCCTAATAAATATGGAACAAGTATTTAAAGTTATATTATTATTATTTAATTATATTAGTTTAAGAACTTTATTTATATACTTCACTTCAGTTTGATGAAAGTGTGTCAAGTGTACAGGTTTTTAGGCACGTTCTTGAGAAAGGAACAAGTTCTAGAGTTGGAACAAAGGGAAGTCCTTGATCTCTACATGAAATACACTACAGACTAATCGAAGGAAGAAAATAGAGAAGTCCATGTCAAGTGTTCCTTTAGGAGTCTATATACAAGATCCTATGAGAAGCACTATGAAGTTCCCTAGAGGAACAATCAACATGTGGAGTAGCATGGAGCATGAAGACAGAAGATATGAGTTTATTTTCTAGGATTCATGTACGTATATGTAGAAACTTGAAAGGTATTGAAACTCACGGTACTAAAAGGAACTTGAAGGAAGTACAAAATTTATCTTCTCTAAATAAGCATTCAATTATATTGAATTCTAATTTAGATATTTTTCCTAAGGAAAATACTTTATAAAACAAAGTTTTATTAATGTGATAAAAGTAACTATATTTTGGAAGAAAAGATTTTATTTTGTTTTTGGAAAATAAACCAAGGATATTATTTTACAAAAACTTATCTTTTCCTAAAAATATCTTTTATTAACCATGTTGTTTTGATTGGCTATTTTCAGGGAAAATCAGTTGAGATAATTTAGTACTGAATAGTCAAAGGAACTTGTAAAAGTTTGTAATTGGAATAAGTCTTCTCATTACATTTAAGTTGAAAATTATTTTATGGAAATTACTCTTGTGATTAAATTGATTAAAGAAATGTTTTGGAAAATAAATATCTTGGATACCTTATTTTACAAAACATTTTCTTTTTCTCCAAGGATTGATTTAAGCACTCCCTATAATTTTTCTCCAAGAAAATAGTTTTCAAATGCTTATCCATATGTCACGTTCATCACTTCATCCCCACGTTCTCCAGTATATTGATATTGGTTGTTCCTAAAGTTTAGGAGCACTAACTGTTAGTTGTAGAGAATACGGAGGAAGTGGGTATGCTTGGGTACGTTATAAATAAAAGGCTTTGTTTTCACTTTCAGATTGTCTGACCTTAGAGAGTCCTTCCAAAACAGGTCTGGCTTTAGTGAGTCATTTCAAATGGGTCTAACTTAAGTTGAAAAGATTTTCATATAATATATTTTGTTTTCACGTAAGTAAGTTAGTACAACAAGTTCCAAGTTTCCAAGAGTTCCAAATTCCTAATTGTTCTTGAGTTTTTATGTACTAAAGTTAAATCTATTATTGAGTTGTAATTTGAGAAAAAGATTGAGTTATCTTTTGTAGAGAGTTAAAATTAAGTCTTAAGTTTTCAAGCTTCGAGGTTGAAGCTATAGAGAGCATTTGGGGCAGATTTATGTTCTAAAGGAACTTAAATTCTTATCGAGTTCCTATAGATTGTAATAGTATTGCCTATATAGTGAAGTCGATTTAGAAAATCCCAAGTGGTCGTGGTTTTTCTTCTTGTTGGGCGCAAGAAGTTTCCACGCTAAAATCTCTCTTGCACTTCTATTTGTTCCATAACATTAAACGTTTTTAATTTCCGCAAAATGTTGGAACACTAGTTCCTACACAATTCACCCCCCCTCTTGTGTGCTCCATCCAATTAACAATTATACCTTTTTCTTATATATAAATCATTAACATTAGTCAAAATGGATTAATTATTAAATAGTGCAAAATGTCAAAAAGTTTCACTTGCAAATAAAGATACGAATTGGGAAATTTTGTTACCCTCAGGAAACGGTATTTGTTACTTTTAACTCATACCAAACAACTAGAAATGGAAAAGAGTGAGGAATAACTCAAGTGGTTAGAGTTCTCCTCCCGGTTCCAAGTGATCCTGGGATCGATTCTCATCACTTGTCCTTATGGCTTTTTAAACACCAAACGGAAACACTTATATGAGTCTGTTTCCTATATATATCTAAAATTAATATACCAAACGCCTGAGAAGAGTCCAACAAGATTCCACATTATACGATTATATTCTTTAGTTATGTTAAATTACACAAGCTAATAATATAATTGATAAATTGTGTCAAAAGTCAATGTGTCAAGAAATTAAATTTGCAATAATGGATTGGAGGAGGTATTAAATTTCACTTTTGGTTGAGATCATTTATATTTGCTGTATATGAAATATTTGTGGATATCCATTATTCTCCTTTGTATCATTCCGGAATATTCTAGATCTAGGGTTTATTTGTTATCTAAGCAAATCCTAGTTATATTGAATGTATATATATCCCCACTCTATGGAATAATACAGACTGATTTATTCTCTCCCCAATTTCTCTCCTATCTCTCTTTATTTCTCTTCCATATTTAACATTTTCCTCTTTTTTATTTTTTTATCTGTTACTTTTATTGCTGGGTTACGTTTAAGATACGGATGAAATTTTAACTATGAAAAGTGTACTATATAAGAAAAAACAAGCTCACATGAGGTATAATTTCTTTTCTTTTTTTTTTTCCCTTGATGTGTAGTTTTTAATTTAAACAACTTTCTATAATTCTCTATAATGTATAGTTGAATTGACAAAATTGATGTCATTACTTCAATCACAATATCTTTGATAAACAATTAGCTAGTAAAAATTTAATTGATATTAAAATGTACATATAAATGAGGAATTTTTTCCTTTAATTATATATTGAAAATTTTATAGTAGTTGTTTAAGATATGACTACCATATATTTTAATGATTATGTAGTTCATAATTGTTTTTTTTTCCTTATATTACTTCATTTTTGGTATAAAATAGTATTATCAATATTTTTTAAATTTATCAAATTTTGTATTTTCATTTATGTAATTTTTATTCTTATTTTATAATTTCTCGAAAATTAATTATTTTATGTTGGATAAAAATTTTCAAAAATTATATTTGTGTTGTAGATATTAAAAGACTAATTGTGTCCATTTTATAAAGTGAAAAAATGAAACGATCATATTGTTATTAAATAATATGGTAGTCATAGTTCAATCAACCGTCTGAATGTACGTAGGCTATATGTTGCAAGCTAAGTAAAAAAAAAAACAAAACCAAAGAAAGCAGTTTTATCTCCCAAAAAAAACATAAAAAGAAAAGAAAAGTAAATTTACCTATGAAGTAACTCTATATCTGATTTGTTCAACCTTGTTTAGACCTTCAGGAACATGTCCGCCAGCACCATGAGCATGAATGTGGCCATCCATATCCTGCTTAGCACCAATTTGATCCTCAATACTTACCCCCTTACGAAAATGACGAGTAGCAAAAGAGTCCATCATCAATGTCAAAAGAGCTCCTGCCATGATGGCGAGGCCACTAAAAGGGAATTTTTCCCAAACAGTGTCCTCGCCGAGGCAGGGGCTCGTAAGGTTTTCATATACCTCAGGCAATATATGAATAAATGCAGTGCTAAGAATAATCCCAGCTGCAAATGATTTTATCAAATAGAAAATGCCCTTTTCGGGCCGAAGTGCGGGGATTGTTCTCCCTAGTATTGGAAGGAAAACACCCACCGCACTTGTAACTAATATCGTTACGAGTGCTATTACTTTGTACTTCAAAATTTCCTTAGGAGAATCATCTTCTTCTTCGTGATCGCCCTCAATGCCGTGGTCATGCCCGGCATGGTCGCCGTGTTTGGGCTCTTTAATACACGTGCAAGTGTGTTTCTTTTCTGTACTGTGGCTCGCTACGAGTTTAATGGTGACGGCGAAGAGGAGGATGAGGGCCGTGCGCGATGGTTTTGGCGCCATTATTGTTAGTTTTGAAGGAAGTTAATTAATTTGTCAATTCAACTCTTTTTGCTGGTTTTAGGAAAATATTAATAAGCTAGCTAATTATATTAGGTCTATAATTTTATAACTATTGTTTGTTTAATAATGTGTGTAATTTTATGTAATGCACATATTCAAGTCATATCACTGCTGTATATCTATGATCTCAAAGTTTGACTTCAGATATGACGACATTTAAGGAAATGTAATACGTGCATTAATGTTTGATGTGTACATAATTGTGTACTGTTCTGTACTACATGGACTATCAGAAATTTTCACAAGATAATATGGCTGCACTACATGAATTGATATATTTGCGAACAGCTTTCAACCTTGTCAATTAAGCAACTGAACAAGGTTGAACAAAATACGAGGTTCATTTACTAATTAAACAAGATTTATGTTGGGGTTGTTTATCCCAAGTCCCACATGGAAAGAATAAGAAAGTGAAGAGCTCCTTATAAGTGAATGCACACTTTATTAGTAAAAAGCTCGTTTGGTAGCTTGTTATAAAATATGCATACTACGTCCCCATAAAGCTATGATTATAGATTATTTTTCATACTAATAGATTACTCTATAAATTTATTTTCATTACCACAAATTATTATCAAGGAGAAAATACCATACACGAGTACGAGCAAGCTTCACAAAACACATAAAAAAAATTAAAAATCCAAAAGATAGGAACCGGCAAACCAGAATTAGAAAGAGCAAGAAGTGTTGAAAGAATGTCATCATTTTGATTTTTTGATTAAATTAAACAGTATGTCAGTATTAATAAAGCTGTCTAATTAACTCATATTTTGATTTATATCTCAAATGCCAGCAAATATTGACATCAATTCCTTTAGGCTTATAATTCAAGTATAGTGCATTAGTGCAACAACACTCCTGCTACTTATCAATTTGATCTGTAATTATTTTTTATTTTCTAATCGTCTTTTATCAATATCTTTGATAAATGATAAAAGAAAAACTATTGGTATAACGATACAATAAATGTCAACGTGTTTCCTGCGATCGATATTATGAAAAAAAATGGAAGTATGGAGTACTAATTCGTTAATTGAATTTTTCTTTTGTTTACCATCATTACCGTTTTTTCCGATGGATATTCTTTGGTCAATCCACTTAGTATTTCACCTTTATAGGTTGTTTAATAATTTACCTTTGTGGCTAAACTTATGAAATTATACACAGTCGTACACATCTTAGGATAATATAGGTTGTTAATTGTAATAGCCGTTGCTAGCTTGTTAAATGCGATGGGTAAAATGAGATTAGGAGATGGAGTATTAACAATTAACTATTTAACAAATAAAAATAATAATAATCTATCAACTACAAGTATTATTTAATCTTGAAAAGAATATACTAAGTGGTCCAAATTTCGGAGTACGTTTGACTGGCCAAAATAAGTAAGTGAAGTCGTGAAGAGTGTTCACATAATGTCCTCATTTCATAACTCATAAACAATAAGGGGTCGTTTGGTTCGCAAAGTGGAATCGGAATGGAATGGGGAAAGGATATGGAGGAGAATGGAATGAAACTCTTGAAATTTGCTATGTTGTTTGTTTTAATAACGAAGTGGAATAAATCCCACTAGTCCCACCACCACACAGCCACCTAATTCATTAACTTTCCACCTTTTCCGGCCACCATCCATCCACCAAACCACTCACCGCACCTCCCCCACCATTCGCCGCCCTACGCCAGCCCTCCCCCACCCCTGCGCAGCCCATCCCTCTCCCAAAAAACCTCCCTTAGCCCAGATCCTCCACCATCATCATAGTAAAGCTCGTAACTCCCTCCACCAGCAACAGCAGCGGCATCTAATTCCAATGGGGCCCGCAAAACGATTACCGGACTAAACGGTGACCGGTCACCACCATTTCTTCGACTCCAACGAAATCTAGGGCTAGAGGAGAGAGATTCACGAGATGAAGCAGAGTTCGAGTTCGAATTAGGGTTTCCTCCGACCATGTACATCGCTGCAGACGGAAAACGACGTCGTCGAGAGTCGACGAGAGGAGAGGAGGAAAGCTGAGACGAAAGCGGTCGACGGATCTAAGTGGAGGGGAGGGTTATGCGTGGGTGAGGGAATGATTTTCCGGTGAGAGGAGGGGCGGCGAGGTTCCGGTGAGGGGCGGCGAGGGTCGGGGGATGGCGGCGACATTCCGGTGAGAGGCGGCGAAGTTCCGGCGAGAAGTGGGTGAGGGTGGCTGATGTGGGTATGGTGGTGGTTGGGGAATTGAAAGGGAATGGGAAAGGCTAGGGGGGTGGGGAATGGGAGTAGAAGGTTTTTGGGTAATCAAAGGAGAAAGGGAATAATTGAAATGGAAAAAAAAAACAACAACAACAAAGGGAATGATTCTCATAGAATCCCATTCCCTTTGATTATATTACTGCGAACCAAACGGCCCCTAAGTACATACATGATTTTGTTTTTCTTTTCATGTCGGAAAAGTCAACTTTTATGCTGATATAAGATACAACGATACAATAAATATAAATGTCAATGTGCTCCCTATGATATTATTATAGAATATTATGGAGTAACAAAAAAAAAATTAAAATTGATGTGAGCAAAAACTGAAAACCTATTACAAAAAAAAAAAAAGAAAAAAAAAATTATCTAGTGTTAAATTATTAGGTTTGTTGCCCATTATTGGTGACTAGTATTAAGTTGATGTTGAAATCTTATTATAAAATGTATCATATTTATTACTCATTAGCCTTTCTAATCGTGGTACTCAATTTATATACGTAGTAGTAACTTTTTTTTTTCTTCTTCTGAACAGTCTTTGGCATTATATATAACTGGTCATACAATTAACTCCTTCATAAAATGTAAGTGACAACATAAGATATGTAAGTATTATAGATTTTTTAAAGGTGAAAGCAAAAGGTACTGGGTTGGTTACGTGGAATGTAAGTGGAATGTAACTAATGAGGCACCGACCTAATCAATCAATTGGCTTCTCAGAAAGCACATATTAATTAGAACATATACCCGATTACATGTAGCTCTACATACATAAACTGGGTTGGTTACGTGTATAGTAGCTCTACTCCTAGCTTTAATTCCTTGTTTAAATTGCTTATAAATATTACATTTATTATTATTGATCATATAAGAAGAAATTTACTAATTGATTACTTTGAAAAGATGACATCAAATACAAAAGTACATAGTATTATATAATTATATTGCGGTTAAAACTTCATGTTTAAATTTGAGGTATAGTAGTTGATCTTAGAATGTCACTACGTACCCTTTTTTTTTTTTTTTTTTTTTGAAAACACCAACGAATTACTATATTAATAGAGATCGATTTCCGTCAAAGTTAAGAGGCTTTGGGGGAAAGGACCTAAACAAACAAGTTCGTTACAACCTCTAGAATCCCACCTAGCAACGTGCTGAGCTAGAGTATTACCGGCACGTTTAACATGAGACATCGAAAAAGCTACAAAAAGATTTGACAGAACACAAATGTCATCAACAAGCAATGAGAAAGGGGTAAAATTGGCAGCCTTCTTCTTAACCCCTTGAACTACATTGGATGCGTCACTCTCCAAAATTACCGAAGAATATCCAAGTCTTGCAGCCACTTGGAGACCATACCGACACGCAGCAACTTCAGTAGCATCAGGAGCCCACCCAGCCTTCTCCTTTCCAACAACAGCCACCAAAGCCCGAGACCTGTCGCACTCCCAACATGAGCATCACAGTTGACTTTCACCACCCCCCTACAAGGCCGAGACCAAGAATTTGCAAAGGGCTGCCCTTGCACACGCTGACCCATGAATACCTTCTTAGCATAATCACCATACTCAAGGACAGACTTTGACAGGTTTGACGCAACACTAACAGGCAGACAGTCACATTGTCAAATATAATCATGTTACGACACCACCAAGCAGTCCAAGCTAGAGTTACTCGCAGCCCAAATATCCATCGCTGCATTACATTCGAAGGTAGCATGTATCACCGACTCATCTCCATTCCCACAGATCGAACAAGTCTTGCTTTCCACCATGTGCCGAAAATGTAGCCTTTCTCTAACAGCTAGGAAGCCTTTATACGCCCTCCATAGAAAGTGTGCAAGTTTCGGAGGACCTTTAATACCCCAAATTAACCTCCAAACAGCGTCTTGAGATTGGGATTGTACCCTTGCTGGTCCCTGCTTCCCCAGCCAATACCCCGAACGAACCGAGTACTCCCCGCATTTTGACGACCACCTATACATCACATCCTCTGTTGTTCGATAGGATAATGGAATTGATAAGATTAACGCTTGATCCACCGCATTAAAATTATCAAGAATCACATCCTCACGCCAAACCATAGCTTCATAATTAATTAAATCACTAACTCGCAGCCCGAAATTGCTATGATTCAACGGCATCGGCACACACACTGAGGAACCCCGGCCCCTTGACAGCCATGCAGAATCCCAAACTGAAATATTACTACCATTCCCGACCCTCCATTTCGACCCCTCAAGTAACAATAATCCACCTAATCATTAACATGTCAATCGCCTAATAAATTATATCAGAACCACCAAGGGGCAGCGCTGCTTTCCTAGTGGGGCTTAGAAAATCATAGAGTGACGTCCCAAAGCACCACAAGTTTTTTCGGTACCGCTAGAGAGCACTGAGAAAAGCAGGCAGCGCCCCTTTGTGGCCTTGATATAATCATGCATGTATATGTGATACATGGAATAACTAAATAAAATTTTAAAAAAATGCACAACATGGCTCATTGTTGGCAACATAACGCTGGTGGCTAAGTCGACAAAGCCATCAGATCGAGGCTGGTTGTTGGTGCAACGATGATATGGTTAGTGTTTTTAGATTTTCTAACGATATTGGTGGCCATTGGAAGAACATAGAGCTATTAACCATGGGGTCAAGCCTTGGCCAAAAAATAAAAAAAAATACTCTTTTTGGGCCAAGGCACCGGACCAGGACCAAGTTCGAGCAAAAAAAAAAATCAAATAAAAAATGTCACAATTAAACCCGCTATTTCAAGCCAAATTCAAGGCAGGCCAACATTTTAACCAATTATTATGGGTTGCCCAAAACCCAAAAATAAAATTAATTCAAGTTAAAAGAGTAGTCTACATTCCAACAAGTGTTATTTTTAAATTAAACCCAATAGCAGCACAACAACTTCCTAGGCACAACAAATTTGGCAAGGACCAGTTAGGGCAGCAACGTAGCCTCTTGGAGCTTCGTTTTAAGGTAGATTTCCACCCCCACCCCCCGAAAATCACCCCTTCTCCCCGGCCCACCCCTAGCCCTAAAACAACTCTGCAGGAGGGATTCCATTTCGGGCTGGATAAAGGGAGGAGGTGGGATTTTGGGGTTGGTTAAAGGGAGGTGGTGGGGTTTCGAGGTTGTTGGCTGAGCAGTGGCGGCAATTTTGTGTGGGTGGGGATGGGGAAGGGTGGACTGCCGCTTGCCAGAGGAGGAAGAGGTTGTCCATTAACATGTTATAATAGATTGGTGACCGGTTGGGACCAATAAAAGCGAATACACTCTAAAGTTCAAATTATTTAAAAATAATCAATATAGTTGAGATTATTTAACGAGAAAACAAGAAGGTCGGAGTTATTTTTACCGAATATTCCTTTTTAAATTACTAAGTCTTACCATAATTTTTTGTATGTGGCTGGCCACACCGTGTGACTGAGTTACTAATTAGAGGTTACTCGTTGGGTCAGGGGTAATTATAGGGGTTACTTACAGAAAACACGCTAACCGATTGATTAAGTAACCCCTACAAGTAACCCCTGAATAAGTAACACATACAAGTAACCCCTGAATAAGTAATACGTACAAGTAACCCCTGCCACACGGTATGGCCAGTCACACAGAAATGTTGAACTCTTACAAGCTTTGCTCAATTAATTAAAACAACAAATTTTTCAAAATCAATTTACTCAATTCACCAAATTACCACAGATTGTACCAACGAAGGTGCTATTGTTTGTACGGTGCATGAGCCTGCCAAATAATATACTTTGGACAAAAAATAATACTTATTTGTGATGATCTAATCTTTTAGATGCAAATGTCAGATATATACATATATGGATACCGATTGAATAATACTATGAATGTTTCTTAATCACACGGGGTATAAACATGTATTAAATGATATGATACTTACAAAAATGTATGTAGTTCATCACCCGATAACACTCAAAAAATTAAAAAAAAAATAATAAAAAAAAAATTTAAAGGATGTAAAAATCAATATAATCAGTGATCACTTCACAAAAAGCTTAAAGTCATGGTAAAAAATTAAGCCCATATAGCTAAAACAGCCATAAAACCAGCACCAAGTAGCAAGGTAAGATTTGCTCCAAAGAAAAGCCTAGTGTTGGTTTGCATCTTAGGGTTCATAAAATCTTGAGCTAGAAGATCTACAAGTGCCATGTAAATCAAAATTCCGGCCGCCACCGCATCTAACAACCCTTGAACAATAAGAGCTGTTGGACTACTTTCATCATAAACATTAGATATTCCTATTCCGATTGCGATTCCTACTGGAGTTGTGAGGGAGAAGAACAATGCCATGCACAATGTAGATGCTGACTTGAACGCTGCCTGCATGTATGATTACCAAGGATACATACATAGTATGCATAAATTAGAAAAATAATGTTCATTATGATAGGATCATACATTAGCATACTTAATTTATAACATAGATACATAATTTACCTGTACAATGCATCCACCAAGTCCTACACCTTCGAAGAATTGATGGAAGCACAAAGCCGCCATTAGAGGTTTAATGGTATCGAGACTTTCAGAAGTACCCAGTGATATTCCTATAATTACTGAATGAACCACAATACCCATCTCCAACACCTGAACAATAATTCAATAGATAACATGATTTCCATATATATCCGGTGTTAATTTAAATGACTTAATGCAATTATACAACTCAACATTTTCAAATATTATTTTTCTACTCGGTGGGTAGATATAGCAATGTCCCATTCAATTATTTCATTGACAAATATTGGCTATCTAACTCATAGTACTAAAGACAAGTTGGAAAGTTATTATGTCCTTAAGTACTTTCGGCCTCTCTTATCTCCCTAAATAATTAAACCCCCTGCCTAACTGACCCTATGACAGTATGACATTGTACGTACATACACCCTTATTTCAAAATTATTATTTATAAGTATTAAACTACGGAGTTTCTTCAAAAAAAAAACTACAGAGTAGTTTTAATATATCACATGCCCCGCGTGATCACCACTAATCTCTTCATCCACACCCGCCGCCACGGTCGCCTTCCCAAAGTGGACCCTACGATTGTGCCCGGTGGCGAACGCATCGATCATCAAACTCCCTAGAGCCCCCACCATGGCGGCGAGTCCGGTAAAGGGGAACTTCCCCCACGGATTCTCCTTCAGGCAAGGGCTAGTAAGACTTTCGAAGGCATCGGGTAACACGTGAATAAACCCCGTGGACAAAATTACCCCTGCCGCGAAAGTCTTTACTCGGAAAAATGAATTACTCTCGGGGTGTAACGATGGGAAACTTTTTCCTATTATAGGGAGACATACTCCGAGGGCACTTGCCACCAAAATGATGAAAATAGCCCCAAGTTTATATTTCAATGTGTCCGAGTTTTGGTCTTTAGTGATTTCTTCATGGTCGCAAGTGCAATCACCTGCCACCAAAGTGGCCGAGAAGAGGAGGATTAAGAGTGAGTAGATAAAAAGGTAGTACGATCTCTTCCCCATCGACATATATAGTTGCTAAAATTTTCTCTCTTTAATTCAATGGAAGAAATAAAAAGAAATCGATCGAAGAAGATGGTGTAGGTGGTCGAGAGAAGGTCACAAATATATACTTTGTAGTTTGTACAGTATATGATTAAAGTTCGTAACCCTAATGTGTATTTATAGATGAAAGAATTTGTTGTTGATGAAAAATAATTAAGCTAGCTTAGCTAGAGAAAACTAAAGTAAATGTAGTAATGTACTAGGGAAGTGATGTTTTGATATTAGTCAGAGTAATAAAGATTGGTGTATGATTTACAAACTTTGTTTCTTTTTAACGAAATGTTAGAGTTTAACGGAAACACGTCTAAGTGTGAACATTATTAATTTATGAATCATTTCGTTCGTTTATGCACAAGTCAACAAAATTATACAAGTAGTTTGAGATAATGTCATCATATTGTCATATGAATATATGGCAAAGTGATATAGGATTATTGCCACGAATTTTTCCGACGATCAAAGAATATGTTCTTTCTTATATATTATTCACAAAAGACGGTCAAGAAAAGGGTGGTGAATAGTGTAAAAGTCAAAGCGGGGTCAAGTAAAAAAGAACGAAGGAAATAGTTTATATGTATTATTAAAGAATTACTATTTATAATTGCTTTACTTTTATATCCAACATACTAGAATTTGAAATTTTTCCATTTGACACATTTTCGTGGCAAAGTTGCCTGAAAATGAAGTCATGATTTTGTCATCGTTCTTTGGTTTTGTTAAGTCGTCGAAAATCTCTTTGCAGCTGAGCAATGAAATGCGCAAAGAGAATTGTTGCCGGAAAACGCATAAAGCGGGAAAATGAAGAGAGATTTGGGTATTTCACTATCTAATTTGTTTCTAGCTTAGGAATGTTGAAATCTTTGAATTTCTGGAAAATTAAATTTAACAATTCAAACCAACAACCCATTATCTTCCAATCAAAACATGAGAAGATGGGACAAACGAGTTTGTGGTATTAGATGCATTGTAAAAGTTATTTTGAGATAGATAATAAATCTTGCGAGGTGGTAGAGTGAAACATGTAGGTAGCTGAGGCGGGGATTGATGTCACATTGTCATTAGAAAAGTTGTAATTTGTTCGTGTATTTTATATACTAGTATATTTTTTGGTGTTTAGAGAGCCATAAGGACGGGGGTGAGAATCGATCTCAAGATCTCCTAGAATCAGAAGGAAAGCTCTAACCACTTGAGTCATTCCTCACTCTCCATGTATTTTATATTTGCATACATTGTTCTTTCCGCGTTTTTTTGAACCCTTGTATTTTGACCGAGTATACCATACATGTATAGTACTCCAGGGTGTATGATGAACTTTTCACATTTTGATTGAGAGCTTTTGTTTCATTAAAGAGAGTTTATCGACTTTAAAATCCTTTGTGTATTGTTTCGACGTTTAACCAAGTTCGTAGAATTTTTAAGTTGCAATTTGCTATTGTATTTTAAAGGCCTGTAATTGGCAAAACGAGTACTTTTATGACTCGTTTGGTAACCAGTAATAAATTGCGATAAAAGTATTAAATTTAATTTAAGTGTAATAACTTAGAATGAAAAATAACCTACTCGTATATATAATTTCCATGGAACACAATCTCTTCCCTCAACCTTGTATTTTTTTTTTTGTTTTGTTTTTTTTTTTTTTTAAGGAATTACTTCATTATTATCCATCAACATGCCACTTGGAAGTTGGCATTAGGTGTTCATGAAATTTTATGATAACAAATAATTTAGTTAGAGGGCTATCTTGAATGATCATGAAAATGAATATGATTTCATTTTATAAATTTGACATATTAAAATACTATTTGGTACAATACAAGATGTAAAGTTTGTCAACTCAAATTTTATGGTGGGTTGGAGCTATGGACAAGAAAATTGCAGCATTGGTTGGAAATGGCACTTGGGATTTGGTGGACTTACCTAGAGGGAAGAAACTCATTGGATGCAAATGGGTATTCAAGGTGAAGTTAAAAGCTAATGGTGAGCTTGAAAGATGCAAAGCAAGACTTGTTGCTAAAGATTTAATATGGCATAGACTATGAAGAAGCATTCAGTCTAGCTGTGAAAATGAACACCATTAGATGTCTAATTGCCTTAGCAGCTTGTAAAGGATGGGATCTGTTTCAACTGGATGTGAATAATGCTTTTTTACATGGTGACTTGAAGGAAGAGGTCTATATGAAAGTGCCAGAGGGGTTTGATAACCCAGGAAACAAAGTGTGCAAGTTGAGAAAGTCCATATATGGCTTGAAGCAAGCTTCAAGACAATGGTTTGAGAAACTGGTCAGCTCCTTAATTGATATGGGTTTTGAACAATCAAAAAATGATTACAGCTTATTCATTAAGAGAAGGAATGGGTTTATTTGTGTAGCTGCAGTTTATGTTGATGACATAATTCTAACAGGAAATGATACTGATGATATGACTTGTTTGAGAAGTGATTTGCATAATAAGTTTACTATAAAATATCTTGGCAGACTTAGTTATTTCCTTGGGATTGAAGTTGGTTACACTTCTGATGGCAATCTGCTCAGTCAAAAGAAGTTTACCAAGGAATTAACTCTTAATTGTGGCTTACCTTTGAAGTCTAGAGCTGTTACACCTTTTCCATTGGGTCTGAAACTACAGCTTGGTGATCCTTTACCAGATGCAGAGCAATACAGGTCATTAGTTGGGAAGCTGAATTTCTTAACCCATACAAGACATGATTTGTCTTTTGCAGTTCAATCTTTGAGTCAGTTTATGCAACAGACTTATTCTTCTCATTTACAGGCTCCTATTCATACTCTAAGCTATGTTGCTAATACAGAAGGCCAGGGAATCTTGCTTAGAGCTTCTGATCACATCTCATTACATGCTTTCTTTGACTTGGATTGGGCTAGTTGTGTGGACTCCATGAGATTAGTCACTGAATATGTTCTTCTTGGGAAATCTATTGTTGCTTGGAAGTCAAAGAAGCAAGGTTTGGTATCCAAATCCTCAGCTGAAGTAAAATATAGAGCAATGGCAATATTAGCTTCAGAGGTTACATGGACAGTCAGGTTGCTTTGAGGAATTGGGTGTTTACAGGTTTAAGACCTGTCGCTTTGCACTGTGACAATCAATCAGCTTTGCATATTGCTCGCAATCTTGTATTTCATGAGCACATAAAGCACATTGAGATTGACTGTCACTTCACCAGGCACTACTAGAAATAGGCCAATTTACGACAGACCAGAAATCCGTCGGAAATTTTCGACGGAATTAAATTCTGTTGGAAATTTACGACGGATTTCCTACGGAACACAAATCCGTTGGAATTTATGGGTTTTCCGACGGAATATTCCGTCGGAAACTTAATTTTTCGACGGAAATAAAATCCGTCGGAAATTTCCGAGGGAATTTTCCGTCGGAAACCAAATGTTCCGACGGAAATAAAATCCGTCGGAAATTACCGACGGAAAATTCCCTCGGAAATTACCTTTTCCGATGGAATTTTCCGTCGGAACATAATTAAATAATTAAAAAAAAAAACAAACCTTACATTCTAACGGAATATTCCCTTGGAAATTACCTACCGACGGAATATTCCGTAGGAAAGTAATTCTTCCGAGGGAATTAATTCCGTCGGAACGTTTACCTAATTAAAAAAAAAAACGGATTTATAATTTTTTTTAAAAAAAAAACAAAACCTAAAACCTAAATACACGGACCACTACCTAAAACCCCCATTATCTTTCATCTCTCTTTCCTCACCCCGCCTCTCTTCTTCTTCTCTAACTTTCTCTCTTCTCTCTTCTTCTCTAGCTTTCTCTCTCCTCTCTTCTTCTCTAGCTGCATTATACTCCTCCATTTTTGACATATATCAAAACAATAATTGACATATATCAAGCTCCTCTTGTTCCTCGTTCCTCCTCTTGCGTTTCTCGGTTTCTCGGCGTTTCTCCTCCTGTCCAAGCAACGTTTGCTGATGGTTTGAGCCCAAGCAACTACGACATCGACTTCTCGTTCCTCCTTCAGATCTAGGTTTTTTTTTTTCTTGATTTTTGATTATTGTAATGTTAGATCTAGATTATAATTAGTTTTTGTTATAATTGTAATGTTATTTGATTAATTTTAGAAGATGATTGTATATTATTTATTTTGTTTGATTTCATTTTTTATTTTCGATTTGTGGTTTATATTTCGATTTTTTGTTGTTTTTGGCTGATTAATTTCAGAAGAAAATTGTAATGTTATTCGATTTTGGTAATTTTTTCGATTTTTGGTTGTTGTTTCAATGTTTTGGTTCGCGGGTGTGGTGGTGGGTGGGGGTGGTTCGGCGGTGGGGTGGTGTCGGTGGTGATGTGATTTTTAGTCTGAAAACTAAGCCTCACAAAGATATGAATCTATCCTAATTCTATACAGAAAATTCACCAAGAATTAAGCAAGAAACTTAGATTAATTAATCAAGAATCCACCTAATTAATCAACCTAGGTGATTGTTTTAACTAAAACAAACAAAACAGCAAATTGGAATCCACCAATCAAGAATTTAAGTAATCCAACTTAAACAAAAGCAATAAGAAATATTATTATGAATGTATGATTAAACTTGTATATTATTCGAAGATTACAACCCTATATTTATAGACTCAATCAATTATCCTAATCCCACTTGAATTAGAATTCTAATCCCCTAACAAAAACCTACGGATTGCATAACTTAATCAAGTTTAGATAACTTTGATTTAGTTATTTAATCCTACTTAAACTCTAACTACTCTTAAGATAAAACTTGCCTATTTTATCCTAACTCAAGCTTGCACTCCAAGCTATTATTGACGCCTACTAGACTAAAAACAATTCCTAATCAACTTAGGAACTCACTTTGCTAAAAACAAATCCTAATCAACTTAGAAACTTGCTTAGCTAAAACTAGTCCTAATCAATCTAGGAACTTATTAAGCTAAAACAATTCCTAATGCAATTAGAAATCCTAAGTGCTTAAAACAAGAAAAACCCTTTCAAGTGAAAGGTAAAAACTTGTAAGCAAAAACCTAAGTAAAGACTCACAAAATAAAACTAAGGAAAAGAAATCATTCTTTTCATATCTCCGCCTGAACACCACTTCACGCGCCACCACTTGTGACACGCGCCACATCACCTTGTAGCTAGGCTCCGTCCGGTGCCGGAAGACAGGAGCGTGGGACTCATCTCGGCGCGTGGTCGCCTGTATCGTCGCCGGAAGTGAGCTGCGCAACTTCTTCGTTCTTGGAAATCATGCTTCTTTCTTTCCAATTTAAGCTATTGAACCTTTCCTTGATTATTTCCTTGTTTGGGCAGCCTATAATGGAGTTGTTTAGACCATCTAAAAGTACATTAGATCTTTCAAAAGAATTAGCTTCTTGATTCGAATCATCCTCCTCTTCTTCAAAAGAATTTGCCCTCAAATTTACTTCATCAAAACAAGTAAAAAGGTTTTCAATAGTATATGTAGAATCTTCATCACCACTTTCAGTAGACAAGTCTTCTTGGCACTCACCATCTTCATAATTGTCATCTTCTTTAGCAAGAAAACATGTCTTAGGTCCTCTATCGATTTCTTCCTTGAATACTTTTTCTTTTAGAAACAAACTCGAACTACGATTAACATTTGAGCACTTACTCTGTCCTTTATGAGATAAAGGATGTAGACTAAAACGTTTGTTTCCAACCTCCACGGAATACACATTAGTCCTTCCATTAAATTTCACAAATCTATCATATTGCCAAGGACGGCCTAATAGTATATGACATGCATCCATAGGACAAACATCACATAAAACTTTATCATGAAATTTACCAATTGAAAAGGATATTAAAGCTTGTTTATTCACCTTGACATCACTCGAATTATTGAGCCAATGAAGCTTGTAAGGGTTTGGATGCTCGGTAATTGGCCACTCTAATTTATCTACCAAAGTAGTAGACACTACATTGGTGCAACTTCCCGTGTCTATGATCATATCACACAACCTATCTTTCACCTTGCATCTTGTTAGAAAGATTTTCTCCCTTTGATTGCCCTCAATAGACATAGGTTTTGAGTGTAGTGCTCTCCTTAGGACCAAAATTTGACCATGAGTCTCGGGTTCAATTTCTTCCATGTGTTCCTCCTCTTCTTCAAAGTTTTCTTCATCCTTTTCATCGTCACTACCTTGCTCACACATAGCCTGCTCTTGTTCCCATTCTTGAGCCGTCATGACCCTTTTAGAAGAACAATCACTTGCAATGTGACCAACACTACCACACTTAAAGCACTTCCTTCCTTCCACAAACTTCTTCTTAGTTTCGAATTTAGGTTTAGAATCTTTGTAATTCAATCTTGAACTACCCTTTTCCACATTAGCTTTCTCAAAAGGTTTTGAGAATCCTTTTATAAACGGTTTAGAGAATGAGCTTTTCTTCCCTTTTAATTGTTTTTCAACTTTGATAGCCACTTTACACACATCCTCAAAAGACCAATATTGTTGTAATTCAACTTTTTCAGCAATATTATCATTCAATCCCGAAATAAATCTAGCAATCTTATGTTCAAAAATCTCTTCTAAACCACATAGCATGCATAACTTCTCAAATTCAACAATATAATTCTCAACAGTCATAGAATTTTGTTTAAAAGTTTTCATCTTAAGATAGATATCTTGAATATAATCACTAGGAACGAACCTCTTTTTCATGTGCTTCTTGAGTTGCTCCCAAGTTGTGATTTTGTTACGCCCTTCTTTATGCCTCTTCTTTTTCAAATTATCATACCAAAGACTAGCATAACCAGTGAGCTTCAACTCCGCAAGTTTACACGTCTTTCTCTCATCATACTCCTTGTAATCAAAGAGTGTTTCGGCCCTTCTAATCCATTCAAAATATTTCTCTGGTTCATTCATACTCCCATTGAATTCGGGAAGGTCTAACCTAAGGTTTCTATCATCATCTTTAGGTCTATCCCTTCTCCTAGGTCTAGGTGAATCATCACTTGATGAATAATTCTTTCGTGACCTCCTAGGGTTTCTCCTTGGTTGTTCTTCCTCACTTGAACTAGAATTAGGGTTAGAATCACCCCTCTTTGAAGAAGATCCATCATGAGTATCAAGTCTCTTCAATACCTCCTCCAACCTTGCTGCCAATTCGGTGATTTGCCTATCTCTTCTAAGATTTTGCGCTTGTTCTAAGGTTAAACCCCTTGGAACTTGTGGAACCTCTTCGTCACTCATGATTCCTACACAAACCAAGTTAGTCTATGCGAAAATCTTGATTAAAAGATAAAATCTTGAAGGAATCTTGAAGCAAACAACAACCGGACTCCCAACCCGTATTCCAGTGAAACAACACCAAAAGTTTAAGGCTGTACAGAGTTAGTTACTCAACCAAATGCTACGAAATTTTAGGTGACGATAGCTAGACGTTTTTCGAGTCTAATAAAAAAAGAATCACTTAAAAATTCCAAGCCAAACGTTACCAGTTTAAATTCTACCGAAACTGTGCTCTGATACCAAGATGATGTGATTTTTAGTCCGAAAACTAAGCCTCACAAAGATATGAATCTAACCTAATTCTATACAGAAAATTCACCAAGAATTAAGCAAGAAACTTAGATTAATTAATCAAGAATCCACCTAATTAATCAACCTAGGTGATTGTTTTAACTAAAACAAACAAAACAGCAAATTGGAATCCACCAATCAAGAATTTAAGTAATCCAACTTAAACAAAAGCAATAAGAAATATTATTATGAATGTATGATTAAACTTATATATTATTCGAAGATTACAACCCTATATTTATAGACTCAATCAATTATCCTAATCCCACTTGAATTAGAATTCTAATCCCCTAACAAAAACCTACGGATTGCATAACTTAATCAAGTTTAGATAACTTTGATTTAGTTATTTAATCCTACTTAAACTCTAACTACTCTTAAGATAAAACTTGCCTATTTTATCCTAACTCAAGCTTGCACTCCAAGCTATTATTGACGCTTACTAGACTAAAAACAATTCCTAATCAACTTAGGAACTCACTTTGCTAAAAACAAATCCTAATCAACTTAGAAACTTGCTTAGCTAAAACTAGTCCTAATCAATCTAGGAACTTATTAAGCTAAAACAATTCCTAATGCAATTAGAAATCCTAAGTGCTTAAAACAAGAAAAACCCTTTCAAGTGAAAGGTAAAAACTTGTAAGCAAAAACCTAAGTAAAGACTCACAAAATAAAACTAAGGAAAAGAAATCATTCTTTTCATATCTCCGCCTGAACACCACTTCACGCGCCACCACTTGTGACACGCGCCACACCACCTTGTAGCTGGGCTCAGTCCGGTGCCGGAAGACAGGAGTGTGGGACCCATCTCGGCGCGTGGCCGCCTGTATCGTCGCCGGAAGTGAGCTGCGCAACTTCTTCGTTCTTGGAAATCATGCTTCTTTCTTTCCAATTTAAGCTATTGAACCTTTCCTTGATTATTTCCTTGTTTGGGCAGCCTATAATGGAGTTGTTTAGACCATCTAAAAGTACATTAGATCTTTCAAAAGAATTAGCTTCTTGATTCGCATCAGGTGGGCTAGGATTGTGGTGGGTCTGGGTGGGTAGGGCCGTAGGGGGGCAGGGGTAGGCTGGTGGGTAGGGGGGTGGTGGTGTGTGGTGGTGTCGGTTTAAGGGTGGTGGCAGGGGGTGGGCTGGTGGGTAGGGGGGCAGGGGGTGGGCTGGTGGTGGGTTTAAGTAAGGTGGGTGGGTGGGTTTAGGCTAGGGCTGGTGGTGGGGGTGGTGGGTGGGAGGCAGGGGTGGGGGCTGGTGGTAGGGGTGGTGGCTGGGGTGGTGCTAGGGGTTTTTTTTTATTTTTTTTAATTCCGTCGGAAGTTTCCGGCGGATTTGTATTCCGTCGGAAATTTCCGACGGACTTTCCGGTGACCGGAATTCCTCTTCCGACGACGGAAGTTCGTCGGAAATTCCGTCGGAACAGTGTTTTCCGACAGAAAAGGCCGTTTTCCTACAAAAGGTTTTCCGACAACCCGTACCGACGGAATTTCCGTCGGAAACGGCCTTTTCCGACGGATTTCAGGGTGTTTCCGACGGAATTTTGCCGTCGGAAATGGCCTGTTTTCTAGTAGTGAGGGACAAGGTGTTGGAAGGGTTGATCACTCTTGCTTATCTTCCTATTGGTGCTCAGTTAGCTGATTTATTCACCAAGACATTGCCATCACCTCAACTGCAAACTCTTGTATCCAAGTTGGGAATGATTTTCAGTCTAATTCATCTCCCACCTTGAAGGGGGTATTGAGAGTATACATATATACAAAGCAAGGTTGTTAGAGTCTCTGCCATGTCATCACAGAGTTTGTTATAGCCTGTGCCACATCAGCTTAGGTGGTTACAACACTTAGAGAAGTTTGTTATTTACTTCTTCTAGAATCTTCTTATTGTAATAGATGCTATAATATCTCCTTTGTTGTTAATCTATTCATTCACTCATAATAAAATAATATCCCAATTTCTATATATTTAGCCTTTTCTCTCTGGTTTTTCTCTTGATTTTTGTCACAAACTTTCATCAATACAAGGTATATTATACATTAACATCGATCATTTCATTAACATGAAAATTCTTCCTTGAGAAGTTTTGTTTCTAATGGCTTTCGATTAAGCGTTGCTTTTCTCTTATTTATATATTTATTTAATGTCTTTTTCTTTCTTTTTCTTGTATCTTTAGCTTTTGGTTATTTCTCGATTTCCTGTGATAGGGAAATCCATGAATTAGCAATTATCGAAGAGATTCTAGTTAAAATAAGCATGAAGCAATCAAATGTGAGATGTTAGAGAATTTTGTGACGTAATTTACATAAGTTTCCTAGATTATTTTTTGGCATGAAGAAATTAGATTAAAAGGGGGATAAGAGTGCAAATAAAGCCCTGTTCACTTCACTATATTTTGCAATATAATTTCAGTTTGGTTAAAATAATTTCAGCTCAGTAAAAATAAGTTCAGTTCGGTAAAATAATTTTAGTTTAGCAAAAATAATTTCAATTCAGTAAAAATAATTTCATTTTAGCAAAAACAAGTTGAAGTGAACTGGGGCTTAAGTATAATTATTTGCTCAATGTTGTTTATATTATATCTCTTAAATCTCTTTTATGTAGAAAAAACCTAAGTATAAGCTAATTATTTTATGGGAGGTAATAAAGCAATAAATAATCAAAATAAAAGAAGAGGTTGGAAAGCAAATGGAGAGGAAGATAAGGTATTGAGTTTGAGGGGATCGATTATTGAAAGGGGTATTTTATTCTAGACTTCACACCATATATTTTATCCAAAAAATAATAATACTTGATAAGCACACTATGTCGACATATTTTTGTTGACTAGTGCAAATAAGACCTAAATTTAGTTAGTAATTATCGAAATATCCTCGTTTAACGAATATAAATGACGACATTCTGTGTACATTTTTTTTTTAAGCTTTCCTTTCGGTCACAATTGCACAAATCAAAATCGAAAATTTATTCACACCCACAATTCTGTGCCTTACCCGTTACCTATATTCTGTATATGTTTTTCTCGTAGACTTCGGATTCATATTTGTTTCTCAGTAAAAGTTTACTCGTGTCACTATCTTTTATGAATAATAATCCTAATAACTTTTCCATTATATAAATAAATAAATTTAAAAAAATAGTTTAAATTCATCTAAACTAGTAACGGTGTGGGTAAAATAATAGCAACCAACTATTTGCAGTTAATAGTGCCACCTTTTGTACTATATATGTGTAAAATAGTACGTCGGCCATCGATGAAGGTATATTGAGGAATATTCTGTCAATATTCACTATTATATTATTTTGATAATATATTTTATATTTTTTTTAAACAATATATTTTATATTATTTATAATATATTTTATATTAAAATATTATAATTAATATTTTATATTAAATATTACTTTTTTTTCAAAATACATTTTATGTTAATATTCCCTTACTAGCTAAATTAATAATGTTCCACCTCTTTCTTTGTTAGGCTAGTAAGTTAAATTTTGTAGAGAAAAAAATTTCTACTATCACACTAAAGTAATAGGGTATTCAAATGCATTATGATATCAATATAATTGGTTTAAATTTTTGATCTAAAAACCAAAATTAACTATAGCCTAACAATAAGGGAGCATTATTAAATCGGGTAAGGAAATTATAAAGATAATACTTCCTTTGTTTTTCATATTTGCAACACACTTTTTTGATTCTCTATATGAGAAAGTGATTAGACTATGTAAATGGATGAAATATGCTATAAAATTTAAATTCTAACAACTCATCATTTTCTTCTTATTGGTGGTAAAATTTTGTTAATTAATTTGTCTATTTATCTAGTCTAATATCTCCTTAAAGTTTTATGTACAATGATAATATAATGGTTAATCCTTTCATCTCCTCGGCCCCTGAGTGATGGGGGTTTGATTCTCATCATGTCCCCCTCCTGTGATAGATAGGAGGAGGCTTTCCGTATCTTACTAATCAAAGATTAAAAATCTTATACTATGACCCTTTTTATTGACTTCGTTTACTTTAAGGAAACAAAACTAAGAAAGTCCTACCATAATAATTGCTACTCCTAAACGAATGAAGTAGAAAAGACGGATAACAAATCAAATAAAAGCTCCTTTGTTTAGTTCGATTTCTAATTAAAAAAATCTCTACTCTTTGCAACTCTCTAAAAGAAAGAAAAAATAATCCCCATTTTAAAGAAGGCAAAATCCTAGTATCAATATTCAAAAAAGGCTATGTCATATGGAGAAAGATCTTTCTACCTCTTTTTCTATTGTGTCATTGGTCTCATCCTCTTCTCAAGCGCCTTGGTCGCAGGTGCAAATTGCACCTGCGACCATGAAGAACTAACTCACAACTCTAAAAGTGTTACCCTAAGATATAAACTTGGGGCGATTGCTGTCATATTGGTAGCAAGTGCCCTAGGAGTTTCCCTCCCTATTGTAGGGAAGAATTTCCTCGCTCTTCACCCTGAGAGCGAGATATTCTTCCTTATCAAGTCATTCGCGGCAGGTGTGATTTTATCCACGGGGTTTATTCACATACTCCCCGATGCCTTTAAGGACCTCACAAACCCTTGCCTTAGTGAAAAACCTTGGAGGAATTTCCCCTTCACCGGGCTCTTCGCTATGGTGGGGGCCCTCGGAAGCTTGATGATTGACGCTTATGCCACGGGTTATTATCGTAGGATGCACTTCGGAGAGGCTGCCCCCTCCGATACTACTGACAAGGAGAATGGTGGCGCGCATGCGGGACATGTCCATCTTCACTCTCACGCTACACATGGTCATGCTCATGGCTCTGGTCCTCCAGAGGGGTTGTCTGAGTTGGATCGTATAAGATACAAGGTTACCTCACAGGTAAATTCATCTTAACTTACACTGATGATAGTTATGATTCATGAATATATGGTACGGAGTGTAATTCCATTTAATAGAGTTGTATAATGACTAATTGATGAAAAATAAGTGTTAGTCAAGTTTTGTGATGATTAAATTAACTTGTGCTATACTTGATATATGTATGTTGTAGGTTTTGGAGATGGGTATTGTTGTTCATTCGGTGATTATAGGATTATCATTGGGTACTTCTCAAAGCATTGATTATATCAAGTCTCTCATGGCAGCTTTGTGTTTTCATCAATTCTTTGAGGGTGTCGGACTTGCTGGATGCATAGTACAGGTATGTTTTAATTAGTCAAAATTATTACAACTATTTTTTTTCCTGTCTTATTTTTTCGAATTTGTATGACCTGACTTTGAAAAAATAGGAAATTTAAAGTCACACTATTTATTATTATTATTATTATTATATCCATCTGATTATATATACAAATATACCATATACGAGTATTATATGTAAAAGATACTTTATATGTCCAGATTTGATTGTTATATAACTATATCGTCTAAAGTAAATGATTTTACCATGCTACTATAATACCTTTTTATATATCGATGTAGTCGTTTTTTGTTTACATGTTCACCTCACCATTCCAAATGGGAATGCGTTACAATATTGGAGCATAATATATTTCATTGTAGGCAATACTAGTACTAATAATAATTTTCCCAAATCGAGCTTTATTGGTAAATTATTTACCAAATTGGTCTCGTGGGAAAAGTATTTCCCAAACTAAGCTTCTGGGGTGAAACGCTGTCTCGGACAGCGTTTTACACCAAGTTTTTTTAAAAAAAAATTCAAGAAGTAAAACGCTGTCTCAGACAGCGTTTTACCTTGTTGACCTGTTGGTATGTATTTTGGCAAAATATACTAGTATATTTTGCCAAATTATACTGGAATATGTATATGGGCTTTAAAACGCAGCCTGAGGTAGCGTTTTATTTGAAGCATAAAACGCTGCCTGAGGCTGCGTTTTATGTTAAAGCATAAAACGCTGCCTCAGGCAGCGTTTTTCTGCTAGACTGCATTACCAGCAGCATCTGCTACACTACATCACCAGCAGTTTCTGCAATCTGCTGCTGCCCCTACACATAACCCTCACCCAGCAGCATCAGCTCAGCCCCACCATGAACCACCACCCCCACCACCATCCACCACCATCAACCACCTCCCCCCACCACCACCGGCCGCCACTCTCGACCACCCCTATGCAATGCAAAACACCCTAAACAACGCAAGGACATTCCCACCACCCCCATCATTAACCACCACCCCCACCACCATCAACCACCTCCCCCACCACCACCGCCCGCCACTCTCAACCACCCATAAACTACCATAAAACACCCTAAACAACGCAAGAGCATTCCCACCACCAGCCCCAACCTTTCCACCACCATCGACCACCACCAACAACCATCAAACACTGGAAACAACCCTAACAGCATGATAACCATCGTGAAACAGCACTTTAAGTGCAGGAGACCAAATATATGTTGCTTGATACATATAACGGATATAAAAGATATAGTTTCACTAACAAAAGTCAAATTCGGACAAATAAGGGAAATAAACTTCAAATTGTACAGAGAGTCATTTAGAAAACATTTCTTGTATTAATAATGTAAGCGTTATATACAACATTGTTAAATATCTGAGTATCACAAAAGGATCAACTAACTAATACTATCCGGACTCATGTATTGGAGTTAACTGATCTCCATCCTGTGTGTCCTCCGTCTGTCTACGAACACGCCTCGGACGCCTCGTGTAATGCTGAATGGTGGTGAATGGGTCTCGGGACGATGGAGGAGTCAGCTGGCGAGACGATGAGTCACCCTGGCTGTGGCCGGGAGCGGTGTTATGGATGAAGTAATCCTCTGCCTGTGTAGAGCCCGAAGTATGACCTCCACCACTACTCTGTCCGAAGTCGAACTGTGAATGGAAGGAGTTGGGGTCATGATCGTCCCTGGGGTGGACGAGATGGCCATGGCCATATCTTTGCAAGCTATGTATGCCCATATCTCGCACCCGCTCAACCTGGGCTCTAGTGGGTACGGCTGCTAAGGCATCTGAAAGTGCATCAACCATCGCACCCATATCCCCCGCCTGCAGTAATCATCCATGAATTAGTAATATGATATAGAATTTCAAATAATTTTGGAAAACAAGAAACTGAAAAAACTCACAAGTCCGCTGATAACATCATAAGCTGGATGGTAGTGCGTGGACGGTGGGGTGTAGGTAGGGTTGATGAAAAGGCGTGTAATCTGCCTGTACCATACCATGTAAGGATCACACGGATCCATAACACCCTGAAACAGGTGACCGTCAACGATGGACTCCAACCGCTGGTCCCAAAGCTCAATGAATTGATGATGCTCCAGTGCCCAGTTTGTCTCCAACTTTCCACGACGGTCAATGCCGTGGAGGCGAATACTAGTGTCACAGGGCATGGGGATAGGCTGGTGAAGTCCGAACTGTCGCAACACTCGGTCCGGTAGGTGGATCTCCACGACCTCAAAACAGATCATGGGGGTCCTGGCAAGCCACTCAGCACGATGCTCGAGCAAGTGTTCCGGCATGGCCTCTACCAACACAGCAGAATAGGGATCCCATGTCATCTGCAACAAGGATATATTGTGAAAAGAATAGGGCAATGCCAATAAACAGTATAAAGAGTAAACAAACGATTACAAATGTAGTGCAAGATTCCACCTGTTCATCCGAGAGTCGATCGAGGGCGTCACGGTAGTAGAGAAGACCTCTCGCTGTATGCGCATGTGTTAGTCTGGGAACCACCCACCTGTGGCAACAAATTATTTAAGAAGTTGTACTAGCTAATTATAACAAAATTTGAGTACACAAGTATAATATTACGAACCTACAACCGTATGCCTGATCGGGTTCAGGGAGCGGGGGAGCATCGTATGCTGCGTACTGATCGTCCTGGTCCAGCTTCCCTGGACGGTGTACAACAGGCCTACCTGGTCTCCCTACATGGATGTGCTCCCAAGCCCAAAGCTGTTTTAAAAATCAAATAAAAGGTAAAGCATAAATAACGTCAAGTCATTATCAGACTAGGCTTAAGGATAATGATGAGGTTTACCTGTAGCACAACCAAAGGACCTCCAATCAGCTGTGCTCCACGCTGTGATGCTCTACACAGATGGCGATACAAGACCGCCAAACAAGCACTACCCCAACTGTATCCACGGATCTCATCCCAGTCGTGGTCTAACAGCTACAGGTAAATAATCTGAAGATGGCTTCCGCTCTTGTTTCCAAAGAGCACGCCTGAGATGAGCAGGAACAAGTAAGCTCGGGCGTATCTCTGCACTGTGGCGTCGTCAGCGTCCTGAGGTAAATGTCCAAAACTGTCGCGTAGCCAACCGGTCCTCAGCGCGCTGCCCCTGATCTCGTTTGGCTCTGGCTGAACCCCTAAAACCCGACCTATTAAACCTGCGGGGTCAAGTACCACACCCCCTGTCACCGCATTCCCATGGATGGGAAGGCGTGTGAGTATCGCGACGTCCCGCAGCGTGACTGTCGCCTCCCCCACAGGAAGATGGAAGGAGTGTGTCTCCTGCCTCCATCTCTCAACTAATGCTGTGATAAGCCCTCGATCTATTTCTCTGTAGCCCACGCGATGAATACCACCAAAGCCAACCCAGTCGACGTACTGAAGAACGCGTGGATCGACTGCCCAGCCGGACCTCAAGTGCCTGCACCCCAACATTTCCGCTATGTCCACCTGGTAATTCATTTAAAAACTGTAAATAAGGGTCAAGTATACAAAAAAACAAGACAAATCTGTATATGAAATGGCACGTGAGAAATTACCGTCTGCTCCCATATGTCAACACTCCGATGTTTATCCTGCAGTGTAAGGACAGAAGGGTCAAGTGGTCCTGGTATCCGATCGTGTCCGACCATGATATCTGTTCATTCAAAACAATATGGCCAAACCAATTAAAAAACAGAATTACTAGTCAATGAAATTGACATGACTGTCACAGGTAAAAGACAAGTGTACTCAACATTTGATCCATCGCACATAATTTCACCTCCCCACCGGCATAACAACACTACATTTTGTGAAGCCATATTCTATATACCAACCAAAACACATTTAAGGATAATCGAATTCTAAAACAACGTCAAAAAACCCTAATTTAACAATACATAACATACATAGCTTCGATAATGGAAAGTTATATCAAATTTCGAGAACCTACATGTGTAGCTAATATGACAACAATGAAACAAGTCCATTCTCATTATCAACATTTTCATCACCAATTTCATAAACTCTTAGTACCGCATACAACTATCAACATACTAATACCGCATTACCATAAACAATTTTATCATTTTTTTCACAATAATAGACCACATTACCATCAACAATTTCATCAAGAATTTCATCAAAAACAAACCACATTAACATTGACAATTTCATCAACAATTTCGTCGACAATTTAATCAACAATTTCGTCTATATTTTTCCTCAACAATGTACCACATTATCATTAATAATTATCAACAATTTATCACATTTCATTACTAATTAGCAACAAATTAATACAATTTACATCACAATTTGCTACAACATACAACAACTATCTACTACCAACTATTCAATGTAAAATTCAACAATGTACTACGAATTTAGGGTTTACCCGGATTTAAAGAGTGAGTGAGACAGTGCCGGCAACAACTTCCGTTCACTTTGGCGGCGGCAGGGGCGGCGGCACGGCAGGGGAGGCGTTGGCAACGGCTGTGGTTCTTTGTTGCTGACAATGAGAGTTAGTGAGAGAGAGAGTGTAAATTGCGTGAAAGAGATTGAGAAAAAAAGGCCTGGAATTCGTTATAATTCCCGCAAGAAACGCTGCCTGAGGCAGCGTTTAATGTACAGATAAAAACGCTGCCTCAGGCTGCGTTTTATGCTTGTACATTAAACGCTGCCTGAGGCAGCGTTTCATTTAAAGATATAAACGCTGCCTCAGGCAGCGTTTATTTGTATAAAACAGGTATGAAATACGAAGTTTTTGAAAAAAGTCAAACTACCATAAAACGCTGCCTGAGGCAGCGTTTTATGTCTTGAATTTTTTTTTAAAAAAACTGAGTGTAAAACGCTGTCCGAGACAGCGTTTCACCTCAGAAGCTTAGTTTGGGAAATACTTTTGCCACGAGTCCAATTTCGTAAATAATTTCCGTATAAAGCTTAATTTTGGAAAAAATCCTAATAATCTAGTACTCGTACACAAGGAACAATATTTAATGAACTAAGTTTTGTATGGTTGTCGTACTGTCTTGTTGCGCAAACTAAAAAACAATTGAACATGTGGCTTGTTAGGAACTAGGAAAATAGAATGCTTGATTGATGAAAACGACGTACTAGTCATGTTGACTGTTTGTTCGCAACTCTATTTATAAAGGACATGTACGACTAATTCAACGTGTGTTAGGTTGTTTCGTAGGAAGTTTGCAAACCACACCTAATGAGTTATCATTTTTTGAAGTATGTATCCAATTTTTGTTTTGTCGGTTTTACAGAGAGCCATAAAATGCACAATGTTATATATAGACAAATTTTGAACCATCCTATGACTTTAACCAACTAAGTTAATAGCCACTCATTGTCAATTTGTAAAACTCTACAGGCATCTTTCAAATCAGCATCTACGTTGTGTATGGCATTGTTCTTTTCCCTGACTACTCCGGTAGGAATTGCAATCGGAATCGGACTTAGTATGAGTAATGTTTATAAAAATAATAGCCCAACTGCACTAATCATTCAGGGTTTGTTGAACTCAGTCGCGGCGGGAATCTTGATTTACATGGCACTTGTTGATCTTCTAGCTCAAGATTTTATGAGCCCTAAGTTGCAAACCAACACTAGGCTTTTCTTTGGAGTAAATCTTACTTTGCTACTTGGTGCTGGTTTTATGGCTGTCTTAGCCTATTGGGCTTGATTTATCTTATGTTTGATTTTCTTATACCTTTGCTTAGTTTTAATTTTTAGTTTGGTTTATTTCAAATTTGTAATTATCATTCCTATAATTTTCATAACATCATATGCATGTATTATTCTCGCTGTAAGTTTTTTATGGAATCGAAATGTTCCCTAAAGTTTATTGAACGAGCCATAGCATTTTAAAGTGATGCATGATTTGATTAAAAATATGCGGCATTCAATCAAAATATCTATGCTAGATCGTCTTTTTAACCCTATATCAAATGGTCCTCCTTTTGTGATATGGGGTCCATGATACAAAGTATATATGTGTTGTTGATATCATTGTACCATGATTTTATGGGTATCGTGGTACATTTGGTAATCAGCGTTCCAAGGATGGAGCTATGCACAAAGCAATGGGCCGATTGGTCCCCTAACTCCTTGGAATCTTGTTATTACAAACAAGTAAAGAATTTTAAAATGAGAACTTACAAAGGAAATGAGAAGAACAAAAAGGAATAGAATGAACACTTCATAAGGGGTTATAGAGTACACGGACTTTGAAAACCTTCGGTACACATGCCTTATAAAAGATGGTCCAAGAATTTCTGTGTGCATTTGTTACTACAAAAATAGCACTATCGCATCCTCTTTGTGAGAATCAAAGATAAAAATAAATACGAAGTATAGATGTAATAATGTAGTCAAAATAATAGGGGAATTATTGTAAGTCAAAAGTTACAAAGTTTGGTATTAGATGCTTGCTATTTTGCAATATGGTCAATAATAACTTCTATAAGTCCACATTTGATGTTTTGATGGTCATGCTTATGTGATGCCCACGATGTGTATCGTACTATCGTCCATATGTATAAAGTGTTCATATTGCGAACAGCATTTTGAGCACTTAGTTTGGGCCAATCTTAGGTTATAGATTATACTAAATTGTTTGAATCCCTTATAATTAAGGATATGACATGATTTTACGAGAAGAATCCTTTGAATAATTGTTATTCATATTATCTTTCTATCACTTTATTTAATAAGTTAGTGGTTCATTCTGAAATTCAAACACAAAGCAATACTATTTTAAGAAAGATAGTGACGTATTCGAACATCCTCAAAAAATTGGTATGACTGACTAGAAATTTAGAATAGAGAGATCATTCTACAGAGTGAAGCTCTATGAACAGTGGGTGTGAGTCATTTACTCATATTGTTTATTTGGGTTATTGTTTTACTTCCAGCATAAGCAGGCATTAATGTACCTTCACAAATCGCAATAATGGTACCCGGGTTTACAGTGATCACAGGCTGTAGCGAGCTTGCCTCAACATAAGAATATCTGCAAAATCTGTGCCTTAATCTGTTAAGAATTCAAAGATTCTAGATTTCTAGGTAATGTTGTAAACAAAAGGTCTCTAGACAAAGGCATCTCATAATCTATCTACCCTACAAAACAATTACTTTACATCTTCATCTGCAGTCTGCAGAAACTGTTCAATTTCTGCTCAAGTAAACTACAGATTACAGAGTTCTGAAACTGTTGCAAGACTTGCAACCATTATCAGGTTGAAAATTTATTCTAAGTACAATCTAGCTATAAGCCTATAATCCAGTACCTACTAGTCAGTGGTATTCACAAATCGCAACAGAAGATGAGTCTTTGGCATGATAGTTCTTCCCGAGTAACCAATTCTCACTCAAACAGTCGCTAAGGCTTTGGTCGAGATATAAACTGGACCCTTTTTCAACTTTTTCCGAGCAGCAAACTGATGAATAACATCTTGAATCCCAGCAAATGCAATTAAGAATTCAGCTGCATCAACCTGGTTAAGTACCTTCTTCATAACAAGCTCCAATACTTTGTTCCTATAACATTTCAATATATATTGTAAGGATGTTTGTAATAAAGAAACAAATTCAATTAATTATTCTAGTTGGGAAAAGAAAAAGGAAGAAGAGTGTAGATATGAACCTAAGTTGTTGGGACTTGGTTATCACTTGCTTAATCTTCTTGAGCTGAGACAAAACACAGTCCCATGGACCTATGGATGAGCTTCTGGCCTGATTACTTTGCTTGAATGGAAGGTGGAGGATACATGTAGCTTGAATCTCAACCATTTCTTCATCGATTATAGCCTCTTCAATGCGGATTTCACGAATGAGCTGTGAGAGGATCCGGCCAATCTCAGCCGAGTCAGCAGTGGAAGAAGAGAAATAAGAGGAACGCGCCAAAGATCTTAGGAGATCTAGGATGGCTGACGGTCTCCAATCCCCCAGCCAGCCAACAGCAACCATTTCAAGTGGTGGGGTCCATAAGGGTGCTAGCAATTGGGAGACATCCTCGATCTTGGTAGGGACCACACCCTGGTTATAGTGCTTGAACTGTTTATCTATTAGATCCTCTAAAGCCCACCCTGCCTTCAGCTGCCTCCTTATAGTTGCTGCCTTATTCTTCTGTTCTTGGCCTTCTTGCCTCCCTGATGGTCCTTCTGATAACCAAGTATTATTCATCAGCAAGAAAATTTCTACATCTTTACCAATCATATCCTTAAGGCCAATTTGAACAAGAGACAATACAATTATATGTCCTGATTTAATATAATGGTATTATTTGAAAAAATACTTCATACTAAGCATACTAGGTTTGTTATTCATAGCCAAGAGTGTTGAGAAACTCGAATCACCATATGATAACCATGCCTATGCTATTGCTTCTGCTAGAAATTTCAAGACTGCTGCAAGTTTTGCTTTAAAACATGACCGTTGCTGATGAATGTAGGACAAGTCTGGGTTCAAGAATATGCATGATATCATCTACATACCCTGTATGATGCCAGTGTCCTTTTGGAATGGACAGATATTCAGGATTTTATAGGCCAAGATTAAAATTGGATGGACATTGATTAAGAATTCCTGAGACACACATCAAAGGCGCGTTTGGCAGACAACATGATACAGCAACAACAGGTGAGTGTCACATAATTACATTAATTCTCATTAGATCTCCTTGTGTACTCCGTACAAATCAATGTTAATAAAATAATAAAGCTGACATGTTGAACATGTTAAACAAATTTTCAAGAGTTATGAATGATTTCAGTATACGAACTGGGGAGCTACACACCATCATCTATCTAGAACAGTAGAAATACTATGAAGTATTATGTGTAATTTGATAGCAAAGATTTGTATACCTCATTATTTCATTCATCAGGACTAATTACCACCTCATAATGTGGCTATTACTCTATTAGCCATGTTGGAAATTAATACAGAAAACAATGTCTGTTAAAGTAGATACACTATGTAAGATGCATCAAAACACACTTCAAGTTCAAACTACAGTCAAATTTTACTAGTTCATCATACATCACCTATTCACCTCATCCCAAATGGAACATAATGAAACTCAAGTTTGCCAACGAAAATGTAGTTCAATAGTGAAACTTGGAATTTCAGTCTAAAGCGAGAGAGTGAGACAATAAATTCAGTGGTCTTAATCAAGTTCACATACACCAAAATCAAACAAATCCAAGTAAAACAACAAAGCTGAAAATCATATCACAAAGTGCATCGATATCAATACAGTCATTGGTACTAAAATAAGCAAGAGAAGATTCATTTTACACACAAGAAACTGCACTACCCAATCGGACCAGTGACCACCCTATGAAACAAATATTACCTTTCAACCTTCCATGAAAAGAATTCTGTTTTTACTATCAATTTCCAATTGAGGCCATCTGAAATCATGCAGTAACTATCAGATTATGCTTCAGTTGGCTAGTTACCAAAACTTGAGCACATTGCCTTCTATCTTTCACAATCATTTAGTTGCCGAAAAGGCGGTATAGCCAGCCTTGACTCTTGATAATTTTTTAGCCACACCAATAAGATTAACAATCAAGATAAACTTAAAGTGTACTTCAATTCAAGTAAATTCAAACCCTAATCCATAATTTCATTTATAATGAGACTAATCAGAATTAAACCAAGAAAATTCAACAAAACACAAATAACAACAAAATTAACTAAATTGCATAATTTCAAAGCAACCCAAAAAAATGAAGAGAAAGAAAATGAAGGTTACTTTTGTGAGAATGGCGACGATGAGAGTAAAGGGTGATGCAACGAACTCTGGCATTTGAATCATCGTCGTCGTCATCAATGGTGTTGCGAATAGCTTTGCGAAACTTCAAGAACCCATCATCGTCTTCCTCTTCTTTTGATTCAACATCATTATCATCAAATTTGCTGCAACCCCATTAATTAAAATTCAATCAAACAAAGATTTAAGCAATTGAAATGATAAATACGATCTGGGGTTGATTTAATTTCTGAAAAAAGTTAATGTATAAGTTGCTAAGAACACTTACATTGAGGGGTGAGTTGAAGAAGTTCTACTCATCTTGAAATTTGTGATTTGGGATGAAGGTGGAATTAAATTTGAAGAATTGTTTGCATTATTAGCGTTTTAATGGAGGAAATGTTTGAATGCAAGAGAATATTGGAGGCTTTGAGAGGTGGAAGTAGAAATTGCTCTTATATAGTTACCGGATCAAGGCTTAGAAAAGTCAAGAATCAATAAACAACTACTCCACTCTGACGCCTTATTGAATTTATCGCGTTTTGAAAACAAACTAGTCTTATAACCCGTGCAACCTGTAGCTGAAGCAAATAAAAAGAAGGCAGTGAAAAAATATACTTGGTTAATGTGAGAAAAGAAATGGAAAGATAATCTAAATGAAACAGTAGTCCACAATTAATGGACTAAAGAACATTCTTTGTAAAATAGGTTCACATAAGTTTTAATAATGGTTAATAAATTCAGATAAAATAATTTCAACAAAAATAAGCTATAATATGTTTTAATAAGGGTTAACAAGGGCTATTTTAGCTAATATATTCAAATAATTTATAGTACAAGATTAGATAAGTTTAAATAAATTCATATAAGTAAAAATTAAGGGTTTGTTTGGCATTGTTTTTTATTTTCAGTTTTCAATTATTTTGAAAACAAAAAACCAAAAACATGAAACAAGAAAAAGGTGTTTCCACTATTCTATTGTCAGTTTTCAAAATTATCATGATTTTAATAAGTTTGACTAATTTTTTATTCATTATATGACATATATCATATGATTTAAAAAACAAAAAACCAAAAACCAGAAAACCATAGTGATGCTAAACGAACCCTTAATAGAAAATATTCTAGATTTGCTACCTGTGCTAGAAATTGGTGACACAGCATAGATAGCAATTAGTTCACAAGATAAAAAGGATTACTAGCTGCCCCGTATCATGTCACTGAAAACTAGCACGAAACTTGCAGATCCAACAGCTAGAAGTTTAATTGGATAACCTTGCGTTTGTGCATATTTTACAAAAGGTGAAGGTAGGTAGAGGAGAGTGTGTGCATGAAATCAACTTCTGCCCTAACAAACTAAGAGATGCTAGTTGGATGACTTCAGCACATATCTATAGAGAAGGCAATCACGCGGTGGATCCACGGAGTCATTCAAGCCACAAGAATTTGTTTAATTCAATTGGTTCCTTTAGAGCTTAGTAGGATTTTAGAGGAGGATATTAGGGGCGTAACCTTACCTCGTCTAGTCCCTCCATAGACCGTAGTCCCCTTTTCTTTTGTTTGTTTGTTTTTATGTTGTCTTTTTTCTCCATAGAATTTCTTCCTCATTTAAATTATTACAAAAAATATATATATTTCACCCCTTAATATTCGAACCACCAAACATATTAAATGTATTAAAAACTTATGTAGGTTATAGTTTTAACCAAGTTACAGATCAAAATAACATAAATTTGACCCATACATCCATGATCCACCCGTATCTTTTTTTTTTTTTTTTTAAAAAAAAACAAAAGTTCTAGGTTATTATTTAAATTCCAATAACATTTGTATTACATTAAAAATAAAATTCATATCAAAATTTCTTAAAATTACTTGTTTGGTTATCAAGACTCGAGACTTTTTAAAAATTTATTTGGTTATCAAGACTCAAGAGACATTTTTTTTTTAAGAAACTCAAGAGACATTTTCAAATCAAGAGAATTTGAGTCATCAAATGAGCTATAATTCTCGCGAAATTCCCACTCTTCTCCTTCGCTCAACTGCTGCTACCGCCGTCTCCTTCGTTCCTTCGGTCAAGTGCTGCTACCGTCGGCCTTCTCTTTCCCGCCGAATGCAACAAGTTTAGGGCTATTTTCGGCAACACTTCCGCAATTACTTTGAATCGGATTTTAAGTGAGTTATTATTGTAGCTTTAATTCATGACATTATCGAATGGGAAATTCATCCTAACAAAACTAAATTAAAATTTGAAATTTGCTTCTATAACTTTAAGTTAATGCTCTAAAGCAATAATCAATTACTTGCAATTTAACTGGAATTCGATTGATTTAAGCTGAATCAAAGCAGTAGTATTTTTATCAATTTATATAATGGTACATAAGTCAAGTTTAGTTTACAGATATTGATATGATTGTAAACTTCTCTAGTGTGTAAATTAAATCGCTAACTTCATTATTGTGTATATTGAAGTATCTGATGACTAAATATTCTAATTTTGTAACCAGAGCCGTTTTTGACATTTTGGAGGCCCAAGCCAAAATGATAATTAAAAAAATCATTTATTTATATAATTGTTAAATAGTTATGTAATTTTTTAATTTATAAATAATTTATATAATTTGTTAAATACTTTCTCCCTTTCTTTAATTGCACCATTTCGACATTTTCATTTACACTTCTCTTTTGACCTTCTTTTGTGATTTATCCGTTAGAAAAAAAATATAATTAAATATCATATTTTTATATTTATTTAAATAAATAATTACTAATCATCAATAAATAATAACCAATCAATAATCCATAAGTATATATTTCAATAACTATATACTTAATGACACGCTAAAAAAATTCGTGTTGATTCCTGGTGTGATAATGCACCATTCTTTTTTTGCCTTTTTTGTCATTCTCGTATGGAAAATATATGTGTAAAATAGAAATGCACTTACTGATGATTAGTAAAAGAAAAGTCTAATATAATAAAATAGTGAAAAAAATAACCACAATAAGTCGAACTTTAGGTGATCTTCCAATATTAAGTCAACTTTAATTAATTAAAAAATAAGTGTCTATATTCATAAATAATTTAAGTACTAGATTTGACTTGTGACCGGTCAAACAAGTCATCAATTGACTTTTACTATAATTAACTTTCAATTGAATAAGAATTGACTTAATTAAAAATAAAATATAGCTTAATATTAATTTTAAATACAAAAATTATTTTTAATTTTAATTTAATAAATAATTTTTTAAAAAGATTGGGGTGTCAGGTTTGGTGTGGAGGGTTGGGTGGTCATAGGTTCGTGCCGACTAGAGTGGGTGGGAGTTGTGTGGGTTTGATCGATCGGCTAGGTTAGGGTTAGGTGGGAGTTCGCCGCATAAGTGTGGTTTGAGAGTAAGGGCTGGGGTTTGGGTGGGAGTTCGCTAAATAAGTGGCCGGGGTTCGAGAGTTAGAGTTAGGGTTTGGGTGGGTGTTCGCTGGACTGGTAGAGACACTAGGGTGTAAAGTCAAAATGTATCTAATAAAAGGAACAGATGGAGTATTAGAGCAACTCCAATGGTAAGCTAATTAGCAAATTAGCTTTTTAGGCCACGTAAGATTTTAAAGCTAATTTTTTTTGTAGCTAGTTTGTGCCCTGTGTTTTCCAGAGAGAAGAAGAATCTTACATGCATGCGTTAAAAGATTGCAGTTTAGCCTGAACAATTTGGAGTAAGTGCAATTATTCTATGGTTTTGTCTCACTCTCTTGGTAGTATGGGTGACTGGTGGGAGCACTGTTTTGGTAATTTTGGAGAGGATATGGTGAGTTTAATTACCATGTGTTTGGCTATGTGGGGCGTAAGGAACAAATGGATGATTGAGGGTGAAAATCCGAATGTTGAGCAAATTGTTGCCTATGCTTTGAAGATTAATACGAAGGGGCATGAGTTGCGAAAGTTGAATAACATGGGGAATAGAGGGGTGGAAAGAGTGATAATCTGGTGGTGATTGAGGCAATGAGGAAGCGTTTGTATGGCTCCAATTCCTTTCATCTGATTATAAAGGATATTCTAAATTTTTGTTTCTTCTGATTTTACTAGTGATCCATGGTCTTTTGTAAAGCGAGAGGGTAATAATGTAGCACACAAATTGACTTACTTTCAACCATGGGAGTTTGCCCAATGGGTGTGGAGTGATGTAATCCCTCCTCGCATTTTGGAAATTTCTTCGGTTGATCTAGATGGTTTTTTTTTTCAAAAAAAAAAAAAAGGTATTAAAGTTGTCACTTTCAAAGTTATTCACTAATAATTTTCTGTTTTACACAGATCACTAATCAACTCATACAATTCTACACTTGCTAGTCTGCAACTGCATTTACAATAAAATGTAGGTGACCGTCAGCTAATGTTAAAACCGCAAAAGTAACACTACCTATACAGTTGCATAATTCACACTTCACATGACACAATTAATTTGTCATAATGGCCATGACAAAAGAGTCATCCTAAACACATTTTTTTTTGAGGAAAACTCATCCTAACCACATTTAAGATATGATAACTTGTAATTGATTTATGTTACCATACTTTCCTTTCGTTTGTTGTAAATTCAGTTTAATTAATGTAATTTCAGCCGTTTTCAAAATTAAAAAAATAAATAAATAAATAAAATTATACAAGCTTTGGTGTGTGAAGATAGTATTTGAGAAATGGAAGTGTAAAGATAAACTAATAATCCGTACTTTTTAAAATAGGTTTACTCTAAACTCTTATAAAGTCTGCCTGCCCCATAATTAGACGATCGTATAAAGACTCAGCCCATTTATTTATTAGACGGATCTAACCCATTAATAACTGTGGCGGGTCATGGGTCATGGCTTTTAATAGGGATTCAAGGCGTCCAACCCATTGAATTGCTCTATTGAAGCGCATTCAACGTTCTCCATTGAAGCGCAGTTGCCGTTCTCTGTCGAATCTAGTTCATGTATCCCCCATTGAAGCAGCTTCTGAGGTAAGTTGTTTGTATTTGTTATCATCATATCAAATATCACTAAAATTATGAGATAATTGAATCAAATATCCCTAAAATTATGAGATAATTGAATCAAATTTGGTTGCTAATGTATTGCACAACACTTTAATGTTAGCATTCAACTATGAAATCAGAGCTCTTTTCCCTGGGCACAGGGCTGCCGCCCCTCCTGCCCTTCCTCAGGGACGGGCCTATTTGTGACCAAATAATTAACTGTATTAATTCTTGCCTGGGGTTTTGCTATATTTGTTATTGACTTATTGCTGTTTGAAAAAAATAAAATAAAATAAAAATAAAATAAAATAAAATTAATGGGGCAATGAACTAACACTGTGATATTGATGAATAGAAAGGGTATGAATAATATATACTTGTATTGTTTTTCCTGCTATAAAATACTTCGTATTAGTATAGATATAGATATGAACATATGATGGTATTTATGTGATGTGGATGAAGGGGAACTAGGGTGATTGATGGGTCAAATGAAGGGTGGATAGTTGGAAGATGAAAGCGGGTTAAACACCATCCAATCTATTGCCGACCTTAGTTAGAATACAATTCAAAGGGCATTATCCTCTTTACTCACTAGTTTACCTCAAATTGAGATATTGGGGATTGATTTGAGTGGAAAGGATTTGTGGTTATATTCAAACTTTTCCCTAAATTACTTGCTAGGTAAATAATTGTCTTCTCATCTTCTTGAATTGATTAACTTCTTTGAATTCAAATTGAATATATTTCAGATTTGGGGATACGTCACTGGTTTGTGTTATCTTTGTTACGTTCAACAATGGCAAATGAGGAGGCTAATGATGCCATGAAGAATCAGCAAATTGTTGATGCTAGAGCTCGAAACATTAGTCATAATGTTCGTTGTACTGAATGTGGAAGTCAGTCCATTGAAGATTCACAAGCCGACATTGCCATTCTTCTTCGAAGGGTATATCATATTTTCTCACTTTTGCTTCAAAATAGATGCACACTTGCTGTTTTACGGTCTCTAATGCACTATGACCATGAGTATCTTTGGCTGTGCACTTGTGCATTAATAATAATCATCAAAACTAATATTTTAAAAAAAAATGGGCCTTTTTTTTTTTTTTTATGATACCATGATTAAGAACAAAAGTATGTCATTTCCATGTTTAATATAATTCATTCTAGCTTGTAGTTTCTTGCTAAACAAATAGTCTATGAGCTATGAGCTGTGTTGCCCTCTACACACATGATTTGGAAGAGGATGGTCAATTTGTTTAAGGTTGCTTTGTTTTGAGATGGGTTGACAACAGTACTGCATTGCTTTAGAACCCTCTTTGTGTTTAAAACCTTCACCTCCTTAATATCTTGTGGCTCCTGAATTGAACTATGAATATAATTTTCTATCTTTTTTTTTTTTTTTTTTTTTTTTTTTGTTTTTTTTTTTTTTTTTTTGGGTTAAAGGGATGTACATGAACTGACAACTAAAAAACTTGTGATATCAATAGAATATATAATTTTCTGTCATCAACATCTTATTCCTGTAGATATTTATTTATGAATACTCTTTAATAGGTAAATGTAGTCATTGATTTAGACCAACTAGCTGCATTAATTGATCGTATTAGCTTTTTAGGTGTTTGGTATAATGGTTTTATAAGCTGTTGACTGTTTGAAGATACAAATAACTGTTCGACCATTAAGCTTGTTTGGAGTTTATGTAAAACAACTTTTGGGCCTAAATCTTTAGCACAACTACTATTCATCAAACAAGCGTGTTTAAAGATTTGATATGGTCATACCCACACCCCCTCCTCCCCTTTCAAGAAATGAACAAGCTTGCAGTCAAATTTTCCTGTGTTTTTGTCCTCATGAGAGGTTGATAAGGTATTCTAAGATGCGGGTTGTGTTTACAGTTTATTTTGCACTCTTTTGCTCAAGTATTATTTGTGTAAATATTTAATTTCTAGCTGTATTCTGATGACTCAATGGCTACATCCTTATGACTTATATACCCTTTTATGCTTAGGAAAATAAACATTTATGATTGACAAGATTAAGGATTAGAAATATGGTCAAAATCTTCATTTGCATTCTTTATATGTATCATTAAAATATTATCAGGGGTGATGGCTGTTGTTGAATATAGCCAATTTTCTTGCATATTACTGATGCTTTGATTTGGTGCAGTTGATTCGTGATGAAATTCGATCTGGAAAGTCTGACAAAGAGATCTATAAGAAGCTGGAGGATGAGTATGGAGAGACCGTGCTTTATGCCCCAAAGTTTGATATGCAAACTGCAGCTCTGTGGCTTACTCCAGTTAGTTTCGAATTTTATGATATGCATACTTTTTTATCCTTTGTATAATTGTATTACTATAAAATAAGGAAATGAGTGTATCATTGTTAACATAAGGAAATTGGACAAAGCTTGTTGTTGCAGGTGTGGCTGCTGGAGGTTGGGCATACAAGAAGCACAGACAAAGGACAAATGTTCACATTATGGCTTTAAATCTTGTTAGAGGGGTTGCATTGACACCAAAAGAGAAAGAAACAATGCTTGAAATTCTTACACCACCTCCTTCACAACGAGCAACACCCTCTTTCTGGTTGAGTAAACTTCGATGCGGATAAAGGTGCATGCACAAGGGGAAGCTCTTTGGGCTTTGCAAGGAAGGCAGATTTTTTGTTCGGATTGAGGAGCTAATGTGCTCATTGTTTAAACCTTGGAAGCTTGCATGGTGTATTTTATGTGCTTATGAAGGTTTTATGATGATATGATCACGTTTTGTACAAATATAAGTCTGACCTCTTTGCAAAGATTTTGCATTTAGATCTTTTATTGACTATCATAGTATCATGCATAAGATGTTAATCTGCGCGATTTAGTGCTGTCATTGTTATGAAAGCTCATTTGGTTCAGAATTTCTATTATGGGGATTTTTATACACCTATTACTGCTATTGTATCTTTCTCTGTTTATTCTCTGATGTTACATTTCACTCCATTTTTATTGTCCTTTTTTGTTTCTTTCTCTGTTGTTTTTCAGGCTGTTTGCTTGTACCTCAAAGCTTCAATTGAAAGTCCTCATTTCGAGCCTTTATAAATAAGCTGATACTGTCCTCTAATTAATTGCCTTTTGTGGTCACGCATCTAGCTAGGATGTCACAACCAATCTGTATACTTGCATGTAGTTTGTATTAGTGTATTATACTAATATACTGATGTTATTTCTGTTTTAAAATATGGCACTTAGCTGGACTGTGTTTGCTATTATATTGTATTCACTCTAATGTGATGCCTCAGGTGCTGTTATTTTTTTTTTAAAATTATATATGGCAGTCTTTGATAATTTTTAAATATTCTTAATAGACCAACCACCAATCCTTAGTCGGATCAATAATCTTAATTTCCTTAATCCTTATTTTACTGATTTAAATTAGACGTGATATGTATTATCAACTAATAGCATAGCCTACATAGGTGCCTTGCATGTTATTCATTTACCTTGAATACTGCTGAAAGTTTCTCCATTTTCTATCCTGCTGGTCAACTATATATTGCTGTGAGAGGTACAATTTAAATTTCTTTCAGGAAGCACATTGGTGGTTAGCATTTTTTTCTGAAAGTTTCTGGAGATAATACAGTTGCAGGTCAGCTTTGGCTGTGGATGTTTGTGCCAGATACATTTTTCAGCATTCTTGCAATCGGTAAGACTTAACATTGATGCATGTGACAGTAGACTTTAAAGATATTTCTTGTCTTCTGATTGCTCTACTTTTGCTTATTGCCTTATCAGCTCAGTCGATAAGACAAGATAGCTATTCATAAGATTTAGTCAGGTGTGGCTGCAAGTTACGAAAGAATTGTCAGCAGCACACCAATATTGATAGATAGTAGGAGAGATCATGCTTTATACAGTAGACACAGATCAGATGAGTACTTTCCCAGATCACATTGATTCAGAAATTCAGCCAGTTGTTGAGTCTGATCCTCCAGAGTCTCTTGTAAAGAACAAAAGGACTGTAGCAGGTAAAAAGGATAAACAGAAAAAGAAGCTTAATTCCAATGTTGAGGCTGCTATAGGGAACCCCTGGACCACTGGATTGTTCAACTGTCATGAAGACTGGACAAATGGTACTTTTTAGCCATCAATCTCATATTGTTTTAATGTACTTCTTGATTAAATACTTTTTACAGCACATTTCCTAGTCCACATAAAAATTCACTGTGGAGCGTAGACTGATTAACTCTTTGAATATAGCTGTAAAAATCTGTATTATTTTATTAACAGAAATTTCTTGTATTGAGTTATATCCTGATTGTTGACTGTGGGCGTAAGGAAATACTAAATTGGAAACATTATTTATTCTTAGCACTCTCTTAAAGAGTACACTGTATCTTTTTAATTTTCATCTCCTAAGCTAGCTCAATTGCTGTTGATTAGAGATTTTATATGCTTCTGAGAATTTGTGACATATCTTCTTACTGACATTATACGCAACTTGTTATAACAGTGAATGTTCGTGTTTTATGCAGCGGTTGTAACAGCATTTTTACCTTGCATAACATTTGGACAAATAGCTGAAGTACTGGATGAAGGAGAGTTATGTAATGTCAAAATCTTTCTCCTCTAGATTAGTTAATATTGCTTTTCATCCTATTCCCGATTTCCTGTTTAGGTGGTGAGAACCACTACTCGTTTCAGATTATATCATCACTACCATAGGCTGCAATGTTAGTGGTGATATAATCTGATATTAAAAATATTGATATTCGTATGGTTAATGTTTTTGAATATGATAAACCTGAGCAGTTGAGCTCATTGAAAACAGATTCAATCCTACTGTGTTAATTACTACATATCAGAGTACACCTGTTGCAAATCTCGCAATGTTATCAGACCATAGTATTATTTCTTTGCACTCTGCTAAACTCTGTTGTGATGTATGATCTAGTCACTTGTGATTGAGCTCATTGAAAACAGACATAACAAACTCCTTGTACGGCTGTAACTAATGAAAAGTCAGAATCTATTGATGTATATTCAAGCTGCAAAAGTGTGTTAGACATCCTTGTACAGGAGTGAAGTTATTGAGACTTTTTCTCTCTTCTTTCATCTTTCATGACTCTCAAACCTCTGTTACTAAATTCTCTAAAAACGCAAAACAGAAGCACAACTGTTTCATTCAGGCATCGGTCACTTATGAAGTACTTCGTATTAAGTTATTTTATTCATGTTTGGTTATTGCAGCATCTCCGTGGGGAAGTTTCATTTACTTGCTGATGATGCCTGCTCTTTGCTCTCAATGGATAATGGGCTCGAAATACAGGAAAAAGCTGAGGAAGAAATATGATTTGGTTGAAGCTCCCTACACTGACAAGGTCTCACACATTTTTTGCTTGTGCTGCTCCCTTTGCCAGGATTACCGAGAGCTTAAAAACAGAGGACTTGATCCTTCTCTAGGTATTTGCTGTTCTACTCCTTGATCAAATTCCTGCATTTGCAATGTAATTGTAATTATTCATATTTGAATGAGATGAAATAAATTTTTTTTGTGTTGTGTGTTGTAGGCTAGAAAGGTATCCTGGCTCAACAAAAGGGAAAACAAGCTGAAGATCAGCCAACAGAGACTCCTCCAGCAAAGCAGGAGATGGTCAAGTAAAAAAGAAATAATTAAATTGCTGAACAGACTTTTGTTGTGCGCTTAAATATAATCTTGCTTATAATTTCAACATTATGTATCAATTTTTTGAGGTCTCGAATCAGGCCATGCTATCTATGCATACAATGCAAGCTACCTAAATATGAAGGCTGAAAGGCAAATTGAAATAATTATGTGTTAACTCCAACTGCAGCAAATTATCATTTCCCATACTCCAGCTATATTGTCCAAACTCTGAAGGTCTTAATATACATCGATGTATTTGTAACTCGGATAAGCCCCCACATACTTCAGCATACTACTCCCTCTATTTCAAAATAAATGCTTCATTTTGATCGTCACAATAATGCGGTACTTTAAACAATGCTCTCTTCGTCACACAATACAAAGCCTATTTGGGGTTTTTCATGAGAATTAAAGAGATTGTAAATTCCTTAAAACTAATGATTGAGAGTACATATGTGCATGTGAGGTTAGAGATAGATAGAGGGAAATAAAAAGTAGTTGACAATTATTGAAGAGAGGGTAAGAGAAAGTGTTGAAAAATAACGTCAGAAGTACCAAAAAAAAAAAAAAAAAGGGGGGGATGACAACTCATCAAAAAGAGGGTAATAATCTCAAAAAGTACAACCGTTAAATAGAAATAGGCGTTATACTTTAATTTACCCAAAAAGCAATACATGCTTTGCATTGTGTCACGAGGGAGTAATATATTTAGTTATCAATAATGTAAGTATAATTTATATAAAAAAATTGATTTTCGAAAACTATAGACTGAGACGATTCTAGGTTTGATCTTATATAAGCACTTTATTTAAGTATAAATTATCCATATCACTTTCACCCCTACCCATACGAGTCAGTTTGCTCTTATATAAGCACTTTATTTAAAATAAAAATCATAATCTGCATCATAACCTTTTACAAAATAATTATTTTTTTTAACCCTTCAAAAAAAAATAATAAAAAAAATAATTTTTTTAAAGAAAACTCAATGAAGAAGAAAACAAGGGAAATTACGAGAAAATACAAGTCTATCACCCTGATAAACAAAATTTGTTAGTCAAATAATAAAACTGTTGTTAGAAGATAAATATGAATGCCTATAATTATTTGATTTGATTTCACAATGTTCACACGAGTCCAAAGACTTGTGAACTTGTGTGGCATTATATGTAAAACTCTTGGCTATATAAGCCATGTTACCGGAGCAATATACATAATCAATTTCTCCATCTTCTCTTACTCCTTTATAAAACTTTCTATCGGTAAAACTTTAACACGTTATCAACACCAGTTTTCAGTCAGGTATATTTATACCTACTTATAAAAATTTATAACAAAATAATACTATCTACTTCTAACTGTTTCGAGGAGTATGCTCTATAGTTGCCCATATTTGGGATCCTCTATAACAGAAACTCAAACATTTACTATATATACCTCAAAAAACAACGGTGAAAGTTCTCTTACTTGTGAATTTACTTTGTTTGATCCATGTTGATATTACATACTCATTTTACGTAAATTTTTATCTTAGTTATTATAATTGCTAAGTAGTAGCTTTGCATGCATATTATTATTAACTAGATTAACAAAAAGATGCAGCCTTTTTATACTTATTATTTTTCTTAATTTTACATACTTTTTTGTGTTTCTTTCCGTTTTCGAACTCATGATCTTTTATAGATATTAGGGCTCTCGGACCACTATGGCTTGCATTCCCAGTGTGATAACCTTTTACAATTATAAATATATATATATATGGACCATAATTTTATGCCAGTACGTTAGACTATTATATGATATTTTTACACTTGTACAGAACAGTAACGGATAAACCTACCTCTATAAAAGACGGATTTTTTCCCCCAATTTCACCACAAATCCTTTATCTCTTCCCACTTTTTATCCAAAAATCACCTAAAAAAAAAAATTCACCCCCTTCTTCTCCGATATGTTCCCCGACGACGGCAACCAAAACACCCAAAACACCCACAACTTCACTTTTGAAGAAGATTTAAGGAAGATAAAACAATATTTCCTTCTAATTACGACACTTGTAGTTCTATTAGTAGCAATATTAATTTTTGTCATTATGTATAAGTAAAACTCACTTATTTTGTCGTTTTAGTATATTAAAAGCTTGTTTTTGTTTTATTATGTTGTTTGTTGTTATTAATCATCATTGTATAATATTACCGTTATCATTATAATTATTGTTACTACTGTCATTGTTGTCGTTTTGTTGTTTTTTTTGCAACTAACATGATTAATTTTTGTCTAATCATATAATTACTCACAATAATAAACCAAGGGGGAGAAAAGACTATATTATTTATGGTTTATTATTATTAAATTTAATTATCACGTGTCTTATTAACTTAATTATAAATATGGAAGAACTAAACATGTGAGTTGTACATATAATTTGTTATTATAATCTAATTATCACGAAATTTGTTGTAGCTAAAATGGGAGACCTTATGAAAAGACAGTTCAGCATCTTAGATTTATCTGGAAAGAAATTTCTGGAATGGAAAGTGGATGCAATGATGAATTTGAAAGCTCAAGGTTTGGAGCACACTGTTAAAGAAAATAAAAGTCCCTCTGGTCAAACAACTGATGCTACCTCTTCTGCAATGACGGTTGAAAAACCTATCACTGAACAAGATAAGGCAAAAGCCTTAGTGTAGTTAAGGCATCATTTACATGAAGGCCTTAAAACTGAGTACATGATGGTTGAAGATCCCAAAGAATTATGGGATTGCCTTAATGAAAGATTTGGACACCACAAAAGGGTGCTCCTGCCTAAGGCATTATTTGATTGGACAAATTTACGGTTCCAGGATTTCAAATCTGTAATTGATTATAATTCAACCATACATGAGATAGTGTCTATATTGAGATACTGTGATCATCCGGTTACAGATGAACAGATGATTGAAAAAACACTCACTACCTTTCATGCAAGTAACATACTGTTGCAAGAACAGTATCGTGAAAGAGGTTTTAAAAAGTTCAATGAATTAATGAGTATATTGCTTGTTGCGGAACAAAATAGTGAACTTTTGTTGAAAAATCATAACCTGAGACCAACTGGGTCTTTGGCCACTCATCATGAGGCAAATGCAACAAATTCCTATCCACCCGAGTCAAATGCTACAAGAAGAGGTGGACGTGGAAATTACAATGGCCGTGGAAGAGGTCGTGGAAATTATCGCGGACGCGGCCGTGGTCGTGGTAGAAATAATTTTCAAAGAAACAGTAATTTCAAAAATTTTGAAAAACAGAAGGGACAGTCATCTGGAAGCCACAAACAAACTCCTTCGAAAGGAAAAGACACATGTTATAGATGTGGCATGACAGGACATTGGGGACGTACTTGTCGAACGGCCAAACATTTGGTAGACCTTTACCAGGCTTCTGTAAAAGGCAAAGAGAAAAATGCAGAAGCAAATTATGTTAATGAGGAAAATGCTCCTTGTCCCAGCCTTGATGTGTCTGATTATTTCATGGATAATGCTGAAATTGGAAATGATTTCATTCTTGGAGAAAACAACAATACTTAGGTTTCTCATCTACTAATGTAACATATGCTATGTTTTAATGTATTTTCTTAGTTCCCTGTATTTTAAATTTCTAGTCATGTACTTTAAATATCTATCATCAATAAAAGTTTGTATGATATTATTCTAAACTAATCTCAAATTTATTTTATGAAGATATGGATCTACCTGAAGTTAGTTCCGAATATCAATGTCTTTTGGACAGTGGAACAACACATACTATCTTAAAAGATAGAAAATATTTTTCACAACTAAAGTTGTTTCAAGCAAATGTAAACACCATTTCCGGGTCAGCTAAATTAATTGAAGGATCTGGAAAGGCTTGTATAATGCTTCCAAATGGAACAAAATTAATAATCAATAATGCTTTATATTCGAGTAAATCTCGAAGAAATCTCATAAGCTTTAAAGATGTACGCCAAAATGGCTATCATCTAGAAACAATGACAACAGATCAAAAAGAGTATATATGCCTCACGACAGAAAAACATGGCAAGAAACATATATATGAGAAATTGCCAGCATACTCTTCGGGGTTATATCGTATAAACATACGACCCGTGGAAATCAATATGGTATCTAACCAGAAGTTAGATGACAAACATTTGATTATTTTATGGCATGATCGTTTGGGACATCCAGCAACTGCGATGATGCAAAGAATAATAGCACATTCAGTTGGACATTCAATAAGAAATGTCAAAATTCCCCGATCAGATGAATTAACATGCTCTGCATGTTCACTTGGAAAATTAATAATAAGGCCATCTATGAACAAAATTGCTACTGAATCTCCAAAATTCTTGGAAAGAATTCAGGGAGACATATGTGGGCCAATTAATCCAGCATGTGGACCATTTCGATATTTCATGGTTTTAATTGATGCCTCTACACGATGGTCACATGTTAGTCTACTTTCAAGTAGAAATGTTGCCTTAGAAAAATTACTTGCCCAAATCATCAAATTAAGAGCACAATTCCCAGATCATACAATAAAGAAAATAAGACTTGACAATGCTGGGGAATTTACATCCCAAACATTTAATGATTATTGTATGTCAATTGGAATTGATGTTGAACACCCAGTAGCTCATGTTCATACACAAAATGGTCTAGCTGAATCACTAATTAAGAGATTACAATTGATTGCAAGACCATTATTAATGAGGTCAAGATTGCCATCATCTGCTTGGGGACATGCTATAATACATGCAGCAGCGCTAATTAGATTGAGACCTACAGCTTATCATAAATTCTCACCACTACAACTTGTTTGTGGTCGAGAACCAAGTATCTCACATCTAAAAATCTTTGGTTGTGCTGTATATGTTCCCATTGCTCCACCCCAACGAACAAAAATGGGTTCACAAAGAAGGCTTGGAATTTATGTCGGGTTTGAATCCCCCTCTATAATTAAATACCTTGAACCATTGACTGGGGACTTATTTACGGCTAGATTTGCGGACTGTCACTTTAATGAAATAGTATTCCCAGCCTTAGGGGGAGAGAAAGTGGACCCACATAAGAAAGAAATTGAACTCATTTGGAATGCAACACAACTGTTGATGTTAGACCCACGCACAAATATGTGTGAACAAGAAGTTAAGAAAATTGTTCATTTACAAAGTGTTGCAAATCAATTGCCTGATGCATTTGTAGACACAAAAAAGGTGACAAAATCACATATACCAGCAGAAAATGCCCCTGCACGTATTGAAATCCCAACTGGTAATAAGGCCATAGAAAATGAATCTCAGGCACGCAGAAAGCGTGGAAGACCACTTGGTTCAAAAGATTCTAAGCCAAGAAAATTGAAAAGATTGGATGGAATAGAAAATGAGACTAATGATGTTCCCCCGTCAGAAGGTCAAGAAAAACCAAATGTGGATGAAAGTAAAGAAAATGATGATAATCCAAAAGGGGACGAACAAGAAGACAACCCTACGGGGAATGAACAAGATGTTCAAAACATCGATAACAATGAAATTTCAATGAATTACGTCTCTACAAAGACTCAGTGGAATAGGAAAGATGTTATCGTTAATGAAACATTTGCAAATTCCATCGCAATCGACATCGTGTCTGATGAAAATGATGTTGAACCAAGAACTGTAGAAGAATGTCGACGTAGGAGTGATTGGCCAAAGTGGAAGGAGGCAATGCTGGCTGAGTTAAAGTCACTTGAAAAACGAGAAGTTTTTGGGAAAATAACCCTTACACCAGCAGATGTAAAACCCGTTGGATACAAATGGGTATTTTTAAGAAAACGTAATGAGAAAAATGAAATAGTTAGATACAAGGCAAGACTTGTAGCCCAAGGATTTTCTCAAATTCCAGGGATTGATTATGAAGAAACATATTCTCCAGTGGTTGATGCAACTAAATTAAGATTTCTGGTAAGTTTGACAGTCACAAAAGGACTGCAAATGCGATTAATGGATGTAGTGACTGCGTATTTGTATGGGTCACTCGATACAGACATTTACATGAAAGTCCCCGAAGGACTAAAACTACCAGAAAACCACAAGCCTAGACAACTGCTTTCCATAAAACTAAAAAGGTCACTTTATGGATTGAAACAATCTGGAAGGATGTGGTACAACCGTCTGAGTGAATACCTTATGAGAGAAGGATTCAAAAACAACCAAGTTAGTCCCTGTGTTTTCATAAAGCGATCACAATCAGGATTCGCTATCATTGCAGTTTATGTTGATGATTTAAATATCATCGGAACCCCAAATGAACTCGAGAAAACTGCAAAATACTTGATGAAAGAATTTGAGATGAAAGACCTTGGGAAAACTAAATTTTGCCTTGGACTACAAATTGAGCACTTGAGTCATGGCATTTTTGTCCATCAATCAAACTATACAGAAAGAGTTTTGAAACGTTTCTTCATGGACAAAGCAACCCCAACCAACTTCCCAATGGTTGTTCGTTCTTTGAATATGAAAAATGATCCATTCAGACCTCGAGAAGAAAATGAAGAGATTCTGGGTCCAGAAGTACCATACTTAAGTACAATTGGAGCCTTAATGTACTTATCTAACAATACTAGACCCGACATAGCTTTCTCTGGGAATTTGTTAGCCAGGCACATCAATGCACCAACATATAGGCATTGGAAGGGAGTTCGACACTTACTCCGGTACCTACGAGGGACACAAGACCTTGGTTTATATTACCAACCAAAACAAGATGCTGCTCTCATTGGGTATGCAGACGCTGGATACTTATCAGATCCTCAAAATGCCAAGTCACAAAATGGATATGTATTCACTTATGGCGGCACTGCAATATCATGGAAATCAACAAAGCAGACATTGACCGCGACATCATCAAATCATGCAGAGTTGATAGCCCTCTATGAAGCAGGACGGGAATGTGTGTGGCTGAGGTCGATGATCAGTAATATCCAAAAGGAGTGTGGAATGAACGTAATAACAGAAGACCCAACCATCATCTTTGAAGACAATACAACATGTATCGCTCAAGTAACTGAAGGATATATTAAGGGAGATAAAACGAAACATATTGCCCCAAAACTGTTCTTCACACATGATCTGCAAAAGGACGAGGAAATAAATATCCAGCAAATTCAGTCTTGTGAAAATCTTGCCGACCTTTTCACCAAATCACTTCCTTCGAAGAAATTTGAACAGTTAGTAAAATCGGAATGCGACATCTTCGTGAACTATGCTGAGATCAGGGAGAGTATTATATGTACTGCACTCTTTTTCCCTTCGATCAGGTTTTTATCCCACCGGGTTTTTCCTGACAAGGTGTTTAACGAGGCAGTATACCAAAGCATATAATACTATATCGTTGTACTCTTTTTCCCTAGCTATGGTATTTACCCCATAAGGGTTTTATCTAGCAAGGTTTTTAATGAGGCAACAAATACCTTTCTGTATAATAAGTATGGGCATTCAAGGGGGAGTGTTAGAAGATAAATATGAATGCCTATAATTATTTGATTTGATTTCACAATGTTCACACAAGTCCAAAGACTTGTGAACTTGTGTGGCATTATATGTAAAACTCTTGGCTATATAAGCCATGTTACCGGAGCAATATACATAATCAATTTCTCCATCTTCTCTTACTCCTTTATAAAACTTTCTATCGGTAAAACTTTAACAACTGTAAATAAATCAATATTTTTTTAATAAATTTAGACCCATAATTTTTGATATAATTACATAATATGCCATGCTGACTAGACATTTTTGTTAATTTATTTATAATTTTACCACTTGATAAACGAATTTTGTAAACCGACTCCTCAAGGCAACTAGAACTCAGGGAATGAGGCCACTCCTCTGGTCTTCACGACTCCACCACCTCAACCAACTTTTAATAGCGGATGTACAATACTTATACAATAATACTCCACAGTCACTATTTATGGAGTATAAAGACAGGACGGTGGTGACGAACTAACCGTAATTGCATGCTTATTAAATCGCGAGGGAAAACCATCAACTACCCCCAAACAACAGTGACATTAATTTTAGACCCTTGTTTTGAGGCCTTGACTGGTGAGGGTGTTGAGCTAATTTCATGACAACATTTAATAGGTTTTTCAATCCATTATTTCCCTTAAATATATGTCGTGTTTATCTCAAATTCCCATGTTTCTTCTTTCCTTCTTCTCCAATCAACTCTTCTCCTTGCTTCTCTCATTCTCGTCTTTATTCAAGTAAGCCATTTTTTCCCAATTTTCTCGTCTTTTCTGGGTGTTTTTCAGTCATGCAGATAACGTGTTCGATGAATTGCGTGCTTTTTTATTTTCTGATTTAATTGCTGTTTTCTGATTTGGGAATTTGATCATTTGATGTGGGCATTTTACTAAGTTTGGAAATTTGAGTTTTTTTTTTATTTATTTTTTATTTTTATTTTTTTGTGTGAACTGTAGGTCGGCAGAATTTAGAATATATAGGATGTAAATCATGTGATTGAGTAACTTTCTATCCAGTTAATGCTCAAATTGATAGCTTTCATTCTAGTCTTTTCTTGGTCATTTGGGTTGTAATCTGCTTGATTCTGTCTTAAATTTAACATGAAAGAAGCATTTTTTTTTGGTTTAAAGTTGAATTTGGTAATCCCTGTTTTTCATGCCTTGGACTCTCGTTACACAAATGATCACAATTTGAAGTAAATGATGTATGAGATAAAACTGTATGTTTGTAGTGAATTATTCTCGAATTGTCGAAAACGAACTTAACCTCTGTTGAGATATTGGTTAATTCCACCTAAGTATTTTGTATGATCATAAATAATTTGGTGAAGGGTTGTTTAAAGGCATAGTTTTACAAATGAATCATGGTTTAAAACAGTTTTGCATATGTAAATCGTAAACTACGAGTTCTTGAGAGGCGCAAAGAAACATGGGTCTCTGAGACTCAGACAATGTGCCTCTGCCATAACATGGATTGCAAGCTTGTTACAGTACACCTTTTTTTTAAAAATTCCAGTTTATCTTGCTCAGCGATGTTGTGACATTTGATGTGGTTCGTGCGTCTGCATTTTAGTTCAAATGCTAAGGAAAATTACACTCTTCTTGTAGACATGATTCTGTCATCTAGCTCTGGAGAGTTTACTACAGCTCTAATGTACTTCCCTTCTCTAATAATATATAATAATCTAAAAGGGAAAAAAGGAGGTTAAAATAAATACAATCTTACAAAGAGATTGTTGAAGTTGGATAACTTGGAGGTCTTGGACAATTAGACAAATGTTCTCTTCAATTAATTTGTTCATGTCTATGTGTACAGCGTTGAGTTCAAGTTCAATCATGGAGGTGGTTAAAGCTGTTGCAACTCAGTGCTCGTCAGCTAGTAACAATATCGCTGTAAGAGCTGATAGAAAAAGTTACAGCTACAAGCAACTCATCTTGTCTGCAGAAAGGATATCTAGTATTCTACGTACTAGTGGCTTTCAAAGTGTAAGCTGGACATACTTTCATACTATGATTATTATGACAAAACATCTATGTGAAACTGAAACTAATTGGATTACAAATGGTCCCAATTTGGTGGGTTTATGTATCTAAATGAACAGGATTTAATGAATGTGTGTTTGTGCCTGGTTCTACACCAGATTTGCTACTCATCCCTTGTTTTTTCATGATGTTTGTCACTTAAACAGAGTTCTGAAGCAAGCCAGCTTGATCATGCTTCCATTTCCGTTGATGGCCTTAAAGCCAATAAATCTCTTGATGGGACCCGAGTTGGAATTGTTGCAAAACCTTCAGCTGAGTTTGTTGCTAGTGTACTGGGGACATGGTTGAGTGGAGGAGTAGCTGTTCCACTTGCACTTAGCTACCCAGAGGCTGAGCTCCTGCATGTCATGAATGACTCGGTTAGCCCCTAAACATTTGTGTCCATCAATTCAATACATACTCAGAAAATAACTAGAACTTAATTATACATGTCGGACTTCAGGGGCTGGTTCTTAGAATTTCTTATATATAATGAAATGTCGTCATACCTTATTTGTCATGGGATCCATTGTTGAACATGTCGTTTATGGCTTAGCCTTTTGCTTTTAAAATAAAAGGTAAGGACCAAATGCTGTCTTTTTTGTTGATTTCTGAAACTAGTTTATCATACTACCATATACTCACTATCGATCTGCTCTCTGTACTCTGACTACAATAAAGACCTTTTAAGTATTCCATCTCTGCTAAAGTCGAGCATATATTCTCTTTATCCTGACCTCAAATATACTTCCCTGTTGTCAATATGTTATTGGTGTATAGGTTCCCTTTGCAGTGAATATACTTTTCAAATGCATATTACTCTACCATGAAAGACTTTTGAGCTTCAATTTTTTGTAGATTTTCTCTTATGGAAGATACTACAACTTCAGGCTTTTGAGCTTCAATTTTTTGTAGATTTTCTCTTATGGAAGATACTACTACTTCATCCTTTAGTAGAATTACTACAACTTCACCCTGTCATGTTTCGTTGGGAAGGCTGAAGGAATCATAGATGTTTTGTCATATAGTCTATGTAAACAGTGAATATGTGTATGAATATTGGATTACCTTCTTCCGTTTGCTTGTTTGTACTGGACTACTGGCCTTACCAAAAGCTCTCCCGAATTTATATTAAGCTATCAACTGAAATTGTCTAAACTTATTCTGAATTTTCTGAAATTTCCTGGTTTTTGCTTTAGTTTTTTTCACTTTCTGAAGTCGCTGAAATTAAACTGAAATATATCAGAACTCTTACAAATTGAAGTTTTATCAATATTATTGTTGTTATCACCACCATCGCCATAATATCACTACTTCTAACAAATACTTAAAATTGAATTAAACATTAACAACGAAAATGAAAAACTAACGGTAATGAAATAAAATCTATATAAATGAGAAGTTTCTTAAATTGAGAAAAATGAGATGATTTATACTCATATTTTTCAAATTAAGTGTGCATATTTTGTTTTTCATGGTGAAATTTTTTATTTTGATTTTGGGAAAAATATTAAATATACACATTTTGTTCAAATAATATGCACATCATATTTGAGTTACAATAATAGTTGCACATTTTGTTTAAAAAATATGCACATCAATCTTTTTCATTTGACTTTAAATTATTTAGGGTATTGGATCTTCTAAAGTTACTGAACTTTTGTTATACCAAATGTAGCTGATATGATGCAGAATGCAAGCTATCTCAATTTATGACTTAAGTTGGCCCTAGAGTTCGTCTTCATACTAATGTTCGAAGATGGGTATAGGTTTTTAGCGTGTCAATCTGATGCTGGAGCATCTTGCTAACTGATTTCTTCAATTCTTGTGTTGATAATTTGATATCAATCCTTGCAATTTCTACATCACTGTTTTTGTTAATGGATCAGGATGTCTCCATAGTGCTGAGTACTGAAGATCACCAGGAGCTTATGCAAACCGTTGCTTCTAAAAGTGCTGCTCATTTTTCTCTTATCCCTTCAGTTCCGAGTTCAACATCAAAAACTACTCCTAATGGTCATCCTGAAAATGAACAGTCGGATGCAAACACAAATTTGAAGGGATTTGAAATTCTGACTAAGATAGAAGGTGGTCAGCTTTTTGTCAGGTTTGTGACTGGCTATTTCAACACCTAGGATGTGATATTTAACTTTGTATTTGCTTTCTCATTTGCAGAGGAAGATGCAGCATTAGTCATTTACACAAGTGGAACAACTGGTAAGCCTAAAGGTGTTGTTCACACACACAGGAGCGTATTGGCACAGGTACTCATCAAATGCTCTAAATTCTCATTAATGGGCTTGAGGTGATGCAGATCTTGAACGACATGCTTAGGACTTATTTTATACTCCCTCCGTCCCATAATATAGTTCCTATTGTGTTTTTTTCACGGTATTTAAGAAATGGGAGGAAAAGTGGAAAATATACATTAAAAGTGGAAAAAAGCTAGACAAGAGTTAGACAAAAGTATAAGGCAAGTGGATAATTTAAGGGGAAAAAAGTGAAAAGTACAATTATATACAAAAGTTAGAGAGAGAAAGTGGAAAAAAGTACAATGCAAGTGGATAATTTAAGGGTAAATTAAAAAGTTCAACGAATTAAGTTAAAAAAAAAGAGGGTATAATGGTCTTTACATACTATCCAAAAATAGAAACAGGAACAACATTTTGGGTCTCCAAAATAGGAAAACAGGAACTATATTGTGGGACGGAGGGAGTACTTTTTAGTGATGTATATTGAGATTATTTTGTCTATATTTACTATGAACTGTCGTCCAATATATTGTTTGGTTCAACTTTTCAAAATCTACTTTTCTGTTTATCAATCCCTTCAATTTTCAGGTCCAAATGTTGACAGAAGCTTGGGGGTACTCTTCTTCAGATCATTTTTTGCACTGTCTACCATTGCACCATATCCATCAAATGTGCCTTTTATAAGGCTTGCTTCTTTTTCTTTTCCCCAGAATCTTGGTTTGTATAGATATCCTTAACAGTTGCCTCACATGTCCACGGTCTTTTCAATGCTCTATTGGCTCCCATTTATGCAGGTGCCACAGTAAGTAGCATTACATCCATATCTAGATTTTGTAAGACTTCTTCTATTTGTCAGGGGCCATGTCCTGTGCTACAGATACTCAGGCCTGGCATGACCATTTCATCTCTCATGTTTAATTTCTTACAATTGAAGGTTGAGTTCATGCCAAAATTTAGCGTCAGTGGAATCTGGCAGAGATGGCGTGAATCATATCCAGTGGACGAGACAAAAGTTGATGGTGCTGTGACTGTCTTCACTGGAGTAGGTCTTTTTCTCTAGTCTTTAGTTTTGTTCAATCTAATGAAAATCGTCTCAGGATTATAAATCTAATGGTTTTACAGATTAGGAAGACTTAAACAACTTGATGATGTGGTTCTTTCAATAGCTATTAACTGCTGTAAAAACCATCTGGTGATGGTTCATTAATCTCCCATGAAAATGCTCTCCCACTTCTAGTGCGAGGCTAGGGCTACCGTAGATTTGATTCTGTTGTGTGCATGTCAGCAGAGTGATTGTTTTATGCAAGGAGGTCCTAATATTATTAATTGTAATTATGTAGGTTCCAACAATGTATTCTAGATTGATACAAGGTTATGAAGCAATGGACCCTGATGTACAGGCTGTATCAGCCTCGGCTGCAAGCAAGTTGCGACTCATGGTAATTGGATCAACCTCTGTGTCATTCTGAAAGCTGTATAGATTAGGACTAATGGTCTTAACCTTTGTGTTGAGATGAAATGTTGTCAGATTACACTGATTAGATCTGATTTCTCGACTGTTCTCCGCTACTTATGTGGACGGGAAAGTTTGTCAGAAGTAATAATGTTCATTTATCTTCCAGATGAGTGGATCCTCTGCCCTCCCTTATCCTGTTATGCAGCAATGGGAAACGATTACTGGGCATTGCCTTTTGGAACGCTATGGCATGACCGAGGTTAGTTTTGCACCATATGTATCACTTCCCTGCTAGGGAAAGGGCATCTACTGAAAAGTACCTTTAATTGCAATTATTGTGGTTTGGCGTGTAGTTTGTCATGGCACTTTCTAATCCCTTGCGAGGCTTGAGAAAAGGAGGCACCGTTGGCAAACCACTTCCTGGCGTAGAGGTGAGTACTTTCTGCAGTCTAATTCTTTGAAGGTGTGCTAGAACTTAGAAGCCATAGAACCATGCATTCCCCATCATTGGTGTAAGGTTTCGATGTTGTTGCTGTGTTAGAATCACGCTGTCACTAAATCTGTTGTGTTTGTGCTATGACATATATCCTTACCTATTTGGGTTAGAAACATTATGTATCAAGTAGTAAGAATCTCTCCAGTGGATGTCAGGACCTCTGCTCTACTATACATCTCTGACTTCGTAAGCAATTAATTAATTGGCAGGTCAAGATTCTTGAAGAAGAAGGCAGTGGAAATGAAACAGGTGTTGGTGAGCTTTGTGTCAGAAGTCCATCATTGTTTAGGGAATACTGGAAATTGCCTGAGGCAAGTATTAGCTGTAAAATGACTATACTGATCTAATATGCTGCACAACTTTTAAGTTCTTGCTTATTTTTCAATCTTTAAAATTTGCAATGTATCTAATAATAGTTATTGGATGCAAGAAAGGAAGATCTATTAATGGTCCCTCTGGATCCTAGGATTATTTTTGTTTATGCCATTATGCATAACATTTTAAGAAAGGTTAAACTATAAATAAAGATGAAATCATTGTTTTTCTGTTCCCTTCTTCGTTCTTTCAATCTAATTCGTTGAACTTCTAGACCTTGCTGCACCAACACTTATCCCTTCAGCTCCTCTCCATTAAATTTTTTTTTCCAGCTCTACTTCAGTGTTCGTCCTTTAGCTCAAAATGTCATTAGAGTTTAACTTAAGGTTTGAGGGTGTTTTTATTGTTCATTGCCCGAGCATATGCATTGACCAAGGGTTGTCATTGAAACTCAAATGACTCTCTGTCCCATAATAAAATTCCTGTATACTATTTAAATGCTTTACAAGAAGTTCTTTTTAGTCAAAGTCAATAGTTTAGATATTAATTTTCTTTTTCACTCTCCTGATCAGATGAACTTTTTTTTTTTTTTTTCCTTCCTCTTTGCTATTGCTAACTCATAATTTTTTTTTTTTTTAAAATAAGAAAAATCTCTATTTATCCACTTTTTATGATTTTATTGTATTATAGAACTATTTTAAAATTTGAACCCATGTTATAATCCTATAATCAACTAACTTGATTTTGGTACAGAGTTAGATATACTGCTACTCAATATGAGAGTGAGGAAGACATTATTTATTGGAATATTTCGAATCGCTTTGACTTTTTATGTATATTTCTTAGATACTATATGGCATGGATTTGAGATCTAGAGGTTCTTTTTGGATTGGTTTTTCATTTTAGTCTACTTTTCATCACTTCATCTAGGTAACAAAACAATCATTTACTGCTGATGGGTTCTTCAAGACGGGTGATGCTGTCACTACAGATGAGGATGGCTACTTTAAAATTCTGGGAAGTAAGTCACTTGAACCTAATATCCAACAAAGACGTATGCTCATCCATTATAGTCTACTATTTTGTCATTCATGGGTTTTTTTTTTTACATCAAATGCTCCCTTGACAAAAGTGACTATTGACTATGGGAGTAATCCCTTAGTCTTTTTGCAACTTATTATTGTGTGCTAGGAATTTTATTTTTTCCTAATATAACTTCAATAGGGTAAAAATTCTGAGTTAGTTGATTTTCTATGTAGCTTATTGATAATTTTATTAAATTCCTGAACAATATAAATACCCAACTTCTGTGGTTCTGTCATGCAAATGTATGGAAAATTAACCATCAAGATGCAAGCATCTTACTGCATGTTATTATGAAGTATCACTGGCGATGCTACTCTCCTTTTTAACACTTCATGAGTTGATATATCAGGTCAATCCCTTGGTGGCACCATAGAAAATTATCTGATTGCTCTCTTGGTTTTCTGCTTTTCTTGCATAAAAATTTGGAATCTTTGATATAGGTTGAAGAACCAAATTTTCATCATCCAATGATGATTTTCAGCATTGTTGTTTGATACTCTGTATATGTTGTGAGACTTGTGATCATTGTTTACAACGACACTTTCTTAGCTTTAGAGAGTCATATATTGTGCTGTGGACATCACTGATTAATTGCTAGTTTCTTTGATGGCCTTTGGACGGAAGAACATATTTTGCTGCATTTAACCTGACAATTCATTTTAAGGTGTTTTCAACTTGAAAAAATGTCATACTACAGAATCACATGCCAAATTTCAACATCGAAAACTGTTCATACTACTGAGTACTGAATCACGCACACAGAAATTTATATTCATTTTTACCATTATCATGTTGAATAATAATTATAAGCTGTTATCTTTTGTTAAAATTAGGAACAAGTGCTGACATCATGAAAGTTGGTGGCTACAAGTTATCCGCATTAGAAATCGAAGCAGTTCTTTTAGAGGTGAGTTTCATGTATACCTTTACAGCAGGGAAGAGAACGATATGATGTCAGATGTATATCTTGTGGGTCATTTTTATTTCTCCAGGTTAATGGGGCCTCACATTTCTTCTTCTTCTTAGACCCTGAAACTAAATTGAATAAGAAAGTTGGTGATTCAGTTTCATAATTAATTTATCTGTTATCCTTTAATCGGCTCTATTTTTTTTCAGCATCCTGCAGTTTCAGAGTGCTGTGTATTAGGCTTGGCAGACCAAACCTATGGAGAAGCTGTATGTGCGATAATTGTGCCACCGGCTGAGATCAAGAAGAAACAACAGGAAGAATTGAAGCCCGCTTTAACTCTAGAAGAACTCTGCTCATGGGCAAAAGAGAGGCTTGCTCCTTATAAGGTATTGACTGTTCTTCCATATAGATTCCTAATGTTAATTTGCTATTGATATAGTCTGATTGCGTATTCATAGTTCATACTGTATTTTTGATAGAAACCATATTTAATCTGACACTATTGCGTTTGTGATTGTTACTTAAATTTGAAGCTACCATCAAAGCTATATCTTTGGGAAAGCCTTCCTCGTAATGCTATGGGAAAGGTAAATGACAAAGCCCAAAGCCTTTTTGTTCCATCCTTCCCTCATGCCCTTCTATCTAGCTAACTTTTGTTCAAGCGTAAAAAGTAATATATAATTCGTGACTCAATTTCAGGTGAACAAGAAAGAATTAAAGAAAACACTAGCTGCTGAAGGGCAATAATTTCGCTAGGCTGTGCGCCTGTGCAATGATAGCTAGCAGTACTGGAATTAGTCTCAGTAGGTTCCAGTTTTAGAGAAGCTCGCAAGCTATAGTTAAAATTACGTGATATTGAAGAAAATTATTTTCTCCAGGCCACTGTGTGACGACCAGACGCCATCGACTGAGGCATCACACACCGGCAGGGAGTCCCATCATTTATTGCTCAAAAGTGTATGATATAAGAATTGATATCCGAAGGACATAAGAATTATTCTTTTCCCCACTTACAGAAAATTTTGTATCAGCTTAATAATCTATTGAAGTAGGAAGTTTTTTAACAAGTATCATTGATCTCGTTGCTTAGCATTCATGCTCTCACTTATGACTTATCATGCTAAATCTATAATCAAGCACAGGCCTAAAGTAAATTTCTGCCAAATGACAAATTTCAGCACGTGTAAAAAATGCAATATATTATCATTTGAGTACAGTAATTTAGCACGTGTAGAAATGCAATTATCCAAGGAAATTCCAAACTAATGGTGGAAGGTGGAACCACCCAAGACAATGTCAAAAATGCAAGGAAAATCATTGCACGCATACCGGATAGTGGAAACTCCATGCGAAAGCAAATTTTGAAGCTCCCTTCACTGGGGATTTTACGTCACACCGTCCAATGTTCTCTATGGTTAAGGATCGCATTCGCTATGAATTCACTTATTCACTAAAATAAATTTTACATAACAGATCAACAATTTTCTTCTTTTCTGTTTCCATGACTACATCATTCCATTCATGTTTTGAATTATAAACATAATGCAATTATTGTTAAGAAAATGCGAAAACTCTTTTAAACATCAAATTAAATAAGAAAAGGCACACCATATATGTATAACCAGCATAGTGTGTAGTGAGCCTTTGTCACCATATATAATTCTATTTTCAGACCATCTTAAGAACAAGACTTTTGTACATTTGCAGCATCACTCAATGAGTTGACATAGGCAATTAGGTTTGCAAATGTGTTTTAGGCTACTTAGAGTTCAACTCAGGGCCGGCTACTAGGGGGAGCTCATTGAGCGATCGCTCAAGCCTCCTTTTTTGTGGGGCTCACATACTTTTTTAATATTTTTTTAAAAGGTACTTTCTTTAATATCTTATTTAAAAATAAAATAAAATAAATAAAATAAAATAAAAAAAACTGGTCTTTGATAAATTCAAAGATCCTTTTAGTTAGCTAAATGATTTTTTTTTTTTTTGGATTTTTTATGGAGGAAATGAACAGAGCAGCTGAAAGATAGCACTGAAACAGGGGTTTGGTTTATTTGCTTAATTTTCCTTTAGTTTTGTATTTTTAGATTTTTATTTATTCTTTTATGTTTGCTATCATTTTCCTTTTTTCTTTTCTACTTTCTCTTTTAGTTTATTTGTTTGCTTTAATTACCTAATTTCTGTTACATTAGCTTTAATTACTTAATTTCTTGTGAGGGTTTGATTGATAAATTTGCTTTAAAAAAATTGCCCGGAGGATTGACTATAATTAATAATTTTGATGAACTTTTACTTTATGAAATACATTCTCATAATTTAGGGGGCTTTTTTAAGATTTCGCTCCGAACCCCCAAAATATCCAAGACAACACTGGTTCAACTTGATAAGAATTATCAGCAACCTAGCTCGACTTGATATTTAGCTTTTTACAATTTAGCTCCTGAATGTGCTAGTTTGCAAGTCGTTTTAAGCTTGAGCTTAAATGAGCTATATTTTATGTTTCATTCAATAAACTGATAAAGGGGCATTGAGTTACTTTTTTGAAGGGATTTCAATAAATTAAAATGAATCTAATTGGATTTTCAAGTTTAATCTTCTACAGTTCTATGGAGTAATTTCGAAAAGGTTATGGACAATTTTTTATGCATGTGATAAAATAATTATTTTTGTTAAAAAAAAAAATAAAAAAAAAATAATAAAAAAAAAACTTTATGTAAGAAAAGACAATGTAACTAAAGTGATTTTTAAAATTCAAAAATTATTAGGGCATGAATAACTTAACAAAATGGATAAAACGAGTTGTTCCGAAACATTAGCAATTTGCACATGAAGTTGTACTAATTTGGCTCATTTACTCAACCAACTAAAAAAAAAATTCTCCAATCTGTTTGTTAACAAACAGTTTAGACTAAGCTTTGATCGAGTTTGTTGGCAGACAATTTATGAGCATATCAGCTCATTTGTAACTCTTACCAACAATTTCAAGCCATATCTATCTGAGGTATGTTGATATGCCACCAAACCAAGTGATAATTTTAGCAAATCCAAAGGCTATAATTATTTATGCACTTCCATTTCCCAATACCTAAACTCTCATAGAGTGATGATAGCATTAGCAATCCCAATATCTTATCTACCCCGAGACACCTAACTTGGTTCACAATAAGATCATGGCACATGATAGGTAATAACTTGCGTTTCAGGGGTAGAGAACAAGTGATTTTCCAAAAATAAATTAGCCCATCACAAAACCATCCTAACATACACGCACATTATGGAGTACAGACAACAGAGTACAGAGTATCTGATATCATGACCGAGATCACTTCCCCTATAATTAAGTGGTTCTCAAGAGAGACGAGGTGAGTTTCTGCATCTCGGAGATGAGGCATCAGCCTTCTGGAGAGGAAATAAGAATACAGACATCAAACCCTAAAAATTCATGTCATCTAGTATTATGACAGTAAATTCTGTCAAGAGATATCACAATTCAACAATTTGATAGAGAGCAAAGAAGAAATGATTTAAGTTAACCAGTAATAATAAAATGGGTTTCTAGTAGTGTACATACGAGCCATTTCCCCCACAACTGATTCAATTCCATTGAATCCAAATCGACCTAAATGATCACAGAGGGTCATAAAGTTACACAACATTATTATGCTAAAAGCACTATATAGTACAGTACATAGGGTAGAACTTAGAAGCATAAAACATCAGTAGAGCTTCTTCACAGCAGTACAACAGTTTGCAAATTCACAAGGCTTTGAGGATTTCCTCGGCACTTGAGACGGAGAATTGCCCAGCTGATTCAATATTTGCAACCTTCACTTTCAGATCATCAACAAGGAGAGCATACCTCTGAGAACGAGTCCCGAGTCCATGTGCTGTAAGGTCAAGGTCAAGGCCAAGGGCATGGGTGTAAGTTGCACTACCATCAGCAAGAAACTTCACATGCTTGTTGTCCGGGTATTGCTTGGACCATTCTTTCATCACAAAGTGATCATTCACTAACAGCAGAAAGAGAAACACATCAAAGTCAGAATCTGAAGAACGAATAAAACCAAAATCATGTTTGTAACAAGAGGATAGTTACATTACCACTGATACAGATAATTTCAGAGACTCCCTTAGACTTCAATTCCTCAGCCTTTTCAATGAATCCAGGCACATGCTTCTGACTATAATACAGAAGTATACATAAAATTAGCCCACTTCACTACTTAAAACGGACACTTCAGAATATTAGAATCAAGGGAATCGAAATTTATTTACTAGCAGTGAAGCTTTAGCAACAACAATAATAATCCACTTGACTACTACTAGATTATAAATCAATCAAAATGAACTGTTACTGCAGCGAATAAGCCCCAATCAAGCAAAATGAAATTGTCTCATAGTAAGTTTATTATGATTAATTCGAGAAGGAAAAAAGAAAGGATGAGTTCCCTAACCTTATAAAAAAGTTGCCTTGATCGCATTAAATTAACGTGAGACCGTCTCATTCCTTTTGTTTTTTATCATTCAATTTAATGCAGATCTTTAATATTACAGGCATCTTATCAGTTATATAACTCAATTTAACCTCAAATACCCGTGTCGAATCCTTAACACCCTATACTCGGTCAAAATGGGTTATTTTTAACAAAATAGCCAATTCAGACACATGGAGCCGTAATCATCAGATTATTAAGATAAACTTTGAAAACGAACAAAATCCATAACCAATAAAATCAGCTACCAATTTCAATAAAATAAACCCACACTCACTGATCCACATGCTTTTTTAATTTCTTAATTAAATTAATCAAACTTTTTACATTTACACATTCACACTATATCATTTACTTATGAATTCATCCAGATCCAAAAATGCTCCACAATTTTAACAAAATTACGAGAAAAAAAAAAAACAAAACCCAGAAAAAACAAAAACCGATAAATTATCAAAAAAATGATAAAAAGTAAAAACAGAGCCGAACGTGCCGAGAACAGCAAACATAATACGGTCAAATGAAAAACAGAAAAGTCAAAGGAGAGAGAAGAAAAGAAACCTGCAAGTAGGAGTAAAAGCGCCGGGAACAGCGAAGATTACGACGGTTTTACCGGCGGCGAGAGAGTGGACGGAAACTTCCTGCCTCTGATTGTTTTCGTCGAGGTAAAACAGCTTTCCGTCGGGAATACTGTCACCAACTGCAATGGGTGCCATTTCTTTTTTTTTTTGTGAATTTCGTTTTTTTTTTTTGGAGAGGTTGAGGTTTTTTTGGGGTTAAAATGCTAAATTATGGGGTTTTATATAGCACTGTTTGTATTTATATTTATTTTTGATTATATTTATTGCAACTTCTAACCTTTTTTTTTTAGCTACTCCTTAATAAATGGGATATTTAGCTATTTATAAATGTTGTATCACGTCCGATTTTGTATTAGGTGCCTAGGTGGCATTGTGGTAATGTGGCTTCTGTACTTGGAGAGACGGTGTGACCAAATATTCTGTATTAGACTTGTTTATCTCTTGAACATTACTTTCTTCGTTTTAAATTAGATTTTGTTGTTTCTTCTTATTTTTGTTGTTATCGGTTATCCAAATGAATTTTTTTCTTTTTTTTGGTAAGTTTATTCAAATGATTAACTGTGTTTGAAATGTATTGTGAAAGTTGATATTTAGAATATTTACATTGAGATGGATTTATTAGGTATTAGGTTAAGATTTCAGATAGGTATATGTGGCATAAGATCAATGACTATGAGTCTATGACAACTTATTGGAAGAGATTTACATGAGAATGATCAAATCAAATAAAACAAGGAATATGTGTGAGTGGCAGAGGATAAATCGGTCGTTGGACAATCACCCTAAACCAAACACTAATTCTACCTAAACCAACCTAAGACAAGTCTAGGGTAAGCAAGGATCGTATTTACATGGAATGGGTACAGTAAAGAACACCAAGAGTATGAAACGATTGTAAGCTAGTTCGGTCACAAGATTGGGGTTTTGATTAATTAACTACTATGGAGACAAACACTAGGGGGAAATGGGAATCGACACCAACCAAACCAATAGATCAATACAATAGGTAAACATGAACACAAATTGGGTGATAGAAAGGGCACTCAACATTGCCTTCTTTCGAAGCCACAACACTAAGCATTTCTAAGCCAAACTCAACTAACAAGATAGGCCAACCAAGTCTCAATAATAGAAAATAGACTACTAACTCGGGTTTGTCTTTCGATCGTTTCGAGAAAGCATTAAGGCACATTTCTCTCCTCATTATCGCAACTAAGACTACTACATCATCCAAACAAGGAACCGTAATCAAGAGAAATTTAGCATAATCATACAAGAAAAGGCTCTCAACTAGACCTCATCTTTTAATGCAAGCATAGAAGTGAATACATGAGCAACAAGTGGCCATCCAATTACACATGCAATTAACCAATCCCTTAACAATCAATCATCAACCCAAAATGAACATGCAAGCACAAATATTAATTAACCCATGTCTTGGTTGGGTCTTCACCTACCCCTAGCTAAGAAACTACTCGCTAATCATGGTGTTCAACATCCTAACAACAATTTATCTAAATTCAACATTAATCTAACAAGTTGAGAGAAGTAGTAAGAACAAAATAGATTGAACATGCAACAGCAAATAATCAAGATTAAAGAAAAAATTAACAATAGAAAGCAATTAAAAACAGAAAATAAAGAGTAAGAGGAAAAAGATTACTAATGAAGCTTCAAAGTTGAGAAATTGTTGAAATTAAGAACACACTTCAATTGATTCTTACAAATGATTGAGTTTTTGGAAATCTAAACTAAGGGAGAGGAAAACTATGCACTAACTATGATAATAAGCCTAAGGGAGTTGGAAGAGAAGAATCTGCGTACAAAGAAGCTCAAGGGAGGTATTTATATGACCCCCAAAAAAAAAAGGACGGAGAAAACAAGAATTGGGCTCGACAGTAGGTTTGCACGGACGTGCCAAGGTCTGGCACAGACGTGTTGATCTCAGCACGGACGTGTCATATTGTGCATGGCCAGGCAAAGCCTATAGAGCTGAGGTAGTAGCTACTGTTTTGGGTCAGGGCATCCTGCACGAACGTGCAGTATTCAGGCACAGGCGTGCCAGGTCCTGCACGGACGTGCTGGATTCTACACGGCCGTGCAGACCTGGGCAGTGGCTACATCACAATTTGATCACCCCTGCACGAACGTGCAGGGGCTGGCACAGCCGTGAAGGGAGCTTAGCCATGTGTGGACCAAAATGGGCCCGCGAAGCCGGTTACCGGTAGGTCTAAGTCCTTCTCTAACTAGAAGAGCAGCAAATCGTCTGCTCACTGAAGTTAGGATTACGGAAAGTAGGACATCACTCTTAGCCCATCTAAGGCCCGTTGTTCACTTTTTCTTCGATCTTGCTTCTTCCTTCTTCATTTTTGCTTCACTTCTTTTCCTCATTGCTCTAAATTCCTTGCTTACTTCTCGGGATGCTTCTAGTCCATTCTTGGGACCTGAAAACAATAACAACCCAGTGAAGCACGTAATACAAAAAATGCATAAAAATAGGGTGATTAGTGAACTAAGGCATCGATTTCTCACAAATTCAAAGCTAAAAATCACTCTACAATCGTATCAAATAGCGAGCTATCAATGAGGGTTTCGGAAATTTAGGGTATAATCACCTTATATAAGGAAACAAATCACTTAATTGAAAAAATCTTATCAATGCTCTCTATTGATTGTAAATAGCAACCTCAATTCAACAACTATATATTTTACTTTAATTTAGTCCAACAACTATAGACATCTAAAAATATCTCCCCAAAACCAAACCCGATGATAAACAACCTTTCACCGCCATTATTGATCGAGTCGAGTATTTAATCTTGGGAGTGCTTAAAACCCATATTCGGTCAAACATATTCAGTCAACAGATCAATCCTAACATTTAATCAAACTCAGTCCAACTCGCATTTCAGCCCAAACCCTTTTTAATTCATTTCGTGTTATTTATTAATTAAGCCAGACTAATAAATAATAAAACCCTGAGCTTGGAATAAGTTCGGAATAGCTAAAACGGCGCCTAATTATCGCGTGCTTAATGCTTAAGTAAAATATTAAATGAACCTAGACGAAATTCCAGAAAACACAAATGCCGCTACATGGCAAAATTTGACTCGTCACGGAAATTCTGCCGTGACACGGCAATTTTCTAGGGTTTTGTTTCGCGGCGCCTTCAATTCTAGAGTTTCGTACCTCACCCCTCATATTTTCTCTATAAATACAAAGCTGATTTCACCAGTTTCGGGGCACCAACACACATTCTCATCTCTCTCTCTCTCTCACATTCTAAGCCTTAAACCTATTATCCTAATTACACCCTTCCTTCTCTAAGCACTTCCCGGAGTCCATACAACACCCGAAGTTCTATACTTAAACCAAGGCGTGAAAGGTAGAATCCATTGAGGGTTTTGACCAAATCAACTCTACTTTTATTTGATTTATTTTTATTGAAGTTACTAACAATTTATTCATGATTTAGCAATTTAAAGGAGCGCACGGAACATGAGTAATTAATCAATTTAATTACTTATTTTATTTTATATTGCTAGTATCATGATTAGGGTTATTATTATGATTTGATTTGTCTAACGTTACTATGGCTAAAATGCTTCCAATGTTAATGATGATTTTATTATTGTATTGATCACCATATTGCATGTTAAAGGGAATATGTAATTGAATATCATGCTTAATAAGATAATTTGGACGACCGGTTTAGGATCCTTTTTAATCTTATTTTTTAATTAAAGTGATCACGATATTTTATATTTATGTGTTTCATTAACATTCAACCAATTTAGCCTAATAATATTTTGGAGTAAATTGAATCTTAGTTCGTATGCCTTTGAGATCGCAGGAATCCCTTTTCACAATAAGAATCGAGTAGAAGCCAATACAGGCGAACGTGACTCCATGACTCACTTCGTACCATCATCCCCGATCCTCCTTTCATGGTTCCAAACCATACGGAGTTAGTAATCTCATGGATTATGAATGGGGTGTAACCTTCACGGGTCAATCGTTGTTGCCTATCGTTGTCCCTTAATCATGGTTGCCTTTAATGATCCGTGAATGGTTTACAAGTTCCTTAAAAACTTGTTGGCGGCTCCCTACTTTATTTGTCCCTAATCGTTGTCCCTAATCGTATGTCAATTCCCACTTCCTATGAGTGCCAAGCATATTCACACATGCTTAAGTAGGCACGCTTTGAATGACGCCTACAACAACTTAAGCATTTTTTAGTTTGTTAGCATCATATAGAGTTTACCCACACTATTTAGAGTTTAGCAAAACTATGATGAGTTTTCGATTATCACATGAATCCGAAAAAGGTTGAAGACATGTGATATATACTTGATTAGCAAGCACAACCGTATGTCTTGATTGTTGCCAAAAAAAAAAATTTCCTCTTCAACAATTACTTATGTTAGATTTACTTCATAGTACAAATAAAACTCATCATCTTCACTCCAGATTTAGTCATCAATTACTTACATTCATAGGAGAACCTATGCTATAACCTAAAGTAGCATGTACTTACCCCATACGAGTATTAATTAGGGATGTCAATGGGGCGGGGCGGGGTAGATGTTGGCCTTCCCATCCCCATCCCTACCTAAAATTTCATCCCCATCCTCATCCCCCCGGCAGGTTCAATATTCATTCCCATCCCCGCCCTACCGGGTACAATTCCAAAACCATCCCCGCCCCACCCCCCCCCCCCTCACTTGGATATCCAGCCCCACCTAATGACCTAATCCCCAGCCAAAAACCTGCCTAATCCTCGCCTCCCAAATACACAATTTTACATACTACCTCCGTTTCAATTTAGTTGCAACTTTCACCTTAGCACAGATTTTAAGACAAAATTTCATAATAGCTTATTAATGAATCAAAGGATAGATAATTAAGGGTAGGAGAGAGAAAGTGAAGGTAATTAATAAATTGAATACCACCACGGCACCACCAACAGCAGCCTGAAACCACCCCCTCTCAGCCCGAACCACTTAGAAACCACCCACACGCACCTCGAACAACCCTAAAATCACCCCCTCTTAGCCCGAACAACCCCAAAATCACCCCCTCTTAACCCAAATGACACCGAAACCACCTCCTCTCAACTCGAACCCCACTGAAACCAACCCCTCTTAGCCTAAACACCCCAATACCACCAACACTCGCCATAAACCACCCCCAAAACAACCACCCTCACTTAGCCCCAAAACCACCCACACTTACCCTAAACCAACCTAATTCTACCCTTACTCACCTTGAAACACACCGAAACCACCCCAAACTAGTCCATTCACCCCTCAAACCATCAAATCTAAACAAACTAAAAAAGAAAAAAAGAAAAAAAGAAAAGAAAAGAAAAGAAAAGAAAAGAAAAGAAAAAAGAAGAGAGAGAGAGAAAGGAACATTGGAGGAGGAGGCGACGACTTTGAATTTGGCGATGAGCAGCGACGACATTGACAATGGTGGTAGATGCAGCGGCGACGTTGTTGGTGGTGGCCTGGTAGATGCGACGGCGATGGCGACGTTGAGAATGTGGTGTTTTGACAATTTCGTGGGAGTCCAGTTGAATGAATTTTTGGAATTGAATTGTTTTAATTTATGTTATAAGTTAGAGTAGGAGTTTAATGAATTGAAATCTGATTTAGGTAGTTAATTGTGTTTATGAGTTTTTTTAGTAAGGGTATTTTTGTACTCTTATTTTAAAAAATTTACTAAAATAGGAAAAATAAAATGGAAAGTTGCAAGCTTGCAACTAATGTATAGCACCCCGTTTTGGCAAATGTTGCAACTAATATGTAACGGAGGTAGTGATTAAGGGATTTTGCTCCCACCAATCGGAATGCGCCACGTGGGCCAATCAGGTCCTACCAAGTGTCCTCTAGTTGGACCCGTCAGAGTCTGCCACATGGCACGCGCCTATTCGTCCACCATGGACCTATTATGTCACGACACGTGGCATCCTCCATGCCTAATGGAAAAACCGGCCACCTAGGCCCAACTTCCAAGGGAAGCCCAATCAGTCCTAGGTTAACCTAAACCTAGGATTGGCACGCTTCCCAAGGTTATAAATACCCTCATTAATCCTCATTAGAGGGGATTACGCTCATTAATTACTCTCACCAAGAGAAAATACACTTGACCTTTCCGCATTAATTACTCCTAAAACAAGTACTAACTTGACTGTCGGAGGCAGAGCTCCAACCACTCGGAGTCTCCGTTTGTTTTGCAGGTACAGGCGTCCGGTTCTAGTCTCGAAATTGTAACTCTCCCGCAGGACATCAGAAAACCCCGAAACATTTTGGCGCCGTCTGTGGGGAGAGTACTTTTGAGATGGCATCAACGTCCGTACCAGAAGAGAGGCGTCCACTGGACGACCCTCAAGTCTACTCAGATCATGATACTGAGAATGAGGTTGAGGTTGAAACACACACAGCATCAGACGGGACCCTAAGGGCCCGACGCACCCGTCACACTGAAAGGAAAGAACGGGTAGATCACCAAGCTGGACCCAGTAATCCAGCCGGCACACCGCCTGATCAGCAGCAAGCGGCTGAAGGGTCTGCTCCCATTACAAGAAACGAACTCATGACCTTCATGAGGGGTTTCAAGGGGGAGATTCAAGAGCTGATCAATAAGAAGACGCCTGCTCTGTCTAAGGAGCAGTCGGCTAAAAAAACATTCCCATTCAGGAAGAAGGAAGCTTGTTCAAGGACGAGAGGCAACCCCTCATCCTAACTCTAGGAAGTGGGAGCCGCCTGTTCTTGACTTGACAAAGTACCGTTTTCCCTCACCAGGGAAGAGGAAGCCCATTCGTCATATACAGGCGGACGGGTCAAAGAAAACATACTCAGACGCTCGGCTACTGCTAGAGCAGAAGAAGAACGACCGACTGTCAGAGTCGGCCTATACTTCTGACTTCAAAGATAGTATGCTCAATACCTCTATGAAGTATACTCAGTCAAATCATGAGAGTCAGACAGGCGGTACCTCCCGTCGGTCTGGATTTCATAACGACCAGGCGGTACCAAACTTACCATATGTACCGCAACAACAATATTTTTTGCAGCCACCTCTGTTTGGAGGATAGGCGGCAAAAAATGTCCAGCCTTTGGACTGGTAACTACTGTTGCTAAGACTTGGAGAACAGCCGTCCGCCTTCTCCAAGGAAATTACTGAGGCCGCTCAGCCGGCCAAAGTTAAAAATGTGCTAGTAGGTGCCTATGATGGCACTACTAACCCTGAAGACCATTTGATGGCATTCACCAATCTAATGTACCTCCAAGGGTTGGATGATCCCACTTGGTGCAAGTGTTTCCCAGCGACTCTCAAAGGAATCGCACAACAATGGTTCGGCAACCTGCCGACTGGTTGTGTGAACAACTTCAGGACGCTTGCTTACTTATTCACCTCCAACTTTGCCATGAACATACCTGCAAAGAAGACGACCCTTGATTTAGGGACGATTCAGCAGGGTGAGAAGGAGGGGCTCCATTCATACATCAGGAGGTTCAACCTAATGAGGATACAGATTCAAGGGCTACCGGATGAGGTGGCCTACACTGACTTTTTCAGAGGTCTCAAGGACGGGTCAACCTTCAAGTTTGACCTGGTTCGAAAGAGGGTTGCGACTCTTTAAGAAGCTTTGACTGAAACAGAAGCCTATATACAGGAGACTGATCTCTGTAGTACTGGAAAGCAGTCGGACGGAAGGAGGTCCGACAAAAAAGAAGGCCGACCAAAGCAGTCGGCCAATAAAGATGATAAAAAGAGAAAAGAGGTCTGGGCGGCCGATTCCTCTAAACAGCCGGCCCAGAAAAAGAAGAAAGAATTCAAACCATACTCTCCGAAGTATGCATTCAGCAAGGATAGTCAAGCTATCCTCAAAGAAATCAAGGGCCGGATCTCAATCGAGAAGCCGTCCCCTATGAAGGGTTCTGCGAGCAATCGGAACCAAGACAAATTCTGCCATTATCATGAAGACGTTGGTCATGAAACCAACGAATGCATCAGTCTCATGCGCTACCTAGACCGCCTGGCTGAACAAGGCGACCTTGACTCCTATGTCAAGAAGTCTAAGGGGAACACTTCCTCAAAGAACAAGCAATCAACCAAAAAGAATCAACAAGCCGACAACTCTGATACAGATGATGCAGTCGTCTACACGATTGCAGGCGGCTTCTCAGGAGGCGGCCCCACTATCAGGGGCAATAAAGACAATATCAGGCGGCTAGATGTTAACTCTGTTCATCAAGAACGACCTTCTAAAAGTTCATTCCCAATGATTGTCATCACAGAAGAAGATCTAGGAGGGGTAAAGGGGCCGCATGATGACCCCATTGTTATTGAGTGCAAAGTGGCCAACCAAAGAGTTGGCCGAATCCTCATAGATACCGGTAGTTCCTCCAATCTTATTAGTAGCAAGTGCTTGTCAAAACTCAAATACAAGACTGGTTGCCTACATCCGGTATCTCACCCTTTAGTAGGGTTTGGAGGAGGGGTCGTACACCTAGTAGGGCGAGTGGATTTACCCATCCGCCTGGGTGAGAAAGGGGAGGGCCGTCACATGGTGGTCCAGTTCCTAGTAGTTGAGGAACTCTCGGCCTACAACATGATCCTGGGACGACCTACCCTAAATAATTCAAAAGCTGTCATTATTCCATCTCTTATGCTGCTCAAATTTGAGAAGGATGATGGGACAGTCGGCTCCCTAAGGGGAAATCAGAAGATGGCTCGGGAGTGCTACCTCTCGGATATCAAACCCACTGTGGTGGCTGCTGGGCCAAGTGGTGAAAAAGTGGACCTTGAAATTGTCAAGGAGGATGCGCCTGCTCAAAAAGCAGGCGGTAAGAAAAGAAAGGCTTCCCAGTTGGGGGTCGAAAGAAAAGAAAGAAGATAGCAGTCACTGGCAGAGGAGCGGTCAGATGAATTCCGCCCTCAGCCGGCTGGTGACCATACGGACCTTGTCCTAGATGACTCGCGTCCAGACCGAACAGTCAAGGTTGGGACGACTGCTCTTAAAATTCTGGGTGATGATTTTCACCAACTTTTGAAGGAATTCAAAGACATCTTTGCATTCGAAGTTCATGAAATGCCAGGCATCAATCCTGACCTAGCGGTACATAAACTGGTCGTGGATCCGAAAAAAAAGCCGGTAAGGCCAAAGAAACGGAACCATGTGGAAGAGAGGAGTCAGGCGGCAGCCGCCAAAGTTAAAAAGCTGCTTGACGCAGGGTTTATTCGGCAATGTTACTTCCCAGACTGGGTTGCCAATGTTGTACTTGTTAAAAAGCCAAATGGTACCTGGCGAATGTGTGTGGACTACACGGACCTAAACAAGGCGTGCCCCAAGGACAATTATCCTCTGCCCAAAATTGACAGCCTGGTCGACTCAACAGCCGGCCATGCTTTGATGAGCTTCATGGACGCCTACTCTGGCTTCCATCAGATTCCTTTGTGGAAAAAAGATCAGGAGAAGACGGCCTTCGTCACTGATCAAGGGCTATATTGCTACACGGTCATGCCGTTTGGTTTGAAGAATGCCCCGACCAACTTCCTACGAATGATAAATACGGTCTTCTTTGACCGAATTGGGAGAAACGTCGAGGCATACATCGATGATATGATTGTTAAGTCCAAGCTTCAGATAGATCATCTGTCGGACCTCCGAGAAACTTTCACCACACTCAGGCGGCACCATGTCATGCTCAATCCCAAGAAATGTATTTTTGGGGTTGAGTCTGGGAAATTTCTCGGATTCCTCATCAATTAGAGAGGAATAGAGGCAAACCCTGAGAAAGTGCAGGCGGTCATTGACATGTAGTCGCCTCGCACCGTCCGAGAGGTTCAGAAATTAACAGGGTGTCTGGCAGCTCTAGGAAGATTTCTCAGCCGGTCAGGCGACAAGTGTCTTTACTTTTTTCAAGCAATCAAGAAGAAGGCAAGGTTTGAATGGGGGCCGGATGCTGAGGCGGCCTTCCAAAAATTAAAAGTTCACTTACATTCCTTGCCAAGGCTGGTCAGCCATTTGCCAAAGAAGTGCTTTATATGTACCTGGCAGTTTCTGACCATGCTCTAAGCGCTGTCCTCCTTGCTGAAAGAGACGGCTGCCAACTCCCGGTCTACTTTGTCAGCCACGTATTGAAGAATGCCGAGTTGAGGTATCCCTTGGTGGAAAAGTTCGGTCTTGCTCTCTTCATGGCCGTTAAAAATTGAAGCCCTATTTTTTGGCACATACAGTCGTTGTGTATACAGATCAACCGATCAAGCGGCCACTGACAACCATGGAGTCGTCAGGCCGGATGATCAAATGGGCAATAGAAATTCAGAGTCTCGAAATCACATTTGAGCCTAGGAAAGCAGTAAAGGGGCAAGCTTTTGCTGATTTTATTGTAGAAATGACTCGGCCATCTGATTCTCAAATTCCAGACCAAGTCTGGAAGGTTTACGTGGACGGGAGCTCCACCTCAAATGGTTGCAGAGCAGGCGTCATATATCAGTCGCCAGAAGGCAACAGGTATGAGTATGCTCTACGTTTTAACTTTCAAGCCTCAAACAACGAGGCAGAATATGAAGCTTTACTAGCCGGAATCCGCATGTGCAAGGCGGCTGGGGCAAGAAAAATAGACGCTTGTTCTGATTCACAATTGATAGTGAGTCAGTACAATGGCGAATACGAAGTGACTCATCCGACAATGATCAAGTATTTACTGGCGGTACGACAAGCAGTCGGATCCCTTGAAGACTTTCATCTGACTCAAGTACCAAGATCTGAAAACAACCAGGCGGATGCTCTTTCAAAGTTAGCATACTCCAAGAACCGTTTTCTAGGAGGTTATGGAGAAAAGAAGCATTGAGGAAGATCCTATTGGAATTTTAGATAGAAGTTCAACCTGGATGGATCCAATCAGGGCATACTTAACAAACGACACCTTGCCGGATGATCATCACCAGGCGGCCACACTGAAAAAACGAGCGTCCAGTTTTGAAATGATAAAGGGAGAACTTCACAAGAGAGGGTACCTCCAATCTTTCTTGAAGTGTGTTACTCCAGAAAAAGGACGAGAGGTTCTAGAAGATCTTCACTCTGGTTATTGTGCTTCCCATGTAGGCGGCAGGTCACTTACCCAACGAGCAAGGCGGCAAGGTTACTTTTGGCCTACTTTAGAAGCAGTTGCAATGGAGATGGTGAAAAAGTGTGACAAGTGTCAAAGGTTCGGCAAGATAATTCACCGTTCGGCTACTGATCTCACTGCTATCCATAGCCCACTACCGTTTGCTAAGTGGGGCATGGATATTCTGGGTCCCTATACGCCTGCTACAGGCGACAGAAAGTACATACTTTTTTGCAGTCGACTACTTTACTAAATGGGTAGAGGCAGAGGCTGTCAAGGGAATCAAGACGAAGGATGTGATTTCATTCATTTGGAAAAATATCATCACTCGGTTTGGGGTTCCCATGTCTATGGTTTTTGACAATGGTACCCAATTTGAGACGCATGTTCTCAAAAACTGGCCGGGAGACCAAGGAATCTCACATTACTTTGCATCAGTCGGCCGTCCACAAGCAAATGACCAAGTTGAAGCTTTTAATAAGATCATCTCAGACGGGCTCAAGAAAAAGATTGAACGAGCAGGCGGCCTATGGGCAGATGAGCTACCACATGTTCTCTGGGCCATTAGGATGATTGAAAAAGGATCGAATGGAGAGACTCCATTCCTCCTAACCTATGGGCAGAAGTTGTTCTTCCAATTGAACACTACGAGCCGACTCTTCGAGTAATGTTATACGACGAAGAGTTAAATTGGGAGTCCATGTGCCTGGCTTTGGACTCACTCCTAGAAAGGAGGGGCAATGCAGCCTTGCGCCATGAAATTTACCGCCTGAGAATGACCAGATTATATAACAAAAAAGTGCACAGGCGTCCACTCAAAGTGAGGGGCTTTGTACTAAGAAAGATGGAAGCAGTCGGTAGGGCTAATGAGTCTGGCAAATTAACTCCCAACTGGGAAGGACCCTACCGAATCTATGAAGAGGTCCGGGACGGTACCTACCTCTTGGAAACACCAGACGGCCAACCCTTAACTCGAACCTGAAATGTAGATAATCTCAAAAAGTATTATTTTTGAATGATGTAAATAGCCGAGAGCTACCTAATAAAAGTTTGCTATTTCACTTCATTTAATTTAGTTCTAAGAGGGGCATGCCTACTGGTAAAAAAGTCGGCTACTCTTCATGCTTTACGCGTTCAATTAAGAGGGGCATGCCGCTTGTTCTATACAACCGGCTACTCTCCATACATAGTTCACCAAGAACTATCTAAGGAATATGGCTGGAATGATCAGACCAGGCGCCAGGCCAACTGATCCAACTTTTAAACTAATCCGACCTGTCCCAACATCATAGCAAGCGTCCGGCGGTATCCATCTGGATGAAATTCGTCGCAGAGAGCAGCTCCCTTTTGGGTGGAACATTGTTCTATAAATAAATTACACGGCACCTATACGACTGTCTACTAAAACAATCACGTAGCCGTTTCTGAGACAAGGATAACTCTCAATGGTCCAACGAGTGTTAGCATTTAACATCCGCGTCGGATAACCGACTGTACTACTTGAGATAAGTACAACCGGTGCCTTTTGAGTTAATAGCCAACAAACATTGGCGAATAAAGGGGACCAGCCGGCTTTGCTGTCTGATACCTCTATCACTCAAACAATAGTAACGACGACTAAGTAACGTCCATGTTCACTTATAGTCACTCCTTAAAACTTGGTTTGAAATTTAAAAGGTTTTCATAGACCGCCTGTTTCTTACTGAGTAATCGCTCCTTGAGTAAATAACCAACAAAAATTGGTGAAGCAAGGGGGCTAACCGGCCTAAGCCGCTTGGTGCCTCTACATCTCAAACATAACCATGGCAAGCGAGTAATCACTCTCATACTTAGCCGATTTCAAAAAAAGTATGACGGGACCGTCTGTCTAACGGTGAGCCAGAACTCTCGTACCCTTAACCCCGTTAGGACGTTTTCTCTTCAAACCAGACACATTTGAAGAGTTGGTTCACAGGACGACTGCTTTTTAGCAAGCCAGAACTCAAGAGCGTGTTTCACTTTCCACTCTTTAGTCAAACAGACCTAACGTACTCATCAAAATACGTTAGAGACCGACTGGATAAATGGCCGACTGATCGCTTAGCCTGAAAGTAGACAACCAGTCGTCCAGGGGCATAGGCAGCTCCTTTATTGTACCTGTCTGCAACTATCGGCCATACAAAACAGTCGCTATGACATGCAAGCGGATATCAGAGTTTCAACACCTAGCAAAAATAAAAAGAAAAGCAAAATTCGAAATTTGGCAGCTAAGGCGACCTAAAAAGATGGTCGCCGAAATTCTATTAACAGCCGGCCATAAAGACCGGCACAAATATTCAAGACCCCGGCCCCCTTGGCCGGGTAAAGATACAAAAATAAACCGGCCATAAAGACCAGTAAAATATTCAAAGACCCCGGCCCCTTGGCGGGTAAAAGAGATACAGAAACAGACGACACGTAGGCCGAAGAAAAGAAAAAAGAAGACATAAGCTTTAAGATGGGGCATATCTTCCACAACAACAGCCGCCTGATTAGCACGAGACACCTGCTTCTGAGAAGCATCCCTCTTGCTTGTCTCGGCACCTTTTTAGACGCATCTGCCCCAATCGGCACCAAGGCCACTATTAGCTCCTCCTCCTCCTCTAGCGCATCATTCTCAGCAGCCGCTAGCAGGACTTCTTGGTTATACGTTTCAGAGCATTGGCGAAATTGTTTTTCCCAAGAAGCAAAGTCGGCGTTTGGAAAGAGGCGAGTCCAGGTCATGCGCTGGATTTGGCCCGAGTCCTCCATCATGTCTCGAACCAAATCCTTCTTCTCTTTCTCGGCCTTGGCCGAGAGCTCCTCAGTAAGGCTCTTCTTCTTGGTTTACCAGGCGTTCCTTGACACGCTCCAAGGATTTCTCCAAGGCGTCGTGTTGGATCATCTTTTGCTTAAGAGGCTTCAGCTCGGCTCTAAGGTTCTGGATGGTCGCTCCAACTCATTGTTTTTCTTCTTGGCCGCCTCCAACTCAGTCCTAATAGTGGAATTAGCCTACGCCTGATAATAAAGAATATCAGTTGTCAAAATCTTATTTTGGGCAATTTGAAACATTACCTTGTCACAGTTAGAGGCGGCCATGGCTTTAGCAGCCATTACCTCTTTGTTCTTCGCATTAATTGGCTTGCGAAGGCCGTGTACTCGCAGCAGGGACTGTAAGAGGAAGCAGGCGTCAAGATCCAAAACTATGTACAACATGAACAATTAAACAACAAAAATACGCTAAGTATACCTCGGCAAGGAGCCCTGCAATTCCATCTAGGTCAAGGGTGCCGACACCCTGGACCGCGTCTCTCTCTACTGGAGGGACGGCTTTAATCATGGACTTGGCCACTTCGACCAGGTCCGGTTCTTGAGGGTCGGCTGCACCAAAAGTAAACAGAAACTTTAGACAAGAAGGTGAAAGGAAAGTGGGTCAAAGTCTAGAAGAGCAGTTTCATACTCCTAGGCGGCCTGCTGGGATTTTTTGAGATGGAGTGGCTGAATGTTTGTCAGCAGCCGATGGTTTCCTGGCAGAACCAGGCGAACTCCCCACGATCGCCTTCCGGGCTTTGGGGTCCGGCTGTTGGGGAGGAGGAAGCTCTTGGTGTGCCCGTCTGCAAAAAAAAAAAAAAAAAAAAAAAAAAAAAAAAAAAAAAAAAAAAAAAAAAAAACAAATGGTTAATATTTGTATAAACCCAACCTTTTAAAAGAAAAAGGGGGGGTTGAAAGCTGGGAACTCACTAAGGGCGTCTCCTTGGTGGGAGAGTCAGCTGATGAGTGTTGTTGCATGACGGATGCTCGCAGCATAGCAGCCGCTGTTTTGGAGGCGGTTATTTTGCTCATGGCTTCCGCTGCATAAAGGAATGCGAAAGTTAGAAAAATTCAGAAATAATTTCCACAAGAGTACGTATTCAACAGGTCGGCTACCTCTAGAGCACCGACTGCTAAGGCCACAAGCGGCCAGGAAGTACTCATCATAGAGCCATTTGTAACTCGGGACGCAGTTCAGGGTACTTGCTCTCGTACCCCTGTAGTAGAGTTGGCCCTGGTCTCTACTTTAAAGAGTCCTCGGTCCAGGATCTCTTTTTTAGCTTTGAGAGGGACAGGCGGCATGCTGCGACCGCCTGCAAGAAGAGGCGGGTCTCTGTTCCACCTATTGAAGCGTTTGTTCAGCTCTTTGTCTGAACTCTCAATAATAAGGAAGGTGCTTCTCCAATCCTTCCATTTGTTCTCTTTACCTCTTGTCATGAGGTAGCCTCGGTGGCTCGTCAATTGGTACCAGCCGGTACCGCCTGCCTTAAGGGTCGGCTGAGATAGTTCATATGGGCGAATGCCTCGAAATTTGGCTCCACCCCATACATTTCACATCCGGCTACATAGCCGAGAACATTGAACCAGGAATTTGGGGCTAACTTCCATAACCCTAACTCATATCCGTCAAGTATTTGTTGAACCGCCGGATGTAAGGGGAAACGCAGACCAGCCCTAATGGCCGCCTCATAGCAGCCAAAGCAAGGCGCTATCATAACTGGTCCAGCCGGCCAGACGACTGTGTCTTCCGGATCTGGCACAAAAACTAGAAAGTCAGGGCCCATTACATGGTCCGCTACGAAAGCTGCCCACTTTTTCTTGCATGGCCTTGATTCGGCCTTTCGGAACGGTGCAGTAGTAGGGAGTGTTCTGCTCTCTTTTGAGTGGCGGATGGCTCCGCCCAATTGTCCCCCTTCTTGACTGCATAGGAAAGTCTCGCCTCATGTAGGCGGTCGTGCCCCTCCTCTAAGTCGAGAGAAAGGTGACCTGAAGAGTTGGAGTCAGACTCGCCTTTCTGAAAGAGTCCAACTCCTCCCCTCTCCTTGAGGGGCCCGCTTCCTCTCCTCTTCAGTAGGAGCGAGAGAATACGTAGACATGTCTACGGTAAAATGTGAAGGGACCACCTTGATCCCTCCCTCAGAGCTCTCGACAGCCGAGCCGCCTTGGTTCACTTCAACATCTGGCGTATGGTAAGATGTTTCACTAATTGGCACTTGGAAGGAGGAGCCGTCCGAATTGGTGATCCTAGCTGTTCTTTTTGTTCTGGCCATTATGTTCTGCATAGACACAGAGACAGTCGGACTTTGTATAAAGGGCAAAGATTGGTTCGAAAAGGGGCAGGCGGCACTCCTAGTCCTAGACTCAGCCGTCCCCGGTGACCGGCTGATCACTAACCTAGGTCGTGTCGTGTGCTTCCGAGGTGCCATTTCAAAAAAGAGAAAATAAAGAAATGTAAAAGAATAAGAGAACGGACGGTTACCTGAACGATTGAGAAGTTGACGAAGATCTGGAAAAGTAATCTGAATATCAGCCGGCTTGTCAGAACAGGCGGTAGGCTGGAAATGTCCAAAATGTCAGAGCAGGTTCAGGGGTCCGAGTGTTCTCTTAAAAAGTTCTCAAGTGTGAATAAATGTGAAGTCAACATGCCCTTATATAGGCAAGGGAAGAAGTTGAAGGGACACTCTCCAAATTCAAAAAATGAGCGGGAAAAACTCCCGGCCTTTCACCAAACGACACCTGTAGCAGGTCGTCGCCTGTTACGGGCCGACACCTGTCACAGGTGACATGTGACCAGTCACGTGCCACCTGTGAGGGGCAAATGATTAAGGGATTTTGCTCCCACCAATCGGAATGCGCCACGTGGGCCAATCAGGTCCTGCCAAGTGTCCTCTAGTTGGACCTGTCAGAGTCTGCCACGTGGCACGCGCCTATTCGTGGCACCACCATGTCCACCATGGACCTATTATGTCACGACACGTGGCATCCTCCATGCCTAATGGAAAAACCCGGCCACCTAGGCCCAACTTCCAAGGGAAGCCCAATCAGCCCTAGGTTAACCTAAACCTAGGATTGGCACGCTTCCCAAGGTTATAAATACCCTCATTAATCCTCATTAAAGGGGATTACGCTCATTAATTACTCTCACCTAGAGAAAAACACTTTACCTTTCCGCATTAATTACTCCTAAAACAAGTACTAACTTGACCGTCGGAGGCGGAGCTCCAACCACTCGGAGTCTCCGTTTGTTTTGCAGGTACAGGCGTCCGGTTCCAGTCTCGGAATTGTAACTCTCCCGCAGGACATCAGAA